>NC_134846.1:44076012-44701012 GCF_965363235.1 Mytilus galloprovincialis
CTGCTGAAAAGGCGTTATTGTTATTGACACATTTTCTTTGCCTTTGGCATTCTTAAATATGCTTGTGACTTCGTCGTGTGTCAGGCCTTTAGTTTGTTTTCCATCCACTGCGATTATTCGATCAAATTGATTTAGACCTGCCTTAGCAGCAGGGCCCTCAGAAGAAACAAATGACACGTATACTTCTTCGTTTACATCCTTTCCACCAACGAAACGTAAACCATACCCAGACCCTTCAGGTACCAGAAACAATTCTTTTGATTTTGGGTTTGGTTTTGAAAAGGATCTGAAAAACACAAATTATTTCATTTACTTATATGGCTATACATTCTTATGGTTTTCAGTTGTTTCTTTCTTTTTACTTTAAAAAGTGTCGTTAAGATAATAGACTTAAGCACAACAAATAGTAAAAAAAAAGTCATATAAGAGCTTTTACTCCTTTGGAGTTATCCAATGGTTTCGGTTATGGCGGTCCGTAGTTTGTTTTCGGGTATTTCTAAGCTGCAAAAAGTTTCTTTTTGTGGATGAATATATATAAATATACATAAACATACATATTACCTATTTAAAAGTTTAAACCCGCTGCATTTGTTTGCACCTATCCTAAGTCAGGAATCTGATGTTCAGTAGCTTATTGATGTGATTCATATGTGTTTTTTCGTGCCTCGTATTTCAAATTGATTCAGTTTTCTCGTTTGAATGGTTTTACACATGTCATTTTTGGTGCCTTTTATAGCTTGCTGTTTGGGTTGAGCCAAGGCTCATTGTTGAAGACCGTACTTTGACCTATAATGGTTTACTTTTACAAATTGTGACTTGGATAAGATAGTTGTCTCATTGTCATTCATACCACATCTTCACATATCTATATATGTATGCATGAGGCGGTTTAATGATAATTTTAATTGTACTTTTCTCATTGTAAAAACGTTTCCTGCACCTTGTAACGAAGTTTATTCCTAACAAATTCGACTGGGAAATTTTTCCCTCCCTTGTTTCCGGATTTTGACTGACTTTATAAGGCCCTTTATTCAATTTTTGCGTCGTAAACAGAAACAGCAGTTACAGTTCTGAATGGTATAAGTAGTTTTAAAATATGAAAATAATGTCAAGCTCTTGTCGTTTTCGAAATGTGAAACAAACAAAAAAGGTATACGATCTGTTGAATTACTTACAAAAATTTGACACCTCCTAGTAAATCCTTGATGATTTTTTCGTCGACAGGTTTAGAACTATATGTAACAGCAGGTACATCAGGCAGGTTCGGAAGTTCCATTGTTTTTATCTCATCAAGAAGTTTCTGAATTTCAAAAACAGTCGTCCCTGTTGCTTTTTTATGTTTAATTTCATCTAACTGCTGCTGCCATCTTTTGCATGTAGTTGAAACTGCATCATCAACACACGTAGGATAATGTTTTTTCACGTTTCCACGAGATTTTCTAACGTCTTCAATAATTGAGCTAACCATTTTGTCAACACTAGACTTGATTAGTTCTCCTTGTTTTAAAATCGCTCGCTCAAGCTTTTCGCTCTCCTTCTCATACGATGTTGTCATTGTTTTCATACCACCACTTTTGCGCTTAAAATCGTTTTCAATTCCTCTCATCGTTTTGGATGCTTGGTCGTGCAAAGATGAAAATATTTTGTCCAAATCCTCAACATTATGACCATTGTGGTTTTCGACTAGACAAGTCTTACATAACGGAAATTCGCAATCTAAACACATAAACAGTTGTTGATTAACATGCCTACATAAAAACTCTTCCTCTTGACCTATCTCGTTTCTTTTCCCAAATACATGATTACGTGCCATCTTCGATCTCAGATGAGCAGTCTTGCAGTTGTTACAAAAGTACTGTCGACATTGTTTACAGTACTGTGATCCTGGTGCTTGAACACAAATTTCACAAGTTCCAATTGGAGATTGTGCCATTTTTCTTTGATCATATAGATGTTGAAACCGAAAAACGACGAACATTTATACTTCCTATTTATCCTAATTGCATCTCCTCACATGTTTTCCTGTTCCAGGAAATTACTATCATGATCATAATTATCATTATTATGTTTTGATAGTAACTGTGATTACTTGTACATGGTATTCATTTCAAAAGTATATTGTGTTGTATTAAGAGTTTTGCATATAAACGTAAATATATCCCTATTGACTACGCTTCATGTAACACGAGACACATATATATTGGTACATGTTTGTTTTATGTATCATCATATTATTCGGTTATAAGATATAAAACATTTGCCTCTCAGACACAAAATTGCGGGAAATCGTATGCGGTTTTAATTTGACCGCAACTGAAAGTCTTTATTTAGATGAATTAAAACATTGATATTATATGAACACTTGGCACAGACAATTAAGTTAATGAAGGTATAAACATATAATTTTAAACTGAATGAAAGTGTCTCGGACGCATAGAATTTAAAACGTGTCACTGTTTATATCGGATTATATATGAAATCTTTTAGAAATACATCTTTTGGGGTAAAGTATTTGCTGATATAGGACTGTTAATTACTCTCTTTCAAGATGTGGATGTATTGGCAAATCTTGCAATTTTGCATGAAAAGCAATACATTGATCTTTAAAAGTCCCAGGGAAACATTAATACGTATAAGTGATATCAGACTGACTAATGTAATTGCTTGTCAATGAATTTTTTAAAAAATATTTAAAAATAACAATCCGATATATGAATATAATTTGATATGGAATTATGTTTTGTCGGAAACAGATATTTTTAAATCTACGGAAATTGACATCATGCTAACATGTTATCTTGTATATGAATTTTTTAGTAGAAATGATTTATATTGGACATCTACAATATATATAGTCCGGCGGCTACAAACATATTTCAGACGAATTGTGCACATCCTGCTACAAGCATGAAATTTGGCATAGACCTTCCTCAGTTATTACTCTTTTATTTCAGATAGGGAGGCATTTGAAAAAAAATGTTTCACTTCCGGTAAAATCCAAAATGGCGGACATCATACTTAAATCAGCCCTATATCGAAGGCTAGTATGTGAAAAGGTGTTATTAATATGCTACTAACATAATATTTGGTACCAATCTATGTTATATACTACTTTTGGATATATGATAAAGATAAGATGTCTTTAAAAATCCTACTTCCGGTATAATCCAACATGGCGGATATAGTACTAAAATAAGCTTATTTTTAGGGAGGGTAATTGAAATGTGTTTTAATGTATTGCTACTATCATTACATTGTGCAGCTACCTTTTTTGTGCTTCTCATGGATACAATGTACAAGACATATCTTTTTGAAAACCTTACTTCCGGTATATCCAAAATGGCGGACATAGAAATATCAATTTTCTACATTAATATTCAACTTTTTTCAAAATGTAAAGAAAATGATTTTGATGTTGGTTTTTTTTGGCTTATCATTAAACTATTGGCTTCAAGTTATCATCAAAACCGTTAATTTTATTCTGTTGTAAATTTTTAAATAACACTTCCAGTAAAAAAAAAACAATATGTTGTAAATTCCAAAAATGAGTCCTCAATCCATATCTTTGATTTAGAGTTTTAGATAGATCGGTTAAAACAAAATAAAATTACTGAAGTACTAAAACATTTTTCAAAGTACTACTATTTGGCAAAAAAATACATGTTTATTCACAGTCACCACCACATGCAAACAAAGCAGTGCATGAGAAACCCGATTTTCTACATTAAGCACGACCGCGACATCCTCTGTATCTGTATCTGTATATGTATGAATACATTGTCGCTACCAATTCTGGCTTTAATATAACGGTTTGAGAGAGCGCCGCCGATTTATTGATGAGGCGTTAGAGCAGATTTGACGCTCTCTACGCTTGATGCGTGCACTACAGTGTCGTCTAGCTGATTCGACGCGATCACTGTCTTTACAAAGAATGAGTTTGAGTATTGTGGTGTTTTGCTTAGTGGAATGTCAAAACACTTAGAGTGATTCTTTACTTGATTTTCCACAATATTTGTTGAGTAGTATTCTTCGAACTTATTGGCAGTTATGTTTCTCTTAGGACGTACTTTTTGAGAAATTCATCTGATTCAATAGCGGGAATCAGCCCATAAACCACTTTGTACATAAATATCAACTTCTAGCTTGTTCGTCTTGCAATTGTCTGGAGGTCTTGTAGTCCCAGTTGGGCAAGCATATTGGAGACACACCCTTCCTTTCTTGACTTGTAATCTATGGTGATGAATTATTTTTTTGCAATCTTGTGGGCAGTATTTCAAGTTTCTTCTTTGAAAGCCTAGCGTTGGATTTGCTTTCTTTGCCACGTTTAATAAGTGGGAGGGCCATTTGAGGTCTTCCTAAATTTGTAGGTCTAGGCACGGGTTTTGCTTGACTTGTTGTAGTATGTGTCCATTTAAACTGAATTTATGGTTTGGCTTCTGATGCTTAGGATGTAGCTTTTTTTTTTGGCATTGAACCGCATTCCCCAGTACATCCACAATGTACAGGCTACTGAAATGATGAGGCCTTAGAAAGAGTTATTTAAAAGTGATCCTCTTTGTCCCTTCGCCATCCATTAGCACCTGAACTGGGTAGCATAAGAGCAAATTCCAAGCTCGTCCTCCTAAACACCTGCCTTAGTATATTGCACGTTTTACATGCTGGAAAAGACTAGACCAGGTTGAGGAAATACAAATGTACCCTCAATCAGTCTTCCCTTTTGCGCAAATAGTTATTTTCTTGATTCGTTAACCATGTTAACCCCATCTGAAAAGTTTGTGTGATCTTGCAGTTAAACCTCGGTGATTTAGGCTGATCGATCATCTCTTTTTATGTTAAAGTCACATCTTCAAATGCCATCAATGTCTCCTACGCAGTCTTTTTTCCTTTTCGAGCAATTAGAACCATACCACAACTGGTAAAGACATGCATCACAATAACTGTGTGTAATCACTCATTGCCAGGTGCATTTGAAAGGTCATTGATATATATCTATCCAAAGCTTTTTGCCCTCCCAAACACAATCCATCGTTCGTCTACCCCTATCCCGGAATAGCGAAACAGTAATGACAGTATCATCAGTAACGACTATTCGAATTATGACTCGTGCAAATTCGTGTTTCATTGCATCAGACACATGCACCATGATTCTATTAATGTCAGCCTCTTAATGTGAACAGGGTGATAAACTTGAAATCCATCTCGAGGTAAATAAAATAAAATATCCTGATCATTTGTTATAAGAAGCAAGTGCTGCATTTAGGGAAAAGGGAATACACAGACGAATCAAGAGTCAAAACAAGATGACAACAATAAGAAAGAACTTTTAAGTTTTCATTCGCAACAGCTTGCTCAATAGATTTTGAGGAAAAGGTAGTTGTAGCAACACTTGCTCAGGATCTTCTGTGTTATCCACCACATGATGATGTTTAATGCTTAGCATCATGTTCACATGATGAGGCTGACACTTGAATCAAGATGCATGTGTCTGATGCAGTGAAACAAATACTTAACTGAGTCATGCCTCGAACAGTCGATACTGATGTTGCTGTCGTTGCTGTTTCGCCTTCAGTGACATAGGGGCAGGCAAACTTTGGCTTGCATTTGGAAGTGGGAAAAGCTTCAGATATATATCTATCCATGACCATTCAAATACACTAGGCATTGAGAGATTACACGTTTGCTTGAAAAGGAACTGCGTTGGTGACATGGATGGTGTTTAAAGATGTCTCTATCATTTAGAATGATGATTGATCAGCCAACATCACCAGCTATGGATTTAACAATGTCATTGATAGAACGATACGTGGTTTTGTTGTAATATCGAACAAAGTTATCAGATGGGGTTAACGAAGCAAGAAAAATGTGTTTTTGGAAGAGGAAATACTTATTGAGGCTATTCCCACGACTCGGTCTAGTCTTTTTCAGCAAGTAAAACGTGCAATATACCATGGCGGGTGCGAATAAGTAACAAGATTGGTATTGGTTCATATGCTAACTAGTCCATCGCTTATGAATGGCGAAGGGAAAAATATGATCCATGGGAACCCTTTTGGACAACTCTTTGTGAGGCCTCTTCATCTTATCAGAAGCTTGTACATTATAGATGTAAGAAACGATATCACGATCTTTGTAAATTTGGAAAATAATCTCTCCGATTGTGAATAAACATACATGTATATTTGCGGCCATAAATAAGTCATTCTAAAGATGTTTATGAACTTTAGTGATTTTATTTTATTTTAATCTATCTATCCAAAAACTCTACATCAAAGGTATGGATTGAGGACTAATCTTTGTAATTTACGACATATTGTTTTTTTTGTACCGGAAGTGTTAACTTTGTATTTAAACATATAAAGCTGAATATAATTAGTAGTTTTGAGGATGACTTAAAACCAAAAGTTTAATGACCAGCTAAAAAAAACCCTTTTATTTACATTTTGAAAAAAGTTGAATATTAGAATGACAAATTATTAATATTTCTATGTCCGCCATATTGGATATCACCGGAAGAAAGGGTTTTAAAGACATATGTATCCATGAGAAGCACCAAAGAAAGGTTCCTGCACAATATAATCATAGTAGCAATACTTTAAAATACATTTCAATTACCCTCCCTAAAAATAAGCTTATTTTAGTACAATGTCAGCCATGCTGGATTTTACCGGAAGTAGGGTTTTTGAAGACATTTAATCTATATCATATATCCAAAAGTAGTACATAATAAAGGTTTGTACCAAATATTATGATAGTAGCATGTTAATAACACCTTTTCACATACTAGCCTTCGATGTTGGGCTAGTTTAAGTATGATGTACGCCATTTTGGATTTTACCGGAAGTGAGACATTTTTTTCAAATGCCTCCCTATCTGAAATAAAAGATAAATAGTTGAGGAAGGTCTATGCCAAATTTCATGCTTGTAGCAGGATGTGCACAATTTTTCACAAAGCCGCCGTACTAATAATAAAAAAGTCTAAAATAAGTTAAAAGATCATCCCTTCCTGTACCTTCTTGCTAAAACATCCCATTCCCCTTATAGAACTTTAGACTTACTTATTGTATATTTGTATTCTTTTAATCTAAAATTGAAACTCAAAGTTAATATTAATCTCTTTTTAAAGTCATAAGAAACCTCAAATTAAAAAAAAAATATGCATATGTTTTTTTATAACTAAATGGATAGTTTTCATTATACAACTTATGTACATATACTTTTTTCTGGGGAAAATTCTTTAATTTCGAGGAAGTAATTCGCCGACATATTTTCCGTATGCATAGTGACCTGAGCGTAATCCTCTTCGTAAAAATCCGGTGATCGCAATACGCATGGATCTGTCATTAGAATAAACAATTATCTGATTGTTCATGTTAAACACGTGCTCAATGCCTATGCTTTTTGTTATTTGTTTACTATAAGGTGACAATCGGTAAACCTCGGCTTCAAAACACGGCATTTAATGAGCAGCCATATTTGTTAAATCATAACAGACAGAGAGAGAAAAAATTGACGATTATACGATATATTTGCGTAAAAAATGAGAAAATCGTGCACAGAGGACTTAGTTTATGATATGTACATGCATTGGTTCAAGAATTGGATAAACATTTTTTTTCACCACTCACTCGTTTCTTCATGTGCTTATGACTTAAATATTCAAAATTGACTTATGAAAACTTTATGATTTACAAAAAGGTAACTAGATCAATTATATTTACTTATACTTGATATATCAATTTTCCACGAAGACCCTATTGTTTGAGTTTTTGAAAAGACTGAATTATAGAATTTTTGATATTTGAAAATCATCGATGAAAAACTTAAAGATTCATAAATCAGGTAACCAGAATTAAATTGACTTGTATTTAATCTTAAATATTTCTCGAACACCGTATTGATTGAGTTTTTAAAAAATATTATAATTACCTATAACATGAAAATATTCTTTGAAAACATGTTTTGAAAGAATCTGATATTTCTTGATAGTAATAGTTGTTAAAAGTGGAGCAAAGAAAATAACGATTAACAAATTCAAGCCATTATAAAGCGTGCAAATTGATGCATATGATTCAAACACTTCTGATGTACGCCTACCCAGTATACAAACTTTATTATTACATTAGACGTCACCCGACAAACCCTTGGAAGGTTTATTGCTATATGTGTGGTATTTTTATAATTAGTAAAACAGGTTTGCAACAATTATTCAGTAATCAGCAATAAATAGCACTCAAAATTCTTTAAAACATATACCTGAATCACACATGAACGAAGTTAAAAATTAATTTCTTGTTAGATGTGTAGTTATATTTTTAGAAAACGGATTTCCTATGTTCTTCATTTAGCATATTTGATTCAAACGTTAATTTTACGGGACCAACTAATCTTCCTAAATAATAAAAATGATATATGATACATGTATAACTTATTGTGACCTGAATGAAATTTTCCTACTTTTTGTTTTAAATAAATACCCTTTCCAACCCGCTTGCGAGATCTTTATAAGGAATGTATTATAAAATTTATTGGTTTAAAAAACGTATTTTACTGTTACATGAAAATAGTGTTTAGCTAACATTTAAATACCGCTAAGGGTTGTCGTTTTTTCAGTCATCAAAAATTTTTCAACATTCATTAAATTCTACCAAACATAGACAAAAGCGTCTTCCTGAAAAAAAAAATACCAACGAAACATTTTTTTCATTTGACTGATACATGGCTTTGTGCTGTCAACATTACACCCTTACAGGGATATCAGCAATCATATGCGAGGCAACGGGTTCCACGAAACTCTATACGAATGTTTTCCTCACCACATAATCCGAACTTAAGATATATTTAAGTTTTTTAAACCTTCAGTTGAGGCTTGTTGCATGCACTTTTTTAGTAATCAACATTTCACTGGCGAGAGTGAATATATATCGTATTGCACGAGTTTTGGTTTTCGAATCTTTTTCTCAAATAATTTATGAAAACACGTAGATAAACTGTATCCTTCTTTTTTAATGATCTATAAAGATGATATGTTCTGTACATTCTATGGCATTAGGTATGGTCGCCTCTTTTTTTCTCGTAAAGTCACAATATAAATTTCAGATGAAAGCAAGAAAATTCTACTGAATTAGGGGCATAGAAAAACAAAAGAACCCCACGTTGGGGATAAATAGAATGATCAACCGGTCGGAAAAAGATAAGTCATGTAAATGTATATATACAACGCATCTAAATTCATGCATAAACTCTACAGAGTATCTAATATAAAACTTCTCAGTATGGTGTTGCCATGATTGCAACGATATGTTCTTTCCTAAACTGATCGCAGCAATCTCATTATTTCATAATTTCATTCATGTGTTTTATGATAAATCAAACTTCTTTTTAAAATTTTTTATACATGGCGAATGTTTAGCTAAAATAGTTTTTACAAAATGTTTGTGTACTTTTCAAAACTCTAATCTTTTTGAATAAAATTTGCCACATATGATAATTTTCTTCGAGTCAATGTTGTGTTTATTGTTTTAATTATTCCTTTCTAGTTAGTTAGAATCGATTTTCTTCAAATGTGGGTTATTTTGATTTTAAAACACTATCAGCTTTTTAAAAAGCGTTTAGCAATCAGGTAGCTCTCTCTATATATATAGCACACTTATTTCAAGTAGACCATACATATATTGTTTTTATAAGTAACAATCCAATTTATGACTATTATTTTGATTTAGAATTATATTTTGGCGGAAACAGACATTTTCATATTTACAGAAATGGGCGTTGGGATAAAGGAGGGGCGAGAGATACCAAAGGACAGTCAAACTAATAGATCGAACACACACCGAAAACGCCATGGCTAAAAAAGAAAAAGAAAAACAGACAAATTATAGTACACAACCTAGAAAACTATGTTGTGATAACATGCTATCCTTTTTATCAATATTTTAGTAAAATTGGATATGTACAAGTTCTTAAGTCTTAAATACATGCAAGTTAAAAACTATCACTGACTGTGCCAGATTTTTAAAACAACCTTTCCCTTTATGATACATAAGCCTAACACATTGTATATTTCTAAATTCTTTTAATTCTAAATCGAAAAATAATGTGTAAACCGCTTTTAGGTATTCAACATCTACTTTTGAAAAACTGTAAGATTTTTAAATCAGGTATCTGGATCAATTATATTTACTTATACTTGATATATCAATTTTCCACGAAGACCCTATTTCTTGATGTTTTGAAAGGACTGAATTATAGAATTTTCAATACTTCAAACTACCGATGAAATTTTTTAATATTCACAAATCATGTAACCATAATTATATTGATTTGTACATTTGATTTTTAATGTTTCTCAAAGTACGTATTGATTGAGTTTTTGAAAAAAAATGTATGATATATCATAGAATATTCTATGAAAACATGTTTTATAAAGATTTGGTATTTCTTGATTGTAGCAGTAGTTTAAAGTAAAGCATAGCGAATAATAAGTAACAAATATAAGACATATAAACCGTGCAAATTCATGCATATGATTTAAACACTCCTGATGCACGCTTACCTATAAAATCTTTATTATTACATTAGACGTCACCCGACAAACCCTTGGAAGGTTAATTGCTATAATTGTGGTCATTTTATAATTAGTAAACATGTACATTGGTATGCAACGATTATTCAGTAATCATCAATAAATAGCACTTAAATTTTTTTAAACATCTACCAGGGTCACACATAAACGAAGTTAAAATTAATTCCTTGTAATATTTGTAGTTATATTTTTAGAAAACGGATTTCCTATGTTCTTTATTTAGCATATTTTTTTAGCGTTAGTTTATCTTCCTAGGTTATTTGAGGTGGCACGGTAGAATTTGCATTCCAGAATTTAGGTTGCTCTTTTGTGTACCCTACTTAGGTTAATGTATCTAAACAGTGTGATTGGACAAGAAATACAGTGTCAACTGAACATACTTTCCCAAACTGAGGGATGAATCAGGTGTAGAAAAATATGAAATAATTTTACATACAGATGAAAATGAATTTTTGAGAATTTTTAAAAATTTTGTATTCACTGCACCATAAAAGACCTAAAAGTACTAGTGGCCTTAGGTTTTTAAAAATAGCAAAAAAAGTAAACGGTCATGATACATATTCAAATTCATTTCTGAATAGTAAAATAAAAGTACTTCAGTTAACTGTGAATGTAGAATTTTTTGCAGTGTTAGAAAGTGGTGAAAATTCTAAAAAGGCTATCATTATCCCTTATGGGCCAGGAAATACTACCGTGCCACCTTAAGGGGGATATATATTTTTACACTAAATCAATAAAGGAATTTATTTTACCTATGCAATTTATAAGTTTATCAATAAAAAGTTGATTAACGGCAACTATGATAAAAACAAGCCTTAAATTCCACCCCTGAGAGTAAAAATTGCTGATTCAGCAAATTCTGCCTGACCTGTGGGTAATAATGTAAAAATTTACCTGCAAAGTAGAACTTCATTATTTTTATGTAACTTGCAATACATTTTTAATCATAAATGCTCGCTTTAACTTTTCGCAGTGTCTGACACATGTGCAACCACTGAAATTTGAGACGCGACATTCTTCGGTTGCATGTACATCCTACTATTTTTGACTGAAATAAATAAATTGCATAATTTCTTATTTTTTTCAACACAAATACAGCTATACTAGTTTTCTTCAGGTTTAATTCGTAGTTCTGATGTAACATGACACCAGTAGCAGCTTTTGGGGAACCAGTAAGTGGTTAAGGGGTCCTTACTTATTCATTTAGCTCTCGATATTGGTCTGAAATAGAGATAGAAATAGGGGGTTCTTTATATTGACTGGACATTATTTTTGACAAAGAATGTTTTTATGATGTTATATCAGCAAGATTAAATGGTTTATTCATTTTCCATGCAAATACCATTAATTGTTAAGATTTTCTGACAGTGAAAAACACAATAAAGGCAAATTGATTATGTAAGGGGACATAATTTAACTTAATGCATACATGAGAAATAGACAAACAGTCAACTTAGAGATGTATTCTAGTACATGTATTGTGAAAAAGATTTTGGAATAATAGTTAAGTGCAATCTAAAGACTCTTGTTGTATAGCCCTCATAATCTGGAAATGTTTAAAGTAGTATAAGGCATGCTGTAAAATGTGGAATGGACTTTAATCTCATTTTTCATGATTTGGTGCTTAAACTGATTCTTTCAATCAGATTAACCATAAATAGAGTTGGCAATCCAATAATTCCTCCTGAATCACCATGTTTGACTCCTGTGTTGATTTGAAACATCATAGATTTGGATTTTGTTCACTCCTTAAGTAAAAATGGTAAGATGAAAAAAAGTGAAAATCTGCCAGATGGGGTAGGGATGTAATGTTTCATTTCTTTTGTAAGAAATAAGTGCAGACTAGTATTCTTTATTGTGATATGTTCCAAAGTAAGAAGTCTATGCATCATAGGTGTCATGACTGGTTTCAAGTTTGTTAGGTCTTGGTTAAGGTGGCACGGTAGTATTTGCATTCCAGAATTTAGGTTGCTATTTTGTGTACCCTACTTAGGTTAATGTATCTAAACAGTGTGATTGGACAAAAAATACAGTGTCAACTGAACATACTTTCCCAAACTGAGGGATGAATCAGGTGTAGAAAAATATAAAATAATTTTACATACAGATGAAAATGAATTTTTTAGAATGTTTTAAATTTTGTATTCACTGCACCATAAAAGACCTAAAAGTACTAGTGGCCTTAGGTCTTTAAAAATAGCAAAAAAAGTAAACGGTCATGATACATATTCAAATTCATTTCTGAATAGTAAAATGAAAGTACTTCAGTTAACTTTGAATGTAGAATTTTTTGCAGTGTTAGAAAGTGGTGAAAATTCTAAAAAGGCTATCATTATCCCTTATGGGCCAGGAAATACTACCGTGCCACCTTGAATGATATATGATTTAACTATTTGTAAACTATAAATGAAATTTTCTACTTTTGGTTCTGTTTTTTAGACAACAATAATCTTTTAACCCCATTTACCAGATCTTCATAAGGAATTTATCATAAAACTATTTTTTTTTCAAAAGGTATTTACTGTGAAATGAAAATAATGTTTTAGTTTACATTCAGATACCCCCTAGAGCTGCCGTTTTTCAGACATCAATACATTTCCAAACTTCATTATATTCCACCATAAATAGAAAAAATTAAACTTCTTCATGATAAACAAAACTAGCAACGGAACACATGTCTTTAATTTTATTTATAACTGGAAATAACTTAATATGTGCTATCAACATTACACCTTCTCACGGATATCAGCAATCATAGGCAAGGCAAAACAAATCCACGAAACTCTTAACGAATGTTTGTCTCACCACATAATCCGAACATAAGATAAATTTAGTATATCAATCTTCAGTTTAAATCACAATTCAACAATTAGCTTTCATTTTATATTCCCTTAAATCAGCACCACATAAATAAACAGCCGCCACTAATCCTTATAGGGCTTATGCTTAAGAAAAATATGAAATGTAAAAAAACATTATAGCAAGAAAAATCCACAGAACTTAAGATCGAGTAAAACTGAATAGCTGAGAACCTTTTTTGTCTATAGATTAAAAACAAGCAGAGTGCACAGAAACTCATTAAAATAAACATTTACACACACAATCATCGAACAGAACCAGCCAATTTAGGAGAAAGACATTAAAAAAGGAAAACAAAACACATTACAGAAACAAAATTCTTTCTTAACATATGGAAAAGACTCTAAAAAAACACAGGACTCCTTTGCTCGATGACCTTTATCAGGTTATCAGCAAATTCTAGTTCTACAAATTGTATCATTGTGTTGTTTGGTCATGAAATATTTAATCAGCAAGTCATTATTTAATTTCTAACAATGGCATGTGTCCTGTTTAAAACCTTGCAGTTTATTCTAACATAATTCAACATTTCATTGTGAATCTTGAGTAAAAATGTGCTTGTTCTAATTTGTATGCTGAAACGCCATTTTTTTGGTGAGATCAAGATACAGTTTCAGATGTTTGAAACCTTTCCCTCTTATTGTTGAAGCGTCGTGATATTTCGACGTGTTGATATTTTGATATTTACTTTATTATATTTTCAATGGAACAGACGTATATAATTTGCAAAAATTATTATGTACGAAGATACTAGTCTTCTTCGTCATTATCAAACGTAAGTTCTATTGCACACTAGCTAGCATGCATGTTATCTCCCATTGATTAATAAATAGATATAGGAAGATGTGGTGTGAATGCCAATGAGACAACTCTCCATCCAAATAGCAATTTATAAAAGTAAACCACTTATAGGTCAATGTACGGCCTTCAACACGTAGCCTTGGCTCCCACCGAACAACAAGCTATAAAGGGCCCCAAAATTACTAGTGTAACACCATTCAAACGGGAAAAATAACGGTCTAGTCTATATAAAAAAAAAAGCCTAATACATGTGCTATGAAATGTCCCGGATTTCCGGAATATTGACTAGATATGAGATATTTAATCCATGGCAATTCTGATTAATGTTTTTAAAATGTAAACCTATCGTCTTCCTTAACTTCACACAAACTGTTTAAATTCGCTCCATAATACTCTGTTAAAATATTCATAATTTCTTGATTATTGAATAGTTTAGATATATAGAACTCCTTCTCTGTTTCCAACTGAAAAACTTTATCTTTTAATTGTACATTTGTTGTTCGTAAATCCACCAGCTCCTAAAATAACAAAACAACAATATTAATTGATTTATTACCCAAACACTTCTATAAATATGCTGCAGAACATTTGTTCTCCCTATAAAAATTACTTGCAAACACCGATAGTATATCCTTGTTTTTTCTTCTATGTTTTGAACTACCTTAGTAATATAAACTTATACTAGTGTTTGCTGTTGTTGTTTTGATATCTTCTGACTTTTTCTCCTAGAAATCACAAAAGAAATAAATTTTCCTATGAACTTCGAATCATAACGGAACGAACTATATTAAAAACACCATCATTCGGTCTTGTTAATTCATCCTTTTCGTTGTTGCAGCGTCTAACTTTTCACAATAAGAAGATATAGGTTTGAAACTATAAAATTTCAATTTTACATCATGATTACTGATAGATTAGATTATTAGATATCATAACGACATTGTACTTGTAATATAATTTAAGATTTTACATCTTTTTAGACTTCCATTGACATTGCATCATGTAAATAAAGGCAACAGTAGTATACCGCTGTACGAAATTCGTAAATCGATTGAGAAAAAAACAAATCCGGGTTACAAACTAAAACTAAGGGAAAAGCATCAAATATAAGAGGAGAACTACGACACAACAGAAACATAACATTAAAATGTAACACACACAGAAACTATTGTATAACAACGGCCATTTTCCGGACTTGGTACAGGACATTTTAAGAAAAAATGGTGGGTTGAACCTGGTTTTGTGGCATGCCAAACCTCCCGCTTTTAAGGCAATGTTAAATATAACATTAAAATGACAACATTACACGATAGTTCCTTTATATGTAAAACATTATATGTAAGACATATATGCTACATAATTATTACTGGTAACATATTCACAATTGTATTTTTTTTTGTGTTAGATTACTTGTCTCTTTCATTTTTTCCCTTAATGAGTATTTGATCAAATTGAAAACTTTAAGAAGACTTAATACACAATACGCTGAAAATAGAGAAGAAAAGATCGTCAGAAAGCTTCAAGAAAATTTGCTTGAATTGATGATAATTAACGGTACACCGTGTATGTGTGATGTTACTAACCTGTTGAACCATATAATTATATTGTTTTTTCTTTATTCGACATTTTCGTGCTGAGAATCTGTTACAGCGTTTTCTATAACTTTGTTTTTCTCTTTCTTTTTCTGTAAGCTATCAAATTGATAAAGAAAAGACATCGAAAACTTTCAGCATGTAAACATATATAACATATGTATAATTAAAAGGAAATGATGGACACAAGTATAAAAGGTAAAACAGCAATTTGTTCGATAATATGTATATACAAAATGATAAGGTATCAATATAAACCTAAACGAACTCCAGCTATTGAAAAAATCACAAATAAACATTAAAAACAATCAACAAAACATTATTTATAAACAATTAAAAATACCTCCGTTCATTAACTTTAATTACATATAACCCAGACAGCATCGTTCTATTCTATGCTGTTTATGCAAGATGAATTAGTTTTATGTACACGGAAGTGGTTTGATTCGGCAAGTGTACTTTATCCGGAGGATGAAAATCCGTAGTGTTTTTTTTTTATCCACCAACATAAATTCAGTAGGGTTTTTAATCCGGGTCCAGTGTAAAATACCCACATCTCTTGTTAAGATTCTAAAGAGATTTTTTTAAATGGAAATTTATAAAAAAAAATGGGGTTTGGTAAAACTTGCATAGCTAAATTATATAAAAAAAAAAGGAACAAAGTAAACTAGTGTTTTTCATCCACGGAATGTACACACAAATGTTTTCAACCAAAAATGATTACACAAGTGATTTTAAACCAGTAATTACCGGTATTACACTAGTGATTGTGTACCTAAAATGATTGCACTAGTTACTTTGAACCGGGATTTATTACACGAGTATTTAAGATTCATACACTGATGAAGTGTTCTAGACCTCACTTTGAACACATGATAACACAATAAAATGCTTTATTTACGAATTAAATTTGGAAAATTTTTCTTATCAAATCATATGCTTTCAAATTGTTACTAATTGTAACTTGTATTCATATACCCAGGATTGCAAAAGTTTTTCTGTGCATTTGCGTTTTGGTAGACTTCGACATAAAATCATATCTTCAATGTCAATATCTATTAATCAAATTGGTTCCTTGAAAACTATTATGATTTTAACCTATAAATGTATTTAAACAATAAACCGGTCCAATGTAAACAAAACAATGATATCAAGATCGACAACGCTTTCACACTATTTACATCCAATATTCTCTAGTGAAAAACAGTTACCAGGAATAAAAACAGGGTGGAATGAAATTACGCTTACACATGCTCACATTTTGCGTGGTAAATTAGCTTTGTGGGATGACATGTTCCTTGTGTCATTGTGATTTGTATAAAAGATGACGAGAAATATATACTTGAAAAATATCTTATAAAACAAAAGCTTGAAACCCATTATTGGCAAATATTCGACAATTTTATTGCTCTGCGCCTACAGATTTCGAAGTTTCATGTTATAGGTGCAGGCCCGTAGCCAGGAATTTCCAAGGGGGGGGGGGGGGGGGGGGGGGGCTTCGTTGGACTCATGAACTCGACTTTAACAGTCACAATTTGAACAAAACGTTGACTTTAACAGTGCTTACTTGAACCCCCCGAACCCCCTGGCTACCGGTATGAGGTGCAAATTATGTATTTCAGTTATATGACTAACATGTTGCAATGTGCGTGGTATAAATCGAAATTGTTGGTTTTCTATCATTTATCAACTAGGTGTAAACGGAGAACCAACAAATAAAAAATAATGCTTGCTTTTAGTAGAAACGTTGAATGGCTAAATTGTCTGAGACATTAATATAAAAAAAATACAATTTATGAATATTGGTTAATTGATTTTATTTTATTTTAAGAAGTTGGGAAGTGTGCATGTAAAATTCATATTCCTAAAATTAATTTCAGAATGAAGTTATAATTAGGGTATTCAAATATTGAAACTCATAATTTTGGATTCTTACAAAGATTAACATATATTAGTGGTTAAAGTATTAAACTAAACTTACAGGCGTTTGCGGTTTATTTTCAAAATCTACTTTAAGTTCATCCAGTCCCTGCGACAGACGTCTTGTCTGTATTTTCAGCTTCAATTCGTCTTTCAATAAAGGTAATATAGACTTTCTAGCAACTGACTCTTTTGCACGGTCATACAGATCATTGTCAAAATTATGAGCATCAGATGGCAGTCGAAATACTCTTTCATTCTCTTTACCGTCCATTCTGAAATAAATAGATTGATGATGAAACTGATACGCAATGTGTTTCGGCTTCACTGCTGATAAAAACTTTCTTCCGATTTTCTTTTAATATGTAATTTCCCCATCCCCTCACCGTGCATATAATAGTGCTTTTTCTATTATATCTAAATATACGCCTGATCGTAATCATATAATATAAAAATGTAACACGTGTTTTTTTGTTTTTTTTATATTCTATGCATTGACTCATGCTTACGCAAAATTATCCTATTAAAATATAACTCTTCAACAAGTTAAAGGTCATTGTGTGGTTACCATGAACGAAACTTTGTGAACTTCCCTTAAATAAGGGAAATGGATTTATAAAAAAGCATTGTCATTGTTACCTTAATTGAATTACATGATAAATAGTACTGGTATGTACTATCATATATATGTACATGACGAGTTCCTAAATACAAAATAAGAGACAAATAAGCCATACGCTGACTTTGTCATAAAAATATTAAGCATTCAAATTCAGCCTTGTCAGTTTCATCATTATTCGTACAGTGTTCAAAATGGTGTTTCTTTTTATAGTTGATCTATTCCAATACTTTAGTATCTAAAATGAGCCAATATGATGTTATATTTTTAAATACTACCTATTAAATAAAATAAACCTTACCAATGAGGTAGATACGTAAATTAATCATACTTATTCCAAGACGACCGTTCATATTTGGTATTTAAAAAGATCATGTCTTATTTAAATTTATATTTATTTGAAATTAAATTTTGCAGGAATGATATATTCTTGAGGTGTACATAGGGGTTGTTAATGATAATGTGATAATTAAAAATAAGAAATATCCTTAAACTTTATAAATGAAACTAACAACTTTTAAAACAGCGTGTTCCCGATGGACTTTTCCCTTTCATTTGCACTCAACTCACTCAACTGACCATTATTTTTTTTAAAAATAAACTCAAGACTTAAATGATATTTAAATCTATTTTTGATTTACTATTATACAATCAATATGTAATTGATATTTAAATCTATTTTTGATTTTACATAAAATAAAACTCAAAGACTTATTTGAGATTAAATCAGTTTTTGATTTTACAAATTTATCTATGATTAAATAAAGTATTAGAATTACCAAAAGGGAAGCATAAATGTTCCACGAATACCATATTGATTGACTTTTTGAAAAAAGACAGACTTTTTAATAAATATATTATTTGAAACCAGGCTTTAACATTAACAGATGCCTCCTGATAGTAATTGTTAAATTTAGTAGTTTGATTGATGAATGCATTCTGTTTTGTATATTAAAGATTAGAAAGTTCATTTTTACTATACAAACAATATGTACTACACGTGGTATAGATGGCATAAAGTAGTACAGAAACAAATGTACGTTCTACGAATATTTTGGAGTCTCACCGGATATTTTAAATGCGCGTCTCAACAATCCGGTGTTTGAGAATTTTTGAAATCTTCATAACTGATCTTATTAACACCTTCAATTCTAAAAAATTAGAATCAGACAAATGCAGTCTCTGAGAGTGCATCCATGTTAAAACCATTCCTTAGTTATTTGTAAGAATCGTGATTGGCTTACCTACCTTCCTTTATCTCATTCTAATTCAAACAGGAAATGTTTGAGTCCGTATTTGCAGAAAACACCCTACAGTGGAATCATTCATAAGGGATCTCATCCATACAAATTTGAATATAACATTTGAGTTAATAATGAAATCAATCGCGTGTTTGTTATAATTGTGGTCATCGAAAAAATGTGTAGAATTATAGTACATTCAAATATAGCATGAAATTATAATTGTGAATTTAAAAAATGTTAAAATGAATACCTGTGTGTCACACATATGCGATGGTTAAAAATAATTCCTTGTCATCTTTGTAGTGTTATTTTTACAACAGGTACTTTTTATGTTCTTAATTTAGCATTGTTTAAGATTAAATAGTTGATTTCATGCGACCGATTCATTTCACAAGGGAACTTAATACACATATTTATGTTTTTGTATTAGTTGTAAGCGTTACCTCAAGGAAATGCTTACGATTTGCACAAATTATACATGATATAAAAAAACGACAAAAAAAAATGTGCATACTAAATACCATTTGTTTATTTTTTATTTGTTTTCCGTCTTTGTTCTTCCGACTGGTAAGTTTTGCACTAGTGGTCAAATTATTCTCTTGGTATCGTCTGATTTCTTATATGAATATAAATCATGTCCTTGAATTTTCAATTGCACAAAATATGAACATTTCAACGTCTTTTTAATTAAACAATTAAATTCACACGTCTTTCATTAATTATTTGTAACCCGGCTATTATAAAACTTCACGTTGAGTACTGTGTTTTTCGTTCAAGACTACGGCTTTTTAAAACGATATTGTTGAGTCAATTCAGGTTTCATTTTAATTAATTGATATCAATGATCATCAATAGAAGAAAAATTGTTACATGTTTATTTGTTTATAATTTTGTTGTGAGGCGTTTTTTCTTTCTGTTGATATCATAAACACGAAATGCCTTTTCCTACGCGTCTAAAAAAAACCCAGTGTTTTTAAGTCAGGCTGCACACAGAACAACGTACATAATGCTGTGATTTCTAATTTGAGTTATTTAGATAATTTCTATGAGGTTTGAGACAGCACAGGCGTGCTTGTTGGATTCATTATAGACCGCAGAAAGTAGTTTCTATTTCGTGTGCCCTTTCTTGGAGTATGGGAGATAACTTGCGTAACTAACGACGAACGTTTTTAATCCCGTATTCCGCTAGAGGCGTGCAATTACGTACACTTCGCCTTAAGTATCTTTTTGTTATAGTAACTTTGTCAGAGCTCTTAAGTATTTTTGAAACAAGGAAATAAACAAATCAAACCTGATTTAGCCAATTATATATTAAAATCGTTCTTTGGATAGTAATTTTTTTTAAGTTATTGTTTATGCTCTCCTTCTCTAAGGAGCTGTTGCCATTTTTATTTGTCATTTTACGATTTATTATCGTTTGAGTTTTATAATTTAAAAGGAGATAAAGGGCGAATATCTAAGACAGCAATCCCCCATTAATAAAAAAAATATAATTTTTAGAGGAAGACTAAAAAAAAAACCCCAATAACAAACCCTTTATAAAAAAGATGGTCTTATATTGAAATCAGAATCAAACAACTTAATCTAATCCGATCAAAAAGCTAAAAAAAAAATCCAGACAAACCATTAACTTTTTCTCATGATTTGAGATATACATTTTTATTCCCAACAACTAGATGTTTAAATGCCAACCCAGTAGTTCCACACCCTATTACCGGCTATCATTGAAGAAACAATAAGAAGTGTTCCCAATTGTCATTCAAAACAATTGTTCTACTTTGCTATAATGTAGATCAGATGTTTGACTTCGTTTCCGATTGACATCGTAACACAATTAATGTAGCAGAAACGTACAGTAGATTTTGATCTGCGGTATCTGTAACATTGATAGGTTGTAACGAGGTGTGAGTGAATACAAAGACTCCATATTTAGTTTTCCTATTCCTGTAAACAACACAACACAGGAAAAACACAAAAATTTAATTCTGGTATTTATGACGAGTTTCCTTAAATACTCTAAATCAACATTCCGTATGCAATAAGTATTCCAAAAATTACTGTACCAAGTCAGGAACATGACATTTGTTTTCCTTTTGTCCCGTTGGTTTATATTGCCGATGATATGGTTTTGTGAAGTCTTATTGGCTTCGTCCTTTTTTGATTGACTTTGGAGTTCGATATTTTTGTAAACATATTTTGTTTATATCTTCATTTCTTAGGAAAGTAAAACTGCGGTCAATTGAATAAGGTTTAGGGTTTCAGTGTTATCGATTAATTTTTGCTTTGATTTATGCAGTATTTTGATGTCCCTCTTGGTCTATTTTAATAAGTCTTATATTGCCCATAAGTCTCAATTTTTAATATTGCTTAAACCATGTCAGGATGAAGATCCTGTTTGAGGTGTCTGTTAATGCCTCCAAAAGGAAGTAATTATGAGTACCAATATAATTATGGCTTCAAATTTCAGTATTGTTGTCTTTGCATGATGTTCTGGTCTGAGGGTTGTATGTTTGTTGTGCATATTTCTTAGTCGTATCATATGTCTGATATAATGATGTTACTTGTAGATTTGGCGTTGCGTAAATTTGTCACTTTGATGATTTCTAGAAATATATGAAATGTCAGCTCAGTTATTGTGATTTTATCGAAACGGCTTTTTACAACGAAGTTTCACTTCCCAATTCCCTGTAGCCGGATTCTTTTAGAAATCAATGTATTCATACATAGAGATAATCAATATATTAAACCTTATTCAACTTAACATTATCGAATAAGTTCAATGGGTTGACTACAATTTAATTCTATTTATGTCTCTTAAATGTTGAATTGTCCCTAAGTATGTTTTATCACATTTTTGAGGTCCCAATTTTAGCTCTGAACGTTCTTTATGAAGTAAGAAACTTTCCATTGAACTTTATTTCATTTCTCGCAAATCGATTATAAAATCTAGATTTAAGAATTGAACGAATTAAGTAGAATTGGAAATTTTAAAATTTATTATTATTACTGTATAAATAATTTACTATATAAATTATATGTCTCTTCCTTGTTGTAAATGTATTTGAAATATGTTATTGCACATTAAATATAAGGCCAAAACAGGCTATAGTCCGGTCTTTAAAATTTTGTATACTTGTTGACTATTTTTACAATTGTACACAGAAACTTTTCATTCCTTTAAAGCAGTGGCATTTTTTTGTCGCCTTGGTTTTGTTTTAACTCTTTATTCTTTCGTTTCTTGTTGAAGTTACTTTTGTTTTAAAGATTTTAGTTATTTTAAAAATTTATTACTAGTAGGTTTATGCAATATAATTTACTTTTCTGTTCTTACTAAGGATAATGTGTGTTCTTTACGACACATATACGAACGAACATCAATGAAAGAAGAAAGAATGAATGTACCGAATAGATCATAAAGACTAAGATTAATTAAGGACAATCAGATTTTATGACCTGCTACTTTTTTGTATAAATATTTATCAAAATGTCAATAAGTTAAGATATCATGTATGATAATAGTAATAATTTGTCTATTTTTTATCATTGGAAAATACGCTTCAAAATATCAGTTACACATCAGCCAATAAAAATCAATATAGACCTAATATATAAATATTACTGTGAACTCTCTTCCTGGTTACTGAATGTCTTTTCTAAAGAATTGTTTGATTTATGTTTAATGTATTATTAGAGGTCGTATACAGCACTTAATGCACATGTACTCAATACTGGACATAATGATTAAACTTGAATCAAATACAATACATAGTATTTTGTTTAAACACGAACTCTTAATAGGAAAAATAAATTATAAAGAATACACTATAAAAGTTGTGTAAGGAGAGAGATAACTCTATGATCTCTTTTTAATTTCTGTGTAATTTTTTAGTCTATGTTTTAAGGCAGTCAAAGAAAAACATTAAATATTCATGAAGTGTATCTAAGCAAGTATGTATGCACACGGTTTAAGTTTTGTTTGTGTTTCGCTCTAACAATTTAGGATGTTTCTCTTGAGTAGAAAAGTATTACAGGAAAGCAATATGTTACCCTGATGAATTGAATGGTTATAAAAAGAACCTCTTAAATCATTCGCTACTCAAGTGACTAAGCAGCTGATGTTTTGCGATATCCTTATCAAAGTTTAAGGGTAGTTCAAAGCCAAACACAAATAAACATAGACACAACACTTTTTAAACATGTAAGAACTCATAAGGCAGATATTGCAAATGGAAGAATTATATTATTTATATTTGCTTTTAATGGAATTTACTTTCAAAACACAACAGCATTTGCGATTCTTAAACTAATCAATCGGCAATCCTCGGGTGACTCCGCTTCTCTCCTTCTATCCGTTAGATGAGGTACGGAATCGGCCGAGTTGTGACGAATGTTAAACTAATTTATCGGTTTTCTATGAGGCTTTTAATTAAGAGTTGGTGTTGTCTGGGTTTTTGAAACTAAGGTTTGTACTTCTTTTTTCGTATATGTACTCCTGTACATGCTTAGAGATACGTTTACAGATATATAAACGATGTCTAAAAGCCCTATTATTTTGTTTTTCAAAAATCGCTTATTTTCAAATTACAGATTCAGATATCATTTGGTTTTTACTATATTGTAGATCAATGTGGTACAAGCAGGTGGTAGATTAAAAAAAACCTTAAACATATAGAATATAGACATATTAAGTTGTGAATGTCTATTAAAGAATAGCGAAAAAATAATGAGAATACCACTTAATAAAATGTATGCGTCCGTAACGCTTTCTGAATACCCTTTTAAAGCTGCATATATACTAAAAATGTCCACTCTAGGAATTATTTTATTGGAACTATACATTGATATCATAATAGAGGAACTAGGTTGTCTAAATTGAAATTTAAATCTTAATGATTTAGCACATTGTCTGATTTGATTTCACATAAAATATCTAAAGGTTCTCCATACAACTCAGTACAAATGTTCATAATTTCAGGAGAACTAGCTAGTTTTGACATATAATAATCCTTCTCAGTTTCTATTCTATTTATAGTGTTCTTTAACTGCTGATTTCTTTTCTCTAGCTCATGGAGCTCCTGAAAATAGAATAATACATCAAGATAAAGACATTAGCCTGGCAAATAACTGCGATGTTGTATACTGTGTTTAATGTAAAAGGAAATGCAAAGGAGGAGCTATTTAAAATGAGAATAATCTCTGTAGAAATTTGAAAATAAGTGAAGGAGTAACGCTTTTGATTCAATTTTTCAGTTGCCCAAAGGCCGTACACTGCGCAATAGCAAATATTCTAAGGGAAATTCACGAAGCCTTGTGTATCGAATATAAAGGGAAAATATGAATTGTTGTTAAAAAATAATCACAATTTCTATTGTTTTTCTACAATATAAAGGAGCAAATATGTAGAAAAAAGGTATATTCAATTTCCCCAGAAATTTAATTCATATGATTGGTTTCATTCACACAGACAAAATCAGAAAGTTGTAAATATATACTTGAATTGAATTATAGCAAAATATGATTGCTTTCATTCACACAGACAAAATCAGAAAGTTGTAAATCTTTACTTGAATTGAACTATAGTAAAATAATATTATAATAAAAAACGGATATCGCGTTATCAAAATTTGCTGATTAAAATTTTTGAAAATAATTTAGGAAAATTCTTCTCTATGAAAAGCTCTATTTCCCTGTCCTTGGCTAATAGTATACGTTTTATTTCTTTTTTGGTCTATCAGCTCTTTATGTATTAATTAAGTTTGGATTTGTAAATATTTTGGCCTCCGAGCATCACTGAGGAGAAACGTATTGTCGATATGCGCATCTAGGTCAGTAAAATTGTTACTGTTAATGTTTATAATACCACTGGGTCGATATATCTGCTGGTGGACTTTTAGTCGCCGAGATTAACACCAGCAAAGTAGTTTTAAAATACGAATATAGTGTTATTAAAACTTAGTCTTGCTGTTGATTTTTTACCCTTCAATGTTAATCCATCTCACCTGTTGTTTTCGTGAATAAAATATCTTTTTCTTATATCGACATTTTTTAGCTGAAACTCTATTATGCAGTTTTCTGTGATTTTGTTTTTCTAGTTCTTCTTCTGTTAGCTGCAAAAGAAAAACATAGCAATTGCATACTTCAAATGTAAATTTTTCTATCTCCTCTCTCTTTTCACCTTTTTGTTTTTCCTCCCTAATACAACTAACTGTCCGACGACTTTTTGACATGTCATTATCACCAAGACGGGGACCAAGACTATGTTCCTGGTTCGATTCCCGTTCGGGATGAAAATTTGAGGAACTCAATTTTCGGCTCTCCCTTGACACCATTTGCGAGTATGGTCTTAAGGAAACGATGATAGTCCGTCGGAAGGGGGCGATAGATGGCTTAACCGTGTTAAGAGAGAGCCATATCTCTTGCACGTTAAAGACACCCTTGTAGATTTCGAAAAAGAGTAGGCTAATGCCGCTACAAGGCAGCACTCGCACCCGCAAAGTGGAAAGGGATTAGTATAAGTTGCAAAACTTGTTTCCCAATCCACTATAAATAAATATGTTAAAACTAAGACTATATGTTATTTCATTTTGCATTTTTTTCTTCAACGTATGGTTTCTTTCTGTCTCTTTTATCTAATATGTTTCTTCAATTTGTCCAATGTTTTCCTGGCATGGTTTCAAATTATTAATTTTTTAACTTAAAATGTATCCATATCTATCGCACTATCATAAGAACCATGAACCATTGACCTGATACGTTTTCAAACATATTGAACAAAACACTAAAAGCCAATCAATACAAACTTCAATGTTTCAAATTTTGCTTGACCTATTGTAAAACAAATTCATAATAAAAAAAAAATACATTAAATTAGTAGACATATATTTTAAAGAATATTGGATATGTCATACCCACATTTACAAGATATAATTATTTAAAATCATAAGTTACTTACAGGTGATTGTGGTTTGCTTTCAAATTCTACTTTTAGTTCTTCTAATCCTTGAGATAGACGTTTAGCTTGTATTTTAGATTTTATTTCATCTTTCAAGATTGGTAGTAGTGACTTCGTTTCAACCGATTTCTTTGCACAATTGAAAAGATCAGGATCATAATTGAAAGCATCGGAAGGTAAACGTAGTACATTCTCGTTTTCCTTTCCCAACATCCTGAAATTATATTGAAAGAATTAATACATACAGATTTTTAAAGTTTTTGCTCCGAATTAAGCATTAATTAATTCGGAGCAGCTTAATTCGGAGTATGCACATGATTTTATTTCAAAAAGATTACCAAAAACATTAAAAAAAGCAAGACACTGAAAAGTTTATGAGGACAGTAAAAGATAAAAACCACTGGGAAAACATCAAGGAAGATTTGTAAAAAATGCATATATATACATGTATATGAATTAAGTCGTTAGTTTTTTCGCTTGAATCGTTTAACATTTTTAATGTCTGGGCCTTTTATAGTTGACTATTTAGTATGGGTTTTTCCATTGTTAAGAGCCACACCTTGACCTTTAAATTGAGTTTTTCTTCGCCATTTGAGTCTTTTGTAGACGAAACGCGCGTCTGGCGTAAATACTTATTTAATCCTGGTATCTATGATGAGTTTGTTTGAACTCAGGTGATAGGCAATTATAATACCTCTCTTTATTTTCTACATAGTGAGTCAAGGAGTGGATACATGCTAACAAACATATAAATCATGCACCAGAATATTATCATATCTTGTTTTTCGCATTATGCACACAATATTTTCAGTTTTATGAATCAATAAACGTTACAAACCATGTTATAGATTGTTTTGTGAAACATATTGTCAACCATCTTGTGGTGCAATCACCTCGAATTGATCACTAAATTCGTAATGGCGGCCATAAAACTTGTGCTAAAAATGAATTAACTTTGCTACACATGAAAATAAACGAAGCTGTTCCAATGTTTCAATGTTTGTTATTTAGAATGATCAAGTTTTATAAAAATATTCCTATAAATGCATGCCATGATAAATTTCATAGAACACGTGCTTTTTGAAAGAAACGTTTTGAAGCGCGACAATGAAATATCTTTGAAGTGTATGAAAATAAAAAAAAACTTAAATAGAACAGCAAAACAAGTTCATTAGAAAAATAAATGAAAAAAATGGCTTATCTTTTTGAAGGGAAAAAAGTTTTAGAAAGTCAAATTTGAAAAGTTATTTAAATTTGTCATAACAGTGAATTGTGTGAAATATCCGTAGGAAGAACTGTTAGTCCAAATGCAGCAGGCAAAAGCTTTGGATAGATAAATTTGTTGCAGCAGAATGATAAATTGGCAAATAATGCTTTCATGTATTCCCCATTTTACATATGACTATGTTTTGAGAAATAAAGTTATTTCCTTTCTATATAGTATCTCCAGGAAAAAATTGTGCAAACACAGAATAGAAAAAAGTAAAAATCTTCAAAAAAAACGAGCGCAGGGAGGAGTCGACATGTTAAACGTTACATCTCATAGTATGCATGCATGCGAACAGCCATCTTACGATCCATATGGACAAATGAGTAGCATCTATAGATGAGATCACTATTAAAGTTTTGGCCAGAAGAAAATACGTGTTTTGTATTAAGGGTAGAACCACTGCTATCATTTTCATATATGTTATCCAAGGCACAAGCTCACAAAATCTTGAGGTTAATAGTTTAAAAATAATTAAAAAAAATATGAACATACAATCTCTTCATTTTGAATTTATTTTCCGTCCCCCATATAATACATACCCGCAATTGATGCCTACTTGCATTTGCAATAATTAAAAATCCTAGAAATGCATTCATTAAACTTTTCAGCGTATTATATGAGCTGCTCGCAGAAGACTTTTCTCAATAACATGGATGCATGTTTAATCATACCTCGAGAATCATACGACCACTTCGAATGGCGTCTCTAGCAAACCCGTGTGAATTGACATCATCGTGGTCACTTTTATTCTGTTTTTTTTTTATATCTTGCGTTACATATCATACAGAACATGGTTCATGGAACTATGATAATGATTTTAAAATAGTATCTACCTGTTTTAAGGCGTCCTTCCAAAATATGTCCTTGTAATGATTAATTTAAAACTGTATTTATAGAACAGGTACTTTCTGTATTCTATTTATAACTTATTGCAATCTAGCAGATATTCTATACATTCTTCGATAATATTCTAAAGAGATATTATGCAAAAATAAAATAATCTCAGGTTAAAAGCAAATTAGTGCTGAAATTTAACTGTCTTGGTGTAAAAAAGTTTTTTTATGTCGATCAATTAAAGTCATAAGAAACCTCAAATTAAAAAAAAATAATGCATATGTTTTTTTATAACGGCTCAATGGATAGTTTTCAGATTTTTCATTATTTATAAAACTTATGTACATATACTTTTTTCTGAAGAAAATTCTATAATTTATTCATATTAAGTAGAAATTTACTTTATTTTAATTGCTTCCTTCCAGGAAGCAATTCCGCCGACATATTTTCCGTATGCAAAGTGACCTCAGTGTGACCCATCTCGTAAAAATCCGGTGATCGCAATACGCATGGATGTCCTTAAAATAAACTATTATCTCATTCTGAATTTACATGTTAAACACGTGCTCTATTTCCATGCTTTTTTGTTGATTTTTTGTCGATTGTTGACAAACAGGTGACAATCGTTAAACTTTGGCTTCAAAACACGAACTTTAATTACCTGCCATATTTTCACAACAACACTGACCGATTGGAAAAAAAATTGACGATTATACGAAATTTACACGAAAAAAATGATAAATTCGTGCACAGAAGACTAAGTTTAAGATGTTAGTATGCATTGAATCAAGAATTGGAAGAACATTATTTTTCACCGGTCACTCGTTTCTTGTGACTTTAATTAAAAATTGACTTTTGAAAAGTTATCACAATTATTCATGTTTTACTTTCATTTTACTTTTACTTTTATTATTTAATTCCCTACCTTTTAGCATAAAACCACAGAATTAGCAGTATATTAATGTAGATTAGAAAACAAAATTGAAATAATCGTGATGACCTTAAAAATTCCATGAAGTGGAATAGATAAAGCATTAACATTTTAGAAATATAGAAAACTTTGATGAAAGATATGCACAAACATTTTTGTTCGAAGTAACATATATTTTCTACAATTAAGTGGTCTAAAGAATTATGCCTTTACTTATTTTACGAAAAAGATAGCATTAAAGCATCAACGTCAATTATCATCATTTAATAAAATGATGCGCAATCGCAATAAAATCATAAAAGACTGTTAGAAATGATTCGAAAGAGGGAAAGATACCAGAGGAACAGTCAAACTCATAAATCGAAAATAAACTGACAACGCCATGGCTAAAAAAGACAAACAGACAAACAATAGTACACATGACACAACATACAAAACTAAAGAATTAGCAACACGAACCCCACCAAAAACTGGGGTTGATATCAGGTGCTCCGGAAGGGTTAGCAGATCCTGCTCCACATGTGACACCCGTCGTGTTGCTCATGTGATAACAAATCGGGTAAATAGTCTAATTCGTTGGTATAATAATTCTTTAAGATTTTGAAAAAGTAAACTGTTCCATTATTGAATGGGTACACCACTTATTGAATTATTTGTAAAATAAGTGAATAAGAGGGGAAATACTTTAAACAAACAAGGCTTCCTTATACCTACTTAGAGGAAATTCAAATATAATAATAATAATAAAAACCTGTGTGCTATTACACATGTTCCTCGACTACTTTGTTACCTTTTGATATATTTAAGAAATAAAGAAAACATGAGTTTTACCGATAAACGAGTGTTTCAAATAGCATACTGAGTTCTTGTGCTGATGCTTTGTATCTTAGTCTACTCATCATCAATTGCATGATCGCAAATATAAGGGAAATGGGAAATGTTTAGTGAACGAACATGGAGAATTTGTCAATGGGATTCAAAATTATGTTTTAATATTTTGACACACGAATAATCAATTATTCTAGAAACTAGAACTGAATAAGATAATTTATATAAATATCTGAGGGGAAAGATAAATGTTAGAGATTTTGCTACATCAAATTTATATTCATTATTTTAGTAAAAGTAGTATGAAAGAATTATGACACACGCCTAGAATCGGCAATGGACAAAAAAATTGGTTTAAACCGTATTGGTTTTTTTGTTGCAATATTTCTAAATTTGACCGGCTTAAAATAATGTTGTAATTTCATTGGGATATAAATAGATTGCGTAAAACAATCTCAATGCATTCAAGAGAACAATGAACGGGTTTTCCCGTATCACCATGCAAATAAATCAACACTTAAAGAAAATAAAACAAAAGATAGAGTGATATTAGGAAAAGATACAAAACATAAAATACATTCGAATAGTTCAGTAGAATTAAAGAAATTAGTTGGACAAATTTAAAAGTTCATTGTACTGCATTGTACGTGTATTTAACATAAGCGCTACGTCTTTTCTTGGCCAAAAAATGCAAAATATTTAAAAATATTTTATGTATACCGACAATACATATATATAAAAAGTTATCGTTACATAGAATAAATGGAACACCTTGCTATGAAATAATTTAGTTTGAATTTTATATCAGGGGGAATATTGTGCAATGGAGCTAATGAACAGAAAGAGCACTATTTAAGTTCAATTTGAAATTAGACGAAAAGAGTTTTCCTCATTGTTGAGACGATCGTACGGTTCCTTATTATTGCTCATATCTCCTTTATTTAAACTTTGTTTGATAGTTATTTGGCAATTACACAACATCTCCTTATTTGCCATCTTCGCTTGCCAAGTGTTACGATCCACTCCCCTTATCTATCCTTGGCTATCGAAGATGCTTATCAGTTAAACATTTTATGTATATGCATTGCCAAATTAAAATAGAAAAAGTGAGAAAAAAAAGATTTTTTGTCAAAACTAAAAATTTGAGACAGCATTGGTTTAACGGTGTTCAAAACTAAAAAAAAAATGAATAGATATAAATGCAAGAGAAAACCAAAGAACATGACCTTCAAATGGAGATGAAATGGTGTGCAAATAGGTAAAGGCGCCATGTGAATTCAGACTCAGCATTTTTTCTCGTGAACTTAGAAATCGACACATTCTTTCAGTCCGTCAATGCATGTAGTTTATGTTTCATTTTTTGGTTTGGAGTGTTTTGACTGTAAGTGCACGTCCCTGTTATTGACGTCAGGATACTACTGCATGTGAAAAATCATGTTTTAATATCAACTGATATGGAAGCGCCTTACGACGAACCGTATTGGTCATGTTATATTTTTGATAAGGAATGAGAGGTTGACAATTGAAAAACTGAAATTATAACTATTATATTATATTTGAAAGTTTGAAGTCATCTATTTTGTCAAAAAAAAAAAAAAAAAAAAATATATATAGATAGGAACTGACCTTATAGTTTCGATTGTATCCATAATATCAAGTTCACTTTGAATTTCTATATGTAAGAATTTGCTGAACTAATTGTAAATGATTTGTTTTTAAATAAACTCCCATTTTATAGATATACAGTCTCTGCCTCATTCAAATAATCATTTTTTGTGTGTAAAATAGTAATAGACAAAAAATTTACTTACCCACAGTATTTTTTTTTTTAAATCCCTTATGACTTATACATGTATCACATGTACACCTGTTATGGTGTTTATGGTATATGTGTATTTTGCTTGCATACAACCACAATCATGAATAAAAGTTGAACTAAGACCTATAAATTAAATAGTGAGTAAAACCAAGTTTAAATTCACAATTTATGTTACTTATTTTTCGCATTGTGAGTTTTCTGTCTTATTTTTCCAACTAAGGAATATACTAGTAGCATCTGCTTCTTAATGATAATTATACATCTCGAGTGGTACGAAATTCAGAGCGTATGTCCCCATATCAGAATTTCCTTAAGGTTTAATAAATCTTGTTTCTTTCAATGCCAATTTGTAATATATTTATTTTAGTATCTCCTGATACCTGTTTGACTATTCAAGTTATGCACACTAATGAGTGACTAGTTAAATAATCAAATTTGTTTCCAGTCGATTTCATTGAGTGTGAAGCAAAATGTAATATCTTGAGCTGAACCGCGAAGTAATTGTTATGCCAGGTAAACTACCCTCCTTTAACAGTAAACTAGTCCAGCAAATAACCAATCGATCTGTCTGTTGGACTAGGCTACTTTAAAAGGAGGGTAGTATACCTGACCTAATACTGACTTCACGGTTCAGCTAACAAGCAAGCTAACCAAAGATATTACCTTTGGCTTCACACTCAATGAAATCGACTGTAACTATATTTCTCCCAGTAGGATCCATTCTAGAGAAAAGTGTCTGCCGAAAGGTCTCAATGCCTGGCCATAAATAGGATTGTTTATCCGATACCTCCTGTAGTAAAAGTATTCATTGTACGTTTTGAGGAACCTTTGCAAAAACTACGAGTGGTTCATAAGTTGATTTTTTACTGCTAAAAGATTTTATGTCTTCATCTATCATAATATCCACATTCTCCGTTACGTAGATATAGAAAGATGTGGTATGAGTGCCAATTAGACAACTCTCCATCTAAGTAACAATTTAAAAAAGTAAACCGTTATTGGTCTAAATTCATTTCTCATCCTTTATAACTGCATGAGGGCAGATGTCTAATTGTAACATGACTATTGAATATTGTAATATTGTAAATTCATCACTTAAAGTCTTTATATGTTTTTATGTTTTTCAAATACATGTTTTTCTGTATTCTGTTTGTTTTGTTTTGTCGTTTATTGATTGTCTAAACTTGTAATGCTAAAAACATTGTATATTTCTAATAAAAATAAAATTGAATTGAATTTATCGTTCTCGACTTAATTTACAAAATCAGTACCTTTTTCGTATATTTGATAATTTGTTTTAGCTTTGGGAATTTGCGCTGTGTATTTCTTCTTCTTCCAGACTTTTTGAAACTTTTTAAATAGAAGTGCTAAACAAAATGTATATAAAAACGAACGAATGTGTTTAAGTCTTCCACTTTATTAGTATCTAAAATAAAAAAGTTACAACATGAAAATCAAGATTAAAGTTGCAGTTTATTTTTTATATCCAGTGCTGTGTAGATCTAATTAATTTTCTTGGAGTATAAAATGTTTTTTTTTTGCATATTTCTATTTCTGCCAAAATAAACAAGCTAATATATCTCGAGCTAACAACAGCTTTACCAGTTTGCTCATATCAATTTATAATTACATTAAATGTATGTTTCACTATAATACGTTATTCAGATTGGCTAACTGTACATCACGTGTTATTCCTTAAGCAGGTGTATCACACAATAAAACTTTTCATTCATGATGACACGAGGTCCCACAATAAAGTGCACAGGTAAATGAAATAAAAACTTGATAAAAGCGTGTTTTCATGATACTATAGGTAAAATGTAATTATAAGTATTGAATGCTTTTTTTTGTAACTTTATAGGGTTGTAAAAGCGTTGACCGTGCGCACATTTTTAGTATGAAGCGCTTGCGCGCTTCATACAAAATGTACTTCGGTCAACGCTTTTACACCCCAATAAATTTACAAAAAAGAGCATTCAATTCTTAAATAAAAAAAATGTTCATGTGTTTTTGTGATTAAACATCATATTTTACATTAAAATAAAAAGATCATTTTTAGGTTCTTAAAAAAATAAATAAGAAACATCATTTTAACGTAAAATTCTTAAAGACATGGCTTCCTTTCACGTAAAACACAAAATGTAGAAAAAGTTAAAGAATAAAAGAATAACATGCGGTTTTTGATCTTCCTTATTACAACTTAATTCGCAAAATATATCTATACTATTAAACGAGAAGACTGTGTGTGTCGCTTCTCTTCCTTCCACAATAAATCAATCATCATACCTCTGTGTCCTATAGGTAACATGCATAGTCGCATTTGTCATCCATTCTTATGATTATTCAGATTGAGTTATTTTGGGAGAAAAACGACAAAAAAAAAAGGAGTTCGGATATGATTCCGTCATCAGACTGTCTTTTAGTCATTGACAAGACTTCCGGTTTGAAACATGCACAAATACAACCAATCGTATGAATGATAACAAAAATGAAAAATAGATTTCAAGCCAATCAGAGCGTTCTCCATATTATGGTGTTTAGATCGCAAGAACTACAACTATTATACCTCCTTAAACTGGATAATTATTTTTTCGCGTTTATCTACATGTAAACTACGATTATACTTCTTTAATATATAGAGAGTCTCTGTATTCTGTCTACTGTTTTTTTTTTTTTTTTAAATGTTTACTATTTAAGGGGTCATACCAGTTGCATATATATTAAAAGTAAAACATGTGACACAAGTACAACCAATCGTAGAGCGTCCGCCATATCATTGTGTTTAGATCGCAAGAATCACAACTATTATACCTCCTTAGAGGGGGGATAGAACCTTTATCGGGACTCCGGGATCGGGTGTTTTTAAGCTCGGGATTTCGGGATTGATCCTTTCGGGATCCGGGAATCCTTTTTTTTCGGATTTCGGGACGTCGGGATTTACTTTATTTAAATTCGGGACCTCGGGATTTCGTTTTTTTAAGTCCGGGATTTCGGGATCAGGACCCCTCCTATCCCCCTCATCCTTAGAGAGGACAAATATTTTTCGCGTCTATCTACATGTAAACTACGATTATACTACTTTAATAAATAGAAACTCTCTGTATTCTGTAAGGGAATTTCTATGTTAGTATGGAAAGTCCCTGATTTTGTTTACTGTTTATTTGAAATGTTTACTATTTAAGGGGTCATACCACTTGCATATATATTAAAATAAGTAAAACATGCTCAACTTCATCTAAAACTACCTCGACCATAGTCGCATTTGTCATCCATTCTTATGATTATTCAGATTGAGTTATTTTGGGAGAAAAAAAACAAAAAAGGAGTTCGGATATGATTCCGTCATCAGACTGTCTTTTAGTCATTGACAAGACTTCCGGTTTGAAACATGCACAAATACAACCAATCGTATGAATGATAACAAAAATGAAAAATAGATAAGCCAATCAGAGCGTTCTCCATATTATGGTGTTTAGATCGCAAGAACTACAACTATTATACCTCCTTAAAGAGGACAATTATTTTTTCGCGTTTATCTACATGTAAACTACGATTATACTACTTTAATATATAGATACTCTCTGTATTCTGTCTACTGTTTTTTATTTAAATGTTTACTATTTAAGGGGTCATACCAGTTGCATATATATTAAAAGTAAAACATGTGACACAAGTACAACCAATCGTAGAGCGTCCTCCATATCATTGTGTTTAGATCGCAAGAATCACAACTATTATACCTCCTTAGAGAGGACAAATATTTTTCGCGTTTATCTACATGTAAACTACGATTATACTACTTTAATATATAGAAACTCTCTGTATTCTGTAAGGGAATTTCTATGTTAGTATGGAAAGTCCCTGATTTTGTTTACTGTTTATTTGAAATGTTTACTATTTAAGGGGTCATACCACTTGCATATATATTAAAATAAGTAAAACATGCTCAACTTCATCTAAAACTACCTCGACCAAAAACTTTTACCTGAAGTGGGACAGACGGACGAGACGGACGGACGACCGTACAAACGAACGAACAGATGTACAGACTAGAAAACATAATGCCCATAATTGGGGCATAAAAAATTATTGCTAAAAGGGAAAATAGTGATTTGGTAAAAATGAAAGAAAGGTAGAGATTAGAGAGAAGCTGGACCTTTTTCGGGGAGTCGGGATCGGATGTTTTTAAGCTCGGGACTTGGGGATGGATCCTTACGGGATCCGGGAATATATTTTTCGATTTCGGGATATGAACTTCTTTAAATTCTGCATCTCGGGATTTCGGGATCAGGACCCCTCCGACAACCCCTCTAATTAGTCGGTATTAGTCATCTATACATGATTCAAATCTGATGAATTGTCATAGAAGCATATTTTTTAGACTAATAATGGTCTATATATAAGCAGTTACATTTACTTCATGTTTGAAACGGTGCAAATTTTTAACTTGATTTGACTTTTACCAAAAGAAGCATTGTAGCAAAGGAGGAGAATAATTGTGGCCGTAGGCCAGAGACACGAATATAATTGAGTTTAACAGAAAGGAAACAAATATCGGACTTTAGAAAAAAAGGAAGAGGGCTTTTGATACCTTTTATGTAATTCTCTATACATAATATCTTTTACAAAAAATCATCCTACAACAGTTCACAAGGTGCATATTCGCGGGTGTGTTCTAGTATCTTATTATTTCTCGATCTTTAGAAAATTATCTTGTTTGTTGTTATCAGTACAGCAGAATACTTTACTTTTGACGAACTATTAAAACAATCTTTCTTCACTTCACCTTCATTATTTGTATATATAGATACATAAGAAAATATGGAGAGTTGTCACAACTCTCCATCCAAGTCAGAATTTGTAAAAGTAAACCAATATAGGTCAACGTACCTGAACAGCAACCAAAAAGCTATATATATACACATTTAAAAAACGTACAAATGAACTTCGTCTGAAATATAGCCCAACAATTTTTAATATCCTATTATTATATCAATGTACTTCCCAAATTTTATTATTGGATTATGTTAATTTTAACATGTTACACGTGAATAATAAACTACCTTTGTAAATAAAACTTCTTGTTATATTAATCTTACAATATTAGTTTTGATCTACTTTTTAACCAGGATATATATATGAAAATTTTCACAGGACATACCAACGTAGTAAAACTGCTCAATAACCTCTAACCTAAAAGTTATATGGACTTCCAGATAAGGAGATAAAAATAATTTTTTTTCTGTAAGGAGAAATTAATAGACATTGTAACTTATCAAAGTACATCCTTCAACAATTAACATAAGCCAAAGGCAGATGAAAGTTCAAGAGGTTTGTAAAAATGTAAAAACATATGACTTTAGACCATGTCAGCAGATATAGGACATAAAAAAAAACACAAATTACTTTGAGAAAATGATACTAATTCTTACATACGACTATGTGATGCTTTTATTTCCCTAATCCCTAAAAAAAATTAATGAACGAATATAATAAGAGCTTTATGTTGCCAATGAGATAACAACAAAACGAATCAAAGCAAATCCAAAGTCACGTATAGGGCAACTGAATAGTCTTCAACAAAAGACCAGCATATATAAAATATATATAAATCTAAATCATTCCGCGGTTTCGTTAATCGAAAGACCATTATAGTATAACCACATGAGAAACGAATATGCTTTGGGACGTGAAAACCGTAATACAAAGAAGCCAATGCAATGGAACATCACAATCGTGAACACTTAACGATTAGAACTTTAAAAATCAGATTCAATAGTTTAGAACTATGAGAGACTGTTATATACAATTATAAAACATCAGAATGAAAAATAAGCATTTATATTTTTCAAAGCACTGTCTTATGCTCAGGTCTTATGATTACGACAAGCATGAGGCATTTTGCAAATTCATTGGTGTCTGATGCATATCAATTTACACGAGTTACATGACGGATATCACGCGTGACCTGCTAACATTGTTAATGTTGTCCTACATCAGAAACAGGATGTATCTGAAAATTTCCACAGAACATTTCGACATAGTATATTTGCTCTACTGATTGATAACCAGTAATATATTATATATTTGTGTTTTCGGGGCATTCAAAACTTGCTTTGTGGTATTGGTTTAAATCACTATCGAAGGCCGGACGGTGACCAGTATTTGATAACTTCTACGTCATTTAGTCTTTGATAGGGTTTTGTTTCATTTAGCAATCATGCCAGATCTTTTTATTTTCATAGAACCTTATTGAACTTTTCATCCGGCTGGTACTTATTGTAAAGGATGTACTTTGACATAATGTGATGTTGATAAGTGTATTCTTATATATCCTTATTTGTATGCGCAGGTATAAGAAAAGTGTAATAATATAAATGTAAAAAAAAAGCATTATCGACCTGATTTATTTCCCAAAAAAATCGACGAAAAAAAAGAGATAACACATACAACATACACTAAATAACATGCTAGTGAATGCATTTGGACAAGCATATGCAGAGTGTGGTTAAACTTTTTTTTATATAAAATGTAAAATATATTAATGTAGACCATTTCAACGTACAAGAAACAAAAACAACACACTGACTCAGAAAATGGTATTTAAGGAGCATCTTTGTTCATCCGCGATTCATGGTTGGCTTGTTGTGGTTCCATCATCAGCTGTTTTCTATTTAGTGTTTTGTACACTGTAAAATCACTGATGCATGCATGTAAAATCACTGATGCATGCACACATATTGCTTGCAAAAAAGACAACGAATAGCCAGAATATGGGACTTTTGTTTATGGCCACAATACAAGTAATGAAAAAAATCTTATATATATAGATCTTTATTGAAATGAAACGATCACATTACACAATCATTCATTCAAGACATACGCGTGGAACTGTGATGTAATATGAGGTAGAAATACATGAGGGTTTATCTAAATTTGCTGGTTCAGAATCTAAAGAATTGTGGGTATTGTCATTGCTCGTTCCCCGTAATGAAAAATTACGTCATTTCATTGGTTGAATTTCAATTGTTTAGAACGTAATTAACTTGTCAATGCTTGTGATGTACACTTTTGAAAATAATACCCAGAATGCATTAGATTCTAAAACGTCGAAATAATATCAGAAGATTTACATAGTATTTATTTTCGTTAGAACATACAGCTGCCTATTTAGGCTTTTTCTTCTTGATGCTGTTCTAAAAACCTAAATTATAGATAACAAAAACTACTGTTAAATTTTCGTGAATTTTACGCTTAAAAAAACTTGAAAAAAGTATTTCATTTGTAATGAATTGTCAAGAATTCAAATTTGAAAACGAGTTTAAAGTCTTTTTATGAGAGAATCCGCTATAGTACCAACAGACACATTCTTCTGTTCTTGATGGAATTATTCAAAACAGAGTTTTTCGTTACCAGGGATGGTAGTTTATATAGATGAATGGTAGTAAGTCGGTGACCATCATGTATTCATTAGAGGACTTCCCTGTGTGAGTTGTACTTGTTGCAGTCTTAGGTGATTAGCTGGATTTGAATTGCACGTCCCGCCAACTGCATGTCTGTGAAGCACTGCGTTGTATAGTTTTGCACACAATTTAAGCTTTTTTATATCAGAGTTTAATGATCTTTGCTGGTCTTCTAGCATTTTGCATTCCTACAAAGAATCAAATACACACTAAGAAATAAAATAAATAAATAAATATCTCTGAAAACAACATTTACATTTCATTTATAATGAACTACCTTATTTTGTTTAATTTCCAGAATAAATTGCAGATCGTTGACGTATGGCCTTGATTATTTTCTCAAAATTATATACGAATTTTCTAGACGCAGCTGAATAACGACGTGATGTATTGTAAAAAAAAAGGGGGGGGGTCATTGTATAGACACGTGTATGTTCGTTGGTTTGTCATCTTATTCTCCTCTATTTAATCATATTAGACTTATTAATTGTTTAGCTTATAAAGTACAATGTGTCACCCGAGTTTTGCACAATTTGTTTTTTATTATCCAGTTCATAAACTTATGAATTGTTAAGTTCCAAAATATACAATGTGACTCCCGAGTTATATATGTTTTTTTCTCAATATATATACAGTCGATATCTTAAAAATATTTCTCTAATTCTTCGTCAATTTATCCCTATCTGCACCCATTGCATAAAAAAAAAAATAATCAACGTGTGGTGCGTTTGATCTCAGTTCTTCATTGGTTTAAATCCGATTATGACGTCGAATTTTCTTGCTTTCCTCATGACGGCACGAAAAAAGGCGACCATGCATGATTTATCCACTCTCGACAGTTAAATTTTAAATATTTAAAAAGCTCGGCCAGCCTCGCGTTTTAAATTTGAAAATTTAACTGTCTCGAGTGGATAAATATTGTATTACACTCGATGCAGTGGTAGAATCTATATTTCTCTAATTCTTACACAATATATCCCTTTCCTGACATGTTGATTATTTTTATTTAATCAACGTGTGGATCGTTTGATCTCAGTTCTTCATTTGTCAAAATTCGATTATGACGTCGAATTTTCTTACTTTCCTTTGAATTTCCTATTGTCACAGCACGAAAAAAGGCGACCATGCCCGATGACGACACATAGAAAGAACACATCTTTTTGCAGATCATTTGAAAAGTAGTATTGAATTTGTCTGCATATTGTTTAAAGATCATTAGAGAAACAGATTCCACCACCAAATATTGGTTAAATTATCGGCGAGCCTCACGTTTTAAATTTGAAAATTTAAATGTCTCGAGTGGATAAATATCGTATCACACTCGATGCAATGGTAGAATCTTTATTTACCATCACATTGAATTTTCTACTTTTTAAATCAATCATTGTGAGTATATATAATATTCACTTACCTCTTCTAAAACTTCTACTCTACGTTTTCTTTTTACTCTGGCTTTCTCCGCGGATTCTCTGTTTCTCTGTTTTCTATTTTCCATTTTTGTTTTTTCTTCAGGTGTAAGCTAAAACGAAGAAAAGCATAATTTTGTGTAAAATTCATATTCATTGTTTTGTGAGTTTTGTAATGTTATATTCAAATGCTCTACTAGTATATGTATAACGATTTTCTTTATAATCCATCAGCACTGATTGGCTGCTGTTTTCAGAGCGTCCAGCGGCTAATATTTCATGCATACTTAGGACGAAAACAAAATCAAATAGGAAGGTTCTGTTTATTAAGGCCGACCAAATTAAATGGAAGACAAGACTGTTACTGAAAAAGAAAGTACATTAGATGGGGAAAGCAAATAACAAAATGTCACATTCAGCCCCTTGAAGAGTGGTAGCAAGAGACTCAAATAAAAACATTTTTTTTAGTCAATATGTAAAAAATGAGTGTAAATATTACCAACGCAGATGATGCAATATATTTCGACACATTTAGACATCTGAAATAATTTTTATCATTTTAAGTAACTATATAAATAGAATTATTATATAATAGTTCTTGAAAAACTGCATTATCGTGATATATGGACTGCCCACAGGACAGTGGTATTGACTAAGATAGTGATAATGACTGAGCCGAAGGCGAGTTCATTATCGCTGTCGCAGTCAATACCACTGCCCTACGGACAGTCCATGTATCATGATAATGACCAGTTTTTTAAGAACTATTATGTTTATTTCATTGAGAAACCATGTTTTGGAAAATTCTCATAAATTCAAAATGCCTACAGCGATCTCGAGTAGTTGTGCGATTTCTATGGCAAAGAGTGAAGACCAGTCATAGTAATACTGTCATTCATTTTAGTGCAATTTTTCAGTATATAAATACTTATTAATCAAGTTATCTTTAATTTTATGATTAACGAAAACATATAATAAACAATTCAACAACTTAAATATAATCATATATTAAAAACAGGAACATGTTTTATAAAAGGTACATCTCTCTAAAAAGAGAAACCACGCCACACCGGTCATTAACAGAGAAATCACGCCCCAACGGTCATTATCAGACGGAAACCATGCCCCAACGGTCATTATCAGACGGAAACCACGCCCCACCGGTCATTATCAGACAGAAACCACGCCCCACCGGTCATTATCATGTAAAAGTTCGTTAACGACCGGTTTTCTGGTCCGTTTTTTTCTGTTAATGACCGATGGAATTTATTACTGAAGAATAATGAATGTCATGTGACCCCTTTTAATCCAATAAGAGAATCTTAATCTCAACCGATATGAAATAATTATGAACAGTTATTAATTATTAGCCTTATTGTTTAAAATATATCGATAGTAACATGTGCTTCACTTTGGTGACACGCAATCGCATGAAATGATAGTAAAATTGTTCGAGGATATATGGTTGACTCTCTGGAATTGTTTATTATCCCACCCCTTATTTTTTTTTTTTTTATTGATTTTGTATTTACATTGTGTCATAGATCAAATGTATTCGTTCAGTGTATATTCTCTTGTTTGTTTTCTTATGTCTTTTGTTTGACGTAGGCCATTTCAATTGATATTCTATAGTGTGTCTTTCTATGTTGTGATGTTAAACTATTGTTTCAGGTATGGATGAATGTTGATACCTATTAAAACGTTTAAAGCCGCTGCATTTGTTTGCACTTGTCCCAAGTCAGGAACCTGATGTTCAATGGTTGTCATTTGTTGATGTGGTTCATAAGTTTTTCTCGTTTCTTGTTTTTTTTTAATATAGATTAAACCGTTGGTTTTCCCGTTTGAATGGTCTTACACTAGAAATTTTTGGGGCCCTTTATAGCTTGCTGTTCGGTGTTAGCCAAAGCTCCGTGTTGAAGGCCATACCTTGACCTACAATGTATAATGGTTTACTTTTATAAATTTTGACCTGGATGGAGAGTTGTCTCTTTCGCACTCATACGACATCTTCTTATATCTAAACGAAAATAAAAGATTTAGAAGCTTACCTACATATCATCCTTTCTCTTAAAATTCTAAATTAAATTCTTACCAAATTTTAATAAAATGTACATTTAAATCCTAAATATTCAGCTATCTTTCCAATATCTTTCATAATTTACCTCATAATTTTTAGGAGGTTCAAACAGATTTTTTATTTCTCCTTCTCCGCTTATCTGACGCTTGTGTTTAACCTTCATAGCCAGTTCATATTTGACCATTGGTGTGATGCTGTTAGAGTCTAGTGCTGAGATCAAAACATCGTCTATTGTTTCTACTGGCGAGTGTTGTTCCATTGCGCTAAACATTGTCTGCAACATGTCAAAATTAATAATTTTTCACTTAATTTCGATAAAATATTAAATCTATTTGACTCATAAGTCTTATGAACATAATGAATTAGACTTATGACGTTTGGACAACAGCCAACAAGACAATTTATATTTAGCACAAGATAAAAGCTTTACCTCAAATACTGAAATTGTGTCACAGATATTAGAAATTGTATTTGCCAAATAAAATATATATATAATTGAATAAAAATGATAATAATGAATAAAATCAATTATAGTTACCTTAGATACAGCTTTGTTTACAAGCAGTATGTATTTTTCCACTTTCCGATTAGAAATTACCCTGAATGGAATTTCCAAGTTTCTAGTACAATACTGGAAATCACCTTTCTAAAAATAGCGAAAATTTTCAACGAATCGTTTCCCTTCGGTAAACCGTCAGCAATGAACTAACCTGTTAACACGTTTAAATATACATGTTTATATGGCAGGTCTTCCATAAAATTCAAAATAGTAGTGTAATATATTAATCAATCCATATATATTGTATACAACAAATAGAACGGTTTATGTCATAGATCTTCACCAGGAACAAAATAATAACATATTTTCCAATTTTCTAAATGCATACACGGATAGGAAATTAACAACAAGCGTGAGGCGGGTAATACCGTGTGTTATATCACAGGTACTAAACGTTCTGCCAATATTGACAAAAATTAGAATATGGGCAATGGGAAGAAAATAGTGTGATGTATATTATTTAAAGTAATACATAGGAGGTAAATTTATTTTACATGCACACATAAAAAAATTGCGTTTTTTTTATCCAACGCAATCATAGACTTGTTATATTTTTTCGTTTTGGCCGCTTGTATTATATTTTCCTTCGGGTTTATAATATCCGTTCATCTTAATTCGACTCTTTGAAATTTCAAGAGGTTATCCTTAATTGAAGTAAAACATATGGCCTTCAAAATACCGTTTCGATCCCTGCCATCACTCTTCAAAGAAACATTAATTGTCGAAATCCGGATATGGTGTACAAATTTTTGCACCTCATGTTAACGGTATACCATCTTGGCCACAAGTTTGTTGTTTTCTGTCTGGTATTAAATCAATTAAGATCCATGTCACATCTCGTGAACAATTCATTTGGCAATCGTAAATGGCAGTCAGCAGGGTTTTTAAAAGAACATCAGTTGTTCGACCTATTAATCAAATGCGTTTTGTTAAAATATCCTTTTCACTTTTTTGGTCTTTTGGTAAATGTTGTTTGTGCTGTATTTAGACCACAAGAAATTTGTTTTACATGTACACGTATAAAAATTGTAGTTTTTATCCAACGCAATCATAGGTTTGAACTTTGTTTTCAATTAAGACTTGTGTAAAATAGTACATGTATTTAAACTGTGTGCAGTATATATTATTTTGTGCGCACACATTCTATTTTTTTCTTAGCATGTCCCTAGCGGGGCTCTGAAGTTTTGTTGCTTGTTTTCGCTGGTAATTGAAAAGACCACCGATAATTCGTGTTAGTGCTATATGAAAATGTGTTTGAATCTCTATTATAAATGCAAGTCAATTTTAAGTTAATATACTTTTTAAGGTTTTGAACGAGACTTACTAAGCTTGACTACACGTATTATGATTTTCTGGTTTTCCGAAAGATTTGTAAAATTTTGTACTTTGTAGATAGTTCTCCATTTACAATCATGTCATATCATCTTTTTTGTGTTTCCAAGAAAAATGTAGGTGTATTTTTTTAAAAACAAACATATCTATTTACTGGTTATTTATTACACATATAATTTTAAAATGATTACTAGAAACGACATTGTATTGTTTCTTTTAGTTAAGATATCCGCTGTATTTATCCCTTCTACTGAAAAGGTTTAAATCGTTCATTTGTTCCTAGAGATCATATTAAGGTAATTGCAGCTTGCTGAATACTCAAGTTCAATACAAAAAAGAAGATGTTATATGATTGCCAATGAGACAACTCTCTACCAGAGACCAAAATGACACACAAATTTACAATAAAACTGAGAATGGAAATGGAGAATGTGTCAAAGACACAACAACCCGACAATAGAAAACACAACAGCAGAAGGTAACCAACAGGTCTTCAATTTAGCGAGAAATTCCCGCACCCGGAGGCGTCCTTCAGCTGGTCCCTAAACAAATATACAGTCATTGGACAAAAGTGAGTTCCCAGTCAAAAAAAGTCTTTAAAAAAATCAATAATTTAAAAAAAATTATTATGAAGTGACTGTAAGAGCGATTTTCATAATATAGATACAAAAAGATGTACAAATGTCTGAAGTTTTATTGTTTATTTCGTTATAATAGTATTCTTGCTCATTTTAATTTTCTGACGAGATGAACACAAAGAAAAATATTTGGTTTAGTGAACGTTTCTCCAACATTTGATAATTAGACTAAAACGACATAAGGGATTAGGGGGTCCTCATAAGGACTGGCATCGTGATAATTACCTTTACATCCCAGCTCCTTTGTTCTTATAGGTGTGATCTGAGCCGGATCACCCCTACCAGATCACCCCAGTTTGAGTTTCTTTTTTATGCATGCTTTCCTTTGTTCTGTAACATTTTGGGGGGAATGTAAAATCCACTATAAAACTTATAATTAAATATACAATTATACGGAAAATCAAAATTCACGTAGAAAAAATCCAGTGTATATGCTGGGATTCGAACTCAAGACCATTAGCATATCAAACCACGACACAACCACTACACCAGGACGACTGGATACAAACAGTCCGTAATTTAACATACTTAAAGGAAGCAAGATATTTTTCTAAGTGGGGCGAGTTGGCAGATTTTTATTTAGTGGGGTTTAAACCCTTTTCGTTAATAAGTGAGTTGTCAGTGATTGTTCAGTTGGATTTTACACTTTTTCAAAAGTGGGGCGAGTCGGTAAACAAGAGTGGGGCGATTTTTTTCATAAAGTGGCGATATAGATTGGGCCGATTGGCCAGTGGGGTGAGTTGACATTGTTTGATATCTACTCATCGTGTTCGGGGGTCAAAAAAGGGTATTATTCCTATAGTAATGTATAAAGTGTATTATAATGGTTGTGTAGCGTTCTAAACTAGATTTTATGAATTGTAAATGGTTTTTCGTCTTATCAAAAACAGCTAGGATGTAAAATAGTTATCCCACTCGGACTTGGTGTGTCAGTGTAAGATCACCCTCTGGCCTCCGGCCATCGGGTTGATCTTACACTGACACACCGCGTCATCGTGGGATAACTATTAAGTAATTCACCTATATCAGGTCTTAACTCAAATATTGTAAAAAGGGGGATATTGTTAAAAAATATATATAACAAAACATTAACAAACCATATATTTTTGGTCGAGTATAACCAGAAACGGTTACGTAATTATTTTCATCCGCCGTATTTGATTTACAAAATAAAAAGGTTATTCAACAAAAAAAATCCTTAAATAAACAAGGGAAATTCTAATCAAACTGAAAATTTCATAAAAAATTATGAAGAAATAATCTCGAAATTATTTTTTTTAAAAGATATTTTTTTTATTGAAAGTAACATGTTCACTGACTGTACCTCATTTTAGTAATTTATTCCATAACTTGATATATTTTTGTATTTCTGTTACATGTAGATGTTAAAATCTAAACCAATGCAAAACAGCCAAGTTTTATTTATGTAAAAAGTCACCAAAAGCGATTGTCTTCTAGTGCGAAGAACCATATATCTACCTAGTCGTTCTGTCTGTATATCACTAGAGCCGAAGCCAGTTTTCGTGGTATGCTGTCTTGGCAGATGAAATAGTCAGTCGTATATCTGTTCACTTTTTCCTCGAAAACGGAGCTGATACAAATTGGGTACATCACGTCGCGTCATGATCTATATAGTGTTGAACTGTGGGAACTGGCTTGGTGAATATTGTGCACTACTAGTATTTTCGATTTGTTACTTAAGCTTTGGACAAGTTGACTAAGAATTTTGAATTAAACTGTATAGGTGATAATAAGCTGCGTTTTGTACTTTTATATAAGATTAATGACTCAAGATATATAAATTCTTAATAGCTCTCAAAATATTAAATGTTAATTTTTATTCAAGATCGCAACATTGTAATCTAAATACATTATTATGAAAAATAGAGAACAAAATTATGAAAAAAAGCAAAAAATTGCTTCCGGCCGTACGGTAACGGATACTGGATGTGTAGTGATTGATAATTTAGTCTTAGATTATTTGTTGCTTGTTTATGTATGTTTTTGTACAGTTCTTTTATTGTTCTGTTGCACCAATGTCTCAAGATAAGGGGGAGTGTTGGAGCCTGTAATTCGGTGGTTGTCGTTGCTGTGTAATATATTCGTTTTTCGTTCATTATATTGTACATAAAATAGGCCGTTATATTTCTCGTTTCAATTGTTAAACATTTGTTTTCTCGGGTCCTTTTAAAGCTGACTATGCGGTATGACTTTGCTCATTGTTAAAGGCCGTACGGTGATCTATATTTGTTAATGTCTGTGTCATTTGGTCTCTTGTGAATAGTTGTCTCATTAGCAATCATACCACATCTTCTTTTTTTATGTATAATTGTTAACTTCTATTTCATTTGGTCTCTTGTAGAGAGTTGTCTCATTGTCTATCATACCATGCACATATAAAATAAAAAATTACATCACTGTGTTAGACTATATGGACTTTTACAATTTTGGGAGACTATTTTATATTATCATTGTTGAAGGCCGTACGGTAAACTATAGTTGTTATTAATGTGGCGTTCATTATCACTTTTTAAAAAATATATATTTCTTTAAAAATATATATTTCTTTAAAAAATATATACCCTTTTTAACAATATTTTGGTCAAGAACAGGTGAATTACAGGTAGATATCAAGATCCAGTCCTTAAGAGGACCCCATAATGCCTAGTGCTGTTTTAGTCTAATTACCAAATGTTGGAGAAACGTGACCACACCAAATATTTCTTGAAAAGTCTGCTATTATTCTAACCAAATAAAAATCGTAAAAATTTGCATTTATGTTTAACTCATCAGATGATGAAAACGAAACTCCAGAAAATTATGACTAAACAAAAAATAAAACTTCAGACATTTTCACATCTTTTCGTATCTATTTTATAAAAATCGCTCATACAGTTACTTGGTAATATTTTCTTTAAAAATATCGATTTAAGTTAAAATGATAGGACATTTTTTGAGTGAAAACTCACTTTTGTCCCATGACTGTATACTAGTTCAGTGATAATGAACGCCACATTAATAACAACTATAGTTTACCGTACGGCCTTCAACAATGAACAAAGCCCATACCGCACAGTCAGCTATAAAAGGCCCCGAAATGAAGTACTTTTTTTCAATTTCAAGTTCAATATATTGAATAACCTGAAGTATCGTCATTCAGAAGTTAAATTTGTCAAGTAATGAGTCTTCTAAAGCAGACATCTGTTGACTTTAATTTGTTTTCAAGGTTTGTTGTCTATCAGATATTTCAGACTATCTGGTGCTATCTATCATGCTGAATGAATATCAGTTAACTGATGTGAAAACTGGACAAATCAAATCCTCGCTACCTCTGTAAATTCTGCTTTGAGAAATTGACCCCACGATGTATATTTGTCATCTCTAAATTCAGATCATCTTCTTACTCCAGAATAGCTAGCATTTTTGTTGGTATTGGAAAATTAGCTAGGTCGACCTTTGGTGTCTAGTAGATTACTGCAATTTTTTTCTGAAACTGCACAACTTAAATTACAGTTGCCAATTTTGTAGTTTCGTTGTCTCTCATCCAACTCTCAAGCATGTCATGGAAATCAACCACTGTTGGACCTCTCAACATTGCCTTTTATTCAATATTACCCTAACTTTTGATCGGCTGACAATATTACGATTCGGTCCCAGTGCTTAAAATCTCTCGATCCTTTAGGGGTTGATTTAGCATGCATCAATTGTATACAAAAATGAGTAAGCAATGAACGAGGTTGTCAAATGTCATATATGCTTTTTGTGCTTCTTTGTTAAATATTTGTTTGTTTTTGTTGTGATTAAGATTGCGACACGGTGTTGACTGCTGTACCCCTATTTTGTTATTTTTACCTATTATATCTGATTGGTTTATTCACGCATCGTTGTCAATATAATGGAATTTGATTCGACTGTCGTGCAACTTGATACAATTAAGTGAGAGATTTAACGATATAAAACCAGGTGCAATCCACCTTTTTGTACATAAGAAAATGCCTGTACCAAGTCAGGAATATGAAAGTTGTTGTCTTTTCGTTTGATGTGTTTGCCATTTGATTACAGGCGGAAACCCAGTTGAAATAGAACAATAGAATCGAAGCTCTTTGTTAGAGAAGGCGATAAATGCTTACTGTAATGTTTACCAAAGCAACCAAAAATTTAAAAGTTAATAGAAACAAATAAAATGTCAATTTTCTTCTCAATTTCGAAGTGTTTTATTTTAAAAACATTATTTGCATAACTTTTCAATTTATCTATAACATAGTAATGCAGAACAATTAGATATCAAGTCGACGACATGGGTATCTATCAAGTTGGATGTAGAAAATGTGTAGCTTCCGAATTTTTTAAAAAGATTACCACGGACAAACATATCAATCTACTAGGACAGTAATTTTCGTGTCTGCCCTTCCAGTATGTGACTCAAGAAAAAATTCAAAAAAATGGGTAACAATTGTATCGAAAAGAGAAAATCGAGTGCACCTTTTTATGTTAGGGTGTGTTTGAGGTGTATATTTTGTCTTTAAAACGTACAGAGCAGGAGTATTTGATATATCATCTCGCTTCAAATTCTATCATTTGTATATATCAAAGCTACAAGTTGACTTTATAAAATAAAATAATCACAGTACGAAAAGATGAAATATATGGGTCAAGTGAAATACCTATCTAATGAATCACAAAAACAGGGTATGTGTTCAAATAGTTAGTTTTTTTAATTAAAGTACTTGACGACAGTCTTTTAAGTTGAATGATGAAAATGCATATCTTCGAAAAAATATAATTTTTGTGTGTGATAACTAGGGTTTATGATCTTCAACCACTGATTTTTTTTAGTCTGCCCTTCCACGAAATATTTCATTAGAATTTTTTTTTTTAAATGTTTACGAATTTTCGAAAATTCCACCTGACAACCGAGCAGACAATAGTTTTAAGTTGAATCAATGCAGACAAGATCATTAACTAATGCTCATTAGCTAGTTGATACATTTGTATTGTAAAATACAACTGGCATATATGGATCGCAATGATGCTATGTGAATAAATTTATCGGATTTCAAGAGAAAAATTGACAGCGCGTCATTCCTACAATGGCTTCCATTTCTACGATTGTGAAAATGAACTGGCGTGGGGAGATAATTTTGACGAAGTAGAATCCTGACTTATTAGGGACTTTCTGTTTTGAATTTTCCGAGGAGTCCAGTATTTTTGTGATTTAACTGTTTACCACATTTTTATATTTTATTTTTATTCATGAAATGCACATTTATACCCCTTGGGATTGAAGGCATATACAAACAATACAATACAATATACACAATGGAAAAATGAACATATTAAACATCATATATAAAGTGGTAAAACAGTAATATTTATGCAGGCGTTGTGTCCACTCCCCTCAGTGCAAATGACTTTTTAATGAACGGAACAGTAAGCTGCATAATATCAAATGAAGATAGAATTAATTTTAATCTATCTGTTTCAGACAATTTAAAGTATTCTGGACATATAACAGTTAGTAAATAGGTGTAAAATTTCATTTAAGACTTAGTAATTACTTGTATTTAGGAGTTACTTGTATTAACTAGTAAATGCATCTGGAACTACATGTTTTTTCTATTATATATTTAAGTAATTACGTGTAACTTCTCATTTTTATATACCCATCATCTACTTCTGATAATATTAAAATGTTGATATCAAAACAGAGATAAAATCAAATTAAATGTTTTACTATCCCAATTTTATATTATACCCCGAATAAAAAAGAATATCGCTGCAGCATTATTCTTTATTAATGTAAACTCTTCCTAGACAACAACAAGGACATTAATTTTATGTCTTTGTCAAAAAAGCTTAGCTTATATTTTTTATAAATGACAAAATTTGCAATAACAGGGTGAAATATTATCAACAACACAAATATTACAACATCAGATGTGCATAACAACTAATGTCTTTTCAGTGATGCTCAAGCGCATAATAAATGAAAATTCAAAACTTTTATTTTTTTCATATATACGCAAAAAAATACCGATTACAAATCTGCACCCGGACAAGTATTCAGAGCATATCGTCTTGGTACCTGTTTTGACGCGGACCAGAAATGACGCACCGATTTAGTTTTCGGTTTTATATTTCTAAACAAAAGCCGTGACGTCATCAAGATTTACCGTTCCATAACATGTTGGTGAAGGTCATCTGACTACAACAAAGATGCCTAAAGCTCTGCCCAGAAATGTTATTATTGCTTGAAATATTAAAGATAATGCAATTTCCGCCATTTTATTAAGGTCAAAAACATTCTACCCTTCCCTGGATGATTACCAGTCCTACATCCTCTTTGGCCAATAAAAATATGTAACCGCATGCTTCCCCATTTTGTGTTTTTGAAATCACATGACTGTCATGTGATATGGTTTTACATTTAAGCGGGAATCACAGTAGAACAAATGATCGTCGCTTATATGATTTTCTATGGTTTATCGATTTTTTTTCATTTAATGTATGAGGTAAACATTGATAAATGTATTGTTGTCATTAGTGTTTTATGAATGCATTTACTTTTTATTTTCAAATATATAGAATATATATATCAGTTTCATAAATTTTGTATAATTTTATAATAAAATTGAAAGAAAAAAAAAATAATTAAAAATTTTGTTCTACTTTCCCTATGATCATTAAAGTGTATGAAAATTTCAAAATTTGTAAATAAAATAGAATTTGTTGAACAGTGTTAACTATAAAGAATCCAGATTGAAGCAATTTTTCGATTATTAGGTACGAGCAAGTGTTTTTTACTGGTTTGTTTACAGTGCGTCATTACTGGTACCCATCATTTTTTGACATTCCGTTTGTAATGTTAGCAAACATGATTTTTATTGCTTTTAATGTTTCAACTATCTACTGTTTAATGATTGAAATATATTAACAAGTAATCAATCTTTTATTCCATTCCGTTTTTCTACTTCTTTTAAATGGTTGATTAAATGCAGAGACAAATACAACGTTAGGTGCGTCATTACTGGTTCCTCTGGGATATACATTCCCTATGATTTGTAAAGATTTAAAAAAAAAAATCAACCGCAACGTTATGGAAATGCATAGCTTTTATATTTTTATATTATCTATACTGAAAGAAAAAAAAACTTGTTGCTGAATATCGCATTCGTTTTTCATTTAATAGTTTTGGTGATATCCATTTGACGTGGCTCTGTACTTATACATCCCGTCCTTGTGTTATTTAAAACACAAAAAAATCTTGTCTTTCATATTTGCCAATGTGCTTTGTCTATGTGCCTTTAAGTGATTCTTTGTTACATATTTTTTGTTTGTTTTTATAATGATTAAAATTATAATACAATGTTGACTGCTGTATCAATATTTTTTTACATTTTTTTTACTATTATGTCTTTTTGCTTTGTGTACACATCTATGTCAATATAATATAATAATAGAATAATGCGACTGTCATACAAGTAAGAATTTTTGCTGGCTATTATATATACAACCAGGTTTAATCAACTACTTTCTTTCTACATAAGAAAATACCTGTAGCAAGTCAAGAATACCGTATGGGAGTTGTTTTCCATTCGTTTGATCTGTTTGAACTTTTATATTTTGCCACTGTTTTTGATTGCAAACTTTCTGTTTTTAATTTTCCTCGGAATTTGGTGTTTTAGTTATTTTACTTTTTTGTACTAAAATCAGGCCGTTTGGTTTTCTTGTTTGAATTATTTTACATTTGTCATGTTTTTCATAGCTTACTGTGAGGGTTTTCTCAAGGCCGTTTTGCCTTGTCTCTCTAAAATTATAGAACGACATATATATAGCTAATAGTTTGCATATATTTTTAAATAGTAATGACCTTCTTAATACTACACAGTCAGGTTTCAGACCTTAACATTCGTGTACTACTGCACTTACTAAATTAGTAGATGAATGGTTAGCAAATATAGATAATGGAGAGATAAACGGAGTTATATTTTTAGATTTAAAGAAATCTTCTGATCTGGTTAATCATATGATTTTATTGAAAAACTTGAATATTATAATGTTTCAAATTGTACACTAGTAGACTGGTTTAAGTCATACTTGTTTGAACGAAGCCAACAAGTTAAGGTCAATAACGTCATGTCAAATACTAAATGCATAAAAACTGGTGTGCCACAAGGTTCTATCCTGGGCCCTCTGTTATTTATTTTATCTATCAATGATTTACCACTTAATATAGAACATTCATTAATAGATTTATATGCAGATGATTCTACATTACATTGTAAAGGTAATGATGTACTTCAGTTAACTTCTAACCTTCAAAATGATATTCATGTTGTTGAAAACTGGTGTTTGCAAATTGTATGAAATTAAATGCCAAAAAGTGTAAATCAATGATTATTGGATCAAAACAAAAGCTTTGTTCAACTGGAAACTGGAACAAATAGAAAATGTAGATAGTGAAAACCCTCTTGGTTTATATATTGAAAAAACCTAAATTGGAATCAGTAAACAGAAAAAATGTCATGTAGTATATCAAATAGAATCAATTTATTACAAAAGATAAGAAAATATTTACCTATGCATATACGTATTATCTATTTTAATGCTTATATTCTGCCATTATTTGATTATTGTTGCAATATATGGGGAAGTTGTTGTGAAAATGGAATAAATAAACTTAATAAGTTATTAAAGAAATCTGCTAGGGTTATAGTAAAAGCTGACATAATGACATCATCCAGTTTATTGTTTAATAGTTTACACTGATTAAATGTGGAAAAACGCATTCAATACCAAAAGGCAATACTTGTATTTAAATCATTAAATGGTATGGTGCCTAACTATTTACAAGAAATTTTTTATTTTACTGATAATTAAAATTATAACTTACGTTCAGCTGATGAAAAACTATTAAATCTTCCAAAACCAAAAACGAATTGTTTAAAGAAAACATTTACATATTCAGGTTCTTAAAAATGGAACAGTTTACAAAATGAAATAAAAATGAGTAATACACTTGTATCTTTTAAAACAAAATGTTACACATTTTTCATCAATTGTGCAAATTAATATGCTTTTTCATTATTATTTAAATACAAATGTATATTGTGTATAATATAACTTTATAATACTCTATGTACTTATAAATATGTTATTATTATTTTGAGGACTCTCAGGAAGATTAGTTTTAACTAATGGGATCATCCTCTTGAAATAAAGATTATTTATTTATTTATTTATTTTACAATATTGCTCACAGGGCAAATGGGTTTAATAGTTGTTCTTCGGATCATATTTCTTTTTTGCAAAACATATATTATGAATAAAATCATTAACGCAGTTCTCGTAAAATCCTGACATATTTTATTCCTTTATCCTGAAATTTCACAACAGCGATACAAGACTTCAATTTTCATTTCTTTTTATGGAATTCTGCGCAGAATTTTATCAAAATAAATTAAAATTTAAGTCTTATATAATTCTAGTCTAGACGCCATCTAATTAACCATCGACGTGACCTTCCACAGACTACTGACGGTTATATAACTTGTTGTTAAAATAAACATAGATGTAAATAGATAGCGAACTCGTACAATTATATTTTACTTGGTCTGTTGGATTTCATACCATAGATAAAAACGATATGATAATAATCGCTCTACCTGTATTAGAATAAGTTTTTGAAAATCAAATCAGTCAATCATATGGGTAACTCTTGTTTCCCTTTCAATGTTGACATTGTTTTCCTTTTACTAGCTAAACACGCCTTGTTCATGCATTACCCATCTCTATCTAAGAAGTTTAATTGAAGTTCACATGAATAATTCACTTGTACGTAAAGAATTTATAAGCAAAGATTCTTTGCTTATTTTGACAAAACAGAACCAAACTTGTTGCTAAAAGGGATATTTTTCTCTCAATTCTTCGCTTTCATTAATAATCGATGAGTTTGACTGCCCCTCTGTTATGTTTCGCCCCTTTTCTAATGATTGAACCAGGATTTTTTTTGTTCTATATTTCGAAAAAAAAATAATCACAAAAGTACTAAACTTTGAAGAAAATTCAAAACAGAAAGTCCCTAAACAAATGGCAAAATCAGACGCTCAAATACAGCAAACGTGGCTTTGCAATATTGGAAAAGAAGGTCATGATTTTGAAAAGAAACTATCTTATGGTTATAATATAATATATATTTTTTTTGCATCTAAACACATGTAATATGTTATCATCTATGCTATATTACTGTTATTCAGGAGTTCAGTTGTGTTAGCTATGTTGATATCATGGTAATAAACAATATCTTCAAAATCCCAAAACTCTGACTTAAATTGACACTGGATAAATTCAATAGTCACCACGAAGAATTAGTAAACCGATACAATTAGGAAGGGACAAGTGGGGTACCATAACCACAATAAAGCAAATTGAATTGGATCAAAACAGATATCAAGGCAATGAAAGGGGCTACTGTGTACGGCGACTAACATAGCAAACTTTTTTTATATAAACGTATTAAAACAAAACATTCATTCTCAATTAAATTCTTCTAAATTTTTAATTCGACCGGTATGATATGCTTCAGACATAAAGGGCTCCTCTGCCAGATCTTTCCATATTTTGTGGGATGTTTTTTTTTCTCCGCCGAGGATTATTTTCAATCATCATACCTCCTTTTATTTTCATTCGATATTTTTCCGTTAAAAATTCGATGAAATCCCCTACATCGTCTGAATAATTTATCATTGCGCGTGCAATAGCTATGATTTTCTCGGGTTCAGCCTTCTGAAAAAGTCTTTTTTCCTTTAGTCTTTTTTCAATTTCGATTTTTGCCTTCGAATTCGTTTTTTTAACTGTTTAAGTTTACTTTTAGATTGTTTTGTTGTCAATTTTTCCTCAATAGTTTTTATTTTTGTTAGACGAACTACGTATTCATCAATTTTCCTGTAATGAGAACTTTGCTTTTCTAAATCTATGCGAAAAATGTTACTGCAAGCAAGAACTGAATCCTGATCTCCGTTATTGATGACATCAATAAATCGTTGTTCAATTGCCCCAGTTTTCCAAATATAGACATTCCCTTTCTTACTTTTCCTTGTCTGGTCTGAATCAAACAAAAGAAAAATCTCTTTTCCAAGCTTTTCGCAAAAGTTCTCTTTTTTGTAACCCTCATCTTTACCTGACACTTCATGAACATCAATCGACAGAAGGAAACGCTTTTGTTTTGTCGTGATCTGTTTTTCTATTCTAACATTACAGTCGCCGTTTATCAATAAGCAAAATATGGCATCAATAATTATTTTGTCAGTAATGCCCTCGACAAAAAGAATTCGCGATGAGAAAAGAAGACCCCTTATTTCATCAATTCTACTATACTTGTTAATGTAATGATCTATGGGTACTTTGCAAATAGAATGGCTGATTTCACCACCAAAATTGTGTTTTGAACAAATAAGGGTTCTTGACATTGCCCAGTTATCAATGATTGAAGGGTTGTGGGATATTACAAGCACTGTTTTCCCGGAAACATGCTTCAAAATTAAATCTCGCATTTTCTTAATCATGTGCGGATGCATACCCCGATCCGGCTCCTCAAGGGTGATTGTTGAATATTCTTTGTGTGCAAGAACTAAGGTTAACTGTTTGGCTTCTATGACACCTTCTGGGGTTTTCAAAAGTGGAGTCGACTGCACAGCTCCTTTCTCCTTTACCAAAATTGTTTCATTACTTTCAATGAATTGGTAAGGACGTACAATGTATCTATGAAATTTTTTCTCCTTTTCTTTATTTTCTTTGTTATTACCAAGAAGACGTAATAAAATTTCTGAGTTCTGATTAGCCTTTGAATAGTTAAAAATTCTATTTTTATGTTTGTTTAACCTTATACTATTGGTTCACTGTATATGGCCTATTGATCGCATTGGCAATATACCAACATAGCCTTTTTCTAGCCAATCATAAATTGCACTCATAGATTTCATTGCTTTTTCAAAAGTGTTGGTAGATAAAGAAGGTACAAAGCTGTTCTCAATCAGCTGACAAAACTCCTTTATATGACTCCGGGTTCCACAGTTCTTTACCCTATCTAACACAGTTTTTTCAATGTTTATCTCTTTGCAGTGGATGCTATCGCCTTTAAGATCTTCTGTATTGCATCCATAGTGTCCTTTAAATTTCTTTACAAACGTCTGAACTGAAGCGCGAGTCGACATTGAACAGATAACCTTGTAATATTCAAAGCCATGTGCCTGTACCAGACTGCTCTCTGTCTTAGCAACACTCCTTTTAGCCTTCTTAAACTCAGTGTCAATACGTTTCTTTATAAAAATACCAGCAAGGATCTCTTTCGGCTGTTCTTTGGAATTAAATGAAGGATAGTTCTTAGGTATTGTGAAATGACAAATGGCATAAGCCAATTCATTGGTATTTGGTACCGAAGTTGTGGTTGAATTTTTCTTGTTGGAATAGCAACGGCGAATTAACTCAAAGATAGCTGTTTTTCCAGTTGAATTGCCCCCAATGACAAAATTTGTTCCTTCTTCAAATACCAGTCTCTGTTCCTTATCAAAATGCACAAAATTGTGCATTGCAATAGAACGTATCATTGCTAAGTCCTTTTAGTTTTTCTTCAAACTGAAATTAAAATGAGTCTCTTATTTTTATTTTAGCAAAATCTCTGTTTAGATGTATTAAGTTGGGTAACTGATTTATAGTTATTTTCAGATTTGAACGTTGCAGTCTCTGACAACTTAAACTATGATTAATAACATTTCCAGAAAATTGTTAAAATGATCGCTAATTTACTGTTTTGGTGTTTGCCTTTTTGAATCTTTTCGTATTTTACTATGACATTTTCAATTTGTTTTTGATTCATGGTTTTGAATATTTCTTTGGTATGTTTAACCTCTTTTCAATGAAACCAACTATTTATTTTTAAAAGCGTCACAACTCGCTCCGTAGTTCACTGAACATTTCATTTATTTGTGCTATCAAACTATTGTTTTTTTTTGTCTGGAGAGTGTGTAGGACAAGTGTGTGTATGGTACATGAATATGCATGTCTTACCGAACTGAAAATCCACCATTTTCTACATTTGAAAATGCCTGTACCAAGTCAGGAATATGACAGTTCTTGTCCATTGGTTTTTGATGTTTTTGTTATTTGATTTTGCCATGTGATTATGGACTTTCCGGATTGATTTTCCTCTAATTTCAGTATTTTTGTGATTTTACTTTTGATTAACGTCTGTGCATGTAATATACATATAAGTCGAGTTTTTTCTAACTCGTATTCTGCATTTTTGATATATTACTCAATATATATAATTCTAGCTGTAAGCATATAATATAATATGACACAATTGGGTAATTTTGTACAATTATTGTGCTATTGCATTTTCTCCAAAAAAATCGTGTTCCTGTAAGAAACACATTTTAGCGATAAAATTGTGTATAGAACGCCGTTTGGGTTGTAATTGCGTGGTTTGTCAAAGCATATGCATCATTGTTCATACTTATTTATTCAATTCTAACACAGATATTTATACTTATGATTTTATTTATAAATCTATCTAAAAACGGGAAAAAGTGTGTCAAGCAAAAGGACTTCTCCCATAATTAGAATAACAAAAAAAGAACGAAAACTCCTTTTCAAAGAAAGAAAATGTGAACCAATTAAAATTAACAATCATTTATCAACATGCTTAGATATAGAAAATAATAAGCATACTTTTATCGGTAGCATTTTGTAGCTGACTATATGCAGTATGGGTTTTGATCATTGTTGGTCGTACGGTGCAACAAAGTTATTTATTTAAGTACCATTATGTCTCTTGTGGAGGGTTGTCTCATTGGTCAGTATCCCACATTTTCTAATTTTTATATAAGTGATGTTCGTTTTTTACGCAATTGGATTAAAATAGTCAACATGTAATACAAGTCGTCATTCAAAAGTACAGTACAGATCATTTAATTTAAATTTTCAGTTTATTTTCAGAAAACATTTTTATACAATCCTAAGTACTCTTATTCTATACAATATCTACGTACAATTGCTTTTTTGTATATGACACACGACACATTCCTATTTTTTCCCGATTCCAAGTTCTCCAAATTGACCCTAACAAGTAGTTGATAGTGTAGAAAAGTTAATGTGATAGTCGTTTTCAGTAATTTGATATTACGTATTCCTGGAATATCTTTTATCAGGTGTCTTCGAGGCACATAAAAGAGGGACGAAAGATACCAAAGGGACAGTCAAACTGCATTTTAAGTTTTATAAAAGTAATTATAAAGCCAACTTTAGAGTTTGTATAGATTCCAGGTGCCTTTCAATTGTAGTTCAGATTAACCCTAAATGATGAAAACACCAAAACGCAACCCTTATAAATTATTCACAAGATATCAGCATTGTATCTTACAGCCACATTGATTACAACCACTAAGAAGCTATAAAGCCGGTTTTAAAATCTCTTATATATTTCAAAAAGAGATGAGGAAGATACAAAAAGGGATATTAAAACCCATAATGCGAAAATAAAGTGACAAAGCCATGGCAAAAAAAGAAAAAGACAAAAGGACACCCAACTGTATACAAAACACAATATCAAAAACTAAAGACGGAGTAACACGAACCTTACCATATTCATTTTTTATCTTATAATGTGATCCTGAAATTTAAAACGTATATGTATTAAATGTCAATCTATGGCTGTTTAGTACAATTTGTTTACTTACAGATGAAAATTGTCCATTATAATCAGAATGTTTCTCCAAACACCTTGGGTCTATATTGAAATGTTTTTTGTTGCTGTGACTTTTATATCTTACATATACGGAAACTGAATCAAACTTCGATAACCTCTTTATCTGTATGGTAAGGAAATGAAATATTTCTTGTTATCACATATATTTCGAACAAATGTTTGATAGGGTCTACAGTTCTGCAAAGGACTTCATTTCGGAAAATGCAAAACAACAGTTGTATCGATGTTATGGTCTAAAAATGTCAGATGCAACTTGAGAAATGTTAATTTGATTGTAAAATTGTACAAAATTAATCGACTTATTTAAAAGTTAACCTCTTTAAGTAGTATTTAAAATGAAATCAGTTTTCTCAAATGGTTATATTTTATATAAAAAGCATGGATGTCTAGAAATATATCGTATGATTTATTGGTGAGTTCGATTCGAACGTGTCAACGTCTGTATCTTATTGTATCGGATATTCAGAGTAATGCGGGGTCACAAGTTCGTTAAAAATGACATCTTTTCCTGCAACGAAATTCTAAATTCCAACAGCTGATTGCATGTTACCTAAGACGTTGTCAGTTTATTTTCGATCTATGAGTTTGGCTGTCGCTCTGGTATCTTTCACCCCTCTCTTTTCTAACGATCAATCAATGAAATTTCCAATGTGTATGAACATGTCTAGACCAAAGTTCTGATAATAGACTGTATTAAAGCCGCTGAAGCAATACAATTAAAAAATCGGAGTTCAGTATTTTTTTTATTTTACTTTTTTCCAACAGTCGTTTGCATGTTATCTAAAACATCCAATTAATGAATTCATTGCATTTTGCGCAATGAATGTGGTTGTTAAATTTGATAGATGCTTTTTGTTCTTCTTTTTTAAATATTTGATTGTTTTTGTTCTAATTGAGGTTATGACACAGTGGTGACTGCTGTACCCCTATTTTGACAATTGTACCTATTATGTCTGTTTTGTTCACAAATGGTTGTAATTGTAATGGAATTTGATGCGACTGTCATACAAGTGAGAGGTTAAGCGCTATAAAACCAGGTTCAATCCATCATTTTCTACATTTAAAAATGTCTATACCAAGTCAGGAATATGTCAGTTGTTGTCTATTCGTTTGATGTGTTTTGTCATTTGATTTTGCGTTTTGAATTTTCCTCGGAGTTCAGCATTTTGTGATTTTACTTTTTTCATATGGTAGTCCATACAGTAATACATATTCAGAATAAGCAAACGATTTTTTAAATAGTTCAGTTTTTGGCTAAGGAACTATCAAATTACATTGAGTAACACCCCTTAAAGCATAAGGATTATTAAATAGAATGAACTTCAAAACAGTGTGGCTGTGGCCATTGATTGACACATTAAATCCATCCATTGACTGGGACAATTTACGTGAACGTTTGTCTGTAACGACCACTGTTCACGACGTACCTACGATAGACATTTAAACTGTGGGGTCACCAAAGGTTTCTTAACGCCTTTAATTATAAAATAATTCGAAAAATTAATCAGGAATAACCTTTATGTTTTGATTTATGTAATTGATATAAATCAAAACATCGTGTTATTTCTGATTAATTTTTCGAATGACTTTATTAAGGTGTTGAGAACCTTTGGTGACCCCATAGTTTAAGTGTCTTTAAAAAGTACATAGTGAGAAGTGGTCGTTACATACACACGTTCACCTAAATTGTCCCAGTCAATGGATGAATTTAATGTGTCAATCAATGGCCACAGCCACACTGTTTTGAATTTCATTCTATTATAATTATTGTCTTCAAACGTAAACATTTTTTATTTAAATCATTTTAAATAATATACACAATTTGGCATCAACACAACTGAATATTTGATTCAATCTGGAAACAAGCTCTTAACTTATATTAAGCCGGTTTGTAGTATTGAAAACTCATTTTGTAACATGAGAATAATTTTGTATTTACAAAAATTGATAACATCACACATACATAACCTTTAAAAATAGAGGTTATTTGAGAACGTAATACATTTTTATGATATACATAATACAAAAAAAAAAAAAAAAAAACGCTGCTGGTAATACATTATTCAAGAATGTTTTTCATAGCTCCCAAAATTATAAAATCAATTAACAAAACTTTATTATTTTAATGATTCAAAGAATAAGACTACAATGAAAACTGTAAAGCAGATATGTTGTCTCAGCCATCGTTTATCAAATTCTTTCTCGAACGTTGAATATGAATATATAACATGTTTTGAATGCTTATGAATCACTAACAAACTTAAAAACTGTTGTCACAGTTAAAAACGGAAAATAATATTTTATAAATTGTATGCGTTCGACGCGCTTTAAATTTCATAGATTTACCTTCACCAGGAATGCTATGAGCCACTGAATAGCTATTGGACCGAAAAGCAAATAAAAAAACAAATTCATTTAAGGCCACCTTTTTGTGGGACTTGAAACTTTTTCTTAACAATTTTTTAATCTATCAATGAACAATTTAAGAAAATCATATAAAAAATCATATCAGTACCCCAATCGTTTTATTTTTTCCCGCCCTATGAGGACCAAAGACGAAAATCATGACTAAACTAACAAAATTCATATTTCATATAGCCCAGTTGACCTTCTGATCTAAAGTACTAGACGCTGGGCCATAAGAGGTGCCTAGATGTCACAGCAGCACGGTTTCAAATCATGTTAAGGGAAAGACCAATATTTGCTGCTTCAACTTTGTAGACCTAAGGTTTTTAATCCAAATTTCAGATGATAAATAAGGTATGTACTTAATAATTTGTGATATATTTCATCGCTATGAATGTCGAGTTTTACATAGATAGACATACACATATATATTTCTTTGTATGCAAATCAGGCTTTACTAATTGTATTGTAATATTCAGAAAAAAAACCCACTTTAGTCTGGAAAATTAGTTACTTATATATAAGACATAATTACTTATGTTCGACCAGATCGGAAATTTACTTTCCTGTCATTAAAACCTAAATTTTAGGAAAACTTTTACAGATTTAGAATATCATTCCATAAATAAATGATTGAAAACTTAATAGAGCTTATCTCAAAGAAACAGAATTTGTAGACCTAAGGTTTATAATCCAAATTTCAGATGATAAATAAGGTATGTACTTAATAATTTGTGATATATTTCATCGCTATGACTGATCGTAATTCAATTGTGAAGAGTTGTAGCTATATCAAAGAGAGTTTTGAGCCCATTTAAAGCGACAGATACTTAGGACAAAATATGATGCTTATCCAGGAACATAGACAATAAAAAAGATAAGATGACTCTACTCACTTGTCAGGTTAATGATGAAATTTGTCTCAAGATTATGACACTTGAGTATTATCTGATGTAAGCATTCATTAATTGGTTGATTGATTGATTGATTGGTATATAACCCCATTTAAAAACTTCCTCTCTGTTTCGTGGTGGTTAGTCTAGAAGTAAAGGACATCAGAGTGTCCGGAGAGAAAGCCCGACCTTCGATAGGAAAACCGAAAATTCTAATCAATTAGGATCGGCGTCGAGAACCATCGAGGCTCCTGACATTTATGACACATGACAATAGTATGTATCTCAAGTTAAATTTTTCATTTTCGTAAATCAACAAATGTAAACAAGTATAAAGAGTTTTCTTTTTATCAATGATGATTATAAATGTTGAAATATATATTACATGCCTTCATCCATTCATTATATAGAATTATGTTCTTGTTATTAATAACTTTCCAAATTAAACAGCAGGATGCAACTTATAGGTTTGTAACCTCAAACCTCCCCCTACAATTACTGCGTTTAATTAATATCCATATTTGATAAGGAACGAAGTTTTGCTACCAAAACTTATTTCATTAACTTTGTGTATGTCATCTTTTAAAGACTATTTTTCATTGTATACATTGTGAGCACTAGATGAAATGCCGTATATATGCTTGCCCTCTCCTTACATTTAAGTAGCAAAAGAGAGCAGGCATATACACAGCATTGTATCTTTTGCTCACATTTATATAGTGAAAAACAATCGATATAAGAACTGAGAAAATCTACTTAAATGCTTAATAGAAAATCTCAAACTAATTTGATATTTTATTTTTTCTGCTAAATACATTTTTTATGTTATTACAATATCCATGTTTTCAGTTCAATATAAATTGATTTGAAACCAATAATCATTTTTTTTCTTTAAATTTAACTTATTCTACTTGGACATTTCTGACAACATTATAGGAAAATATATCTGATATTACCAGTGAGTCAAGGAAAAATACATTTCAACATTGAGTTCGAACAGAGTTAACGATGTAACCACAGAATTTAGATATCAAGTTGATATTGTATAACAAAACACTGAGGTCTAAATATAAAATCATGCAACCCTAAATAAAATATATTCTTAAAATTCCACCACAAAAGGCTTGAAGGTATTTCAAGGACTCAAATTCAAATAGTTTAATTCTTTTAATTAACTGATTTTTTTCGAATATTTTAATGAAATTCGCAACAATTGAAAATAACATTCAAATAGTCCATTTGCCAATTACCGATTTGATTCTGTTATTACACACCTTTAATAAAACAAATTACTTCCCTTTTTCAATCGTAGATTGGTTCCATACCGGACAAAATTGGCTTTAGCCAATGCAAAGCATGATGAATTGAAAGTGATGTATCGGCAGTTTAACTAATTTTTCACGAAAAATAATTTCTGATGTCAAAAGGATTTGGTTAAACAACAAATTAATGTTATTCAAAAATTTGAAAACCTTATAAATTTCTCACATTACGCACAGGAAGATTTGCACTTTCTGCTAGCTCTCCATTATAAATAAAAATTAATGTCCCTCATAAGGGAGACAACTTGTTTAGGGATCTCTAATTACTGGGTCAATTACGAGAATTGGCAAATAGCCTATTAAGAGCTTAAGAAATGCATTCAGAACAATAAAAACATGTCTTCATTTGTTCAATCTGAATTATAATGCAATGATATTCAAATTATTACATTTTTCTATGTTTTCTTCTTTTGCAAAATCTCTTGTATTGTCTTCTTTAATCAATTTGCTCAATAAACAACCCTTCTTCCTTAATTATATTAGCCTATCCAACGCTTAATCTTCATCAAAATTATGCTACGTACTTCCTTGGTGATGATATTTGGTTAAAACAAAAGTTATTTTTAGCAATTCTAAAATTTTGAAAATTTTCATATTATAAATATCTGTAGAATATCCATTATTTATTTTTAGAACACGACAAACGTAATCAATAAAATACCCTAGTGAACATAAGCTTTTTAGATCTGTAGGTTAAGAAAGACAACTGTTTAGATCATGTTACAGAGGGACAACTCGATTCTCTCCCATTATGATTATCTACATAACAAACCGAACAGAACTTTATATATTGTGAATTCACTCTTTTTTAGATTTAAAATAGCTAACCTATGTTATTATGTGTTTGTTCTTCTATCTAAAACTGAAATCATGTATAACTGCTTATTATACAATTTTTCATTATCAAGAACAAAGTTAGCAAACTATAGGTTACAAGATCAAAATCCGTTATGCATAGCAAGCTATAATGCTGTATATGTGCATGAAATGGGAAATGTAATATTATTCAAACAAGAAAACTAACAGCCTAATTTTGGTTTGTAACCCGGATTCGTTTTCGCTTTATCATTTTTGACTGTTGAACAGCGAAATTTTACTGTTGTCTATATTTATTAACAAAACAATAAACAAAAAAAGGACCAAACATGATATCCAGCAAAACCAAAACCCATTTTGTTATTATCACTTGAAATCACTTACATAGTATGACTTTCACAATGAAAACAATTTTGTTTGACAAACTTACAATTCAATCAATTGTTATCTGGTCATTTTTTATATATGTGTTCGCTGAGAGCTATAAAGAACTTTAATTTGAGGATTTCATTAAAGTTTAAAACTTTTTATAGAGATTTTACATATGAGATACTTGACGCTTTAAACTCAATAGTTATGTATTATTTCTGTTGAGTTTATTAAAAAAAAAAAACGTATAATGAGTCGACTTACAATTAAGCCTATAACAACGCTATTGTGACATTAAGTCTTGCAAATTATTTTTGCTGATTACAATTTTCTTTATTCATCAAAGTTTTTTTCCTAAAAGGCAGCAAATGGTTAAAATCATCATTAATGGGTAATAAGTCGTTTAAAGAGTTGACTTGTAGTTTTGACCATCATAAATAATTACAGATCTTATCCTGCCGATTACTTTTGCTTTTTTCAATTTTCTTTAGCAGACAATTAAAAATTCGTCATTTAAGAATAATAACTCTTATCAGAAGTTCTCGGGTAGATTTGTTATATACAGTATGTAGATTTCATAAACAACATTCTAATGATTTATGTTCTGTCAGATTCTCTCTACATAATTGTACGGTGATTTACCAGATAATAGACACACCTAACATTGTATCCCTATATTCTATTTAAATGCATATCGGTCATATTGGCTTGGTGGTGGGTTCATCTGATAAAAATTCAAACTCTATGCCCCAATGATGATTATTGTTAAGTTTGAATTCAACTGACTTATTACTGATATTGAATACCAAGCCCGAAATTTTTTATGACTTTTTTTAATCTCTGCATTATGAGACAAAATCATGTGTGATTGAAAGATACTTCTGACCGTTTTTATGGTTATTTTTTTTCCAAAAGAATATGTTACTTTATTTTTTTTAAAATACACATATTGTCATATATACAGCGTATTTGTATTGTTCCTAATGATTTGATTGCATTCTTTTCCTCGATTTTTAAAACAGAAGAACGACTTATTTACAGGGGTGTGCTCCTTACACAAAAACTACTTAAACATAATCGTATGGAAAAATAACTTGAATAAACACCACATAAGTTTCGGACACAAATATGAATTGTTTGTCCGATAAAATGTGTATCTACCTCAACTCACCAAATACATGTTTGCGCGTTCTCAGATAACGAGATACCAGAAATCGGTTGAACTGTTATTTTATCATCTTTGTTTTATTTCTAATTGTGACGATTTCACTGAGTGTAGCGGGCAGTACATGCACAGCAGGAGAAGACTGCCATCTTGCGCTACATTATTGATCTTTTTAGCTGAATTTTTTAATCAGTTCTGTTGTATATGTGTTTTGTATTTTTACACAAGTTTGGCTCTTGTATCTTTGTTGTTGTCCCATGAACTTCGTATTTTGTCTGTTTGTGTTTGTTCCCCAACTTGTTGAATACATAATTGAATTAAAAACAACTGCAATACAATTTGGAGATTAACTAGCTTAAATGTTAATCTCAAAATTGTATTGCAGTTCTTTATAATTCCATTTACCCAACATTTTCTGCATGTAAGAACCAAGTCAGACTTGCATGAGGAATAAAAAAAACCAACAAAAGTCATATTTTACCATCGAGCTTGATATTTTGTATAGACGGTTCTTTTAATTTTCATGTGTTTTTTTGTTTATACATCGTTTTTACGAAATTCTAAACATGTCTCTTATGTTGTGGTTTGTGTCTATTGGTTTTTGGTGTTGTTGTTTTTTTTGTTATTTGAAGCTCATTTTCACAGTTTATATTTGTTTGTGCTGTTTTACCAATGCCTACAATGAGAGTAGGATTTATCGGTCACAAACATTTCTAACTCCGCCCTATTCATAAATTGCCTAACAGGCTATGGGCCAATAATTCAGTGGTTGTCGATTGTTACTATCTGCCTTATTAGTTTTCGTTAATGGTATGGTTGTAAAGTATGCCGTAAGTTTTCTTGTTTAAATTGATTATCATTTTCTATATAGGGGTCTTTTGTACCGTGTGGGTATTTCTTTTTGTTCTAGGCGATAAGGTAGGCTATAATTTCTAACATCCACACATGGACAATTATACCACATCTCCTGATATGTATACTGTACTGTGTTGTGGAATGTTTTTTATCCAATGTTGCTCACTTAAATTTTATTGCTTGAACTTCAGGTTTTTAGGAGGCTTTTTCAAATTTTCGGACTAAATATAAATCTGTAACTTTCATTGGTTTTTTTAATATATTGAAACTAATTAAAGAAAAGACCCAAATTAAAAAATTTCCATTGAACCAACTCAATCGAGGACGATAAATTGTCACAGCTTGTTTGGTTGTTAGGTAATTAGGCGTATGTCGCATCTTTTAAAAAATATATTTGAGTTGAATGCATGAAAAATTCGGGAGGACGACTTTATTTTGAGATTTGACTGCAGCCGATGTCTCAATGATAAATTGTTCACATCTCTTTTTTATTCATATTTATTATGAAATTCATGGAAAAACTACAATATAAACATAAAAATAATAATTAAAAAGGTTATTCTATAATGGTTTACTTTTACCAAGTGAGACATTGATACTAGAGAGTTGTCTCATTTGTACGCATACCACATCTTCTTATATCCTTTAGATACATAAACCTCCTAATAATCATAAAAGTAATGTTTGTACATACATTGCACTTCAAGAGTTCGAACAAATTACTGAATGGTTTAATGACAACGTTTAACAACTGTTGTGGCTGATGACAACCGAAGCAAAAAACGGTCTGAGTTTCATTTTCCTAATTTTCGTTGCAAGCGAAAGTCGTTTAAGAAATCTTTTTAATAAAACAAATATCCAATTAAACACTATCTCTATCAGAAAGAGCGATACTAGATAGAATTCGTGCTCAAAAAGTTTCACTCTTGTGTCCGCTTGATGAATATACACGATAGACTGTCTTCTTCTATACTCTGCTGCGAATATAAAAAGAAGATTGTTTTGCAATGTTAGACTTGTTTCACTGTTGGTTCGTTGTGTTTCCTTTTCAAACTGTTATTGCTGCAAAAGTCAATAAATTCTGGAATCTCTTTAGAATGATGTATTAAAATGCTTCTGCGATCGTTTCAATGTTCTCATAATCAGCGTTTGGAATAATTCTTGTCTTCACTATATGTTTTATTGTTTCTTTTATGCATATAATTTTTTTCTGTACCTTGGTCTTATCTTTTTCTAAATTTTCTAATTCTGCTGTCGCACACGTTTGCTCCCTTCTTGCCGGAGTATTAAAGGCCTAAATTCTTAAATCCAATTGTTCGACTTGTTTTCAATGCGTTAAATAGTTTTTAATGCTATCATATTCGTCCTTTTTCTCTTCACAAAACATTTGAAATATTTCAGTCATTGCATTGATTACTGTTTTATCATTACAGTCATTAAGAATATCAATAAATCTGTGTTCTAGATCACCATTTTCTCAAATAAAGGTATATTGGTTGTTCATTTATTTTTTTGCGTTTTCATTTCTTGTTATCTTTTTAACGTCTTAGATCAGTGTTTTTCGTTCGGGGTCTCTTAAACTTGTTTCCGTTTTGACGTCTTTTTTACTTGTATTTATCTTGGTGTTTTCATTACTTGTTTTATTCTTGGTACATTCCCCACTTGTTTTCTTTTTGGTGTCTACATTAGTTGTTTTGTTTTTGGCGTCTATACTGAATGTTGTCATTTTAGTGCCTTTATTTTTTTCTTTTCTTTTGCGTCTCCATCATACAAAATGTATATTTCTTTTTTCATCTTTTCGCAAAATTTCTTCTTTTGAGGTCCTTTCGTACAACCTGCCAGTTCGCGAATATCAGTTGCTAAAAGAAAATGCTTTTGTTCAGTCGAAATTCGTCTGTGCTTCTGAATGTTATCATCATTTATAAGCAAACGGATTATGGCCTCCACAATTATTTTGTCAGTATTACCTTCTACGAAAAGAATTCGAGAAGAAAAAAGCAAATTTTTTATTTCTTCAGAATGATCACTTTCAAATACTTATAGTATTTGTTTGGTACTTTGCAGATTGAATGACAGATGGTTTCATTCCTAATTGATTTTGACGATACAAACGTTCTTGACATGGCCCATTTGTCGATCAACAAAGGATTGTGGGTTATTATCAGAACGGTTTTACCCGAAAAACGTCTCAGAATTTTTTTATCATATGAGGATGCATACCATGATCTGGTTCCTCAAAAGTAATTGTTGAATATTCTGTGTGTGACAGAATAAGTGTCAACTGCTTTGCTTCAAGTACACCTTCTGGTGTTTTCAAAAGTGGCTTGGCTGGCAAATCTGGAAATTCAAAATTACTGACTAAAATGTTATCTTTAATTTTACTGAATTCATAGGGATATACAATATGTTCAGAAAATTTTGCCTCTGGCTTTCCATTAATCTTTTCATAATCCAGAAGATGCAATAAAATTTCTGCACGACGGCATGCCCTATTATAGTTTTTTTCTCTATTTTGATGGTTGTTTTTCTCGCTTTTTGTCCACTGAAGTGGACCAATTGATCTTATTGGTAATATACCAGTATAACCCTTTTCCAGCCAATCATCCAATGTTTTCATGTCATTTTTAGAGATAGATTCAAAATTATTTGGAATCATTTTGAAAAGGTTATGTATTTCATCTTTTTTGCAACAGCTTTCCTCTACCTCTCATGGTTTCTACTACCTTCGTCCTTCTCCGTGTTGTCTGTTCCGTTACCACCATCCTTTACTTATTTGTCTTTTGTGTTAATTTTTCTTTTGTGTTGTCACTATCCATCACCATTTCATCTGCTTTGTTGCCTTTATCTTTTATATGTTCATCCTTTTTGCTGCCACCATCATCTGCATTTTCAGATTTTGTACTGCTGTTATTCTTTTCATCTGTTTTGTTCCCAATATCCTCTACCTTTTCATATGTTGTGCTGACACTATCTGTTACTTTTCTATTATAGAGTTTCTAGTGTTCCTTCAGTTCATCCAATGCTTACAAGTTCCTCTGTACTACAACCATAATGTCCTAGAAATTCTGTACGAATGTCTGGAAGGAATGCCCATTGGATGTTGAGGAGATAACTTTGTAGTATTCAAATTCATTTGCATGGTCCTTTCTACTATTTTTGACGAATACGCATGCTAGAATCTCTTTTCGTTGGTGCATGCAATTTATATTAAGTGAAGGATAGTGCTCAGGTATTGTGAAATGACAAACAGCATACGCCAACTCGTTTTTATTTAATACAGAAGTTGTTGATGTATTTACATTGTTAGAATAACATCTGCGAATTAATTCTAAAACAACTGTTTTTCCAGTTGAATTGCCGCCAATGATAAAATTTGTGCCCTTTTTAAAAATTAGTCTCTGTTCCTGATAAAAATGAACAAAATTGTGAAATGTGATAGAGCGTAGCATGGCTAAGATGTGTTTTCATATGCTGAAATTTAAAACAATTTCATTGTAATAATGTTTATAAAATGTAGCACGCATCTATTATCAACAGAATACGAACAAGTTTAGATCACTACATGTTAAAGAATGTGTGTTGCTGCATAAATGTCGCTCTGGCTCTGGCGTATACCAATAAGTCTTTTTTTTTAATTCAGTGGGATCAGAATAAACATAGTCAAGTGTCCTTAATATGACATTGAAACATTTAAAACGTTTATGGGCTGTACTCTGCGTTCAGTGTTTTATTCATATTTTAGCACATTTGGTTAAATAATCTCTTTATATATGAATAACTTTAAACTTGCCGAGTTTTACGATTAAGTATGACATTTAAAACAGTGTGTGGTTCTGTAAATATAAAAAAAGAAGATGTGGTATGACTGTCAATGAGACAACTATCCACAAAAGACCAAATGACACAGACATTAACAACTATAGGTCACCGTACGGCCTTCAACAATGAAAAAAGCCAATACCACATAGTAAGCTATAAAAGGCCCATATAAGACAATGTAAAACAATTCAAACGAGAACACTAACGGCCTTATTTATGTAAAAAAATGAACGAAAAACAAATATGTAACACATAAACAAACGACAACCCCAACCACTGTAAATACATTATACTTCAATATTGTGAAAAAACAGGAAACATTATTGTACCGCAGATCAATAATTCAATAACAAAAAAAAAATCAAATCTCATTAACAAACAACAATTGACAGAAACACACCAACTGTAAAAGGAAACTACATAACAACTGAATAGAACAATAACAAAACCAAACGCCAACATACATTAAAACGGGCTGTAGATAACCACTTTCATATTCCTGACTCGGTTCAAAAAATTTTAAGAAAAATTGATTGGTCAAACCTAGTTTAATTGCTAGCCAAACCTTAAGCTTATATGATAAAACAGTCCTTGATTTCTCGAATTCCATTAAAAATTCAACAGTCTTTTTTGGAAGTATTGTTTTTTCTTACATTGACAACAAAGAAAAATGAAACCGCCCCCCCCTTTTTGGAACGGAGATGAGCATTTCTATTGCAGTATTTTAAGAATATAAAACCACAATTATTTCCGAAAAATGAATGTTTTTGAATAGAATTCGTTCGAGTTGAATAAACAAACATGTCATCGTTATCAGCACTTATGTGTTGACTTAAGTTATCATTAATTATCCATAGTTACAAATTAACTGTTAATAAAATTTTAAAATGTTGAGATACTAAAGTTTTTCTACCTCAGGAATAGATTACCTTAGCTGTATTTAGCAAAACTTTCAGGAATTTTTGGTCCTCAAAGCTCTTCAACTTCGTACTTTATTTGGCCTTGACATTTTTTGATTCGAGCGTCACTGATGAGTCTTTTGTAGACAAAACGCGCGTCTGGCGTAAATACAAAATTTCAATCCTTATAAAAAAGAAGATGTGGTATGATTGCCAATGAGACAACTGTCCACAAGAAACCAAAATGACACTGGCATCCACAACTATAGGTCACTTGTATATATGATGAGTTTATTGTGTATTGGGGTTTTATAAAATTAAAAAGTTTAAAACTAGTTGTTTGTTTATCCAGGCAACAACAGATGCCTCTTTAAAAACAGGGATGATAGATAATATATTTATTATATGACTATTAGTTTTTGATTTCTTATTAGTCAAAAGCATATGGAATCTTCTCTGAAAAAAAACAACCCTTAATAGTATATTCACCGCGGAAAAAATCACTTGAAGTAAATATGAAGCCTCGGTCACACCTTACCGGATAGCACGAACGGACGCCTAGCGGATGAAAATAAAACATTTCCTCAGGTTAGGAATATATTGGAATAGCTTTTATTGTTTTACTTTATCACTAGTTTAGACTATATACACTGCATTAAAAGAGGGACGAAAGATACCAGAGGGACAGTCAAACTTATAAATCGAAAATAAGATGACAACACCATGGCTAAAAATGAAGGACAAACAGACACACAATAGTACACATGATACAGCATAGAAAACTAAAGAGTAAACAACACGAACCTAACCAAGAACTAGGGGTGTTCTCGTGTGCCCCGGAAGGGTAAGCAGATCCTGCTCCATATGTGACACACGTCGTGTTGCTTATGAGATAACAAATCCGGTAAATAGTCTAATTGTTTAGGTCACATTCATGAAAGGGAATGGGATTGTAGTAACGACGTCAGGAACATATTCGATATCATTTGTGAAACGGTTATTCAATAACGGTCAACCAACTCGTGATGGCGTCCGTAAAATTTACGAAGAATTGATTTCAGCTTCAGCATTTGGAACTCTTGAATTAATAGCTTCCTTGTGAGCAAAAACCCTCTATCAATTATAATCAATTTAACTAATATTTAAAGATTCTGACAAAGGGATTTAAATAAGTTACATGTACACGAAAGGCGGATAAATGATATCAAACAGTGTTTTATAAATGAACATAACTTAAATTAATATTATTGCTATAAAAAGACTATATATAAAATACCAGTATGAGAAAACTCCCAGTTAGTGAAAACAAGTTCAAAGCGGATGTCAATGTCAATCAGTACGCATCCAATAGATTGAGGAATAGAAGTCATCAACAGTCACAGAAAACATAATATTGTGCAAACAAAATGTATAAATAACGACAGAATGTAGGATCGTAAATGTTTATAGCAATATGGCAATAATATTAAGTTATGTTTTAATTTATAACTTACTAATGGGGGGTTCAAAACAACCATAACTGACTATAAAACCCTAGCATAGCTAGAAACATTTGCGATCCCTAATTTTATCGTTATTTATAATTTGCCTTTTGACATTGATATTCGTTTTGAAATAGTTTTTGCCAGCTGTGAGTTTTCTCAGATTAGTATTAGTTCATTTGTCTTTTTGTAATTGTGTGTGTGTTTTTGGTGAGTCAATATAAATAAAGAAGATGTTGTATGATTGCCAATGAGGCAACTCTCAACAAGAGAACAACATGACACAGAAAATAACAATTATAGGTAACCGTACGGCCTTCAACAGTGAGCAAAGTCCATAGTCAACTATAAAAGGCCACGAAATGACAATGTAAAACAATTCAAACAAGAAAACAAACGGCCTTAATCATGTACAAAAAGTTAACGAAAAACAAATATGTAACACATGAACATACGACAACCACTGAAATACAATGACCGAAGATGTGATGTGAGTGCCAATGAGACAACTGTCCATCCAAATAACAATTGATAAAATTTAACCATTATAGGTCAATGTACGACCTTCAACACGGAGCCTTGGCTCACACCGAACAACAAGCTATAAAGGGCTATAAAAAAACACAAAACATCAATCTACAAACACATTCATTGATTCGCGTGTCTGACGTCAGAAAATTTTATACGTCACATATATTTGTCGATTAATGTATACACAAATTTCACATAGGCAATGTTAGCATATAGTGTTAAAAAATCAAAAGTATGTAAGAATTAATTTCAGAAATAGACCGAGATTTAAAATAGTCCAAAAGTCATATAGAATTCATAAGAATCCACAAATAGTTCATTCCAATACGCGATTGAATAATTTTGACGTTGGTGGTTCAACGTATTTCTAATTATTATATATCATAATGACATAAAATAGAACAATATCATACTGACGGAATATTTTAAAGTACAGAGTCGCATTATAAGAACCAAAGAAATACAAAAGGTCGCATATACAAAACACACCAGCAAAAAATGAAAGACAATACAAAAACATTGACGGGATGTTTAAGTTACGAGCCACGTTAAATGAATATCATGTAAAACAATCAAACAGTAAAAGTAATATTAATAATAGAACAAAGAGAAATGAAAGAACAATAAAAACACGTTGTTAAGATGATAAACAACATCAGTACTTAGAATCTATACATCAAGACCATCATGTATTATTTGTGAAGTTGATACGGAATATTTATCAACAAGGTTTTTTTACCTTCCGATGAACTTTTTTTTAGAAAAAATACGAGACGTTCTTTGACATCCCCCTGGTTCATCAACTTTCTACTCGGACACTGATGACGTTTTACAAAGTCTGTGTAGGAGCTCGAGCTCTTTAATATCAAATAAGTTGGGAAATATATATCCCATATGCAGGTGAAGTTGGTATATTGCTACTTTGATGTTGTGCTATTACATAAATGTATCAGGTTAGGTTTATGGTAAGGCGCTCTCAAACAGGTTGAACCTCACCCCATTTTGTTGCCTGTTCTTAGTCTGGAAGCTTTAATCTAGTGTGGTTGTCGTTTTTCCGTTGTATATGGAACACATGAAAGTTAAAAGATTTTAAATATTTTTTGGTAAAGAGATAAAAACACAGAACTTTCTTTTTCTTTTCTTGATATGTAATATGTTGTCTTTCAAATAAGTCGGCGACATGTTAAGACATTGTTGGTCTTGGGAAGTAAATAGAAGTAAATGTGACGATTGAAGGATTTTTTTTTGTTATAGAATTTTTATGTATTTCTAAATGATTGCTATGGAAACAAACTATAACGCAAATCTAATAATTTAAAGATTTTTTAATAATCTTTTGTCAACGTTATAAAAGTGCTCATTATTTTAATTGATTTTCTTCATTTCCACAGTACACTGGATTTCTCCTTTTTCCAATTTTCAAAGGCCTATTTTTGCATGTATTAGGAGAAATGTTGTTAGTATTATTGCCATGACAAATGCATTATAAATGGAAATTGAAGACAGAATTTAATTATCTGCCTTAAATGAAATTTTTGACATGTCTTCTCTACATGATCCTTAAAAAGACCTGTACGTAAGTAGCACGTCGATCATAGTAAAATTCAACAGCATCCATTTATAACAAATCTATTACAATTGAAACATGTGAACAAAAGGTCCGGTTAACCGGTTGGCGTTTTCGACATTCGATATGCAGTCGGTCATTCGTTGACATGATAACAAATACCATTAATGGTTTGTAGAAGTATGATTCTTTCTACCTGTAAGAAGTTTCGCTAACAGTTTGTTTTTCATTATTGATATTATTTGTTAATAGCTATAGAACGATATATAACACACCATTTTCTTAAAAGAATATGGCATTGGATTTTTTCACTTGTTCCGTTGAATGATAGCGTTTGATTTTTTCAGTGTTATGGACTTTTTTTCCTAACTTTTCTGAGAAATATTTATGAGGCTTTGAATCAATAGTTACCAAATATTGAATAGACACATTTTCATAATGAAAGGATAAGTTACCTTGCAGGAATTTGATAAACATTTCGTTTTTCTAATTTGTGTGTACTGAAAAATTGCAGGCATTCTAAATGGAAACCCAGCGGCCAATAGATTAGAAAAAAGGAGACCGAGAATAGTGTACGATTAGTTCATACAAGCACATCTAACCCCGTGACACTATTGATTTTGTTCTTTGTTTTGGTGCCATGGCGTTGTCACTTTGTTTTCGACTTTTGAGGTTGGTTGTTTCTTTTGTGTTGTTTTTTTTCGCCAATTTGACAATTTGAAGTTTATGTTGCATTTTATTTCTCTGTTGAATATATAAATAAAAACTGATAAACTAGGGACAATTAAACGTGTGCTAATTAACTATTGTCTCCTTATTAAATTTTTGCATTTTATTATGATCTTTTCCACAAGAAAGTCAAAAGAGTACACGACGACCAAAACATGAAAAATTTGTGTGTGGGAGAGGGAGGTGTTACTTTTTTCCCCTGTATTTGGCAAAACCTTTCAATTTTTTTTTTATTCTCAATGATATTCAATTCGCACTTTATTTAAAAAAGAAATTATTCGAGTGTCACTAGTGAGTCTTTTGTAGACAAAACGTGCGTTTGGCCTGAAAAAAATGTTGTTCATATTATCTATGATGAGTTTATTTTCCTGATTAATTGCTATGAAAATGTATGATGCTTATATCAGGGCAAAGGCTTTATAATAATGTTACAGTGTGACTATATAAAAAACTTTATTATATTCTTAAACTACATAACATATGATTTTTACCGTATAAAAAAAGCATAAAATTAACGTAAATTCCATATTTTTCGACTTGGTGCTTAGCGGGCTGATATAATTAGTTATCAAAGGTACCAGGATTATAATTTAGTACGCCAGACTCATCAGTTAAAATATTTATCACATGCTTCAAATATTATCGCATGCCTCTCCTTAACGTTAGCGCATGGCATTCCGGTGATACGCGGCAAATTCCGGATAATACCCATCAATGGTTCTTTTCAGTGAAAAACATTACAAAGTAGGGTACACAACAATTATATGGATACAGGAAAGTACATTGTGTAAAATTCAATAAAAAAACTAACTAACAAACAAACAAACAAACAAACAATTAAATGAAATAACAAATATAAACGCATTTTAAAACATTTCTAACATATTGTAGAAAGTTACTTTAAAATGATGACTTTTCCAACAAGTATTCATTATGTATATTGTTGAATTATTGTTTTAATCGTTCTTATAAGAATTGATCATACTGTTGTTTTTCTTCTCTGGTGAGGCATTTGATAAAAAGATTTCATTTTGGATGTACTACCTTTTTGGTCCGACGTCTTTGAACTCTTTGAACTTTTATTTTTCTATTTATACTTAAATATTAAATCTGTTATTTTTCACCACTATTGAAGCATAAGATAAAAAGATCATAGCATGTCATTTTTTCATATCGCATGTATAATGAGCCCTCAGTCAATATCAGCCCTCGAACCATGCGACTCTTGGCTGATATTGAACCTAGGGCTGATAATACATGCGAAATTAAAAATGCCATGCAATAATTTGATATTATTAGTAACTGTTCATATTGCCGATGCCGCCATTGCCGTGAGCAGAAATCTTAAATCTCACCAAAGCGATGTTCGTCACACGCATGACAAAAATTATTAAAACTAATTTCATAAAAATTCAGATTAAAAACTAACGGAATATGAGATGAATTTTTTAATTTATAGTCATGATGTTGAACTCTTAAGCTTGTGTCTGGCCTGTATGACTGCCTATAGCATCATCGGTCGAAGAACTACTTGATGTATTCAGTTCTTCAATGTCAACACACTGCGAAGATTGTTTGGAAGAAGTAGCAATCTCGTGAATTTCTGTTTGGCTGAGTTTTCTTTTTCTACTTTTTTCACTTGGTTTTGATTTTAAAAAGGCAATGAAGTCTTCAACCTCTTTTGATTTGTGTATCATTTCACTTGCAACTATTTCGATATCCTCAGAATCGGCATCAGGAATTTTCTTCTTCAATCGATTTTTTATGACTTCTTTCGAGTGTTTCATCTTTTTGTGTGTTTCGTTCTTTTTTCTTTCTATTTTTTCTATTTCTATTGACGAACTTGTATTGCATTTTTCTTTTAGACTTTTACATGTAATGGCCAAAATTCTTTCCTCTGAATCTTTAATTTCTTTTCGATATTGTATATAGTTGATTATACTATTATACTTCTCGTCTCCTTTTTGTAAATCCATACAAAATATTTTGATTACTGCATTCATTACCGAATCTTCCTGGCAGTTATCAAGAATATCAATAAATCGTTGTTCAAGATCCCCATTTTTCCAGTAAAAAATACGTTCTCCCGTGCAATCATCTTCGTCCTCATCGGCCACACTTGTACCCTCTTTGGCGTCGCTATCAAACAAAATGTATATTTCTTTTTTCATCTTTTTACAAAATTTCTTCTTTCTGTGGCCGTTACCCGAACCTGACAATTCACGAATATCAGTTGCAAGAAGAAAATGTTTTTGTTTCATCGAGACCCTTTTGTCTCCATAAATTTTGTCATCGTCAATTAGCAGACGAAATATAGCTTCTACAATTATTTTGTCAGTTTTGCCTTCTACGAAAAGAATTCTGGACGAAAAAAGGAGGTTTATCATTTCTTGGATTTGTTCTGGTTTAAACAATTTGTCGTAACCTAGAGGTACTTTACAGATTGAATGACAGATGGTTTCATTCAGAATAGATTTTGATGATACAAATGTTCTTGACATGGCCCATCTATCTATCAATGAAGAATTATGGGTAATTATTAGAACAGTTTTTCCAGTAATGCGTCTCAAAATTAGATCACGCATTTTCTTGATCATATGAGGATGCATACCTCGATCTGGTTCTTCAATAGTTATTGTTGAAAATTCTTTGTGTGCAAGAATAAGTGTTAACTGCTTTCCTTCAAGAATACCTTCTGGTGTTTTTAAAAGTCGCTTTGGTGACTGGTCTTTCCTTTCAGTGTTGCTCACTTCAATTTTTCCATTACGTTTAATAAATTCATAGGGATGTACGATTTGATCATGAAAGACTTTCTCTAGTGGTTTATCAACTAAGTCATTATCCAAAAGATTTGATAAAATTTCTGCGCGAGTATCAGCATTGTCATAGTTTTTCAGTCTGCTAATATGTTGGTTCAACTCACTTTTAGTCCACTGCAGAGGACCGATTGATCGCATTGGTAATATACCTACATAGCCTTTTTCTAGCCAATCATAAAGTGCATTCATGATTGTAAGGGCTCCATCAGAAGAACCGGTAGTGGTAGATTCAAAGTCGCTCGCAATAATATTATAGAAATCGTGTATATTTTTTTTGGTGCCATAAACCTTTACGTCATCTATAGTAGACGTGTCTGATGATATTCGTTTGCAGCCTTTGGTGTTATCGTCAAGTTGTTGTGTATCACATCCATATGATCCGATAAATTTTTGTGCAAAGGTCTGAATAGAACCTGTACTAGACATTGAACATATAACCTTATAACAGTCATATCCATTTGCCTGGCTCTTTGCTATATTTTCGGGCTGACATCCTTGACTTTTGATGAAAATGCATGCGAGGATATCGTTCGGGTGTTCCTCTTTAGAGAGCTTCAGTTTTTCTATCGGAGGATATTGCTCTGTTACGGTGAAATGGCAAACAGCATATGCTAATTCATTTTCGTTTAATACTGAGGATGTTGTTGTATTTATTTTGTTAGAATAACAACGACGAATTAATTCAAATAAAGCGGTTTTTCCAGTCGAATTGCCTCCAATCAAAAAGTTTGCACCTTTTTCAAAAACAAGTCTCTGTTCTTCATGAAAATGCACAAAATTGTGCATTGCAATAGATCGTATCATTGCTTGAAAGTCTTTCGCTACGCTGAAAATAAAACAGTTATCTTAGTTAATGTATTTCATGTTTATTTTCATCTAGTAATAAGAAAATTGCATTTGAAAATTGTTACAGTGATACTTATAATTTTGTTTAGCGATGTTTGGTAAGCAACATCTACATTCAATATAGAAATATATTTATTTCTTGTTACGTTTACAGTGTTATGTCATTCGCATGATACAATTTATTTAAATCTTAAACCTAAATAATACGAATACGCCGATGTGTGATTGTGTATTTCATATTTAAAGATTTCTTTTGTTTGAATATATATTAGATTTTAGACTAGAATGTGTCCCCAGTACACGGATGCCCCATTCGCTCTATCGTTTTATGTGTTCAGTGGACCGTGCAATTGAGGTTAAAAATTAATTTGGCGTTAAAATTAGAAAGATCATATCATAGGGAACATGTGTACTAATTTTCAAGTTGATTGAACTTCAACTTCATCATAAACTACCTTGACCAAAACTTTAACCTAAAGCGGGACAGACAGACAAACAAACGGACGGACGAACGGAGTAACAGACGAACGGACTCACAGACGGACGGACGCACAGACAAGAAAACATAATGCCCCTCAACTATCGTAGGTGGGGCATAAAAAAGTAAAGTATCTCCCGGTTAAACCATCTTTTTTTTCAATGACACCTATAACCGTCGAGTGATACATTTAACTTACTAAATGAAACAATAAAAGGATTTATCAAATCTGCACTCGTGAACCAAAATATCCTCCACCCCAATGCATAGAACATTCAGGACGTCGAAAATCATCATAATATTTAAAGAATATAATGATGATAAAATTGAGAATGGAAATGGGGAATGTGTCAAAGAGACAACAACCCGCCCAAATAAAAAACAACAGCAGAGGGTCACCAACAGGTCTTCAATGTAGCGAGAAATTCCCGCACCCGGAGGCGTCCTTCAGCTGGCCCCTAAACAAATATATACTAGTCCAGTGATAATGAACGCCATACTAATTTCCAAATTGTACACAAGAAACTAAAATTAAAATAATACAAGACTAACAAAGGCCAGAGGCTCCTGACTTGGGACAGGCGCAAAAATGCGGCGGGGTTAAACATGTTTGTGAGATCTCAACCCTCCCCCTATACCTCTAACCAATGTAGTAAAGTAAACGCATAACAATACGCACATTAAAATTCAGTTCAAGAGAAATCCGAGTCTGATGTCAGAAGATGTAACCAAAGAAAATAAACAAAATGACAATAATACATAAATAACAACAGACTACTAGCAGTTAACTGACATGCCAGCTCCAGACTTCAACTAAACTGACTGATGTTCTTATGATTTCATCATATGAACATCAGGCACAATCCTTCCCGTTAGGGGTTTAGTATCATACCATCATAACATATATGAGAAGAACATAACCCGTGTCATGCCAACAACTGTTTTTAGAATAAATGTGTTTAGTTCCGATGCAAAGACCTTATCAGTGACTCAATATTAACGCCAAAATATGCAATCTTTAATGACTTGACAACAGTATCGTAATTATATCCCTTTTTAATAAGTCTATTCAAAGGTTTTGTAAGTTTCTGAGGTGAATACTGACACCTTTGTGCTTTATAAAGAATATTACCATAAAAAAATTGGATGTGAAATACCTGTACGTATTAAAAGTCTGCATGTTGAGCTATATCTACGAATAATGTCTTTATTCCGATGATAAAATTTAGTAAATGTTTTGACTAGTTTGTGATATCGAAAACCCTGGTGTAATAATTTTTCAGTAATACATAAATTTCTCTCGTTAAAATCTAAAACATTGTTACATACACGAGCGAATCGTACAAGACAAATAGACAATGAGTCTCTATATAAACACATTTAAAGCATTCGCATAGTTACTATTGTGTATGGGTATTAAAAATTACTTATATTCTATTCAAATAGTACCAATCAAAGGTACCAGGATTATAATTTAGTACGCCAGACGCGCGTTTCGTCTACATAAGACTCATCAATGACGCTCATATCAAAATATTTATAAAGCCATACAAGTACAAAGTTGAAGAGCATTGAGGATCCAAAATTCCAAAAAGTTGTGCCAAATACGGCTAAGGTAATCTATGCCTAGGATAAGAAAATCCTTAGTTTTTCGAAAATTCAAAGTTTTGTAAACAGGAAATTTTTAAAAAGACCACATTATTGATTTTCATGTCAACACCGAAGTGTTGACTACTGGGCTGGTGATACCCTCGGGGACAAAACGTCAACCAGCATGGGCATCGACCCAGTGGTGTAAATAGTTATCAAAGGTACCAGGATTATAATTTAGTACGCCAGACGCGCGTTTCGTCTACATAAGACTCATCAGTGACGCTCATATCAAAATATTTATAAAGCCAAACAAGTACAAAGTTGAAGAGCATTGAGGATCCAAAATTCCAAAAAGTTGTGCCAAATACGGCTAAGGTAATCTATGCCTGGGATAAGAAAATCCTTAGTTTTTCGAAAATTCAAAGTTTTGTAAACAGGAAATTTATATAAATGACCACATTATTGATATTCATGTCAACACCGAAGTGTTGACTACTGGGCTGATGATTCCCTCGGGGACGAAACGTCCACCAGCAGTGGCATCGACCCAGTGGTGTAAATAGTCAAACACAATTATTAACGGTTTAAACAATTATCAAGTCGAAAATCTCAATGATTTGTATAGTATATACAATTGACAATTCTTTTTGCGTTTGTCTGACAGTCCTTACTTTTCATTTTCATGTTGTGTCATGAATATATTGCGATTAAAAAAATTCTTTAAAAATTCCAAATAATCTGTTGTGTACTATCATGGAAAAAAATATTATAACATTGATTACATGATGATTGCACAAACAAAACTCATATTGATATCCTATATCATTTTCAGAAAATTGAATATATGATAAACAAGGAAAAAACTTAGAAAGACAAATCATTTTAAACTACGTTTGAAAACCTATTCCAACATAAGGAAAGCGAATGACAATCAAAACCCTGCATTTGATAACCGATAAACCATTTACAGTACGCATGCGTCTGTTGTGTGATTAGAGTTTCAGGTTGTAGGCATTTTCAGTGCATTTAAAAGGACACAAGCTACAAGAAATCTGAAGTATGTTGGTTTTTTTTTGTTCAGCCATTAACGAAAGTGAAAGAGTGAAATAATAATTCGATTTTTACACCTTAGTATTTACTTCTTTTTTTGAAATTTTGCTCATACATGTATACTAGTATAAAAAGTACATATATGTTGAAAGTATATACCTTTAGGTCTTAGTTATAATTCCCCAGTACACGGATGCCTCATCCGCACTATCATTTTCTAGGTTCAGTGTACCGTGAAAATGGTTTATCCACCGCGCTGAAGTACGTCCATTATTTATTATTCATTATTCAAAATCCAATAATGATTAATGAAATAGTTCACTACTCACTATTCAATGTTAAGTGATGAATAATGAATACTGAAATAGTTTGTCATTTTGGTCTTTTGTGGATAGTTGTCTCATTGGCAATAATACCACATCTTCTTTTTTTATATGTTTCATTATTCGAGTTGAAGCGGTCAATAGTGAAATAAAATTTAAAAAAAATTGACTGTGACACTATAGCTATATCCTGTATTTCTAAATTCGTCTTTTTGGTGTTATCTAACAAGTATTCAAATCAATATCAGAAAAAATAAATAAAAACACTATTTAAATTTTGATTTGATTCATTTATGCGGTGCCTAGTTTAGGAGGATAAACTATTGGGTTTTCCTAACTATTTTTAACAGAAATTCCTTGGTTCAATGTATGAACGACCTGAATACCAAATCATATGTATAAATATTGGCATTAAAATTAGAATGATCATGTCATAGGGAACATGCGTACTAAGTTTTAAGTTGATTGAACTTCAACTTCATCAAAAACTACCTCGACCAAAAACTTTAACCAACACTTTAACTTTAAAACTTGAAGCGGGAGAGACGAACGGACGCACAAACCAGAAAACTTAATGCCCATATATTGGGCATAAAAATTATTTGTATTATTTGTATAAACGGAAACGATTTGTTGAGAACATAACAAATGCCAAATAAAGATTTGTACAAGTTATTATCTTTTTCTCAGTAAAAATTGTACCAGTAATTACTTGTACAATTGTATTTGTACAGGTAATAACTTGTATGGTGACCTCATACAAGTAATTACTTGTATAAAACGTTTGTACAAGTAAGAACCTGTACAAACTAATAACATGTACACGACATATATATTAAATGTCAATTTATGGCTGTTTAAAAGTACAATGTGTTTACTTACAGTACAGATGAAAATTGTCTATTTGAATCAGATTGTTTCTCCAAACACCTTTGGTCTATATAGAAATGTTTTGTGTTGCTCTGACTTTTATACATGTATCTAATATTTACGGAAACTGAATCAAATATCGATAACCTCTTTATCTGTATGGTAAGGAAATTAAAAAAAAGTTCTTGTTATCACATATATTTCGAACAAATGTTTGATAGGGTCTACAGTTCTGCAAAGGACTTCATTTCGGAAAATGCAAAACAACAGTTGTATCGATGTTATGGTCTAAAAATGTCAGATGCAACTTGAGAAATGTTAATTTGATTGTAAAATTGTACAAAATTAATCGACTTATTTAAAAGTTAACCTCTTTAAGTAGTATTTAAAATGAAATCAGTTTTCTCAAATGGTTATATTTTATATATAAAGCATGGATGTCTAAAAATATATCGTATGCTTTATTGGTGAGTTTGATTCGAGCGTGTCAACGTCTGTATCTTGTTGTATCGGATATTCTGAGTTATGCGGGGTCACAAGTTCGGTATAAATGACATCCTTTCCTGCAACGAAATTCAAAATTCCAACAGTTGATTGCATGTTACATAAGACGTTGTCGATCTATGAGTTTGGCTGTTCCTCTGGTATCTTTTACCCTTCTCTTATCTAACAACCAATCAATGAAATTTCCAATGTGTATGAACATGTCTAGACTAAAGTGCTGATAATAGACTGTATTAAAGCCTCTCAAGCAATACAATTAAAAATTCGAAGTTCAGTATTTTTTTTATTTTACTTTTTTCCAACAGTCGTTTGCATGCTATCTAAAACATCCAATTAATGAAATTTTTAATGTGTATAAAGGGGTCTTGAAGTTATGACAAAACCTGTATTAAATCTGCTTATTCAACAACAAACAAAAGATGTAAAAAAAAATATCAAAGAAGAGAAACCAAATTAAAAATAGTAAGCTTGCTTTTAATAGTGGCAGAGTCGTATTTGTTTTAAGGTTAATGGCCCCTTCAGTAGGCCTGTGTTTTACAAACTTTTCAAAATCCTGCAATATAAAACAGTACAAATACTCGTACATGATAAAAGCAACATGCTCTTTGGTATATGTATAACAAAGGGAAACGTTGTTCAAAGCAAAACTGTTTATCATTATATTTGCATTGAATAGAAGATGGGTATTTTGTGTCAAATAAAGAAATGATTTTTGCAGAAGATCCACAGACTGTATAACAAGGACTTTGGTTATGAAATTTTCACATCGATTACTTATTTGTTCATCGACTGTCCCCTAGAAGGTATACTTGATTAAGTCCATATTTATACTTTTTTTTAAACAATATCATTATTCATATACTTGTTTAATGGAATTCGTTGCTAGCACTGATTGTAATAATCCCACATCTATTTAGAACCAGAAAGTCAACTGTTGGAGTTAAAGAGAAACTGCTGCAGATTCTTTATAAAATCTTCATATCTTAAGCATCGAAACAAAAAAGGGCATACAAGTTTAACAAACATTGCAGTAAGTAATGAGTGATAAAGAATATGTTCAGCAATTCTTACAAACATATTTTTATATTTGCTCTTAATATTTATTTATAAAGATTAGTGAAAAATATTGCAATTTTGACGCTTTTGTGTCATCGTTCATATCAGATGTTTGAAAATTAACACTGTTTTGCCCACATTTTTTCTATCACAAGTAGTATCACATTTACTAAAAATAAACTTTTAATCTTGTATCAGGATATTATTGTTACTTTTGTATCGACGTTTACTACTTGAAAACCTGAACAATCAAACATAGATATAAGATCATCCTCAAATTGTTCAAAGTTCGCTGCAGAATTCAAACTCAATTGAAATGGTCCTTATACAATGTCCTGGAGAAGCCTAGATATGTGATAGTGTTGGTTTTTTTTTATGTCAAGTGCATTATAATATCAGTTTTACCATAACAAATATTTTTTATCTAGCATTATGATATTTTTTATTTCATTTTTAAAGTTGCATACCTGTTAAGCTGTACAATCAAACATAGATAAAGGATCACAATAAAGTTGAGCGAAGATCGCTGTATTTTTTGAAAATGTTCCTCATACAATGTCCTTGATCATGTCTTTTGTCTGAAGGAAGGCTACATATATGATTATGAATTTAAGAAATCTATAGTTGGCAGGAAATTATTTTGAATAGTAAACATATTATCATTTAGTAAAAAATAACCTAGTATTAAAATGCATATTTATAAAAAGAAAAACCAAGATTGTCTTATGTGACAAATATTATTCAAAAAGACATAAAAAAGTAAAAAGGAGTAATCTGTCAGAAAGGAGAATATCACTCACCCCAATTGATACGATATTATTAGGCATGTTTTTCCTATCATGATTTCATTGATAGATGATTGCTGATCACAAGGCAGCTATTAAACTAAGAGTTCCAAATTGTGCAGTTGGAATAATTTTTTCGTAAATTTCACGGTCGCCATCACGAGTGGGTTGACCATTATGGAATATCCGTTTCACAGATGATATCGGATATGTTTCAATGTCATGACTACAATCCCATTCCCTTTTCATGAATGTGATCTACTGAATTAGACTATTTTTTTTATATTTATTTTATTTTATCAAAACACATAATGCATAATCATGATAATATACAAAAGTATATAAATTATTATTTATAATGCAGATAATACAATGTCAGATAATTATAATTAAATATTTTAACGTTTTTTACAATTACTAATTCTTAAGAACAGTTTGAGTTTTCTGCTGCAAACTATTTTATCTATGTTTTGTTTTATTTCTATCGTAAAACTTTGAAAAAGAAAAAAAAATTGATAGAGAAAAATTAAATAAAAAAAAAAAAAAAAAAAAAAAAAAAAAAAAAAAAAAACCACAAAACAAAACAAATACAAGTTTGAAATTTTTAGGAAACAAAAAGAAGAATTGGTCATCCGCGGTTCACTGCCATTATATGGTATCTGATTCAAGAAAGATGGAAAGTAAAGAGCCATATTTATAGGTTAAATTAGCAAATTTAAAAAACAAAAGTCTAATGTATTTGTGTGATTGTTCTCAGTATAAACACAGAAAGTGCCAGCTTTTTCATTATCTCTCAAACTGTTCTTCATTTTGTTTATAAATAGCTACATTTTTTTCAGTACAGTACAGATCATTTAATTTATGTTTGAGTGCCTGAAATGATAGAACTTTTTTTCAAACATCGACTTGAATAAATATAATATTTAATACAGAGCAATATCTTATTTTGTACAATACAGTTTCTAACATCAACAATACCAAATACAAAAGTCTTACAATTTTAGTTAAGTGTTATGTGTGCTGTAGAAGAAGTCCATGTATCAAAATTTTCTAACAAAATTTGTACTTCTTCACATTTCCACAATAAGTGTATAATGGTTTCTGGTTGTATATTACAAAAAGTACAAAGATGGCTTTGTACAAGTTTTATCTTTTCCATGAAATAATTAGTAGTCAAAACTAAGTGTTGTATCCTGTGTTGGAACCACTGTGCTCTACTATTTGTAGTAGTTTTAAATGGAAGTGTATAAATGAGTTTCATTTCATCTTTAGTGACACCAAATTTTTCCATAATTTTTTTTTTTATTTGTCGGTTCTGTAAGATTTTCTCAATATGAAGTACATATCTTTAGAACCTTTTTTTATGCTTAAAAAAAATCTTGATATTATCAGATATGCTTGGGTAACAATTCTTAATTGGAGATTCAGCATTTTTATTTTACAAAATGTTGTGAATACTGTTTAACACAATTTATTAAACCATATTATTTCAGAAAGTCTGTACGTATGTGATAAACGTCCTGGAATTTAGTCAGAGAAAAAAATTCTTTGTCATACCAGTCTTTGTAGAAAACAACATCATTTTCTATTTTAATTTTCTCATTAATCCATAAAGCATATTCAAAAACATTCCCATGTATATTCAATATTTAATGCAACAATTTCTTTCCAGGCACTCAAAACATCTTTCCAAAATGGATTTGTGCATACATTCATACTTTTTTCTATGTTTTTGACACCTGTATTTTCTAATCAATCAAAATCAATCCCATAGAAAGCAAGAGTTTCCTGTAAATTTTTATCATTGATCAACCTTCTAACCCATGTACATTTCAGTGATTTTATGAAAAGTTTCAAACTAATTATTTTTAGACCCCCTTCAAAATAATCTTTCACTAATGTTTCTCTCTTAACTTTACCAAATGGTTTTTGCCAAACAAAACTATAAAACAAGTTATCAAGTTTTTGAATAAATCTGGAGTCTGGATTTGGCAATGATGGAAACAGATGGATAAGCTTTGGTAATGCCAATGTTTTAACCACTGTAATACGCCCAATTGGAGTTAAATTTCTCTTTCTCCACTGCCTTAAAAGAGATTCAATCTCCAATATTTTTTTTATCATAATTTAATCGTATCATTTTTGATAAATCTACATCAAAGTCTATTACAAGGTACGAAAAATTATGTTTACCCCATGATAAGTTTAAGCTAGTACAAAGTTCATTCTGACTGTATTTCATACTACCAATCCATACAACCTGGTTTTTACTGTAGTTAATTTTTAAACCTGAGATTTCCCAAAAATAATTAAGATCTTTCATGCTTTCAATTAGAGATTTTTCAGATACATCTAAAATAATAGCAGTATCATTAGCAAATTGAGAAAATTTATTTTCAATACTAACAGATTTTAATACTTTTATTTTCTTATTGTTGCGAAGCTTAATGAGAAAGCGGATCGCCTTGTCTACAACCCCGTTCAATGTTAAAAAAATCTGACAAATTACCCCCTTGATTTACAGCTGAATTAATATTAGAGTAGAAAATTCTCACCCAATTACGAATAGATTGTCCAAAATTGAAAATGTTTAATACTTCTTGTAGAAAATCCCATAATAATGAATCGAAAGCTTTTTCGAAGTCGACAAATAGAAGTCCTGGTATGTTTTTTCCTTCTGCAATTTGCATCAAGTCATTGAATTAGACTATTTATCGGGTTTGTAATAACGTGACCAGCACGACGGGTACTACATGTGGAGCAGGATCTGCTTACCCTTCCGGAGCACCTAGAACATCCCTAGATTTTGAGAGGTTCGTGTTGCCAAGTCTATGGTTTTCTATGCTGTGTCTTGTGTACTATTGTCTGTTTATCTGGTGATGTCAGTTATTTTCGAGCGATTTTCGATCAATGAGCTTAAATGCCATCTTGTATCTTTTGCCTCTTTTTTACTGAACGATGTATTATAAAAATAATAAAAATAATAAAAACTTTATTTCAAGAGGGTAGATATAGGAAGATGTGGTGTGAGTGCCAATGAGACAACTCTCCATACAAATAACAATTTAAAAAGTAAACCATTATAGGTTAAAGTACGGCCTTCAACACGGAGCCTTAGCTCACACCGAACAACAAGCTATAAAGGGCCCCAAAATTACTAGTGTAAAACCATTCAAACGGGAAAACCAACGGTCTAATCTATATAAACAAAGAAAACGAGAAACACGTATATATTACATAAACAAACGACAACTACTGTACATCAGATTCCTGACTTAGGACAGGTGCAAACATTTGCAGCGGGATTAAACGTTTTAATGGATCCAAACCTTCTCCCTTTTTCTGAAACAATAGCATAACATCACAACAAAGAAAAACATACGATAAAATATCAATTGGCAGACTTAACTCAATCAAAAAACGTATGATTAAACAATGAACAAATAAATTTGATCTGCGATATCTGAATACAAATGCACAGTTAATTAAATATTAGAGACAAACATTCATGACCAAAAAGCTAACAAACAAATTCAAAAACAGGACATGACTGAGAAATATTTAACCAATCAATGTTCACTTTAGAAAAAAAACGGTTTTTTTATAATCTTGAAGTTTATACAAATGTTGTAAGAATAAGTGAAGATATTACAAATAATCAAAGCTGGTGTACAGACAAGATCCGTATAAATAAAAAATGACAAAAAAGCATTATAAACAGTATCAACAGGTCGAATTACATTTAGTTACAATTACTAATATTTCCTGAGGCCCTTATATTCAATACAAGTAGAAAATAATAATAAGAGAAAAAAAGCAAACATACAACATATTAACACATAGTCAGAACACAATCGTATACTCATGATAGTTCAGTGTACATGTTCTTTTAGAACCTATAAAACAATTACAGAGTGCATGTAGTAAATAGATATTTATGTACAAATCAAAATCATACATTCAAGAAGACATAGTTGCAATCATTTTTAGACTGAATACCAGAACTGCCCCAAGTATCGTTTCATATTTGTTTTTATAGAAAAAGTGTTTTGCATTTTGCGCAATGAATGTGGTTGTTAAATTTGACAGATGCTTTTTCTTCTTCTTTGTTAAATATTTATTTGTTTTTGTTCTAATTGAGGTTATGACACATTGATGACTGATGTATCCCTATTTAGACAATTTTACCTATTATGTCTGTTTTGTTCACAAATCGTTGTAAATGTGATGGAATTTGATGCAACTATTATACAAGTGAGAGGTTTAGCGCTATAAAACCAGGTTCAATCCACCATTTTCTACATTTAAAAATGCCTGTACCAAGTCAGGAATATGGCAGTTGTTATCCATTCGTTTGACGTGTTTTCTCATTTGATTTTGGTATTTGATTAGGGACTATCCGTTTTGAATTTTCCTTGGAGTTCAATATTTTTGTGATTTTACTTTTTTCATATGGTAATCCGTTCCATAATACTGATTTAGAATAAGCAAATGACTTTTTTAACAGTTCAGTTTTTGGCTAAGGTACTATCAAATTACAATGAGTTAGACCCCTTAAAGCAATAGGATTATTAAAGATTATATACTTTTGTCTTCAAACGTAAACATTTTTTGTTTAAATCATTTTAAATAATATAAACAATTTGGCATCAACACAACTGAATATTTGATAAAATTTGGAAACAAGCTCTTAACTTATTTTATGCCAGTTTGTCGAATATATTATGAGAATAATTTTGTCTTTGCAAAAATTAATGATAGCACACATTTATAACTTCTAGAAAAAGAGGTTATTTGAGAACGTATTACATTTTTATGATATCAGTAATACGAAAAAAAAAACTAATAGTAATACATACTTCACGAATGTGTTTCATAGCTCCCAAAATTATTAAATCAACTAACAAAACTTATCAAGTTATAACAAGAGTGTGACGATTCCTATAAAAATGGTGATTATTACTAGATTATTTTAATGATTAAAAGAACGAGCCTACAATGAAAACTGTGATATGAAGTCTCAGCTATGTTTATCAATTTCATTAAAAAAAGTTGAATATGGATATGTAAGATGTTTTGAATGCTTATGAATCACTAGCAAACTCAACAGCTGTTGCCACAGTAAAAAATAATATTTTATAAATTGTATGCGTTCCGTGCGCTTTTATAGATTTATCTTTATTAGGATTTGAAAGACAATAAAGAGCTATTGGACCTAAAAAGCCAAATTAATTTAAAGTCAGCTTAGTTTGTGGAACTTGAAACTAGTTTCTTAAAAATTCTTTTAAAATTTATCAACGAACAACTCAAAAAAGAAAATCATATAAAAATTATATCAGTACCTCCAATCTTTTTAGTTTTTCCCGCCCTATAGGACAAAAGACGATTATCATGACTATACTAACGAAATTCATAGTTTATATAGCCTAGTTGGCATGGTGATCTAGAGTGCTAGACACTTTGACAATAAAGTTGCCTTGCTGTCACAGCAGTAAGGTTTCAAATCCTGTTGAGGGAATGACCAATATATGATGCTGCAAATTTGTAAACTTAACGTCTTTAATCTTTATTTCAGATAATATAAAACGTATGTACTAAAATACTTTGTTCTGTTTTCCCGTAATAGTGACTGTAGAGTTTCACATAATAAAACATAAAATATATATACATGTATTTCTTTGTATACAAATCGGGCTTTACAAAGATGTATTTTTATTTAGAAAAAACCTAGTTCGGAAAATGAGATACTTGTTATTGAAAATATCATAGCTTGCAAACTAAACTGCAATTGATGTTTGTAATCTCACCCCCCCCCCCCCCCCAACAACAATATTTTTTTTTATTTGTACGCACCTTTGAATGTAGATTTACGAAAATTTAGATGGAATAATTCCGGAAAAATCTTCAATGGCTCATTTCTCAAAAACAAGACAAAAACCCTTTTTTTTATTTTTACTTTAAATTTGTTAGCTCAAATATAGATATGAACTATCCATGAACAACGGTATTTAAAAACCTTCTTTTTTGAAAACTAATTAGCGAGCATCATAACTAAAGGCAACATTAGTATAACGGTGTTCAAAAGCCATGTATCACAACAATAGGATTATATGCTGATAATTGAAAATCAACGTCTTCAAGATATCACGAGAACTTTAGAGATTTAATTTGTGATCACTTTGCAATAGATTGACCGTAACTAATAAAACAGAGTTCAAAATGTATCAATGAAGGTTTTGAGCTCATTTAAAGACGACAGAAACGCAGTACAAAACAAATAACTCTTCGTATCCTTGAAGAAACACCAAGTTTTCGATGTAACACCAAAAGGCATGTAGCCAGAGCACATTAGCAAAATAAAAGACAAGAATACGAAAATATCATAAACTAGAATGACAGAATATACAAGCACAAAAAGTATTTTAATATCAATAAAAAAAAACAAATATTTACCAAAGATACACACAAAGGCATATCAAATGTAACAACCTCATTATTGCTTTCTTATTTTTTTTAGTTTTATTTATGAATGTTAAATCCTGCCATAAACGATTGAAAGGTTCAAAGATATTGCATAGATCAACATTCTTCAATGTTGAATCTTGCGTATGACTTCAGAATGTAAACGTCACACAGGTAGAGATATAAAATAATGTCGTTCAAAGTATGCAAAAAATATAGTCTATAGGTTTTAGACATATCCTCTGCAGAATGTAAACTAGAAGTTTTCCTTCTTGCAGCTTGTGTATAGGCTAATTGTGTTTTTCATCTAAAAAAAAAGAATATAATTTTATAATAGAACAATAACACAATAGCAAGGTATTTAGGTACAGAGTCACAAGAATCAAAGAAACACAAAAATTCACACGGACAAAGCAAAAAAGAAAGATAATGCAAACAACATAATGACGGGATGTTAAATTACAGATCTAGAGCCACATCAAATGGTTATCACCAAAATAAGAACAAACGGTAAAAGTAATATTAGTAAAGACAAATAAACGAATACTATAACACGTATTAAGATGATTAAAAAATGTCAGTACGCAGAATCTATAATTCAAGACCATCGTGTCATAGACTTAGACATTCAAAAAGATAAGAAGACACTACAATATGGCCCGTTGGGAATGAAATCTTGTCACAAGATAAAGACCTTGAGTATTATTCGATGTAAGCATTCCTTAATTGATTAATTAATTGATTTGTATTCAACGCTGTTTTTCTACTTTAAAATGGTGAGTGTATTATAGGAGAAACACTAACATTCGGTACGAAAATCGACAATTCTAGTGTTGAAGGCCGTACTTGACCTATAATGGTTTACTTTTTAAAATTGTGACTTGGATGCAGAGTTGTCTCATTGACAATCATAACACATCATCTTTTGTCTAGTTTTAAACAATTCAGAACAGAGTCGAGGGTCCTCGAGGCTCCTGACTTTAAATGACAAATGACAATAGTACATGTCACAAGTTAAATGATTCATTTTCGTAACTCTTCAAATGTAAATAAGTGTAAAGTATTTACTTTTTATTTGATATCTATGTATTAAGGATAAATTTTAATGTCGAGATCTAATACTTGCTTTCGTCCATTCATTCTGTAGAATTATGTCCTTGTTATTGATAGATCCCAAATGAAACCGCTAGTTGTAATTTATATGTCTGTAACCTTAAACCTCCCTCCAGAACTACAACTTTTAATTAATATCTATCTTTTATAAAGAAAGAAGTTTTGCTACCAAAACTTATTTCATTAACTTTGTGTATGTCATTTTTTAAAGATTATTTTTCATTCTATACATGTGAGCACCAGATGAAATGCCGAATATGTGCTTGCCCTCTCCTTACATTTTAGTAGCAACAGAGAGCAAGCACATATACGGCATTGTATCTATTGCTCACATGTATATAATGAAAAATAATCGATATAAGAACTGGGAAAATCTACTTAAATGCTTTATAGAAAATCTAAAACTAATTTGATATTTTGTTTTTACTGCTAAATACATTTTTTATGTTATTACAATATCCATTGTTTTTAGTTCAATATAAATGGATTTGAAGCCAATAATCTTTAGATTTAACTTATTCTACTTGGACATTTCTGACAACATTATAGGAAAATATATCTGATATTACAAGTGAGTCAAGGAATTATACATTTCAACATGGACTTCGAACAGAGTTAACTATGTCACCAAAGGATTTAGATATCAAGTTGATATTGTATTTATAACAAAACACTGAGATCTAAATATAAAATTATGCAACCCTAAATAAAATATATTCTTAAAAATCAACCACAGAAGGCTTGAAGGTATTTCAAGTACTCAAATGCAAATAGTTTAATTCTTTTATTAACTGATTTTTTTCGACCACAAATATTTTTGAATGTCAAAAATTTTAAATATTTTAATGAAATTCGCAACAATTGAAAATAACATTCTAATAGTCCATTTGCCAATTACCAATTTGATTCTGTTATTACACACCTTTAAAACAAATTACTTCCCTTTGTCAATCGTAGACTGGTTCTATAGGTGGCACGGTAGTATTTGCATTCCAGAATTTAGGTTGCTCTTTTGTGTACCCTACTTAGGTAAATGTATCTAAACAGTGTGATTGGACAAAAAATACAGTATCAACTGAACATACTTTCCCAAACTGAGGGATGAATCAGGTGTAGAAAAATATGAAATAATTTTACATACAGATGACAATTTTGTATTCACTGCACCGTGAAAGACCTAAAAGTACTAGGGGCCTTAGGTTTTTAAAAATAGCAAAAAAGGTAAACGGTCATCATACATATTCAAATTCATTTCTGAATAGTAAAATGAAAGTACTTCAGTTAACTGTGAATGTAGAATTTTTTGCAGTGTTAGAAAGTGGTAAAAATTCTAAAAAGGCTATCATTATCCCTTATGGACTAGGAAATACTACCGTTCCACCTATACCGGACAAAATTGGCTTTAGCCAATGCAAAGCATGATGAATTGAAAGTGATGTATCGGCAGTTTAACTAATTTTTCACGAAAAATAATTTCTGATGTCAAAAGTATTTAGTTTAACAACAAATTAATGCTGTTAAAAAGATTCGAAAACATTGTAAATTACTCACATGACGCACAGATAGGTTTGCTCTTTTCTGCTAGCCCTCCATTGTAAAAAAATTAATGTCCCTCATAAAGGAGACAACTTTTTTTTAGGGATCTCTCATTACAGGGTCAATTACGGGAATTGGCAAATAGCCTATTTTAAAAGAGCTTAAGAAATGCATTCAGAACAACCAAAACATGTCTTCATTTGTTGATGATCAATCTGAATTATAATGCAATGATATTGAAATAATTACAGTTTTCTATGTTTTCTTCTTTTGCAAAATCTCTTGTATTGTCTTCTTTAATCAATTTGCTCAATAAACAACCCTTCTTCCTTAATTATATTAGCCTAACTAACGCTTAATCTTACGCACTTCCTTGGTGATGATATTTGGTTAAAACAAAAGTTATTTTTAGCAATACTAAAATTTTGAAAATTTTCATATTATAAATATCTGTAGAATATCCAGTATTTATATTTAGAACACGACAAACGTAATCATTTAAATACCCTATTGAACATAAGCTTTATAGATCTGTAGGTTAAGAAAGACAACTGTTAAGATCATGTTACAGAGGGACAACTCGATTCTCTCCCATTGTGATTATCTACATAACAAACCGAACAGAACTTTATATATTGTGAATTCACTCTTTTTTAGATTTAAAATAGCTAACCTATGTTATTATGTGTTTGTTCTTCTATCTAAAACTGAAATCATGTATAACTGCTTATTATACAATTTTTCATTATCAAGAACAAAGTTAGCAAACTATAGGTTACAAGATCAAAATCCGTTATGCATAGCAAGCTATAATGCTGTATATGTGCATGAAATGGGAAATGTAATATTATTCAAACAAGAAAATTAACAGCCTAATTTTGGTCTGTAACCCGGATTCGTTTTCGCTTTCTCATTTTTGACTATTAAACAGCGAAATTTCACTGTTGTCTATATTTATTAACAAAACAATAAACAAAAAAAGGACCAAACATGATATCCAGCAAAACTAAAACCCTTTTTGTTATTATCACTTGACATCACTTACATAGTATGACTTTCACAATGAAAAAATTTTGTTTGACAAACTTACAATTCAATAAATTGTTATCTGGTCATTTTTTATATATGTGTTGGCTGAGAGCTATGAAGAACTTTAATTTGAGGATTTCATTAAAGTTTAAAACTTTTTATAGAGATTTTACATATGAGATACTTGATGCTTTAAACTCAATAGTTATGCATTAGTTCTGTGGAGTTTATATAAAAAAAACGTTGATGAGTCGACTTACAATTAAACCTATAACCACGCTATTGCGGCATTGAGTCTTGCATATCATTTTTACTTATTACAATTTTCTTTATTCATCAAAGGTTTTTTCCCTAAATGCAGCAAATGGTTAAAATCATCATTAAAGGGTAATAAGTCAGTTAAAGAGTTGACTAGCAGTTTTGGCCATCATAAATAATTACAGATCTTGTCCTGCCGATTACCTTTGCTTTTATAATTTTCTTTAGCAGACAATTATCAATTCGTCAGTTAAGAATAATAACTCTTATTAGAAGTCCTCGGGTAGATTTGTTATATACAGTATGAAGATTTCATAAACAACATTCTTATTATTTATGTTCTGTCAGATTTTCTCTACATAATTGTACGGTGATTTTCCAGATAACAGACATATCTAACATTGTATCCCTATATTCCATTTAAATGCATATCTGCCATGTTAGCTTTGCAGGTGTGATCATAGGATAACAATTCAATTATGCCAGTGATGATTGTTGCCAAGGTTGAATTCAACTGACTTATTAGTGATGTTGAATACCGAGTCCGGAACCTTTGATGATTTTTTTTTATTATCTCTGCATTATATGAGACATAATCATGTGTTTTTGAAAGACCGTTGTTATGGTTAATTTTTTCAAAATAATATGTTACTTTATCAGTTTTTTAAAATACTCATTTTGTCATATGTACATCGTATTTGTATTGTTCCTAATGATTTAATTGCATTCTTTTTCTCGATTTTAAGACAGAAGGATGACTTATTTACAGCGGTGTGCTCCTTACACAAAAACTACTCAAACATAACCGTAATGAAAAATAACTTTAATAAACACCACATAAGTTACGGACACAAATATGAATTGTTTGACCGATAAAGTATGAACCTGCCTCAACTCAGTAAATACATGTTTGCGCGTTCTTGAATATCGAGATTCCAGAAATCGGCTGAACTGTTATTTTATCATCTTTCTTTTATTTCCAATTGCGACGATTTCACTGAGCGTAGTGGGTAGTACATTGCATAGCAGGAGACGTCTGCCATCTTGCTCTACAGTCTCCATCTTTTTAGCTGATTTTTTTTTATCATTTTGGTTGTAAATGTATTTTGTATTTTTACACAAGTTTGACTGGTGGATCTTTGTTGTTGTCACACGAACTTCGTATTTTGTCTGTTTGGGTTTGTTCACCAATTTGTTAAATATATAATTGAATTATAAACAACTACAATACAATTTGGAAATTTACTAACTTATATAGCTAGTTATTTTCCAATTTGTATTGCAGTTGTTCATAATTCCATTTAACCATCATTTTCTTCATGTGTAAATCAAGTCAGGATTTGCATGAGGAATGATAAAACAATAGTCATATTTAACCTTCTAGCTTGATATTTTTGAATAATAAACATTTTTTTAATTTTCATGTGTTTCTTTCCGGGTTTGGCTGTTGCCATAATTTTTATTTTTTTGATGAATTAATGAGACCAGTGAATTTAGATAGTTTTAATGGTTTTCATTAAGTCTTTGGCTCTGTTAAGACATGTTTTGAATCAGTTTTCATTTATTTGTTTATACATCCGTTATTACGAAATCCAAACATGTCTCTTATGTAGTGGTTTGTGTCTATTGGTTTTTGTGGTGTTTTTTTAAAAATTTATTTGAAGCTTATTTTCATTTTGTATTTTTTTGTGCTGTTTCACTAATGCTTACAATGAGAGTAGGATTTATCGGTCACAAACATTGCTGATTGAAGCATGCATCCTGCCAGTTCGCGAATATCAGTTGCCAGAAGAAAATGTTTAGAATTAAATCCCGCATTTTAGAATCACAGCGGCGAATTAATTCTAAAATAGCTGTTTTTTCGCGTCCAATTACCTCCAATGAGAAAATGTGTACCTTCTTCAAAAACAAGTCTCTGATCCTGCTTAAAAGGACCAAAATGTGCACCGTGACAGATCGTATCATGGCTAAGAAGTGTTTTCTCATTTCGTTTGTGTCAATGAAATATAACACATATCTATCGATTAATATAATACAAACAGCTTCTTGATATTTTACCTTTTTAGAATAAAATTGATTTTAACTCACGTTTTTTTCTCACATTTCTGTTGTAAAGTATCGTTGCTTTCATGTTTACCGACACGTCTTCCTTAATTCAGTGGGGTCAGAATTACCAATTGATCTGTGCAATGGTTTTAGTGTTATGATCAATATTTTAACACATTTCATTAACTTCGTACTTGTTTGGCTTTATAAATAGTGTAATAACTGGAACAAATATAACATTTAATATTTTCTACAACCTGGAATTTACCATGCTGACAGAAGAAATAAGACAACTACAGATGGATATAAACATTATTGGATGATGGCCTACAACAGAAATATTATTGACTTTATGAACATTTATTTGAATTGGACATACTGTTATATTTTCAACTTTTTAACTTTAGGGATTTTGTTTGGCAAGTGCCCCTTCCACTTGTTTACCAAACTCGTTTTACTTGATAACATATTTTTCATAGATTGTACAAATATGCATATACCTGAAATTATATTTCAACCCATTATAAGTCCTGAAAGCGTCACAGTAGGATAATATTTAAGTATTACTATCGGTCCAGACCATTTTTGTTTTTTCTCAGTGAAGAACCATTTTACAAGTCATGTGACCGCAGTAGGAATTTTTTTGTCGTTGTCATTATATATCTAAAAATCTCTTAAGTATTCTATAAGAGTAAGAAATAAGTCATAACATTAATAGTTTTTTTAAGGTTTTATTATTTATATCTGTTAAAGATTAGTTTCTTGGGATTATAGTGTAACCAGTTTACCGCTGGAATTTCATATCAGTACTCCCGGCGTCTGCTAGTCCTACGCACGGCTAGAAATTGGAAACAAGTCTAGTAAGGAAGTTTTAAGCTTCTTTTGCTAAATTTAAATAAAGGAAAAGTTAGGACTTTGGCCCTTTTGTATAATAATTAAAGAACAGGCATTTTACTGTCCATTTTACGTGTGATTTTTAAATGTACAGGTTTTCCTGTCAAACCCCTATTTTATCGGACATTTTCCTGTCAGTCCTGACAGAGTTCTCATTGGCCCTCAGGGATCCCTGGCTAGATCACTGATTTTCGATTGGCTTTCAGGGATCTCAAAAGTATATAAATAAGGTTCAACTCAGCGAAATGGCGGATAACTTGTTAGTTCAAGCCTAACATAGTAACTTAACAACCAAATAGTTAAAAGTTTATCTTTACCAGACCTAGTCCAACAGAAAAGCCAAGCAGGTTAATATGCTTTAATTTAATATAAGATGAAGTATTTTTAAGGAAATGTAAATATAGCGGCAGTTATCCCCCACCACACTGAGTGACCTTAATAACCCGAAAAACTGATTACTGATTAAGCGTCTGCATGTCTGCATTTGTCCGTATATATATATATGAACATGTAATAATGAAAATAATATACGTTCGAACTTATAGTTATTGGAGTAAAATGAGTGCATTGCCTGGCATCCATTCGTCTTTAGAGGTAGAAAAAGGAGAAACCCCAAGATGCAGAATGTTCCTGACGAGAGCCCCAAAACTTGTCAACAGACTCTTCCACAATTACTCGGCCTGTGGCGGCGGTTTGTTACACTGGTGTAAGAAGTGGGATGTCGATTCTTCCAGACATCCCGTGATCGTACCCATAGCCAATTCGGGATTATTTTAGCTTCGACGTGTGGTGGAATATGTAAATAATAAATTTGTTAATAACGTTTCCAGTTACTGTTTTTATCGTATTTTGCGTTGTTCCGTTACCGTTGTATTTATGAATTTAAATTTAGATGGACGTTTAAATGACAGTATTTTAACTCTGTATGCAATCAGTTTTATAAAACGAACACAAAATAATGTTTGTTATCTTTTTAATAAAGCAGCAGCAGAAATGTCAGACTTTGAATGTGATGATAATGAGACGCCCCAATTATTAAAACTTCGAGAAGAATCTCCCAACCGAGAAATCATGTTCAGACGGAACATAGGGCCGAGTGGCAGCGGTACCGCCGGGGACGACGACGAAGCGGGTCAAGGTTACGAGACGAATACCGAGGCGTAGGCGAGAATTTTTACCGTAAAGAATACCCACTTGTACCAAACCAGAGAGATTTCCCAGACAGAAACCAAAATATCCGTGGCAACAATCCAGATTTTGACAACCAGATCCCGACAGGATTTCCAAGAGGAAATATAAGTGGAACTATCATTAAACCAGAGCCCTACAATGGAAAGGACAGTTGGGAAGAATATATTTCTCACTTTGAAAACTGTGCAGACCTTGAAAGATGGAAAGAATCTGAAAAGTTATTTTGCTTGCTGCTAGCCTACGGTGAACAGCTAGGACGTTCTATATAAGCCTTACCAGTACTGAGAAAAAAATCCTACTGTTTATTAGTCAGAACCCTTGAGCAGAGATTTGGAAATGCCAGACATCAGAATAGATGGCTTTCAAGATTTGAAACAAGAACCAGACAACCTCAAGGGCCCATTGCAAATTTTGGAGATGACTTACGCCAAATGGCCCAAAAAGCATACAGTAACCTGGACACAAGAGCCCAAGAAGTCCTTGCCCTTAACCAATTGTATAAAAATATTTCCCTTGAAATGAAGTGTCGTTGCATAGATAAAGATTGTCGTTCAGTTACTGAAGCAGTAGACTTAATAGAGAGATATGAGGCTCTCTTGGGGGATCCTAATGATAGCAAAAAGGGGAATATAAGACAAGTTTTAGATACTAAGACCTACCTTAACACCCAAGATACTGACATACCAGTCCAAAGCAAAGAAAATGAATCAATCCTACAGCAACTTATTAACAGAATAGATCGACTAGAACATGGTTCAAATAGTAGCCAGACCACTCAAAGAGGCCCAAGAACTTGATTTACCTGTAACTCTCCTGACCACTTTTACAGGAATTGCCCTTTGTACAAGAGACCAGCAGGACCAAATCAAGCTTCCCCACCAAACTCAAATTGGTCGAAAAATAGTCCTAGTTACCAAGGACACAGAAGTGGAAATAACCAACAGAACCAGGGAAACGGTTACCCGTCAGCTCACCAAACCGGAACAAGACGGAGTTAGAAGGGTCTGACATGGATATAGTGAGTTATGCTGAAGTTAATGACAGAGTAATACAAGTAGGAAAACATTTAGACCAATGGGACAATGGATTGTATACCAATGGTATAATTTCTGGATACAAGCTAGATTTTCTGATAGATACTGGTTCTACAGCATCTCTTATATCAAACCAAGTTCATAAAGATATTTTCCAGTCAAGTTCAAATGTAAATCAGGAATACCTATCAAATGGTATCCAAACCAATAGTTTTTATTACCCCAATATTGAAAGTCAACAGGATGAATACAGTCTTCAGAATGTAAATGGGACCAATTTAACTACATATGGAATGGTAACTCTTGAGTTTTCCTTAAGAAGCGCCATCTTTCGTCACCAATTTATTGTATGTGATATCACACCTGATGCCATTTTAGGACAAGATTTCCTACTTAAGCATGTGAAAAAGATTGACTACAGATCTCATATACTCCAAACAGAAAATTTAGATATTAAATGTTGGGTGGGGGAGAATTTAGAATGACCTGTCGTGTGTTAGCCAGAGATACTCTTGTTGTACCATCAAACTCTAGTATGATCTTACCTGTTAATGTACCAAATAAGGAGCATGTTACTAGCATAGCTATAAAAGAACCCTGCAATCTTTTATACGAAGAAAAAAATATCTCTAGTTAGTGGTATAATAAATTCTGATGACGAATACCCGTTCGTCCAAGTGGTCAATTACAGTTACTCAGATGTTAAGCTTTATCCTAACACCATGCTTGGTACTTGTGAATCTGTACCAGCCTTCCCGGAGTTAAGACAAAACAGATGTGTAGGCGTCAACATTATTCAAAGCAGGCAAGTAGAAACTGATGAGAACGGGGTACCAGAGCACCTCCAAGACCTTTTGACAAGAATTTGCACACATTTGACACCCAAAGAAAAGATAACTCTTGCAGAACTCCCCAATAAATTCCAAGATGTATTCTCAAGGTCCCCGGAAGACATCGGAAGAACTAATAAAATCAAACACAGCATTGATACTGGAGATTCTCGTCCCGTTCGAGTACCACCCAGGAAACTACCAATTGGTAAGAGAGAAATAGAAAGGACAGAAGTTTCAAAAATGTTAGAACGTGGCATTATAGAGCATTCAAACAGCCCCTGGAGTGCACCTTTAGTTTTAATAACAAAGCCAGATCTAACTACAAGAGTATGTGTGTACTTCAGATCGTTAAATCAGCTGTCCCGAGTCGATTGGTACCCAGTCGAGCGAGTAGATGACTGTTTAGAGGCTTTATCCAACTCTAAATTGTATAATTTAATGGACTTAAATTCAGGATTTTGGCAAGTGGAGCTTTTGGAATCTGACAGAGAGAAAACAGCTTTTTCCACCAGTCAAGGCCTGTACCAATTCACTGTAATGCCATTTGGATTGTGTAACAGCCCAAGTACCTTTCAGCGTTTAATGGAAGATATCCTCAGGGGTCTACAATGGAGGGAATATTTAGTTTATATGGACGATATCATAGTACCTGGATCAACATTTGAAGAATGTGCCAAGCGACTGGAACATGTTTTTGAACGTTTTTTAGAAGCTAATCTAAAACTCAAGCCCTCAAAATGTAGTTTTTTTTCCAAAAGAAAGCAAAATTCCTAGGTCACATTGTTTCAAAAGAAGGTATAAGCACTGATCCAGGAAAAGTAGAATCTGTTAAAAACTGGCCAGTTCCCAAAACTATCAAGCAAGTTCGCAGTTTCCTAGGCCTAGCCTCGTATTACAGACGATTTGTGGAAGGATTTGCAAAAATAGCCCGCCCATTATACAAATTATGTGAAAAAGGGGTAAAATTGACCTGGACAGACGAGTGTAATGACTCATTTCAGACCCTAAAAGTGGCACTTACAACGTCACCCATTTTTGCTTATCCTATACCGGGCCAAACTTTTATTTTGAATACGGATGCCAGTCAACAAGCTGTTGGTGCTGTACTTTCACAAGAACAGGAAAGAAAGGAGCATGTAATAGCTTACATGAGTAAAGCTTTATCAAGGCCTGAACAATCTTACTGTGTAACTAGAAAAGAACTCCTAGCAGTCGTAGCAGCTTTAAAACATTTTCATTCATATATATACGGTCTGTACTTTTAAGAACAGACAATGCTGCAGTCAGTTGGATGAAAAATTTAAAGAAACCTACAGATCAGACTGCCAGATGGCTCTAGGAGCTAGGTACCTATGATCTGAACGTTATTCACTGCCCTGGCCTGAAACATACCAATGCAGATGGCCTATCCAGAGTGCCCTGTATGTCTTGTCTAAACCAACAGACACAGAATGATGTGCAAAATATTGAGGAAGACAGCAAAGAGACAGCAATCCCCCAATGCACCCCCTTTATCAAATCAGAGCTGTAACAAGCTCCAGACAGGTTATTCCAAGTGCAGGATTAACGAAAATTAAAGACCTAGTGATAGATGGTTGGGACCAAATCTCACAAAGAAAATCACAATTAGATGACCATGAGATATCTGAAATTCTAATGAGAATAGAAGACAAAAAGCGCCCAGAGTGGAACGAAATCTTTAATCAATCTGCAGTTATAAAAACCTTATGGCGACAATGGGATCGACTGGAAATACACCAAGGTCTTCTTCACAGAAAATGGATCGAAAATGAGACAGAAGAATTTCTGCAACTAATCGTACCAACATCAAAAAGACAGGAAGCTATCACATATTAGGTCACTTAGGCATAGATAAAACCTTAGATAGAATGCAGAAAACTTTTCATTGGCCCTCAATGAAAAACACCATTGTCGAATACATAAAACAATGTGACAGTTGTGCAGCCCAAAAGCAACTACAGGCAAGAAAGGCCCTTTTGGGAAGATTCCTCACTGGTGAACCTATGGAGCGAGTCGCCATGGATATACTTGGTCCTCTCCCAATGTCTAAAAACAACAATAGATTTGTACTAGTTCTATAAGACCCGTTCACTAAGTGGACAGAAGCATATCCTCTACCAGACCAAGAGGCAAAAACAGTGGCCCAGGCTCTAACCAGTGAATTAATAAGCAGATTTGGAACACCTCTCCAAATATACTCAGACCAAGGTCGGAATTTCGAGTCAACACTTTTAAAAGACGTATGCAACCTGTTACAAATAGAAAAAAACGAAAGCGACCAGTATGAGGCCACAAGCCAATGGCTCTGTTGAAAGATTTAATCGCACATTAGTATCCATGGTTAAAATGTATTGCCAAGACAATCAAGACTGTTGGGATGAGTTTATACCCCAGTTAATGATGGCATACCGGTCATCAAAACATGCAAGCACTGGTGTAACACCAAATAAAATGATGTTAGGAAGAGAGATAACTCTTCCAGTCCAAGCCTTTATCCCAGAACCAGAAATAGAAAATAAAAACAAGGTTAAACCTTATACATGTATGTAGAATTACTCCAAAGTTCCCTTATCAAAGCCCATGCCTATGCAAGAAAACACCTTAAAGGAAGTCAGGAATATCAGAAAAAATATTATGACCAAAGTGCCAAGAAGAGAGAATTGGTTGCAGGACAACCAGTATGGTTACATGACCCAACAAGGAAACCAGGCGTTTGTTCAAAATTGTTGCCTAAATGGAAAGGACACTTCATAGTTTTGAAGAAAATTGATGATCTTATAGTGAAAAAGTCACCACGGCAACCAGCAAAAGTTTACCACAAGGGCAGAAACCCACCAACCTGGTACAAGGATAAAGTAGAACAAAAATAATGAGAAATAAAAGTTGTAGTGATTGGTAGAAGATTTGACACATATGTATATACTGTTTATTGTTAATTTGGTATTATGAAGCGAGACAGGAAGAGTAATACTGGTGACGATGCGCACTTGCCAGTAGATGTTTTGTTATAGATCCTGTGACGTCTAGACTCATTGGATACTTGAAGATAATCATTTATTTTTAGAGTGGAACTATGGGATTGGCCATCCTAGGAATTCCGCTAAATATTTTATGTTAAATTTTTGTACTCCTGAAGGTATGAGATAAATGAAGAAGAGAAGTCCTGTACAGTCAGCGAAGAGACTGCTGATGATGTATATAATCAGTTTACCGTGCATATGTAAAGATAGCCATATTGTAATCCTTGTACCAGTGTTGAAATGTAACAAAAGAAATAAAGTTATTTCAATCGTAATTGAATTAGTTTTGTGTGTATAAAAGGTCTGCCCTCTCCAAGCCTCCCTTGTAGGCAGGTATTCAATGTGGATATACTGCCAGTATCCTTTACTATTGTTATACCTTAGTGTAGGAGTATTTAAATGTACTAGAACACACCCGTGATATCGCGGGTCCGTGACTGAATTAAAGTATATAACTATGCGCTAGCCTTATTTTAGTATTAGTACTGTCATCTGATAAAGTCATGCCGATTATAAGATACACAATTTTCTCTGCTTTCAAATCTTTCTGTTTGAACCCGTCGAACTGGAACTTATCAATTATTGGTAATATTAATTATTTGTTATAAATAAAGTTGAATTCTTTGATTCGCTGTTTTACGTCATGCCCGCTTACAAATTGAAACTTATTTTTAGTCCAGATTTTTAGTATTCGTATTGCTATCTTAGAAAGTCTTACAGATTAAAATACTACAATAGGTAACAATTTGACAATTTAGTAGTGTCAACCCTGTGATTATGACCCGTGTATATAGCATATTAATCCTGAATACACCGTTTGGTGGTGTGCCTGTTAGATGCGGAACGTACAGATAAGGTAATAGGTAACAGGTGATTATACTATTGGTATCGGTTACGGACTCGACCCGGAACTTCCTAATTATTGTCAATATTAATTACGTGGAAAACAAAAGGGCCTGGAGTGGTGTAATTTTTAATCTACACCTTTGTACTGTATTAGTTGTATATAAAGTTGAATTCTTTGATTCGTCGTTTTTACGTGATGATGGCTGACAAATTGGACCTCGTAATTTTAGTATTATAGATAATATACACCTGTATCATTTACAATACAGCCAGTTCCCAATGAGAAGTAGCTGAAGTGCTATATTAAACAAATAAAACCAAAACCAAAACCAGATGCTAAGCCATCCTATTACCAGGATTCCAGTTGTTCCAGCCATTTAATTTCCTTGAGTTATGTTTATAATGAATATTCCAGGAAAAAAAGTATACAGTAACGGGGAGATAAAAAAAAATATTTAATTGCTACCGCTTACAAGAAATAGATATCATACTGTTCAATGCTTAAATAAAATACCATGTTAACCCTCTAACTTACCATCCGGTTCAAATTGATATCTTTCAGAATGAGACCACTGAACTTAGATGAGTGCTGGATTTGTCAACAGCAATTCCCTGACCAAAAAACATTAAAGAGACATCTAGCCAGTAAAGGAACGCATGGAGGTCGCCTATCTGTCGTTTGTCGTGGTGTTTCTCCTATGAGAAGAGGTTCTCCAGGATCAGTGACCTGAAGTGCCACCTGGACGGGAAACACCTAGATGTATCACCACAATTAGAAAAAACCTTTATGTCCGAAGCCAATGGATACTGGTTTAGCATTTTTTTCAGAGGACTATTGGAGAATTGTCACCAAAGTAACCCCAAAGGGAAGTCCTTCTGCAGTCCAGGCACGGAGCCATGTCACCAGTTGGTTGGGGAAATGCAAGTCAATACGCAGATTAAGACAGAGCTGAGTGGAGGATTGGGCAAACCATCCAAAAGATACAGATGTGGTTGGAACACCTAGACAGGGAATCAGGGAACCATCTGTGGAGTCGGCAGTAAGTGAGTGGGAGCAAGACGTGCTAACCATCACCTTGGAAGAGGACGCACCAATAGAGGAGTATGGCCCCCTGTTGCCATCAGTACTCACACTCAACAGCATTCAGATGAACACAGATGGACCCCTGATTGCCCTATTCACCTTAAGATCTAAAGAGATGATCTGGTACAGGATCGAGATTGATCCAGTGATAAGAATGGTGGAGAAGTTTAATGCAGCATTAGAGAGGAAAGCCAATACCATCAGGCCAACTGACATTTCCACAATGTCTCATAGCGGATCACCAGTTTACGGGGAGGAATTATATCATAAACAACAGATGTGTGCTGACACCCTTAACATCTCTCCTGCCTTAATAACCAGGATAGAAAGACGACCAGACATCTTCTCCTCAGTATCCAAGACCAAACACATCGTGGTACCAACCAACTCTCCACTTGCACCAACCAACCAGTCTCCATCTGCAACATCATCTGCACCCAAGCCTCCATCATCTGCACCCAAGCCTCCATCATCTGCATCCAAGCCTCCATCATCTGCACCAAAGCCTTCATCATCTATATCTAATCCTCCATCATCTATATCTAATCCTCCATCATCTGCACCAAAGCCTCCATCATCTGTACCCAAGCCTCCACCCTCTTTGACAGCCAGCATTTCAGTGGTCCAACCACCTTTAAGTTCAATAGATTTGACAGTTGCAGAGGAAACCCCTATCCAGAAGAAGGCCAGGGAGATCTTAACCCTGGGTTCCATGCCAGCCATACCACCTGCCAGAAGGGACTGGAAAACCAAATCCATCAAAATACCAACTGGGACAACATTCTTGCAGTGGCCACCTAGGGAGTGGGAAACCCAAACACCAGACAGCAACCTGTTGGCCTGGGAATTTTCCGCTTCCCAGTTAGAGTATCACTCAACTGGCAAATTTCCAAAACTGGATAGAACTGATTTGTTGGACAAATATAACTTCCTGGCCCTTCCTAACACCAAAGAACAGAAGATTAAAGGCAAAGAAAACCTAGTAAGGAAATGTCGGTATTATAACTACGAAATCCTTAGAACAATCATCAACAAAGACAACCCTGACTTCCATATAATAGTAAACCAGTTGTACGCCACAAGGGATCTGAGGGACACTTCAACCGATAAAGTAATTGATATTTGCAACCTTAGCAAAATTCCATTACGCCTATTGTGAAAATAACATACTAACTTTGCCATGTTATAGATAGAATTTAAATCATCACGTCACTGGGGAAACCTTAAATCGCAGTGGAAGTAATATATCTTTTTGCGTAACTGTATAATATCTAAAATTCAGGAGAATTTCCGTTTCTAAGGAGGGGACAGTGTAATAACTGGAACAAATATTACATTTAATAGTTTCTACAACCTGGAATTTACCATGCTGACAGAAGAAATAAGTCAACTACAGATGGATATAAACTTTATTGGATGATGGCCTACAACAGAAATATTATTGACTTTATGAACATTTATTTGAATTGGACATACTGTTATATTTGCAACTTTTTAACTTTAGGCATTTTGTTTGGCAAGTGCCCCTTCCACTTGTTTACCAAACTCGTTTTACTTGATAACATATTTTTCATAGATTGTAAGGTGTCTGGCACACATATGTATATACCTGAAATTTTAATCCAACCCATTATAAGTCCTAAAAGCGTCTCAGTAGGATAATATTTAAGTTTTACTATCGGTCCAAACCATTTTTGTTGTTTCTCAGTGAAGAGCCATATTACAAGTCATGTGACCGCAGTAGGAAATATTTTTGTCGTTGTCATTATATATCTAAAAATCTCTTAAGTATTCTATAAGAGTAAGAAATAAGTGAATGAATGGATGATCTTTATTCTCATAAACCAAATACATAGTTACAGAGAAGATATTACAATAATATATATAACATATAAGATATAGCATGTGTGAAATACAAAATTAATATGATAAATATTTACACAAATGATAAATAAACATATAGTTGTATTAAGCAGGAGGATAGACTTTCACAGAAATAGATTTAATAAATTTACAAAGTTTCTCAAGCTCAACAATATTTTGGGTTGAACATACTTGTTTGAATTTGATAACATTTATATTTTTATTACAATAATGTGGTAAGTATTTGCATCTTTCATCTTTGAAATAATTACAAGACATGATATAATGGTATTCATCACCAATGTCAGCTGAGCCACAAAGGTGACACAATCTTTCAGATCTTTGGATGTTGCGCCACCTTCCAGTCTCGATGGGGAAACGGTTATTCCCACATCATAAGTCATAACATTAATAGTTTTTTTAAGGTTTCATTATTTATATCTGTTAAAGATTAGTTTCTAGGGATTATAGTGTAACCAGTTTACCGCTGGAATTTCATATCATCTGTATATAAATCTCTTCCTAACTGTCTTAATATATTCAGTTCATAAAAGTACTCATATATCAAATTATAAACAAAAAGGCATAGACGCTTTTGCAGTTTTTAGAAATGAATTTTTAAACACATACGAAATTAACAAATATATTAATGCTAAAAACAGCAGATTTTTAAATGATGTAAAAAGATACATTATGATCATGAATAGCTGGATTTAATATATTTTCATGTATAAAATTTGTGTAGCAAAAGTTGACAATATATCTGAGCACGTGATAATAAACCAAACAGCATGCTTCGTGAAAATGTTCAGAATTTTGTCTCAAAACGCATTTATTACACACTTTATCACTTAATCAAATGAATTTCCATTTACAATGTCGAAACTTACCACATATAATGTTTAACTTAAGTTTAAGTTGTTCGTGAGTATCAATAAAACGTATAAATAAATCCACACAATTGATCAACCAGCTTCAACGGTTTTCATCAATAAGGTTAAAGGTCAATGATCATAAAGTTTTAATCTTTAGAAACAAAACCGGACAAAACTGTACACTTTCCGTAATCATGAAACAATATAGTTTGTAAAATGTTTGTAATAACCATGAACTGTAAAACTAACAAACTATCTATAAATATGAATTCACTGAATATTAACAAATATATTAATGCTAAAAACAGCAGATTTTTAAATGATGTAAAAAGATACATATGATCATGAATAGCTGGATTTAATATATTTTCATGTATAAAATGTGTGTAGCAAAAGTTGACAATATATCTGAGCACGTGGTAATAAACCAAACAGCATGCTTCGTGAAAATGTTCAGAATTTTGTCTCAAAACGCATTTATTACACACTTTATCACTTAATCAAATGAATTTCCATTTATAATGTCGAAACTTACCACATATAATTTTTAACTTAAGTTTAAGTTGTTCGTGAGTATCAATAAAACGTATAAATTAATCCACACAATTGATCAACCAGCTTCAACGGTTTTCATCAATAAGGTTAAAGGTCAATGATCATAAAGTTTTAATCTTTAGAAACAAAACCGGACAAAACTGTACACTTTCCGTAATCATGAAACAATATAGTTTGTAAAATGTTTGTAATAACCATGAACTGTAAAACTAACAAACTATCTATAAATATGAATTCACTGAATATTAACAAATATATTAATGCTAAAAACAGCAGATTTTTAAATGATGTAAAAAGATACATATGATCATGAATAGCTGGATTTAATATATTTTCATGTATAAAATGTGTGTAGCAAAAGTTGACAATATATCTGAGCACGTGGTAATAAACCAAGCAGCATGCTTCGTGAAAATGTTCAGAATTTTGTCTCAAAACGCATTTATTACACACTTTATCACTTAATCAAATGAATTTCCATTTATAATGTCGAAACTTACCACATATAATTTTTAACTTAAGTTTAAGTTGTTCGTGAGTATCAATAAAACGTATAAATTAATCCACACAATTGATCAACCAGCTTCAACGGTTTTCATCAATAAGGTTAAAGGTCAATGATCATAAAGTTTTAATCTTTAGAAACAAAACCGGACAAAACTGTACACTTTCCGTAATCATGAAACAATATACTAGTAGTTTGTAAAATGTTTGTAATAACCATGAACTGTAAAACTAACAAACTATCTATAAATATGAATTCACTGAATAAATTCCCTGGTTGTTCAGTGACTAATACACAGGGATACTCGGCCAACTGCTGTAGGTGGAGTAATTTGTCATAACAGCAAAGAAAAGTGCAATAAAGATATTATTTTATAAAAAAAAAAAAAAAAAAAAAAAAAAAGGAATTTCATATCAGTACTCCCGGCGTCTACTAGTCCTACGCGCGGCTAGAAATTGGAAACAAGTCTAGTAACGAAGTTTTAAGCTTCTTTTGCTAAATTTAAATAAAGGAAAAGTTAGGACTTTGGCCCTTTTGTATAATAATTAAAGAACAGGCATTTTACTGTCCATTCTACGTGTGATTTTTAAATGTACAGGTTTTCCTGTCAAGCCCCTATTTTATCGGACATTTTCCTGTCAGTCCTGACAGAGTTCTCATTGGCCCTCAGGGATCCCTGGCTAAATCCCTTATTTCCGATTGGCTCTCAGGGATCTCAAAAGTATATAAATAAGGTTCCACTCAGCGAAATGGCGGATAACTTGTTAGTTCAAACCTAACATAGTAGCTTAACAACCAAATAGTTAAAAGTTTATCTTTACCAGACCTAGTCCAACGGAAAAGCCAAGCAGGTTACTATGCTTTAATTTAATATAAGATGAAGTATTTTTAAGGAAATGTAAATATAGCGGCAGTTATCCCCCACCACACTGAGTGACCTAAATGACCCGAAAAACTGATTACTGATTAAGCGTCTGCATGTCTTCATTTGTCCGTATATATATATATATATACAACTCGTCTAAACATCAACCCAACAATGTTAGATCTGTAAATTTGCTTTCGCAAATTTTTGGTTCTTCCCTCGCCGGGATTCGAACCCATGCTACTGTGATATCGTGACACCAAATCGCCTGCACTGCCGTCCCGCTAGACCGCACGACCACCTGGGCTCTCAAAAAAAGAGCTTTCGCTGGCCGTGTGTTACCTTTCCTCGTCAGTTTTAATCTAGCGGCGTACTACAGTACATGATATATAAGGCATGAAGATGTTATTGTTACAGATCAGCTAAATTATCTATAGTAAAGGATCCTACAAATTAATGTAATATACAGTCACAGAAAATAATTATATTTATAAGTACGTCTGAGTCAGTGACAACTCTACAACAGATGTATCCTTCGGATCGCCATCAATGATGGTGATACATGGCTGTGTACATAATGTATATACAACTCGTCTAAATATATATAAATGAACATGTAATAATAAAAATAATATACGTTCGAACTTATAGTTATTGGAGTAATATGAGTGCATTGCCTGGCATCCATTCGTCTTTAGAGGTAGACAAAGGAGAAACCCAAGATGCAGAATGTTCCTGACGAGAGCCCCAAAACTGGTCAACAGACCCTTCCACAATTACTCGGCCTGTGGCGGCGGTTTGTTTCAATAGTTTAATATGAGCGTCACTGATGAGTCTTATGTAGACGAAACGCGCGTCTGGCGTACTAAATTATAATCCCGGTACTTTTGATTGTTTCCTCTGATAACTATATATATTCTCGTAATGTACAAATAACTTTAAACCTGTCTTTTTTGTAGTTCGTGATGAATAAAACAGTGTGCGGCAAGTTCTGTAAATATCAGACTGAACTGTTATGTAAAACTGCCTGTGGTTTTTTTTTAAATTCATTAAATATTCAAAACCTGAGATCCTAACAGTTCGGTCTATTTTTTTTATTTATTGTTGGTTAATTTGATAACACGATAAAAGAAACCGTATTCGCCAGACACAGTTGAACATTTCTACTGTTAAACATCATTTAGAAATATATAATATATACATAGTATTCTAAAATGTAAAAGTCTAAAGCTAGTTGTATGTACGTCCAGGCAAAAGCAGAGATTGATAACAAAATTTATAGAAAAATATATCTAAAGATCAGCCCAACAATGTAAGATCTTTGAATTTGAGTGAACAACTTTTTTTTTCTTCCCTCGACGGGATTCGAACGGAACCACCTCGCATTGCATAATGCTTGACGCGCTAGATCATTCGACCAGCTAGGCTCTTAATAATAAAGCTTTCGTTTGCCGGATGTTGTTCGGTATTTGAAAATCATTGAAGAAAAAAAAATTCAAATGAACGGCATTAATCAATACACAATTAGATGTGAAGGTATCGTCTCAAATTCCATTTAACTATTATTAACTGGATAATCTTGTTGATCATTTTTTACAATTTCAAATATGACATCACTTGGCGTTCAGGTTTAAACCTATTCGGATTTGTCTACATTTTGTGTTACAAATGTCTGGTTATGTAATATATTTCAGTTGTTTCCTGTAATTAGTTAATACTTTAGTCTCATCATGTACATCTTTTGTATATAATTTTATAAATTTACTGTTTGCAAAAGTATAAATTATTCTAAATAATAGGGATGTTCTGGTAACTAACAGAAAACCCTGGCCGTTTTTTGGCACAACTTTTTTGATCTTTTGGTCCTCGATGCTGTTCGACTTTATGCTTGTTTCGGCTTTCAAACTTTTGTATCTGGGCGTCACTAGTAGATCTTGTGTAGACAAAATGCACTTCTGGCGTATTAAAATTTTGAACTTTTTGCCTTTTGTTGGCTGTTGTTTGTGTGTTTCTTTGTCGATTGTGTTCTCCAATTTATTTATATTGTAGTCCTGTGGTGTTGAGTTGTCATTTTAATGTTATATTTCACATGGCTATAAAAGAGGGAGGTTTGGCATGCCACAAAACCAGGTTCAACCCACCATATTTTCCTGTTAAAAATGTCCTGTACCAAGTCAGGAATATGACCATTGTTATATTATAGTTCGTTTCTGTGTGTGTTACATTTTAACGTTGCGTCGTTTTTTCTCTCTTATTTTTGAGTGTAAATTCACATTGCGATAAGACTTGTCACGGTACTTGTCTATCCCAAATTCACGTATTTGGTTTTGATGTTATATTTGTTATTCTCGGGGGATTTTTTCTGATGCTTGGTCCGTTTCTGTGTGTGTTACATTGTAGTGTTGTGTCGTTGTTCTCCTCTTATATTTGAAACGTTTTCCTCAGTTTTAGTTTGTTACCCCAATTTTGTTTTTTTGTCCATGGATTTATGAGTTTCAACAGCGGTATACTACTGTAGCCTTTATTTATACAGTGTATTGTATCAAATTATTGCAATAATGTGGTTTGTCTTCAAAACAAATGTTTACTTCCACTCTTTTGATGCCCTAAATTTTTCGCGATTTTGTTATATTTTGTAGATTTTAATTGTTATACGTCTCGTTTGACGCACTCAGTGTATGATCTTTTTACTTATTTGTTGAACAATCAGTGTATTGGTAATTAGAAAAAAAGTAAAATAAAAAACTACTTAACTCCGAGTAAAATTTAGAACGAAAAGTCTCTCATCAAATGATAAAACACAGCAAACGAATGGACAACAACTGTCATATTCCAGACTTTGTACAGGCATTTTCAAATGTAGAAAATGGTAGATTGAACCTGGTTTTATAGCGCTAAACCTCTCACTTGTATGACAGTCACACCAAATGCCATTATATTTAAATACGAATACATACTTCAGTTACGAAACTTCTATCGACCTGTTACATCTGCAGTTTCGTATATATCATGGTTTAACCACAGTGTACAGAATATTGAGGAACTTAGTTAACGCTTTTAAGGAAAGTACAATATCTGTATTTAAAGATATAAAGCATGCGCATATAATATGCTTTTGTAAAGGCCTTTATTTTAGAAATACTTAAAGAATTTATTTGATTTCAAACGAAAATTTGAGATATTGAACATCGACCACATAAATTTATAATGAAGTAAATAAATCTTTAAGAATATATTCACAACTCTTTTCAGATGAAGTTGTTTTTATTCTCCTTTTAAGAGTTAAAGTACAAACCCTTTCCTTGTATAAAGTAACTAAGCGAGTAAGTTCTATCAATGTATATGTGTTACTCCAACCAATAGTAATGTTTAGTGTAAAAGAGGGATGAAAGATACCAGAGGATCAGTCAAACTCATATATCGAAAATAAACTGACAACGCCATGACTTAAAATGAACATGACAAACAGTCAAAATATAGTACTTAAGAAACAACATAGAACACTATAGACTGAACAACAAGAACTCCACCAAAAACTGAGGGTGATTTCAGGTGCCCGGAAAGGTAAGCAGATCGTGCTCCACATGTGGCACCCGTCGTGTTGCTCATGTTATTACAAATCCGGTAAATAATCTAATTCGGTAGGTCACATTAAAGTAAAGAGAAGAGGATTGTAGTTGCGACGTACGAAATATATCCGATATCATCTGTGAACTGTTATTCCATACAGGTTAACCAACTTGTGATGACGTCCGTAAAATATACTTAAATTTCTTTAATTTAAAATAAACTTTGTTATAAACAATGCTATACTAACTTATTATCTGATCCTTTTGGAACAAATATTCACTGGCCTTTATTCTGTTATAAACAATGCTATACTAACTTATTATCTGATCCTTTTGGAACAAATATTCAATAGCCTCTATTCTGTTATAAACAATGCTATACTAACTTATTATCTGATCCTTTTGGAACAAATATTCAATAGCCTCTATTCTGTTATAAACAATGCTATACTAACTTATTATCTGATCCTTTGGGAACACATATTCAATAGCCTCTATTCTGTTATAAACAATGCTATACTAACTTATTATCTGATCCTTTGGGAACAAATGTTCAATAGCCTCTATTCTGTTATAAACAATGCTATCATAACTTATTATCTGATCCTTTTGGAACACATATTCAATAGCCTCTATTCTGTTATAAACAATGCTATACTAACTTATTATCTGATCCTTTTGGAACAAATATTCAAAAGCCTCTATTCTGTTATAAGCAATGCTATACTAACTTATTATCTGATCCTTTTGGAACACATATTCAATAGCCTCTATTCTGTTAAGACTTATACTACAATATATCTTCTGATGGATGAACTATTACGTTATTTGGAAATAATTTAATTTTGGATGTAACGCGTCTTCTGATTGGCTGACGTTATTTTGTAATGAGCCCATAGACATAATTTAGTCATGTGACCGTGACGTCATCAACGTTTTTTTTATGGTTTTCTACGGTTTAAAATGGAATTTAGAATTAAATTATAAGAAATAACTGTAATATTTTTTCTGTCTATTCGAAATAACAAAACAAATGTGGTGCACACTGTTAAATAACCAGCTACGCGCGTTGTTCAGTGTGCACCAAATTTTTAATGCTATTTCTTCATAGACAGAAAAAAATATTACAGTCATTCCTTAACTAACATAATAAAGGAACATCTATTTAATTTACACAGTTAGTTTTGCATAGGTACTATTTCTGTACCTAAAATATTTAGTACAATGTATCTCATTTTAATAATCAGTACTACTTTGTTACTTTAGGATTATTGCAATATTTAGGTACCTGGTTTTTTTTTACAGTACTTGATTTGTACTTCAAATTTTTGGTTACACCGTTACATTTTCAGCATTTTGAAAGTTTGTCTTTTTCAAATATCTTTCAGTTATGATGATCAAACATCAAATATTGTGATCACAATTGATATTATTTCTATACCAAAAATATGTTGTACAAATCAAGTACTGTAAATTACAGGTCCCTTAATACTAAAATATTTTGAAAGTAATGAAATAACACTAAAGTCAATTTCTAGTTCTATATATTTTTAGTACAGACATAGTACCTATGCAAAAGTAGTAGTGTAAGATGAGACGTGTTAGTTAAAAATATATTATATTCTATATAAGTAATGTTTGTAATAATGAGTTCTTTAACTACATGATTAAACATCCTCAAATTCAATAGGCTATTGAAACTTAAACAAAATATAGCTTTACGGTCAGTTAACGCTTTAAGATTTTGACAAAGGTAATTTTAATTAGTTATGAAATGTAGATAAAAGCTATCGGACAGTGTTTTATAAATTAAAACAAAATATTATTGCTGTAAAGCTATACACATTAACGGGCCCACATTCTTTCGTAATTGATAGTTTTGCTCTGCAAACTATTATGTTTTTATGTGACTGTTGATAAAGTATTTGCCTTCAACCTATTGAATATGTACTGGTTGATATTGATATTCCAAATACCAAATACTAGTTTGTTTGTGTATTTTTGTCTTTATGTATTTTGTGTTTTAAAGTATGTTTTGCCTGTTCTGTGTATTGAAGCTATATACTGGCCCGAGACCACAATTAATTCCTCTATCATTTCTTTATAACGTTTTGTCGCATTAAAAAAATTTTGCCTATTCTTTTTGTCTAATTTTTTGTGTGTGTAATGTACAGTACAACTCCAAAAATATATGCAATTTTCAGAAAAATTGCATCTTTACATCATACAAATTTGGTCAATACACATCCATACCCCTATAGGCAAGTCAAGCGATGTTCCGAAAAGTGTAAATATAACCTTTTTGCACCTGGCCTAATCACTCTTTCCTTATTAAAATCTGTTAAAATAAAACATCCAAAAGTTTATTTCAGCTCTCGTCTTTCATTTCCACCCCAGAAAAGCTAAGAAATGAATGAGAAAGGGAAAGAAAAAAATAAAGAAAAAATACACTATAATTAAAGGGAACTATATTCGTGAACGACGAAAAGCGAGGTCATTAATTGTGGTCTTGGGCCTATTAGGGGCCAAAAACTTGACCAATTCCAATAAAACTTGGCATGATTTAAGCTTAGTGTATTATGAGTCAGTTTACAAAGTTTCAAAGCCATATGATATATATTATAGAAAATGTGGCATTTTTTATATCTCAACTTTGGTGGCTGAATTGTGACGTTGAAATAGAACAATTTCAACTTTCAAATTTTGGCTTCAAAAATCCAAAAAAAACACAAAATTGCACTTTTTAATGTCTCAATGGATAAGATATTATCTATTCAAAGTACATGATAGCATACTTAATGTATGAGACTTATAAAAATTTGACAAAAGTTAATTTTATATGTGCCTATGCCAAAAAATAGAGGTTTTCAAATGAAATGAGGCCTTATATGAAATGTAATATTTTCCACTTACAACAATTTGCTGAACTTGTTAAATTAAAACAAAACATTTTACATATCATAAATGTTCTTTTGATGTAAATATAAGTTTCAAATAGCATAACACATGAGTTTTACATGGTCTTAAGCAATGTCAAGCTTAAAATAACAATTTGTCAATTTGGGCCGTTCCCTATATTTCCATATTAAATTGCATATAAATGATATTGGAGATGGAAATATGCTTCTTTTTGCTCAAATCCTTGCTGAGATATTATCAAATATGAAGCCTGGATGTTACAAGACTGTTGCTTTTAACTATATATGTAGACAGTATGGTCTGATGCAAAGTTTTTTTAATTTACTGTTTAAAACCTGCATGAAATTTCAGTCTTAAAATGCCAATATTTTAACCACCAGCCATCCAACAGAAGAAAATAAAGGTATTCTGTGAAACAGACAAGTTTAAACAACCAGTAATAAGTGCTTTTGATATAGATTCAGTGCAATCTGTTTAAAGAAATACAATTTTTAAGTGCATAGAACTTCATATTTCACTTGCTTCGTACGGACCGTTAGACCTAGACTATTAACAGAGTTCACAAATGAGTAAAACACATGGAATAAATACCACAAACACAAATAGATATCAGAAAAAAAATGTCAGAGAAAAATTAAGGATGCTGCTTTTGCAAACATATTGAAAAAAGTGAAAAAAGCTACTTTTTGGGCATATCAGCTGAAAAGTGACTTTTTTTTACAAATTTCTATCAAATAAAAGTGGAAATCATTTCTTCTCATATAGTTTGACAAATCAATACCAATAGATCATTAAGAGAAGTTGTCAAAGTATAAATTCAAAATTTGCTGAAATGCACCTCTTAGGCCCGAGAGCACAATTAATTCCTCTATCATTTCTTTATAACGTTTTGTCGCATTAACAAAATTTTGCCTATTCTTTTTGTCTAATTTTTTGTGTGTGTAATGTACAGTACAACTCCAAAAATATATGCAATTTTCAGAAAAATTGCATCTTTACATCATACAAATTTGGTCAATACACATCCATACCCCTATAGGCAAGTCAAGCGATGTTCCGAAAAGTGTAAATATAACCTTTTTGCACCTGGCCTAATCACTCTTTCCTTATTAAAATCTGTTAAAATAAAACATCCAAAAGTTTATTTCAGCTCTCGTCTTTCATTTCCACCCCAGAAAAGCTAAGAAATGAATGAGAAAGGGAAAGAAAAAAAATAAAGAAAAAATACACTATAATTAAAGGGAACTATATTCGTGAACAACGAAAAGCGAGGTCATTAATTGTGGTCTTGGGCCTATTTGGGGCCAAAAAATTGACCAATTCCAATAAAACTTGGCATGATTTAAGCTTAGTGTATTATGAGTCAGTTTACAAAGTTTCAAAGCCATATGATATATATTATAGAAAATGTGGCATTTTTTATATCTCAACTTTGGTGGCTGAATTGTGACGTTGAAATAGAACAATTTCAACTTTCCAATTTTGGCTTCAAAAATTAAAAAAAACAACACCAAATTGCACTTTTTAATGTCTCAATGGATAAGATATTATCTATTCAAAGTACATGATAGCATACTTAATGTATGAGACTTATAAAAATTTGACAAAAGTTAATTTTATATGTGCCTATGCCAAAAAATAGAGGTTTTCAAATGAAATGAGGCCTTATATGAAATGTAATATTTTCCACTTACAACAATTTGCTGAACTTGTTAAATTAAAACAAAACATTTTACATATCATAAATGTTCTTTTGATGTAAATATAAGTTTCAAATAGCATAACACATGAGTTTTACATGGTCTTAAGCAATGTCAAGCTTAAAATAACAATTTGTCAATTTGGGCCGTTCCCTATATTTCCATATTAAATTGCATATAAATGATATTGGAGATGGAAATATGCTTCTTTTTGCTCAAATCCTTGCTGAGATATTATCAAATATGAAGCCTGGATGTTACAAGACTGTTGCTTTTAACTATATATGTAGACAGTATGGTCTGATGCAAAGTTTTTTTAATTTACTGTTTAAATCCTGCATGAAATTTCAGTCTTAAAATGCCAATATTTTAACCACCAGCCATCCAACAGAAGAAAATAAAGGTATTCTGTGAAACAGACAAGTTTAAACAACCAGTAATAAGTGCTTTTGATATAGATTCAGTGCAATCTGTTTAAAGAAATACAATTTTTAAGTGCATAGAACTTCATATTTCACTTGCTTCGTACGGACCGTTAGACCTAGACTATTAACAGAGTTCACAAATGAGTAAAACACATGGAATAAATACCACAAACACAAATAGATATCAGAAAAAAAATGTCAGAGAAAAATTAAGGATGCTGCTTTTGCAAACATATTGAAAAAAGTGAAAAAAGCTACTTTTTGGGCATATCAGCTGAAAAGTGACTTTTTTTTACAAATTTCTATCAAATAAAAGTGGAAATCATTTCTTCTCATATAGTTTGACAAATCAATACCAATAGATCATTAAGAGAAGTTGTCAAAGTATAAATTCAAAATTTGCTGAAATGCACCTCTTAGGCCCGAGAGCACAATTAATTCCTCTATCATTTCTTTATAACGTTTTGTCGCATTAACAAAATTTTGCCTATTCTTTTTGTCTAATTTTTTGTGTGTGTAATGTACAGTACAACTCCAAAAATATATGCAATTTTCAGAAAAATTACATCTTTACATCATACAAATTTGGTCAATACACATCCATACCCCTATAGGCAAGTCAAGCGATGTTCCGAAAAGTGTAAATATAACCTTTTTGCACCTGGCCTAATCACTCTTTCCTTATTAAAATCTGTTAAAATAAAACATTCAAAAGTTTATTTCAGCTCTCGTCTTTCATTTCCACCCCAGAAAAGCTAAGAAATGAATGAGAAAGGGAAAGAAAAAAAATAAAGAAAAAATACACTATAATTAAAGGGAACTATATTCGTGAACAACGAAAAGCGAGGTCATAAATTGTGGTCTTGGGCCTACTAGAGTGTTTGTCGTTTGTTGCTGTATATGGAACGCATGGAAATCAAACGCTGATTTAAAATATTTTTTTTGTGAAGGGATAAAAATACACTTTCTTTTTCTTTTTTTGATATGTAATATGTAAAAAGTTTTATTTTCAATGCTATTCAACTTTACAGTTCCTTTAAAAGAAATGATTCGAGTGTCACTTGTGAGTCTTTTGTAGACAAAACGTGTGTTTGGCCTGAACAAAATGTTGTTTTTTTTACTTTCTATGGTGAATTTATCAACCTGATTGATTGCTATAAAAAAAAAATATACGATACTTATATCAGGACAAAGGCGTTATAATAACGTTCAACCTGTGTGACTATATAAATGACTTCATTAGCAACTGTTTATATTGACGATGCCTTCGTTGCCGTAAACAATATTCTTAATCTCGCTAAAGTGATGTCATTCTTCACACGCATGACAAAAATGATTTAAACTAATTTCAGAAAAATTCAAATGAAAAACTAACGGAATATAAGATGAATTCTTTATATATTCTCTATACTCATGGTGCTGAACTCTTGTGTCTGGTCTGTGTGACTGCCTATAGATTCATCGGACGAAGATTTACCTGATGTATTCTGTTCTTCGATGTCAGTATTCTGCAAAGATTGCTTAGAAAATGTATTAATCTTGGGAATATCTGTTTGACTGAGTTTTCTTTTTCTATTTTGTTCACTTGATTTTGATTGTAAAAAGGCAATGAAGTGTTCAACTTCTTTAGATTTGTATATCAATATCCTTGCAATTATTTCGATATCCTCAGAATCGGCCTCAGGAATTTTCTTCTTCAATCGCTTTTTTATGACTTTTTTCGACTTTTTCATTTCTGTGTGTATTTCGTTCTTATTTTTTTTAAATTTTTTCTATTTCTTTTGACGAACTGGTATTGCATTTTTCCAAAATTTCGTATAATTTTTTTATTTCTCTTCGATATCGTAAATAATTGATTATACTATCATACTGCTCGTCCCCTTCCTTTAAATCCATACGAAATATTTTGATAACTGCATTCATTGCCGAACCATCATGACAGTTATCAAGAATATCAAAAAATCGTTGTTCAAGATCCCCATTTTTCCAATAAAAAATACATTCTCCTGTGCAATCATCTTCGTCTTCATCAGCCACACATTTACTCTCTTTGACGTCGCTATCAAACAAAATATATATTTCTTTTTTCATCCTTTTGCAAAATTTCTTTATTTTATGGCCGTTACCCGAACCTGACAATTCACGAATATCAGTTGCAAGAAGAAAATGTTTTTGGTTCGTCGAGATCCCTTTGTCTTCAAAAATTTTGTCATCGTGAATAAGGAGACGAAATATAGCTTCTACAATTATTTTGTCAGTTTTGCATTCTACGAAAAGAATTCTGGACGAAAAAAGGAGGTTTATTATAATTTCTTGGATTTGTTCTGGTTTACACAGTTTGTCGTAACCTAGTGGTACTTTGCAGATTGAATGGCAGATAGTTTCATTCAGAATAGATTTTGATGACACAAAAGTTCTTGACATGGCCCATCAATGAAGGATTGTGGGTAATTATTAGAACGGTTTTTCCGGTAATACGTCTCAAAATAAGATCACGCATTTTCTTGATCATATGAGGATGCATACCTCGATCTGGTTCTTCAATAGTTATTGTTGAAAATTCTTTGTGAGCAAGAACTAGAGTTAATTGCTTTGCCTCAAGAATACCTTCTGGTGTTTTCAAAAGTCGCTTTGGTGACTGGTATTTTCTTTCAGCGTTGCTCACTTCAATTTTTCTTTTAAGTTTGATCCATTCATAGGTATATACGATTTGATCATGAAAGACCTTCTCTTGTATTTTGTCCACTAAGTCGTTATTCAGAAGATGTAATAAAATTTCAGCACGACAATCGGCATTTGTGTAGTTTTTGTCTCTGCTTTTATGTTTGTTCAACTTACTTTTCAACCACTGCAGAGGACCGATTGACCGCATTGGTAATATACCATCATAGTCTTTTTCTAGCCAATCATAAAGAGCATTCATGTTTGTCTCAACCAAATCAAAAAGAACCTCTTGTAGAAAATTCAAAGTCGCTCGTTATTATTCTATAGAAATCGTGTATATTTTTTCCAGAAACCATTCCGTCTTCTATAGCAGATTTGTCCAGTGATATTTGTTTGCAGCCTTTGGTGTTATTGTCGAGTTGTTTTGTATCCCACCCATAAAATCCAACAAATTTGTGTGCAAAGGTCTTAATAGAACCTGTACTAGATATTGAACACACAACAGTCATATTTGTTATTCCGATACTTTCATCTTTTTTTAACGTTCGTACGTCCTTGCCTTTTCATAAAAATGCATGCAAGAGCTTCAGTGTTTTTATCGGAGGATAGTGCTCTGGTACGGTGAAATGACAAACAGCATATGCTATTTCATTTTCGTTTAATACGGAAGATGTTGTTGCATTTATTTTGTTGGAATAACAACGCCGAATTAATTCAAATAAAGCTATTTTTTCAGTCGAATTGCCTCCAATTACAAAGTTTGCACCTTCATCAAAAACAAGTCTCTGTCCTTTATGAAAATGCACAAAATTGTGCATTGCAATAGATCGTATCATTGCTTCACAGTCTTTTCCCACGCTGAAAATAAAACAATGTATCTTATTTAGTGCATTTCATATTTATTTCCATCTAGTTAAGAAAATTACATTTGAGAATTGTTACAGTGATACTTATAATTTTGTTTAGCGATATTTGGTAAGCATCATCTACATACAATATAGACATATATTTATTTCTTGTCACTTTACAGTGCTATGTCATTTGCATGATACAATTTCTTTCAATCTTAAACCTAAATAATACGAATACGCGTATGTGTGATTGTTACGTGGGTATTTCATGTTTAAAGATTTCTTTTGTTTGAATATATATTAGATTTTAAACAAGAATGTGTCCCCAGTACACGGATGCCCCACTCGCGTTATCATTTTATATGTTCAGTGAACCGTGCAATTGGGGGCAATACAATTAGAAAGATCATATCATAGGGAATATGTGTACCAATTTTCAAGTTGATTGGACTTCAACTTCATCAAAAACTACCTTGACCAAAAACTTTAACCTGAAGCGGGAAAGACGGACAAACGAACGGAAGAACGAACGGACGCACAGGCAAGAAAACATAATGCCCCTCAACTATCGTAGGTGGAGCATAAAAAAGTAAAGTATCTCCCGGTTAAACCATCTTTTTTTTCAATGACATTTATAACCGTCGAGTTATAGTTGAGACAAAATTGTTTAAATGAAACAATAAAAGGATTTATCAAATATGCACTCGTGTTCCAAAAAATGTTAAAATGGCCAAATACAGTACGAAGTTAAAAGCATTGAGGCCCAAACATTCCTTAAAGTTTGGCCAAATACAGCTAAGGTAATCTGTTCCTGAGATAGAATAGCCTTAGTTTTTCAAAAATTTGAAGTTTTGTAAACAATTAATCTATAATTATGACCATAACAAGTCATGTCAACACAGAAGTGCTGACTACTGGGAGGGTGATATATAAATATATAAATACTCCACCAGCAGTGGCATCGACTCAGGGGTTGTAAATAACCTAATCATGAATGACCATTGGTAGGCTGGTAATACTCAAGAAATCATTACAATGTTTAAGGAGAATTGTTTTGTTATCTACACTGAAAGAAAACTATGTCGTTTGTTGCCGAATATCTCATTTCATTTATTGTTTTGTACATACATTAGGCCGTTATATTTCTAATTTGATTTTTTTTACAATGGCTATTAAGACACTTTGTATAGCTTACTATAGGGAATAGAATTTCCACAATGAAGACCGTATGATGACCTTTAGTTGTTTACTTCTACTGCATGTAGTCTCTGATAGATAATTGTCTCATTGGTAATCATACCACAACTTTTTCTAATTTTTGTGCATATATCGCTTTTTTCACAGACTTGAAGTCAAAGTTTATAGTTATACAGATTAACAATTATATGTTCGGTGTGAGCCAAGGCTCCTTGATTTGACCTAGTGTAATGATTATCTTTTACAAATTGTGACTAAGACGGATAGTTGTTTCATTGGCACTCATAACACATCTTCTTCGATCTATGAAAAAAATATTTTCACCAAGCTTTATTAGCAATACTGTTCATTCGGCAAACAAGTTTAATACTTGTTCTTTAAAACTTACTTTTTTGCGAAATAGGTATATTGATAACGCTTAGAAATATAATTTTAGTACAGTTTTTAGGTAAAATGCTAAAATCTTCTATTTCTTTAGATTAAAAATTCTGAACAAATTGAAACAAGACTTACATTTTGAATTATTTGTATGAATGTATGTATAGAAGAATTTCATATGTCACGTTATTTAAGTTAACTGAAACCATGGATACGGGTAGTGAATGCTTCAAGTCAGGATTAAGTTGGGTGTTTTTTTAAAGGTTTTTTTTTCAGAGACTTAGATTATAAATTGTTGACACATTTGAGGAGTTAAATATAATCGTAGCTCATTCAGATATTAAAAAGTAAAATCACAAAAATACTGAACTCAGAGGAAAATCAATTCGGAAAGTCCATAATCACATGGCAAAATCAAATAACAAAACGCATCAAAAACGAATGGACAAGAACTGTCATATTCCTGACTTGGTACAGGCATTTTCAAATGTAGAAAATGGTGGATTGAACCTGGTTTTATAGTTAGCTAAACCTCTCACTTGTATGACAGTCGCATCAAATTCCATTATATTGTCACTGATGCGTGAACAAAACAAACAGACACAATAGGTAAAAATGTAAAAAAAAATAGGGGTACAGCAGTCAACATTGTGTTATCATCTTAAGGTAGCACTACAGTCAGAATTTTCTGACTCCAATCAACAGTCTTTAAAGATTAATTTCCCCAAAACTACTCAATGGATTTTTGAAATCTTTAACTCATTTTAAAGCTGAAATATAACTCTTTTTTAATATATATATAAATTTATTTTTGATTTGATTAATCTCAAAATATAGTTCATTAATTGCCAAACAAGTGGTCTTCCAACTTGGATGAAAATGGCACATTCATGTCAAATGGTAGTAAAAATTTGTTTTCATCCCTTATATCAACCATATACAATCTCCAAAACTGTGTCTTAGATTTTTGATATATTGCTCCAGTAAGAAGATATATTGATTTAACTTCTGGGTGCAAAACCTCATTTCACCTTTCATCTTTGGAGACCTACATGTATATATTTATTTAGAAACAAATTATCCAAAAACATGGACACGGTATTGTAGAGAACTCACCCTTTTAATCACATATATCAAGGGCAAGCCAAAGGGGGTACCCATAAAGTATCTATTTTCATTTTTTCCTTACAATTCTCATCAAAAATTGTTTTGAGAAATGACCTAAAAAATGAATTTCCCCATTAGAACCCCTATAAAGTCAATATAAATACAAGCATTCAACTGGGAACACCCCAGGAGTGTTCTGATACCATGGCTATATCAATAGAGTCACACACTTTGTGTCTTTGATGCTCTAATGCTGTAAAATTTTGCATTATATGTGAACTGTCCAACACTAACTTGGCATTTGGCGGGAGTTTGACGTCACAGATATGACCAACATGTGTGATTTAGTAATCAAATATAGACAAAGCTCCGCCTCTTTCCAGACAGTCTTAAGATAAGAGAATAACATGATCACCAGCTGCATAATCAATGTTTTACATCATTGTTCTCTATATATAAAGAATAGTTTTCATTTCATAAAAGAAATATGTCTGGAATTAACTAGAACATTAAAAGTGTGCTTCAAAAAACATGTTCATAAAAAGATCCGGACCACCCTTTTCTTGAAAATACACTTTCCCACTTGCTTTTTTAATTTAATGGAACTGAAAAATTACACTTAAACTGAAAATAAGTTAAAATGCATAAAACTGTATTTAAATGAAGAAAACCAAAGAGAAGAAATTTATACAGGCAGTCAGAGGCTTTCAAAAAAAGTTTCTCACTCTTTTCCATAGTATTTTTTTTTCATTTTTGGTAGATTTTTTCCCTTTAGTTTTTTTTTCTTTTTCTTTGTTTGCTTCCATGTTATATAAACTATTTTTTTCGCAAAACAATGAGTTAAGACTACAATACTTATCTTGTGGTCAGGGATTAACAGCTGGACACTGGTGTCAACAGATGATTGACATATTTGCCCCTCCCAAATGCCTATATATTTAGCTTAATTACCATGTGCTTTTATTTACAAACTGTGCAGAATAATACTTACTTTAAAATTAGGTGATAAAAAAAATATCTTCGAAAAATCATTGTAAGACTGTAGTGCTACCTTAATCACTATAAAAACGACAAATGTAACGAAGAAGCACAATAAGGCATACATTTATTTTAACATACTCATTTTGCTTATACTATACGATTTAATTTATCTGTGTAAAAAGCCATTTTCTTGTACATCTATGCAGCAATTTCGTCAAGAAGAATGTTCTAAATGACTATGTGATATGGGCTTTGCTCTTTGTTGAAGGCCGTGTAGTGACATATAGTTGTTAATTTCTGTTAATTTGGTCTCATGTGGAGAGTTTTCACAATGGCAATCATACCACATCTTCTGTTTTTATATAAAGGAAGTTTTTTTACCCGGTTGAAGAATAATAGTGTTTTTTTTTTAATTTCTAGATTGTCCAATTGAAATGTATTTTTTTCAAATTCATTGAAATATGTGTGTAATTGGTTATTAAAGACCAAAAGGCTGTTGGTTACTTTCTTTAACACATCTTTTCGTATAACTTTATCTGCTGCTGAAATAAAAGTTACGTTTGTTTATCCCAATCTTTGCTAGTAAGGGTTACGATCCAGTCTCCTCCGTTCCATCCTTGTCAGATTAAGGTAGAATTTCGGATCCACAAGGTAATGATTTCCATTGGACGAAGTTGTAACTGGCTGCATCCAATCAAAAAAAGCCTTTGAGATGATCTTTGAGATAAGTATAAAAAATGTATAAACAATTGGAATGTGTTGATTGTGCATCAAGTATTATTCCCAAAAACACGACGACATGTAGTGACAATTTCCATGCTCATAATGAAGTAGTTAGAAGTTTTTAGGTATGTTTTGTTGAGCAAATTGTGGAATTCGAACGTTTAATTTAGGTTCCTGCCTAGCGAAATTTGTAACCTTGTACAGAACAATTTTACACCTCCACACTGAAGAGAATCAAGTGCTAACATTGGTCGAGAATGATATACTAGTAGTCGGAATGGGAATGACTTTTATTTACAGGCAGATGGCGCAGCATTGGGATCATGAAATATGACTTGATCTGCAAAGGGTGAAGAGGAGGGATTTGATGGTTATTCTTTGCTAGCGAAGATGCTCCATTCCTTAATTACATGTATTATCTAGTTTTACGAATCCAAAACTCGTACTTGGTTGAAAGTTCTAAATTTACAAGCATGTGTTATCGTCTTTTTCTATTTTCCAAGTGTAGCTGTAATGAGGGAAAACAAACATATGCAATATCTAGATATTTATTGATACAATTTTAGAAGAAAGTAGATTTTTATTGTATTTTTTAGTTAAGATATATGCACCTGTATACACATAACATAAAAAAGAAGAAACAGTATGAATACCAATTCCCAAAGGACACTAAAACTGACAATTTATAAGTCATCCATACATTTACTATAAATAAATTTTTATATTTTATATCAGAGCCTTTTATAGCTGACTAAACGATATTGGTTTTTCTCATTGTTTATGATCATAATTTCTTATATTCATATAATTTGAACTTTCGTGGACAGCTTTCTTGGCAATCGTTATTTTTATATGGAGTGTTGGTGATACAAATAAATGGTAAAGTATTTATATAGTATACATTATTTATGTAACTGGAGCAAATAGAGTTAATCTGGCCTTCTCTTCTTACTTAATTTCATATATTCATGAAATTATGATTATTATACGATACCAGTTTAAAGTAGATATGGACGAATCAATGTAAATAATGAAAGGTTTTCATGATTTAAAATCAAATCACAAACACTGGTCTCTGATTATTTTTTTCTTTATACATTTTTCTAAAACAACAAATTTTTAAATATATATCGATCGTGAAATTTTTACTGATCTTTAATTTATATTCTGCGATGATCTCTGCCCCTCCCCCCCCCAAAAAAAAAAGTTGTATGCAGTAAATTTATCTAATTCAACACACCTTTGATATTTGAATTAATGTTTGGAAATGCCTTTTTAAGTAGGCAAACCGTAAAACATATCATCTTCAAACAAAAATGTCAATGTTTGAACATAAGAACTTTAAACAGTGCAATAAATAAAAAAAATAACGGACGTCAACGAGAGTTTTATTTGCCGTTAATACATTTCTTTTACACAATGAACGACAGAAATGTTCAAATCGTTGTCACCAAGATCCCGCCTTTCTTTTTGTAACACGACAAATAAGACTTTCATCGTGTTTGTATTTACATGAGCAACACGACAGATGCCAAAAAGTGACCTCACAGGTAATAAGAAATCGATAGACTTCGAGATTTAGTTGTAATTTCGTTATTTGATATTACTATATCTGAGGTCAGTCCCTTGTATTATATATTGTGTCTAACAAATTTGTTCACTTTTTTGCAATGGCATTTTCAGTTATTATTTTCGTCTTGTTACTTTTAATGTCCCTTTGGTATCTTTTTTCCTCTTTTGGAAAAACTGGTGTCAGTTGCTACAGCGTATCTAAATGAAATTAAATCTGTACACACCATGAACTTTTGCGAAGCCAAAAGACACGTTTTGCCGAAGCCATGCATGTGCATATGTAAATATAAAAAAACAAGAATGTGTCCTAAGTGACACGGATGTCTCATTTGCACTATCATTTTCCATGTTCAATGGACCGTGAAGTTGGGTAAAAAATCTGATTCGGCATTAAAATTAGACAGATCATACAAAAGGAAACATGTGTACTAAGTTTCAAGTTGTTTGGTCTTCAACTTCCATAGGGAACATGTGTACTAAGTTTCAAGTTGTTTGGTCTTCAACTTCATCAAAAACTACCTTGACCAAAACCTTTAACCTGAAACTCCCATTTTTTTTATTTTTTATGTTCAGTGGACCGTGAATTTGGGGTCAAAAGTCTAATTTGGTTTCAAAATAAGAAAGGTCATATCATAAGCAACAAGTGTACTAAGTTTCAAGTTGATTGGACTTCAGCTTCATCAAAAACTACCTTGACCGAAAACTTTAACTGAAGCAGAATGAACGGACGCACGGACGAACGAACGGAGGCACAGATCAGAAAACATAATGCCTCTCTACTATCGTAGGTGGGGCATGAAAATAAGTTTGATTTGAATTTAATGATAATAAAATCAATATTAATACCAATAAAATAACATATAATGACCTTATTACAGTGTTGAATTTGTGATCTTTTAGAATAAGTTTATTTAAAAGATCGTATAAAAATTTCCAGGCTCAGTGAACATCATTTTCGTGTCCCGTTTCAAATACGTTTTCTACAGGTACAATCAAAGGAGTAGGTCCGGTAAGGGCCGATTTTGGCCTCAAATTTCAGGTTCATCTAACGAAAGATTTTGGACACTTTTTAAACACTTCAAAAGTGTCTATTTCAATTGATTCGATTAGTTGATGTGAAAGGTTTTAACTGATTCAGTCATTTAAAACGCTCCGATTCAAGCTTAAATATTAAAAAAATCTATCAAATATGCCAAGAAACCTCACTTTTCAGATGGTTTTTGTCAAAATTGAAAATGGCTGCATCCGTGTTCATACTATACCTTTATATATGTTATGTATTATCATCAAATACAACTTACATTTCAATATTATGAATGAATACGAATGCGGCCAATTTCATTTAAGACGGAAACCGTCTAAAATTTAACTAAAATGCTAAAATTGTGAAGATTTCAGTAATTTAGCATGACTTAATAAAGCTAGTACACGATACATGTACATTGTTTTGTCAAAAACAGCCCATATTTATGAAGCAGAAGCATTCTACTTTCCAATAAATAGCTTAAAGAATACATTTTCACAATTTTGCAAAACTGCTAAATTTTGGGGCCAAAAAGGGGTCTTACTGAACGTACTCCTTTCCAAACCAAATCTTTGTATCAATGGAACAGTTATTTAACGGTTTTCAGTCGTTTGTGATAACGAATCTCATGACTCAATAATTTACAAGTAATACATAGACTACGTTCACTCTAAAATTCAAGTCTTTGAACTGTTTGACCTTTTGAAGACATATCAAAACCCATTGATTGATCTTCCGATATGTTAAAATCAATTTTGAGTGACAGTTGCTAAATCAGTGTTTTTCTTTGCTAGAGAAGTTTCGTCACGGTACTTTATAATTTGCTTTCGAGATTTTTTTCCATTAAAAATTTAATGAATTTTTCTACCTCGCTTGAATAATTTATCATTGTGCGTGCAATATTCACGATTTCTTCTGGTTCAGCCTTTTGAAAAAGTTGTTTTTCCTTTATTCTTCGCTCTATCTTGACCTTTGCGTCGAAATTCTGTTCTTCTAACGATATTAGTTCTTTTTTATTCTTACTTTGATATTTTTTGGATAACTTTTTGGTTAACTCTTCTTTTAATTTCTTAATTTCTGTTAAACGAATGATGTATTTATCGATTGTATTGTAATTATGAGCTTTCTTCTTCAAATCTTTCCGAAAAATAGTATTGCAAGCACATACTGAAGCCTCATCTCCGTTATCAATAACATCAAGAAACCTTTGTTCTATAGCCCCTTTTTGCCATATATAAACATTCCCTTTCTCACTTTTCTTTTTCTGGTCTGAATCAAACAAAAGAAATATCTCTTTCCCAAGCTTTTCGCAAAACTCCTCTTTCTTGTAACCCTCATCTTTACCTGACATTTCACGAATATCAATCGAAAGAAGGAAATGTTTTTGTTCGGTCGTGATCTGTTTTTCATGTCTAATATCTTTGTCACCGTTTATCAATAGGCAAAATATTGCATCAATAATTAATTTGTCAGTTATGCCTTCGACAAAAAGAATACGCGATGAGAAAAGGAGACTTCTCATTTCATCAATTCTGCTAAACCTGTTTAAGACAGATTCAATGGGTACTTTGCAAATAGAATGACTGCTTTCGTCACCGAAAGCGTGCTTTGAACAAATAAAGGTTCTTGACATTGCCCAGCTATCAATGATTGATGGATTATGGGATATTATGAGAACTGTTTTTCCGGAAATATGTCTCAGAATTAAATCTCGCATTTTTTTAATCATGTGCGGATGCATCCCCCGATCCGGTTCTTCAAAGGTGATTGTTGAAAATTCTTTATGTGCTAGAATTAAGGTTAATTGTTTTGCCTCTATTACTCCTTCCGGTGTTTTCAAAAGTGACATGGACAACCGAGTTGGTCTTTCAGTATTCTTTACTAAAATTTCTCCATCACAATTACTGAATTGGTAAGGATAGACAATATGTCTATGAAATTTTTCTTCCACTTCTTTATCTACCTTGTCATTATCAAGAAGGTGTATTAAGATTTCTGCACTCTTATTAGAGTTTTTATAGTTGTTTTCTCTATCATTATGGTTGATTAATCTACTTCTGGTCCACTGTAGAGGGCCAATCGATCGCATTGATAATATGCCAACATATCCCTTTTCTATCCAATCATAAAGTGCATTCATAGCCGAAATTTCTTTTAAAGTATTAGTCTCAGTAGAGTTACGGAATTCAAAATTGTTCTCAATCATCTTGAAAAACTCATCTATATTATCTCTTGTTCCAAAACTTGTTACCTTATCTAAAACTGATTTTTCAGTTTTTATCTGTTTGCAATCTATCCTGATGCTTTCTTCAAGATCCTCTGCAGAGCATCCATATTTTCCTTCAAATTTCTTTACAAACGTCTTTATTGAACCATCAGTCGATATTGAACAGATAACCTTGTAATATTCACAGTCCTTTCCATTATTTTTTATCTGACTGCTTTTATTGTTTGAAACTTTGTTTAAATCTGCTTCGGTTTCTGTTTTGATATTTTTCTTAATAAAAATACATGTTACAATCTCTTTTGGCTGTTCTGATAAGCGAATAGACGGATAGTTCTCAGGTACAGTAAAATGACAAACGGCATATGCCAATTCATCTTCATTCAACACAGAAGTTGTTGATGTATTCATATTGTTTGAATAACAACGGCGGATTAATTCAAGAATTGCTGTTTTTCCAGTTGAATTGCCTCCAATGATGAAGTTTGTACCCTCTTCAAAAACAAGTCTCTGTTCGTGATGAAAATGCACAAAATTGTGCATTGCAATAGATCGAATCATGGTTCAAAGCTTTCTCACTCTGTAAATGGAACAAATTATCTAATATCTGTTATGTTTAAAAAACTAGAACACACATCAATCAATTTACCTCATAAGCAAAATTTTTTAAATGATTTGATTCAGATTCAATGGTCACTGGTGATTATTATAATTGGGTTGTTATAATAATTTCATTTGGTATATACTAAAACGTCACCAACATTAATCTTGGATTGTTTCTGGATATAACATGATAACAACTTGATACTGTATACTGAGGTTAGCTTTATTATTGATATTTTAACTTATGATTTGGTTGAATGTTCTCTGTTTTATGTATTTGTTTTATATAGGTTATTTTGTGTGAGCACCGTTACCGTTACAAATAAACGATCACAGATGAGAAAAGATTTGTTGCTATTGAAGAACATTAATAGAAAAATAAGATTAGCATTGTTTAAAAATTTTTTTTGTCCATGTATATTTTTCGAAATAAAAGTTTGTCCGAGGAAATAAGGTGAAGATGTGTGTGAGAGGGTGAAAATCACCCTTCTAATGTTACTTCGTACTGATAATTTTAGCACCCCGGATAAGGATCAAACTTGGGACCGTCAGCACTGTAGCCATCGATCTTAACCACTTGACCACGGTCCACAGACTATAATACTTCACATTGCCATTGTAGATAAATAAATTTGTAAATTACTATCTGAGTAGCTCTTCCACTGATACCCTGAATTATGCTATATCAAATGTGGTGCATGAATTAAAAAAAAATCAAATGGCGAAGAACCAAATATCTTGCTTTTGTGGTTTGGGGTAAGATAATACACAAGTGTAAACTATGGTTGAGCCAGTGAGTAAGGTATCGCCGACAGCTGTGAAAGCTACTTAATAGCATTATCGTAGCTCTATTCAATAATTTTAAAAAAAAATCTACCTGTTATGACGAAAATTTTTTTTTTTTTTTTACCTCTATTTAGGTTTATTAACTAACATAACATGAAAATATATCGATCCCTCTCCCGATTAATTGAATAGGTTAAACAACCACAAAACAACTGATTAAATGACAGTACCGTTTTAACATAAAAACGTTTGATTCATATACGTATTAACTATTATCAGAAATGAAGTTTAACACAAAAAAGTTTTTCCCCGCAACATTATTAAAAGCCTGTGCAAAGTTAGGAGCCTATAGTTCACTAGTTGTCGTTGGTTCATGTCTGTTAACTTGTTTTTCGTAACTTGTTTTGTTCTGAGTGAAAGAGGCGAAAAAGGGGCATCCAAAATCATAACGGCATGGAAAAAAAACAACAAAGATTTGTATACAAAACACAACATCGAAAACTTTAGACTGAGCAACACAAACTAACCAAAAACTAATTGTGATCTCAAGTGCTCCGGAAGGGTGAAAAGATCCTGCTTAACATGTAACACCCGTCGTGTATAAACAAATTCGTTGGTTTATCAATTGAACTGTTTCATATTTATCAAGTAGGGGCCTTTTATAGCCGACTATACGATATGAGTTTTTTTTTATTTTAAAAGTCTGTACTATTGCATATACTTCCTCACTCCTACTTCATTTACACATGGTGGATAGTTTTCTTATTGGCAATCATATAACACATCTTCTAATTTTTATATTGTAAACTACTTATGAAAACAATAAATAGTTATGCATTGATTACATTTTGAATCAAGTTATTCCTATATAATATATCAGTTAATCATGAACACACGTACAGACAGCAGAGGCGAGATGCATTGTGTTTTTACAAAATAAAATCGTCTTACATCAGTTGAATGTGTGTCAGGTTGAGACGAGAAGGCTCTTTAAACAGCAGAGATGATAACAGAATATATTCAAAATACATTGTATTGTTCGAACTTTAAAGGAATGAATTATCGAATTCGCGTCATTGTTTAAATCTGTGAACTTGCTTATCTGGCCTATGTAGTGTATACTGTCTACGATCAAATTGTAATAATTTCCACCACTCTTTTCGTTGGTCTCAATTTGTTGCGGTTTTTTTTCTGCAAGTTTTCCAAATTTCAATTGGGTTTATTCCTCCTTTGCGCAGTTTGTATTCGGTGTTTTTTCAGTAAAATTTTAAAACCATAAATAAATGTTTTTGGATTTTGAAATTACCACGTTTTTTTAACGGCATATAGACCTTGAACAACCTGCCTGTATGTATATATATTTTAACTGCAGCGGACATATTATACAGGAACTGGAATCAATAACCTATTATTTTAAGATAGTATAATGTTTATATGTAAAGATTTCAATCATTCACATACATTTTATAGTTTTTTGTTAATTTAAAAATTACTTCTATCTTGAGATTTGAAATGATTATAATTAAAATGTTTATAATAGAAAAATATATTTACGATGAAGTGATTACAATCTTGAAGAATATGTTCCCAACTCTTTTCAATTGAAATTGCTTATATTTCCCTTTTAAGTTTTATATTAAATACCTTTATCGTGTGCCAAGTAACTATTCAAGAAAGACCTGTCAACGTACATGTGTTTCTCCAATTAACAGTTCCTTTGTAAACTTTGTTATACACCATGCTATATTTTGTGACTTTCTGATCCCTTTGGAACAAATATTCTACAGCCTATAATCTACTAGGAACTAATACTGTATTATTACGACTAGTGGAAATAGCATGACGTAATATCTATTTCATTTCAAACTAGTATAATAACTTGTATTCCGTGAGAGACAATTTTAAATTCGGTCTATTAGAATTCTTTTATAATGTAACTACTGGTTTTAAAAGTCTATATCTATTTCGGAATATAATTAAATGTCTCAAATTTCAATGATCTATTTGATAAATTTTGAAACATATATCTAAAGAATAAATGTGTATTTAATAATTTTGACAAAGGGTTTTGATTAAGTAATACAAAGGAGGATAAAAGCTTTTTCATTCCTTAAATAGAGTTTAATCAATTAAATCATTACTAATATTATATTGCTTTACATCCATGAACATTTACTATCCTACAATCTGTCAATACCTAATATTTTGCTTTGGACAAGATGATGTGATTCTCTGACTGATTTGACGTGGAAATACTCAATCCATTTAGTTGAAATTTATGCGACTGTCTTACAAGTGAAAGGTTTAGCTAGCTACGAAACCTAGTTTCCTCATTTATTTTCTACAGAAGAAAATGCCTGTACCAATTCAGTAATATGACAGTTATTATTCATTCGTTTGAAGTGTTTGAGCATTCGATTTTGCCATATGATTACGTTTGTGATTTCCAATGAGTTCGGTGTTTTTTGTTTTTTGTTATTTCACTTTCAACTTAATATTTTATTTTATAAAATTGAGAATGGAAATGGGGAATTTTGCATTTTAACTTTGCTTTTCGAGCGTAACTGATGCTTCGGTACTGACATGATATAAAAAACTTTTAATTGTCCGTTTATAAATTTTGAATTAATTATAAAACTAAGGTTTCAACTCCCTCAGGCAAAGTTGGCTTTAGATGAATTTGGCTATTTATTTTAGGTATTTTCAACGATTTTCGGTACTAATCCATATTCGGATTTCAAATGTTTGGCTTTGAGCGTTCCTGATGAAAGTAAATCCAGAAAAGCGCTTCGGACGCAACAAATTATTATTGTTGTTTTCCATTTTTTTTATAGACAAAACGATGTGAGGCATACACAATTACATGCATATAACTTCGATGAGGATTCATAGTGTGATGAGATTTTCTTTGAGTACTTAATTTCATATGTAAGTTCAGTTGAAAAACAATTTTAGAAGCACAAACTCTCAACAACACATGAGATCACCCCTAGTTTTTGGTGGGGTTCGTGTTGTTTATTCTTTAGTTTTCTATGTTGTGTCATGTGTACTATTGTTTGTCTGTTAGTCCTTTTCATTTTTAGCCATGGCGTTGTCAGTTTATTTTCGATTTATGAGCTTGACTGTCCCTCTCGTCCCTAAGAATACTTGGTACTCAAAATTCTGAATTGTTATGCCAAAGACTACTTATGTAATCTATTTATGGGGTAGATATTATAATATGAAACAGAATTATAATTCTTTTCTTCATTATTAAAATCGAGCCATAGTGCATATAGCACTGCATTACAATTCGCATACAAATTTACAATATTGTTAATAGTACAATGCTCAATAGGTTGCATTTCTGTACAAATTGACAATGCATTTTTCCATAGGAACTCCGTTTACGGCTAAAACTGTACCACTTTTACTATGAAGTTTGAAACAAATCATATCCTAGAATGGAAAGTTCAAAGCACTACTATTTTTTTTCAAATGTCAAAATATAGGGCTGTACGGCATATTTTCAACGTGTGTATGCCCCGAACTACTAAGAGTTTAAACTTACACTAAATTTCTTAACTACCACTACCTCGACTGCATGGTTACCACAGATTTCAATAAAAACAATATTCACATGTATATTTACTGGTAACATTCCGAAGTAATGTCTCTATGAGATGCAACCTACAGAACAGAACTGGGAACCAGTATGTTAACAAAATAAATTATCAATGAATATTCTAAATCTCCCCAAAGGAGGCGTGGTTTGAGAAACAGCTGTACTTACAAAGTCCAACCTATAAATGCATTTTTGATTAATTTAGTTTTTGGTCAGTTCAAAGTATCTAATGAATGCATAGTTTCCTGTTTAGATTTCAGCTATGGATTTGATATAGCTATGTAAAGGAACTCTTTCATTTTGGGAAGTCATTATAGATTGTGTGTGCTATATTAGATGCTGAAATGAAAACAATTGTATACTTTCCATATCAAATGGCTGCCTTTATATTATTCCCGTTAGCCTTTAAAATGGCCGAAAATGAAACAATTTCATTAACCAACTATTGGCAATTTTTATGGCTTAATCTAATAAAGATGTCATTGGAGTGATTTCAAACTTGTGGATAACGAATTTTAGCAAAAAGGGTTATTTTTTAGTTAGAAAGAATAGAGTACAAACAAAGGCAACAGTTGTATACTGCTATTCAAATATCATAAATTGATTGATTGATAAAAATAAATCCGAGTTACAAACTAAAACCGAAGGAAACACATCAACTATAAGAGGAAAGCAATGAAACAACAAAACATTGAAGTTCTACAAAAAAAAACCGACAATGCAACATAAATTGAAACGAACAATAGGATAACAACTGCCAAAACCTGACTTAGTACAGGACATTTTAAGAAAGGATAGTGAGTTGAACCTGGTTTTATGGCTTGCCAAACATCTGCACTTTATGACGAATGTCGCATAAAAGGAAATTTTGTCTACAAATTAATAAACCTCATTTTTAAACTTCATGTGTTCAATACATGTTTGGGCTATACTTGTGCTCTAAATTGAATTCCTTTTAAAATCTGTATGTCAAATTGTAATTATTTTAGCCACTTCGGTCAGAAGTTTGAATACATTGCAATAAGTGAAGAGCAACACCTACAGTCACAGAAAAAGACAATATTTGCCTTATATAAAATTCAAAATGAAAGAAAAATTTACTTTGTGTTTTTATAGTATAGATTTATTCAAAATGTCTATTCGTGATAGCCACGGAACAAAGATTTTATCGATAAATTTGAAATGTATATTCCTCATTACCACGAATCTTAAACTATGTGTTTTTAGTTAACGTTCAAACTTACATTTTCATGCTAAATTTTTATGCGATTTGAATTGTTTTAGTCTTAGTCAATTTAAAATTTATTTAGTTTTGAATCATTTGCAGATATTTCATTTTTCGCAAAGTGAAATCGGTCTTTTCTATCGAACACAGAATGCGGTATCGTTCTATTTTATATGACAACACTTCGGTCTGTCACAATACTTAGGAATGCAAGTCACAGATGTAAGAAAAACTATTTAGTTAGTGTGTTTTAACTGGATTTATCATACTTTGAAATTTTGGCAGAGATAGTTTAAATGTTGAATAGGTAGGCACAATTAACATATTGTTTCAATCTTTACTCCAATATACATTATTTTGATATAGCTTAAGGTAATTAGGTCCATTTAGACAAGTAATGTGAAAATAATAGTTTAAAGTTCGAGATTGCCTGTTACATTTGTAGTTACGTAAGCGAGTCACTATTTTCACGGGTGGTTTGGCTAGCCACAAAACTTGATTAACTCACCATTTTTGTAAATTACATGTCCTGTACCAAGTCAGGAATGTGGCAGTTGTTATCAATTAGTTAGTATCTATGTATGTTGGCGTTTGCTTCTGTTGTTCCTTTTTTCCCTCTAATAGTTGATGTGTTTCCCTCGGTTTTTATTTGTAACCCGTATATATCTATTGTAATGTCAGCACCCTCTCCTAACTCTTCGAACAATAACAACGACTATATAAATATTTATCTCTAATAAAATAATAGCTTTCCTTATTAATTAATTGATTTCATTTATTGGAAGCATTTAATCTAATTCTCATGTATCTACAATGAAAACAATTATGATAAAGAAAGTGAGGAATACTGGCCTAAGTATGCTTTATGAGGAAATCAAAAACTGATTTGCTATTTGCTTTAACTGCTTCATACATTTGCGATGTTCACATTTATCCTTGTTTTCAGTTTTAAAACCATTGATTACAACCCAACCACCATTTTTTTTTAATTATCAGTGGGTCAAGGAAGTATTCATTTCAACATGACAAAAAGTTAAATAAGTCACCCGAGGAGATTGACATTATTGATAGTTATCAAAGGTACCAGAATTTTAAATTTAGTACGCCAGACGCGCGTTTCGTCTTCATAAGACTCATCAGTGACGTTCATATCAAAATATTTATAAAGCCAAACAAGTACAAAGTTGAAGAGCATTGAGGATCCAAAATTCCAAAAAGTTGTGCCAAATACAGCTAAGGTAATCTATGCCTGGTATAAGAAAATCCTTAGTTTTTCGAAAAATTTAAAGTTTTGTAATAGGAAATTTATTAAAACGACCACATTATTGATATTCAGGTCAACATCGAAGTGTTGACTACTGGGCTGGTGATACCCTCCAGGACGAAACGTCCACGAGCAGTGGCATCGACCCAGTGGTGTAAATAGTTATCAAAGGTACCGGGTTATAATTTAGTACGCCAGACGCGCGTTTCGTCTTCATAAGACTCATCAGTGACGCTCATATCAAAATATTTATAAAGCCAAACAAGTACAAAGTTGATATAGAGTCAGAGACCTTGTGCAATGCAAAGATACAGGTATCGACAGATTGTAGATCCATAAATGTGTATCTGTATATAACATACTACACGTAGTAATATTTAGTTTGCTTTTAGTTTACATACCACTTGAGTGAGGTGTGTTAAAATGTGATTGTATTTAGCAAATTTGATGTTGCCAACGTTTGAGTAACACGAATATTCTATTTCTGCTTATTGTTCTCAAACTTATTTGTAGCTCTTCTAGATGTCAGTTGTATCTTCACATTTATCAAACTCTTAGTATCAAAATGTCCAAATCGAAGCAAAATGACAAAAGGCATTGCCAATATAATGTCATGGTATTGGAGTATCAATACAGGAGTGCCTAGCAAGGGAACTATGTGCCCTTAAAGCGTATAGAAGGCCCTGACATGAAAAATGATGATCGTTTTCATTCTGAAATAGGTTGATTGCAAGGTTGTTCTTATCACAATTATGAAAGTTTGGTACCTTAATCGCTGACTGGTTTGCAATCGCCTTTTTTAATATCTATTCCATACCGGTACTGTCACCGTTGATACACTTGTACATGATATAACAATCTTTTGACTTTTTTTGTGTGTAAACGAACTCTTTATGTGCTGGATTTTTTTTCATTGTTGCAGGCGAAACCGTCATCTCCAATTTCTTATGCCCACGTAATTTTAAATCTCGGGGATAAAAAAAGGGGTAAAAGATACAAGAAGAACATTCAAACTCATAAATCGCAAATAATCTGACAACGTCATGGGAAAGAAAAGAAAAAGACAAACAGACACAAAATAGTACACAAAACACAACAAGAAAACGTCAGACTTAGCAACACGAACCCCATGAAAACTGGGTACGATCTCATGTATTCAGGAAGGGCATCCTTCTTCATGCTCATGTTAGTACAAACCCGGTAATAGTTCTATTTCGGTAGGTCACATTCGTGAAAAGGGGGATGGGGAAGAAGTAACGACATCAGTAACATATTCGCTATAATTTGTGAAACGGATATTCCATAAAGGTTAACCATTTCATGATGGCGTATATAAAATTTACGAAGGGATGATTTCAACTTTACCATTTGAAACTCTTGATAGCTTCCTCGTTAGCAGCAATCCTCTATCCAGGAAATCATGATAGTAAATACAAGCGCGGGAATATCGTATCAATTAGGAAATACATATTCTGTATGCAGGCGCTGCTTGAAATGGAAAGTTCACAATTGGGAAGCTGAAATAATCTCGTTTGTCGTAAAGTTTTGTTGTCAACCGACCCTCTTTTTTAGATGTTAGTCAAAATATGGGGAAAGCTAAACTGTATCCTTTATCTTTAGTTCGATGGGATAGATGCGTTCGACATAGTCACCACATTTTGAATTAAGAAGTAGAAAATATCATCAAACATGCACAATTCATGCGTTATCAATGTCTACCTAAGGTTCACATGAGTACAGTTTCAATGAGGTTTAACTATTCACTTGCAGGTGAATAATTCGACATCAGTATTTCTTATTTCAATCTGCCAAAAAAGGGACCATACTGGCTTCTAAAAACGAATTATTATTTCCCTATTTCACTTTCATAAACGTTTGAAAAAAATAAAAAAAAACTTCGATTTTTTTATAAATCTCGTAGCTAGTGCAACTGCAATATCAAAACACTATGTCTGATTGATAACATACATGTATTTGTTAAATAACGTTATTTGTAACATGCTTGTACGCTTCCTTAATTCGTATACTGTTCGTTCATAATTACTCGTGGGATTCCAATTTACATTTATATTTGGATTTCGCGACTTTACTTGAACCATAAATTTGAATGTAAAACAAATTTTCTATACACTAGAATTTGAAACCATGTTAACACCAAGAAAGCAAATATCAATGAAAAATAGTCTTAATCAACCCAAGTGAAATCGTCCCTATAAAAGTAAATGAATCCCCAACTTAAGCTAAGATGGAACTTTTTTCACATAAAAAATGCATGTACTTCTTACAACATGTGTTTTAATAACTTTTTAATGAACTGATCACAACTTTTTACAACTGTTGTCTGTAATAACGCGTCTGACGACACAGAAAACACGCTTTATTCATTGTTATTATTGGGCTCGCAACTTTTGTTGCAGCCGAGAAAAAAGTGATTTAAGGTAGATGGGGTGTCTAAATTATAATCCATAGAATTTTTTAATATATTGCCAAAATGTAGTTTATATTATGCTTTTTAAAAAAAAGTAATAAAAAGAATGGGTCACCAGGCTTATTTTCATGCTACATGGTGTTCAAAATTGACAAATTTTGTATAGATTATGCATGGAAAACTCGATTTTCTGCAATAAAGCATAAACTACACCATAGAATTTTGAGACAACATATGAGAAGACAGCTTAAATAATATGCTTTCAGTTAAGAAAAAGAAAAAATGGGGTCACCGGACCCGTTTTCTTGCTACATTATAAAATAGAGAAATTTCTAACACATTCTATTGTAAAAGTACCTTAATCTGAATTATCTGCCCTTGCATTTGAGTTGCCTCCCCTTATGTGGCAAGGTGGAAAAATTTTGATCAAACGAAAGTTTTCTGTTTTTTGTAAAATACAACCATAAATATGATAAAACATGTAATTTTCTATACAGATGTGGAAGTTCTTACACATAAATTACCTACTACTCGAAAATTTTTGCACATTCTATTACAGATCTAGACCTTGTTTTCTGGTATTTCCAAATCCAAGATGGAGGAAGACACCTCTACCTTAAGACTCCTTTTAAAAGAAACTATCGAATTAAGAACTATCGTTTAGAAGGGTAAACTGTTTAATATGTTCATGATGATCTTTGTCTTGTTTATGGTCTGTATGATTTTCTGCACCACCAGATCTCGTTGGTATTCTTGTGTATAATATCTACACCGTTACTATTACACTACAGAAGTCAATAAACTCTTTAACCTGTTCAGAATAATTTATCATTGCAGCTGCAGTTATTACAATGTCCATATAATCAGTGCGCGAAATGAATCTCTTCGCTATCTTTTTTTATGATAGTTTTTATTTAATTGATCTTTCTATCTAATTCTTTCTTCTCTTCTTTCATTTTTTTAAATTTTTTCTGCTGAGGCACTCCTTTCATTTGTTTCAATGATTTGAATTGTTTCCATTAATGTTTTAATCTGATTTTGATATCGTAAATAATTGTCTATACTAGCCTTATCTATTGCGTCTTCTTACGAAATATTTCTTTTACTGCATCTATTACCTTTGGCTCAGTGCAGGTTTTTAGAATATCGATAAATCGTTTTCAAGAGCTACATTTTTCCAATAGAAAGTATATTCCCTATCTTCGTCTTCGTTACTTTTAGTCTTCTTACGAAATATGTCTGTTACTGTAGCGGTAACTGTTGTCTCATTATATCAAAAAATTTCTCATTTGAACCATTTTTCCTTTCCGTTACTCATAGAATTATTCTTACAAAATAGTTTTACTGCAGCTATCACCGTGGTCTCAATGCAGTTATCAAGAATATCAAAAATTCGCTATTCAAGACCTCCTGTTTTCTAATAGAAAGTATATTCCACATCTCTATTACACTCACGACTTTTATTGTTTACATCTTCATCATACAAAAAATATGTTTCTGTTTTCATCTGTTTGCAAAATGTCTTCGTTTGCTTTCCTTTATCCGCACCTGATAATTCGCAAACATAAGTTTCTAGAAGAAAATGCTTTTGCTTTTGTTTTAGTTTGTTACCCCGATTTTGTTTTTTGTCCATCGATTTAAGAGTTTTGAACAGCGGTATACTACTGTTGCCCTTATTTAGTTGAAATTCTTTTGTCTTTCTGAATCTGAAAATCATGAATTAGCAAACGGAATATAGCCTCTACAATTATTTTGTCAGTTATGCCTTCTACGAATAAAATTCGAGAAGAAAAAAAGGAGATTCTTCATTTCTTCAGAACGATAACTTCCCCATAACTTAATGTATCATTTTGGTACTTTACAGATAGAATGACAGATGGTTTCATTCAGAATCATAGATTCTGACGATACAAATGTTCTTGACATAGCCCAATATCGATCAATGAAGGATTGTTGGTGATTATTAAGACTGTTTTTCCTTTGATATCCCTTAGAATTAAATCACGCATTTGGGAATAACATCGGCGAATTATTTCTAAAATAGCTGTTTTTCCAGTCGAACTACCTCCAATGACAAAATGTGTATCTTCTTCAAAATCTAGTCTCTGATCCTGATTAAAAGGACCAACATGTAAACAGCGATAGATCGTTTCATGGCTAAGAAGTGTTTTCTCACGCTGCAATAAAAAACAGTTTCATATCGTTTGTGTTAACAAAATATAACACACATCTATCGATTCATATAATACGAACAGCTTCTTAATATTTTAAACATCTAGAACCATTAATAAATAACTATTTTTCTCACATTTCTGTTGTAAAGCATTATCGCTTTAATGTTTACCGATACGTCTTCTTTAATTCAGTGGAGTCAGATTTAACAATTGATCTGTGCAATGGTTTTAGTGGTTTTTTTTATCAATATTTTAACACATTTCATTAAATATTCTCGTAATGTACAAATTACTTTAAACCTGTCTATTTTTTGTAGTTTGTGATAAATGAAACAGTGTGCGTCAAGTTCTGTAAATATCAGACTGAACTGTTATCTAAAACTGCCTGTGATTTTTTAAAATTCATTATATATTCAGAACCTGAAGCTCTAACCGTTCGGTTCTTTTTGATTTATAGTTGGTTAAATTGATAACACGATAAAAGAAACCGTACTCGCCAAACACAATTGAACAATTCTACTGTCAATCATCATTTTAGAAATATATAAAATATATATAGTATTATAAAATTTAAAAGTCTAAAGCTAGTTGTATGTATGTCCAGTCAAAAGCAGAGATTTATAACAAAATTTACAGAAAAATATATCTAAAGATCAGTAAACATCTTTTTTTTCTTCCATCGACGGAATTCGAACTCATGCTTCTCAGACATCGTGCAGGGGCGGATCAAGGATTTTCAGTTAGGGGGCGCAAACTTAAATTTCCGTCGAACGGAGTGATGCGAAAAAAAATTTGAGGTATAATTATCGAAATTATTGAAATATTCTTCTAGAGAGGGTGCAATGTAGATATCTTGCCAAGCGTGGCGAGAAATAAATATTTTGTGGTGAAATTAGCGAGAAATTTAAGTTTCAAGCTAAACCCGCATAACTCCAACCCTGACAATCTGCAATCACAATAATTAACGAGAAATCTGCGAGCTTCTATTCTTTGCCTCAATAATAGCTCACCGACCAATATAAGATTTTGAAAACAAGAATTTCTACTTTTGCCAGCGATTTTTAATTGTCTTTTCTTAAGTTTTCTTTTCTTCTATTTCCGGAGGTCGTGTCAAACTTCTTAGATACATTTCTACTATAAACCAGTAAAATCAGAATGAGGTCCTTGCGAAGATATGTTTATTTTCGTTGGATCCTATGTAATACGGTAGTACAGGTTGGGGCCTTGACCGTTTATGCATGCATCGGCAAACTTTACATGTTGAAAGTGAGAAACATATATTAATATCATACAGAGATATTAAACAATTTTACAAATTAACTAACGAACCTTTCGCTTGAACCAGTATTCCTTTCTTTCATTAGGAAATAATTTAAACAGGACTGTTTTCTTGGCCGTGCCATAATGAGATAATCAATCCAACCGCAGGTAGGGCACTTTCGCCTACTTCGTCAGAAAATGAGGTAGGGTTGTTTTTGAACTTCAATTATCAAAGAAATTGTTTATAAAATCCGCAACTACCATGTCACAATTGTTTTACTTGAACTGCTAAAAGCCTATGCTATTTGTTCACCAAACGCAGTACCGCAATTGACACCTATCTTTGAAATATAATATATTTATAGAACTTATAAATAACCGTAGGTCAGTTTATTAGTAATTACGTTAATTCTGTTAAACTTACTGTTTTATATACTTCTTTGAATGTTGAAACAGATGCAATGCGACGACATTAATATTCGTCGTCTGTTCAGATACTTTATTAAGCTGAGGACAACCCATGCTTTGCAAATTTTAGGGGGGGCGCACGCCCGCCACGCCACGCCTAAATCCACCCCTGTCGTGGAACCACATCGCTTTTCATAAGGCCTGACGCGCTAGACCATTCGATCATTAGGCTCTTAATGATAAAGCTTTCGTTAGCCGGGTGTTGTTTGGTATTTGAAAATCATTGAAGAAAAAAATAGTCAAATGAAAGGCATTAATCAATACACAATTATATGTGAAGGTATCGTCTCAAATTCAATTTAACTATTATTAACTAGATAATCCTGTTTATACAATGCATTCTATCAAATCATTGCAACGATGTGGTTTGCCTTCAAAACAAATGTTTACTACCAATCTGTTGGTGCCCTAAATTTTTCGCGATTTTGTTATATTTTGTAGATTTTAATTGTTATACGTCTCGCCTTTTTAACATTTTTGGATTAGAGCGTCACTGATGATACTTCTGTAGACGAAACGCGCGTCTGGTGTATATACAAAATTTAGTCCTGGTATCTATCTATAATACTAAAATTACGAGGTCCAATTTGTCAGCCGTCATCACGTAAAAACGACGAATCACAGAATTCAACTTTATATATAACTAATATAGTACAAAGGTGTAGATTAAAAATTACACCACTCCAGGCCCTTTTGTTTTCCACGTAATTAATATTGCCAATAATTAAGAAGTTCCGGGTCGAGTCCGCTACCGATACCAATAGTATATTCACCTGTTACCTATTACCTTATCTGTACGTTCCGCATCTGACAGGCGCACCACCAAACGTTGTATTCGGGATTAATATGCTATATACACGGGTCATAACCACAGGGTTGACACTACTAAATTGTCAAATTGTTACCTATTGTAGTATTTTAATCAATAAGACTTTCTAAGATAACAATACGAATACTAAAAATCTGGACTAAAAATAAGGCGTATAGGTACAGTTTTCAATTTGTTAGTGGGCATGACGTAAAACAGCGAACACGGCGAAGCAAATAATTCAACTTTATTTATAACTTATATAGGACAATGCTGTTGATTAAAAAATACTCCATTCCAGGACCTTTTGTTTTCCAAATAATTAATATTGTTTCAGTTCGACGGGTTCAAACAGAAAGACTTGAAAGCAGAGAAAAACTGTGTATCTTATAATCGGCATGACTTTATCAGATGACAATACTGATACTAAAATAAGGCTTGCGCATAGTTATATACTTTAATTCAGTCACGGACCCGTGATATCACGGGTGTGTTCTAGTGATAAGTTTATTTTGACGCACTCAGTTTATAATCTGTTTACTTATTTGTTGAGCTATATGTATTGGTAATTAGAAAAAAAGTAAAATAAAAAAAATACTAAACTCCAAGAAAATTCAAAACGGAAAGTCTCTAATTAAATGGCAAAATCAAATGTTAAAACACATCAAACGAATAAACAACAACTGTCATATTCTAGACTTGGTACAGCCATTTTCAAATGTAGAAAATGGTGGATTGAACCTGGATTTATAGCGCTAAACCTCTCACTTGTATGACAGTCGCATCAAATTTCATTATATTTATAACGAATTCATACCTCATTCACGAAACATCTTTTGAACTGTTACATCTACAGCTTCGTATATATCATGTTTTAAGCACAGTGTACTGAGTATTGCGGAACTTAATCAAAGCTTTTAAGGATAGTACAATATCTTTTTTTTAAAGATATCAAGCATGCGCACATAATATGCTTTTGTAAAGGGTTTTATTTTAGAAACACTTACGGAATATATTTTATTTCCAACGAAAAATTGAAATATTGAACATATTGACCACATTAATTTATTATGAAGTAAATAAATCTTTAAACAATATATTCACAACTCTTTTCAAATTTAATTCCTTATATTCCCCTTTTAAAAGTTAAAGTACAAACTTTTTCCTTGTACCAAGTAACAAAGCAAATAGGTTCTATCAACGTATGTGTGCTACTCCAACCAATAGTAATGTTAAGTGTAAAAGAGAGGCGAAAGATACCAGAGGTACAGTCAAACTCATAGATCGAAAATTAACTGACAACGCCATTGCTTAAAATGAAAAAGACAAACAGACAAATAATAGTACATAAGAAACAACATAGAACACTAAAGACTGAGCAACAAGAACCCCACCATAAACTGGGGGTGATAGCAGGTGCCCCGGAAGGGTAAGCAGATCCTGCTCCACATGTGGCACCCGTCGTGTTGCTCATGTAATTACAAACTCGGTTAAATAGTCTAATTCGATAGGTTACATTCATGAAAAGGGAGGGGATTGTAGTTACGACGTAAGAAATATACCCGATATCATCTGTGAATTGTTATTCCATAACGGTCAACCAACTCGTGACGACGTCCGTAAAATTTACTTTGATTTCATTAATTTTAAATAAACTTTGTTATAAACAATGCAATACTAACTTATTATCTGATCCTTTTGGAACAAATATTCAATAGCCTCTATTCTGTTAAGACTTAAACTACAATACATCATCTATTAGATGTACTATTACGTAATATTTGGAACTAACATAATGAAGTGACATCTATTTGATTTACACAGCTAGTTTTGAATAGGTACTATTTCTGTACTCAAAATATGTAATACTAGATATCTAATTTTGATAACAAATACTATTTTGTTACTTTAAAATTATTGCAATATTTAGCTACCTGTTTTTTACAGTACTTGATTTGTACTTGAAATTGGAGTAATTCAAATTCTTGGTTACACCGTTACATTTTCAGTATTTTGAAAGTTTGTCTATTTCAAATTTCTTTCAGTTATGATGTTCAAACAGTGATCACAATTGATATTATTTCTGTACCAAAAATATGTTGTACAAATCAAGTACTGTAAATTACAGGTCCCTAAATATTATAATATTTTTAAAGTGATGAAATAGCACTAAAAATTAAAGTAAATTTCCATTGCTATATATTTTTAGTACAGACATAGTACCTATACAAAAGTAGTAGTGTAAGATAATACCTGTTAGTTAAAAATATATTTTATTCTAAGTAATGTTTGTAATGAAATAGCACTAAATATTAAAGTAAATTTCCATTGCTATATATTTTTAGTACAGACATAGTACCTATACAAAAGTAGCAGTGTAAGATAATACCTGTTAGTTAAAAATATATTTTATTCTAAGTAATGTTTGTAATAATGAGTTCTTTAACTACATGTTTAAACATCCTAAAATTCAATAGGCTATTGAAACTTAAACAAAATATAGCCTTAAGAATTTGACAAAGTTTTTTTTTAATTAGTTACATGAAAGGTAGATAAAAGCTATCGGACAGTGTTTTATAAATTAAAACTTCACAAAATATTATTGCTATACAGCTATACACGTTAACGGGCCCACATTCTTTTGTAATTTATAGTTTTGCTCTGCACACTTTTATGTTTTTCTGTGACTGTTGATAAAGTCGTTGCCTTCAACCTATTGAATATGTACTGGTTGATGTTGATATTCGCTTTAACTATTTTTCACTGGTTCGTTTTTGTATTTTTATCTTTATGTATTTTGTGTTTTTATGTGTGTTTTTGCCTGTTCTATGTCTTGAAGCTATATACAAGTGTGTTTGTCGTTTGTTGCTGTATATTGAACGCATGAAAATCAAACGCTGATTAAAAATATCTTTTGTAAAGGGATAAAAACACACTTTCTTTTTCTTATTTTGATATGTAATATGTAATATGTAAAAACCTTTCAAATTTTTTATTTTCAATGCTATTCAACTTTACAGTTTCTTTACAGTGCTTATCCAGTGACCTTGGGGGTATCACAATAGCAATGGCTAAATCCGTTTACCAAATTGCAGTTTGATTTCTTCTCCCACAATTGACCAATTGGTAAAATATTTTAGCAGATTGCTCAAGTGAAATGTTGTTAGTATGTGAAGTGAGTGCTGTAAAATCAAAAGTAATACTTACCATCCAGATCCAGATATCTTTGTCATTCTTTTCAAACACAATAATGACTGACTATAGTATGAGTCACTGAATAAGAAGGTATAATTTTGACATGGAAACTTCTATCATAAATAGATTTTATAAATAAATAGTTCAAACCATTGTTTTGTAGATGTATATTTTATAGCTTTGTCTTCTAAGACAAAGTTATTGTGTAATTATGATTGTTTAATATTTTCTATACAAATTACTGATCTGCTGGCATTAAAGGGAAATAATTTTTCTTGAGTTATTGTACACTAAAAAATTAATCAATGATACCAGGCTTATGATTTTGCTTACAAAAAAATCATCAATACGTCTTGAATAAAAAATATTGAATTGCCAAATTAGGAGGAAGTTGAAGGGCATTTAGGACACAAATTACAAAGGTTTTGCCAAATACTGCTTATAAGTTATCTTGTGCTCCATGGTAGAGAACCCTTAGTACTTTGAACAATGCAAAGTTTTGCAAAACAGCTGTTAATCTATAATTTTACCATATCAATAAAAATTCATGTCAAAATAAAATAACTGACTACTAGACCGGTGATACTTTCTTAATTTACAGGGGAATTTGTATGATTTATACTTTGAATGTGTTCAATAATAGGTTTTGAACAGTTTGTTTTTTTTCAAAATTTTAACCATCTTAAAAATAAATTTCATTGTTCTTTTCAAAACAGAGGATAACCATAGAAATAATGTTACAAACAAATTAAATGAAAAACGTTCATATTTGTCAGACTAAAATTGTGACAAAATTTTGCTGATTTTCAGTAATGTAAATTATTTCCCTTTAATGGTAGCAAATAAGTAATTGCTTAAGAAAAACAAATCCAAATAACAATTATGCACTAACTTGTTGTTGGAAAATGGAGCTATAAATTATAGACTTACAAAACAATGTTTTGAACTATTTATTTATAAAATCTATTTATGATAGAAGTTTCCTTGTCAATATGAGACCTTCTTATTCAGTGACTCATACTATAGTCATTCATTATTGTGTTTGAAAAGAATGACAAAGATATCACCTATCTGGATCTGGATGGTAAGTATTACTTTTGATTTTACAGCACTCACTTCATACTAACAACATTTCACTTGAGCAATCTGCTAAAATATTTTACCAGTTGATCAGTTAGTTGGAGAAGAAATCTAACTGCAATTTGGTAAACTGTTTGAGCCATTGCTAATGTGATACCCCAAAGGTCACTGGATAAGCACAGTAAAAGAAATGATTCGAGTGTCACTTGTGAGTCTTTTGTAGACAAAACGTGTGTTTGGCCTGAACAAAATATTGTTTATACTTTCTATGATGAGTTTGTCAACCTGATTGATTGCTATAAAAAAAAATATATGATACTTATATCAGGGCAAAGGCGTTATAATAACGTTACATCCTTTGTGACTATATAAATGACTTTATTATTAACTATTCATATTGACGATGCCTCTTTTGCCGTGAACAATTATCCTTAATCTCGTAAAGCAACGTAGTTCTTCACACGCATGACAAAAATGATTTAAACTAATTTTATAAAAATTCAAATGAAAAACTAACAGAATATGAGATGAATTCTTTAATCTGTACTCATGGTGCTAAACTCTAGTGTCTGGCCTGTGTGACTGCCTATAGATTCATCGGACGAAGAATTACCTGATGTATTCTGTTCTTCAATGTCAGTTCTCTGCAAAATTTGCTTAGACGATGTATCATTCTCGGGAATATCTGTTTGGCAGATTTTTCTTTTTCTACTTTTTCACTTGGTTTTGATTGTAAAAAGGCAATGAAGTCTTCAACCTCTTTTGATTTGTGTATCATTTCTCTTGCAATTATTTCGATATCCTCAGAATCGGCATCAGGAATTTTCTTCTTCAATCGCTTTTTATGACTTTTTTCGAGTTTTTCATCTTGGTGTGTATTTCGTTCTTATTTTTTTTATTTTTTCTATTTCTTTTGACGAACTGGTATTGCATTTATCTCCTAGCCTTTCGTTTAAAATTTTAATTTCTCGTCGATATTGTAAGTATTTATTTATACTATCACACTTCCCGTCTACTTCCTGTAAATCCATACGAAATATTTTAATAACTGCATTCATTGCCGAACCATCATGGCAGTTATCAAGAATATCAAAAAATCGTTGTTCAAGATCCCCATTTTCCCAATAAAAAATACATTCTTCTGTGCAATCATCTTCGTCTTCATCCGCCACACATTTACCCTCTTTGAACTCGCTATCAAACAAAATATATATTTCTTTTTTCATCTTTTTGCAAAATTTCTTTTTTTTTTGTGGCCGTTACCCGAACCTGACAATTCACGAATATCAGTTGCAAGAAGAAAATGTTTTTGGTTCGTCGAGATCCTTTTGTCTGCATCAATTTTGTCATCGTAAATTAGTTGACGAAATATAGCTTCTACAATTATTTTGTCAGTTTTGCCTTCTACGAAAAGAATTCTGAGCGAAAAAAGGAGGTTTATCATTTCTTGGATTTGTTCTGGTTTACACAGTTTGTCGTAACCTAGTGGTACTTTGCAGATTGAATGGCAGATGGTTCCATTCAGAATAGATTTTGATGACACAAATGTTCTTGACATGGCCCATCTATCTATCAAGGAAGGATTGTGGGTAATTATTAGAACGGTTTTTCCGGTAATACGTCTCAAAATAAGATCACGCATTTTCTTGATCATATAAGGATGCATGCCTCGATCGGGTTCTTCAATAGTTATGGTTGAAAAATTTTTGTGTGCAAGAATGAGAGTTAATTGCTTTGCCTCAAGAATACCTTCTGGTGTTTTCAAAAGTCGCTTTGGTACCATGTCTTTTCTCTCAATGTTGCTCACTTCAATTTTTCCATTCTGTTTGATAAACTTATAGGGATGTACGATTTGATCATGAAAGACGTCTTCTTGGTCTTTATCAACTACTTCATTATCAAGAAGTTCTAATAAAATTTCTGCACGAAGATCAGCGTTATCATAGTTGTCCTCTCTACTGCCGTGCTGGTTAAACTTACTGTTGGTCCACTGCAGAGGTCTGATCGATCGCATTGGCAATATACCAATATTAGTCTAGTCTGTTGTTGTGTATAACACCCATAGGATCCAATAAATTTTTGTGCGAAGGTCTGAATAGAACCTTTTCTAGGTATTGAACAGATAACCTTATAACAGTCACATCCATTTGCCTGGCCCTTTGTTACATTTTCGGGATGACATCCTTGACTTTTGATAAAAATACACACAAGAAGCTCCTTCAGTTGTTCTTCTTCAGAAGGAAAGGGCTCCAGTTTTTTTATCGGAGGATATTTCTCTGGTACGATGAAATGGCAAACGGTATATGCTAGTTCATTTTCGTTTAATACTGAAGATGTTGTTGTATTTAGTTTGTTGGAATAACAACGGCGAATTAATTCAAATAAAGCTGTTTTTCCGGTCGAATTGCCTCCAATCAAAAATTGTGCATTGCAATAGAGCGTATCATTACTTGTAAGTCTTTCCCAACGCTGAAAATAAATTAGTGTATCATATTGAGTATATTTCATATTAATTTTCATCTGGTATGAAGAAAATTGCATTTGAAAATTGTTTCAGTAATATTTTTTTTTTGCAAAGTTTGGTAAGCATCCTCTTCATACAATATAGAAAAATATTTATTGTAACTTTTACAGTGTTCTGTCATTTGCATGATACAATTTATTTAAATCTTAAACCTAATTAATACTAATAACCCGGTATGCTTATTGTAAAGGGGGTATTTCATATTTTAAGGTTTTGTTTGAATATATATAAAATTTTAAACAAGGTAAAGTGTTCACGGTTAAACCATTATTTTTTGCAATGACGCCTATACCCGTCGAGTAATAATTGGGACATTTAACTATTTAAATAAAACAATTAAGGGATGTTTTCACATCTGCACTCTTGTAACGAAATATCTTTTAACAGAATGTTTCGAAATCATCATGATACTTAAAGAATATAGTGATAGGAATATATAAACATATTTAAAGCATTCGCATAGTTACTATTGTATATTTCATTGTATGAAATTTAAAACCCGCAAGGGTCCATAATTGGATTATTGAAGAATTCTTATTCTTATTCTTATTCTCATTCTTATATGGGTATAACAAATTACTTATATTCTATTCAAACAAAATCATTAAAGGTAAACAAAATATTAGAGCCATGTTGATCTGGCCATTCGGTCCGCTTGCCTAAAACCTTTCAGTCGTTTATGGGTTGAATTAACATACATAAATAAAATTCAAAAATTAGAAAGCAATTAACGAGGTTGTTACATTTGATATATGCATTTTTGTGCATTCTGTTAAATATTTGTTTGTTTTATTTGTATTAAGATACTCGTGGCACTTGTACATTCTGTCATTATTGTTTATTATAGTCTTGTATTCTTGTCTTTCATTTTTGCTACATGTATGTGCTTTGTCTATATGCCTTTTTATGTTTCTTCGTTACATATATGACGTGGCTCTGTACGTATACATCCCGACATTGTGTTACTGTACTATGGTTAATTTGTGTATTCTTGCCTTTAATCTTTACTAACATGCTTGGTTTGTATGCCATTTTGTACTCCTTGTTAAATGTTTGTATGTTTTTTTCAATGATTAAGGTTATAGCAAAATGTTGACTGCTGTATTATTCACACTTGAACCTATTATGTCTGTTTGCTTTGTTTTGTTCACGCATCGTTGTCAATATAATGGAATTTGATGTGACTGTCATACAAGTGAGATGTTTAGCTAGCTATAAACCAAGTTCAATCCACCGTTTTCTACATGAGAAAATGCCTGTACCAAGTCAGGAGTATGACAGCTGTTATGCATTCGTTTGATGTGTTTGAGCGTTTGATTTTGCCATTTGATGAGTAAAAATCCTTAATAATCTGCTGTGTACTATGATGAAAAATAAATAGTATTGTATTGATTACATGATGATTGTATAAAACAAAACTCATATTTATATCTTATATCATTTTCAGAAAATTTAATATATAATAAATAAGGATAAAAAGATAGAAAGACAAGTCATTTTAAATTACATTTGAAAACCTATCTTAACACGATGAAAGCTAATGACATCCAAAACCCTATAGTTGATAACCGATAAACCAATGACAGTACTGACCTCAGTACTCGTTCGTTTTTCGGACAGTCCTTATTATAAGAGTAAATAGTTGGCATTTTCAGTGCATTTAAAAGGATGGAATCAGGATGAAAATATTTCTGATTTTAGAAAGGAGAGAGAGAAAATCAAAACATTCTAATTATAATCTAAAGCCATTCCAAAATGACAAAAGCGGATCCGATGTTCATAGCAATACCAGAGACAAAACGGTACGAGGATAAAATGTTCGAGAATGTAGGAAAGGCCATGCAAAAAGACCTCAGTATATTTTTATTGCTATTAATTTACGAAATATTGTAATTTACAATAAATAAAGTACACTGATAACTTCTTTATCGTGTTTATGAAAAAAAAATAGCGATATTGTGTTAGTTTTTAAATCTGTGTTTTATAGTCAATGGGTTTTTCTAAATGATTTCTTATCTTTATTAAAATGTAATTTATTTAAGTTTTGATTTGTATGTTGTCTTTTCGGTTTTCCATCGTCTGCCTTCCAATTTTTCATTGACGCAGATGCACTGCTGTTTTGTTAGAATAATTTAAAAATCCGTATAGAACATTCAAGACAAAAATTTAAAATATTCTTTTGAGAAAAGTACTATAATTATAGATCTATATTTATATACACATTTAAATTATTTATATGCATACTATTGTATACGGGTATTTAAAATTACTTAATCTTGTTGTAATAAAATTGTTGGTCAAATAAATTATCAAGTCGATGCATGTTTACACTGTTGTGCACTGTCATAAAGAATAAATAATATTACATTGATTACGTAATGAATGTAAAAAACAGTAAATTAAATTAAAAATTACAAAATCAATTCCACCATAAAAAAATCCGGATGGATCTTAATGCATCAGAGACAAAAACCAATATATAATATATAATTGAAAATACTTTTTTTTCATTTGTTTGACAGATATTTAATTTTCGGTTCGTTGATCCTCCATTTTTATGTCATGTGCCTGTTATTATCAATGAACATATATACTTTTGATGAAGTGTAGGGATGTAGAAAGGGTCATACTTAAAGTAAATAAAGGCAACAGTAGTATACCGCTGTGTCTACCTAACACATATTGATCTGTTATTAATATGTCTCCTTGTTAAGATGAACCAACTATGAAAAACGTAATCAATGCATGCTGATCACGCAATAAAGATATTGTAAATATAAACAAAGTTTGATTATGAACTGAGTTTGAGAAAAATATACGATTAAAGACGAAAAGGTTTCATCGAATGGAATTTCTTGTCAATTTTACAATTAAATAGCACGGTTTGGATCGTTTTAAATGAAATCAAGGGGAATGGCACACAAACAAATAATGAATAGATAAATAGTTATCAAGGTACCAGGCTTATAATTTAATACGCGCGTTTCGTCATCATGAGACTCATCAGTGATGCTCTGATAACATGAGCCAAAAAAAAATAAAGAATAAAGAAAATATTGTGCAACAGTGGAAATAAAGGATTTAACACTGCTTACATAAATGTAAGATATACAGAATAAAGCAATGAAATAATTACAGATACATTTAATAGTAAAAACTTTTCATAAATAAAATCAGTGTTATTTATAAAGATAATGGTCCAAAAATTAAAGAGTACATAATTGAAGGAGCCCCGCCCAGACCCTCATAGATGAATATTATTTGTTGATCAATATTGAGTATCGTTCACATATATAAATACCACTATCAATTCATATAGTTGAATACTAGAAAAAATAACCTGTTGGCAGTTAATCTTTATTATATCTAGACATAAATTGAAAAAAATGTGTATCAACAATACCAGTTTAACTTATTATTCCTTTTATAAAGTTAAAACCTTTTAAATAGAATTGTTTAGCTTATAGTTGGAACGTTTGTCTACTTTCGGTTTTGGTTACTTTATGAGTTGCTGAATTTATAATATTTACATGGACAGGTTATAAAACATCTTTCCAAATTATGCTCATCAATTTCAATAAACTTGCCACCTACTGAATAACACAAAGTTTGTGTAGCTAACAACGAAAAAAACAGCAGGGGTTCAGTTTACAATTTCAACAGCCATCAAAGCTTGTAATTAAGTTGTTGTAATTTGTTAATGTGTAACATATTTGTTTTTCGTTTATTTTTTTTACCTAGATTAGGCCTTTAGTTTGTCGTTTGAATTGTTTTACAGTGTCATTTTGGGGCCTTTTATAGCTGACTATGCTATATGGGCTTTGAAGGCCGTACGGTGACCTATAGTTCTGTGTCATTTGGTCTCTTGTAAAGAGTTGTCTAATTGGCAATCATTCATCTTCTTTTTTATATTCAGAGTAATTGCAAAACTATCTACTCTAGTGGATATTGAATAAATTCGAAAGATCTGTTAAAGTACATAATTCTTAGTCATGTTAGTTTCTTTGTTCTTGTAATAGAATTAAAACATTGACTAATCTATACCCTTAACACAAGTATTCCCTGTTCATATCTAAAGATAAATTGAAGAAATTGGTTTTACAAAAAAAGAATGGCCAACGAAGATACAAGTAGTCTTAGGAAGGAATATGTCGTACTTTTTCACTATGATTCAAACAAACAATTCTCTGAAACTGATACAATTGTGTTTGGAGGACGTTTTTTTAAACCTACAATCGACTTTTGAATGTGAACCAACTGTACTCAACTTCTTGCCTTGCCGAATTTACACCTTTATTTATATGAAGGTGATCTTATAAAGGAAAAAGAAAAAGAAGTTAGCATTATCCTTTAACTTCACGTTTTGCTTTATGGATTATGTCTTCTAAATAAATTAGTCTGGCGTACTAAATTATAATCCTGGTACCTTTGGTAACTATTAGTCAAAGCTTGGTGACAATGTTGAACACATCTATCCCATCGAGATGGAAATAAATGACACAACAGATACATTGAAGGCCGCCTCATATCTCGACTCACATCTACAAATTGAAAGTGAGAGCCGGTTGACAATAAAACTTGACAGCACAAGATATATATGTTTAAGGTTCCTAATTTTGAACTATCGTTGTCAATGTTGCAACGTTTAAACAATAGCTGCGTCTGAAGTATATATCTCACAGTTCATGCGAGATTCCAGAGCTTTCATTTCCTATCATGATTTCCATGATAGAAGGTTGCTGCTTACAAAAGGACGATAATGATCCTAGAATTTAAACTGCAGTTAAAATATTTCGGATATGTACTTGCATGAACAGAAGCACGGGTGTCATATCTGCAGGATTGCCTTTCCCCTTCCAGAGTACTTGCGATCACGTGGGTGTTCGTGTTGCTTAGCCTTAAAGTTCTTTTTTATGTTGTATTTATGTACTGTTGCCTGTCTTTTCGTTTGTTTTTTTTTTTTGCCATGATATTGTCAGTTTCTTTTCCTCTTGCGAGTTTGAATGTCCCTTTGGTATATTTCGCCTCTATATTATGGTTGGTACTCGCCCTAATATTCCGATTAGAAGTTGATAAGTGTAGGGCCATTATTCAAGCGTTTTACAATATATGGTTATTTATTCCACAATCACTCAAGGGAATAAGATGTTTGATATCATACAAACAACAATTATAGTCCAATACTAGTTCCCAGTAAAAAAAAATAAGGCTGTAAGGAGAATGCTCAATGGGAGGTCAATACGTTCAGTAGAAGTAGAGCAGAGGCAGGAGATCGCATAGTTAAAGCAGTGCATAGGTAGATCATATGTCTGATAATACACATGTTAGATAGTGCACTGGTCGACAAACGCAAATAAGGTGTATGCAAAGCCAGGAACATATCACACACAGTAATAGTAGGTGTAAGAGGTCTAATCTTCAAGTACATGATTTGAAAAAAAACGAATCTACCAATATCCAGGAGTTAAGTCTTGTTCGATTAAAAAAGGGAAACTCCACCGAGTACGTTACATGATTGTTTTATGACGACAGTGGGATATTGGCAAAAAGACTGGTTATTGAGTAAAACATTGAAAATTTGCAGCGAATATAAGTACGTTGGAGGTAGAGTTTAACTAAAAGAGGAACGTTGAATAACTATGCGGCTATAAATGAACTGACCATACCCACTTGCCGGCACCTACTAAAGTCAATGAAACATTATCAAATTATCATTTCTTAGATACATAGTACAATAGTGAGATGAAGATACAGACTAAGCAGTACAGACGACAAAACATAAGGCAAATATGCTTAGCTGTCAAGCTTCAGACGTTCTACAGTGCAAAAAAAGACAAGAATTGCAAACTCAAATACTTGTTATGCTTGCAGATACTAGTACACAAGAGATAAATTAGAATCCCATATAGAGTTCAATTTCTCAAAGTGTGGGCAAAGCAATATACAACTGCGGTGGAAACTTTAGATGAAAGTGTAGGCTATGAAAGCAGAAGAGCTATGGGAACTGTCAGCAGAGGAACTCCGAGAATGGGTCAGCAAATCAAGTAAATATTCAAACAAAAACTACAGAGGACAAACCCATCAAAAAACATGTTTAAAAAACTCAGTGAAGAGGCAGTGGCATTTGTAGACGAGATAAGTTAAAAGTTTCTTGTATCACCTAATCTATACTATAGTATTGGTAAATAAAAGGATGGAACTACACAATTTTGCAAAGATTATCGCAAGGATAACAATTTACCAGTAAAAGATGGGCATCCTTTACCCTGCATTAATGACTCATTAGAGCAACCGTCTTGAACTAAATGGTTCTCTACTTTAGGTCTTTGTTCAGTTATCTGTCAAGTGGTAGTGGAAGAGCAATATTGCGCCAAAAAAATGCCTCTATTTTGAATTTTGACAAATAATGCCTTCTAACCAGCAACCTTCGAATAATGATATTGGCGGGACTAATATGGAGAATATGTTTAGTTCATCTGATATAGTTGTAATTGCAACAATCTTTGATGAAATGCTTCACCAACCTTCGAATAATGAAATGCTCCAGCAACCTTCGAATAATGATATTGGCGGGACTAATATGGAGAATATATTTAGTTCATCTGTATAGTTGTATTTGCAAAGTGCTTTGATGTAATGCTTCACAATCATTGTTCAATTCTTAATCAGCTGAAGGCGGCTGTAGTGCTAACAAATCAATTTTCCATATAATTTCTATTGCTAGGATACATTACTTGTAGAACACTATCATTATATATATAATATGTTCAGTGGACCTTGAAAATTGGGTAAAAACTGCAATTTGGCGTTGCAATTAGAAAGATCATATCATAAGGAACATATGTACTAAGTTTCAGGTTGATTGGATTTCAACTTCCTCAAAAACTATCTCGACTAAAAACCTAAAGCCCCAGTCCCACTAGACCACGATCGCACCACGCTCACCGCGATCTAAAATAAATTCAGATCGTGGTGAGGTCGCAGTATGAGCGGCATGAAAATGTAAATGTTCATTGCTTTCACGATGCTCCTACGTCCTCAGTACGCTTCAACAACAATCCCGCTACGATTATACGACGATTTCACCGCGCTTATTCTGCGACCACACTACGCTTATCAAGATCTTTCTACGCTCATCACGTCCTCACTACTACCATACCACGAGTTATCCGATTGCAACACGATCTTACCACGTTTCTACTGCGCTTATAACACGTTCTTACCACGAGTATACTACGTTCATACTGCGATTTTACTACGTTCTCAGCAAAAACGTCAACATCGTGTTCTATATCAATACAGTTCCATTCCTTCTGTTTCTGATTAATACGTAGATTTCTCTGAAACAATACAGTCATGCCACCAAAATCTACTAGAACACGTTGGCGTTGTGGTAGGGGTTGATGTAGAGGCAAAAGGAGTTCTGATAGTAACGAATCCTGATCCAGCAGAGATGACGGACCGATCAATGTAACCTAAATTACAACCTATTGCTGGTTCATCAAGCTCAAATGACGATATTTTAGTTAACGATAGCAGAGATGACACACATGTGTCAATATTAGTAGATATAGGAAGATGTGGTATGAGTCAATGAGACATCTCTCCATCCAAGTAACAATTTATAAAAGTAAACCATTCTAGGTCAAGGTACGGCCTTCAACACGGAACATTGGCTCACATCGAACAGCAAACTATAAAGGGCCCCAAAATTACTAGTGTAAAACCATTCAAACGGGAAACCCAACGGTCTAAGCTATATAAAAACGAGAAGCATGGTTGGGAAAATTGACAAGAAGTCCTTATACAAACAGACAAACAAAACCTTGAGAGATTTCATATCTTTTATGTGAAAATGACAATAAGAATGAAAGTCGAGTATGAACGTAGTGAGGTCGTAAGAAGAGCGTGATGAGGACGGCAAGGTCGTGCTAGAATCGTACTGTGGTCTTGAACAGCGTGATGTAAACGTGGTGTGGTCGTAGTGGAAGCGTAGTTGGGTCGCGTTGAGAACGTGATGGTCGTAGTGAGGTCGTAATAACGTCGCTGTGAGATCGTAGCGCAGTCTCTCCGAATAGAATCACGCTTTCGCTACGCTCTCGCTACGATAACACAGCGACCTTTGCGATCTTTCCACGACCTTAGTGCGCTCTCACTACGCTTCTACTACGACCTGTTTTCATCACGACCGCACCACGATTGTTTTGAACATGTTCAAAGTTGGCCACGCTCATCACGATCTTGAAGGACTCACCACGACCATGCTACGACCTTACTGCGATCTACACGATCGCACTACGATCATCAAAATTTCCATTTTTTTCGCAGATCGTAGTGCGATCGTGGCCTAGTGGGACTGGGGTATTAACCTGCAGCAGGACAGGCTGACAAACGAAGAGAAGGACGGACGAACGAATAGCCGAACGCACAGACCAAAAAACATACTGGCAACAAATGGGGCATACAAAAAGTTAGTTGAGGCTAATTATTCAACCAAAATAGTTTTCGAACAGATAAGAACTGAAGCATATGAAATGCATCTTTCTACAAAATATCATTGATTTATCACAAGTAGATCCTATCAAACTTATTGGAATTCATCACATTCGCTCTAAACTGTACTCATTTCCGCTTTCTAGACTGAACTCTCTATTGAAAGCGTGCGAAGAATGCCACACTACAGATAGTCGCTCTACGAAGTATAAAATATTTGCCATGGTGATGGATATTGCTAACCATAGATTATTCAGACCCGTTTTTGAACATTCGGAGGAACTGCAAAACGTTCATTCTTCAATTTTAAGTTCACAAACAAGGGTATTGATGCTATAAATATAAGCAATATTCTTCACCATAAAAGAGAAAAAAGCAACATTCCTTCCTACTTTAAGGATCAATCTTCTACTATAGTATCGTATTCCTACACCAACCCTGTTGCATCTAAAAAAAATTAATCACAAAAAAGTGTTGCAGAATCTAAATATTGATGACCTCAAAGTTAAACCCCCTGATTGTGCCTGTTGACATTCCCATTTCGTGTATAATCCTGCTGGCCATGTAATTTCTGCAGACCTAAACAAAGCAAATAACTACAAGTTGAGACAACTTTTGTCCAAGGGTCCAAAATACAGAGAGCCACAGTCAATCAATTGGAAGCAGAACTTCAAACTACTAATGGATTCTGTTGAGGGTTATGCAAAAGACTGGGCAAAAAGTGAAAAGGTTGAGGTTTACACTCTTTCGGAGTGGGTAAAATCAGTGAGGTCATTGATTCAGATAAGAGTAAGTAAGCTTAAAGGGTCTATGAGTACCAAAGCTCCTACCATCTTTAAAAACCCTCAGGTCATAGAGGAGTTGTCTTGCCTCCATGACAAATATGTTGTCGTTCCAGTTGATAAAGCCTCAAACAATATTGTTTTGTTTGCAGGAAACACTACATAGACTGCCTGATTAAGGAACTGGGGATAAATAACACACTTGGAAATCCTACATATACACTAAGTACGCTTACGAAGCAGAAGATCCTGGAAAACCACAAATCGGTTATAATCTCCTTTGGTGTTAATCCAGAAAATGAAGACCAGAATCTTCCATCCTTATATTGTATTCCTAAGCTTCACAAGAATCCTTATAAGGAAAGGTATATTGCAGGTTCTTCCAAGTGTTCCACTAAACCCCTTTCTAAAGTTCTTACTGCCATTATCACTGCAGTCAAAGAAGGACTTCAGAAATATTCCAAAAACGGCATATTCAAGAAGTGGTGTTAATCAGATGTGGGTACTGAAAAATTCAAAAGAGTTATTGGTGAATTTACAATCTCAGTCATTAAAACATTGTACCAACATTAAAACCTTTGATTTTTCAACTCTTTATACCACTATTCCACATACTAAACTTAAAGCTTGACTGAAAGAACTCGTCAGCTTATGTTCCTTTAACAAAAAGGGCACAAAACGTTTTAAATATCTAGTTTTGGGCTGGAATTCAGCTTACTTTGTGAAAAATAATTCAGAGTCAAGGAAAAAATACACCGAAGAGGATATCACTGCCATGCTGGACTTTTAATTGACAACATATTTGTTGAATTTGGAGGTTTGGTCTTCCAACAGACTATTGAAATCCCAATGGGTACCAATTGCGCTCATCTACTTCAGATTTGTTTGTATATTCCTATGAAGCAGAATTTATCCAAGGGATTGTACAGAAAGGAGAAAAGAAATTAGCCCAGTCTTTTAATTTCACTTTTCGGTATTTTGATGATGTACTGTCTCTTAATAATAATAGATTCAGTGATCACCTACATTTAATATATCCAAGTGAACTTGAAATTAAAGATACTACCTACACAGATAAATGTGCGTCATATTTAGACCTTTTTTTTCGAAATGACTACTGATGGTAGGTTGAATACCAAAATATATGACAAACGCGATGATTTTAATTTTCCTATAGTCAAGTTTCCATTTCTATGTAGCAACATCCCAGCGGCACCGGCATATAGAGTATATGTGGCTTAATTGATACGTTACTCTAGAGCTAGTTCAAAGTACATTGATTTGTTGAACGAGGAATACTGCTTTCTCAAAAGTTTCTAAGACAGGGCTATGAATCAATCAAATTAAGGTCATGACTCAAGAAATTTTACGGTCGCCAGTATGAGCTGATTGGCCATTATGACAAAAGTGTGTCAGAAATCATATCTGATATTATTCCTCAGTCATAATAACCTTTCATCATTACCGAGCTGAACAATGAAATAACACGACGGGTGGCGTATACGGTGCAGGAAATGCTTACCCTTCCCGGGCACCTGATTTCACTCCCGGTTTTTAGTGGAGTTCGTGTTGTTTCTTATTTATTATTTATAACTGTTGATGTAAAAGTCCTTTGGTTTTATGAGTCCTTGTTTACTCCCTGGTTTTGATTGTTATTGTCTTATTGAAGCTGAAAACTTAACATTGTAAATTTATAATCAATCCAAAGTCACTGGACTATGTCCTAAAGGGCAGGGCCTCAAAATTATCGTCGAACTGATAAATACAGATAGTAATGCGACTTCATATAGATATCATTGATCTATCAAAAGTAGATCATATCAAACTAACTAGAGCAGAAAACTTCTAGTTGAAAATTGCTTATTAATTCACTCGGCCATGGGTGTCAGGGACTCGAGGTATTGTCCAACTGATATGTAACTGTAGTAATGGAATTTAATATTAAATATCAGTTGTCTATCACAAGCTATTCCTATCAAACTAACTTAAGCAGAAAACTTAACATTGAAGTAGCTGGACCATGACCAAGGGAGCATGGCCACAAAATAGAAGTCAAACTAATAAGTACTGATAGTATTAATGCAACTTTATATTAATTATCAATGATTTTACATATATAACTCCTATCAAACTACCATAAGCAGAAAAATTTAACACTGAAAATTGCTAATTAAATCTTAAGCAGCTGGACCAAGACCTAGGGGACAGGGCCTCGAAATAGTCTTCAAACTGATATATATTGAAAGTAATGCAACTTTAGATTAAATACCTACCATATATCACAAGAAATTTCAATCAAACTACTTCATGCAGAAAACTTTAACAATTGTTGATGCCGTTTTATCTATTAATACCACATTGACATGATCAATTATAAATATTCCCAATAATATAATCAGAAAGAATAAAGAATAAAGATGTCACAGTTTCTTATATTAAAAAACTTATGTAACACAATGGGTACCACATGTGGAGGAGGAACTGCTTACACTTCTGGAGTATCTGAGATCACTCCTCCCCAATTTTTGGTAGTGTTGCTCATTAGTCTTTAGTTTTCTATGTTGTGTCTTGTGGAATGTTGTTTTTTTCTGTTATTTTCGTTTTTCCGCATGGAATTGTCAGTTTGTCTTCAACGTACAAGCTTTAATTTCCATTTTGTATCTCTCACCTCTCTTAATATAATCCTTTTACTGTACCTCTTTTCCTTTCACTATGTAAACACATTTGAATAAATGAGTGCCTTTCTTTCGAAATTGTAAAAAAAATTTAGTTTCCCAAAATTATATATGGTGCACCTGCCATGCCACACTGCATGTCTGTATCAAACTTGTTGGACATAATACCAATGCTTATCTTATATCTGCGAGTTTCTCTTCTCCAGTCAAAATAATTTTATAAATTTCAATAACAATGTATATATAGTAAAAATATCTTTGATATCATTTTTATTTGGTTGCTGATCCATTGAAGTATACCCAACATCTCCTTTCATCAATCTTATTCCAAAACTTTCATATCAAAAACACCTGTTTCATAAAAAATGGTTTAAATTCATAGCATGAGTAATTACCTGTAGTACTATTGAATATGTGACTTGTTTCATTTCTCCGTTAGATGTCATCACTTGTGTGTATAACAATCTGTGGTATTGTGTATAAAAAACGAAACTCTTGATACCAACATAAAATCCCCATATACATTTAAACATCATTGTGAGTAGAACCATACAAAGTCGCCATGATTTAGGCCCCCTAAATCATTGTTGGCCCATTAACAGTGATGATCAAAACGATGGACTTTTCTGTTGCAAATATCTAAAAAAAAAAAAAAAAATACAATTTGATGGCATACTTCAATATCATGGATGTGTGTTTTTCCCTTTTCAATGATTATTTGTTTTGAAAAGAAATTTGTGTAAGTTTAACTTCTGAAGCAAGCAATCATTGAAGCTAAACCTGATCTTTTAATTCAAGTATCCATGCCAGAGTATGTATTTGAATCAGGAAAAGAATCTTGCATGTTTTTTAATATATATACAGAAATATTTGAAAATGCTAGGGCATTAATACTTTACTTTTGTAATTGGCTAACACAATTATATTGGGTAAGTCATTTTTTCCCCTAATCTGTGTGAATACAAAAATGTAGGAGAATTTGTTCAGAAATTTTAATTTTTAAAAGGGGCACTAGTTGTCAAATTCATGTTCACCGATTTGACTCAATTTCTCATACTAGATTTATATCAATGTAAAACATTTATCCAAACTATTCAAAGTCTAAAATAAGCAATAGACAGGGTATGGGCTAGATAATATGTAGCTTCATTTTGTGTGTATTTTGTCTAGACGCCATCTTATTTACTATCGAAATGACCCGAAAATAACCGACAGTGATCATGGAAATGGATTTTTCTATGTCTGTTTGATTTCAACTATTATATCACTATTTCACTTTTATTAATGATTGAACAAAAAAAAATCATAATTTAAATTTTGTATGTATCTTGTAGCTAGAGCCCCTTTAAATCATCAAGTTAGTTTAGTTTAAACATATTTTTTTTAAGTGGATTGGGAAACAAGTTTTGCAACTTATATTAATCCCTTTCCACTTTGCGGTTGCGAGTGCTGCCTTATAGCGGCATTAGCCTTCTCTTTTTTGAATTCTACAAGGGTGTCTTTAACGTGCAAGAAATATGGGTCTCTCTTAACACGGGTCAGTCATTTATCGTCTCCTTCCGACGGACTATCATCGTTTCCTCAAGACCATACTCGCAGATGGTGTCAAGGGAGAGCCGAAAATTGAGTTCCTGAAATTTTCATCCCAAAAAGGAATCGAACCAGGAACCTTGTGTTAGTAGTCCGATGCACTAACCACTACATCACGACTCTCTTCAAGTAATCAGACCTCACACATATGGAAGGTTGAGAAGGAAATCTTGTGACAATGACATTGAAGTTAGATTAGTTGTTGTTAACTTACATATAACTGATATATTGTTATTTTCTAAAAAATTATGCATTGATGTTTCTTGTGATATTTTTTCTATATCTTGCTACATTAGTGATATAGAATTTTTTTTTTTCATCCCTGAAGAAAGAGAATGTATGAAGTGATGAACATAAGTTATTTGCATTGCCTATAAAAATAGGGATAAACAGATTATCAGTGTTCTTTGAAACTCTATGATGTATCTATATCTGCATCATCTTATTTTTAGGGCTGTTGCCATCAGATGAGATTCTAACCGAGACAGACCATTCATTCCTTTTGAAAATCCATTGATAATTTATAAACATATCTTGATAAGTCTTCAATTAAAATTTAGTATAAGGTGTTTCAAATTCATCTAGTATTTTATAAACATTTGTGCATATGTGAAGTTAATTAATACAATATCTATGGTTTTAGTTCTATTTCTATGGGTAACAAGCAAATCACACATTTTTTTTTTATCTTAACTGATTTCAATTCTGTCAAAATGTTACACTAAAATCAATCAGAAATTAACAGTAGGTCAAGAAAGCATCCATTTTAATATGGCATACAATGTTAAATAATTCATTCAAGGATTTAAATATCACTCAAATATTGCGAACAATAGAATTCACAGTGCTAAATATAGAATACTGCAATACTTTCTAAAAATATATTCGGAAAAGGCTTGAAGGTATATCAAGATCACTGTCTAAAACAAATAGTTTAATTCTTCTAATCAAATCAATTATCAGGCCACAAATATTTTTAAATGACAAAAAAAAATAAAAATTTAATCAAATTTACAACCATTGCAAATGCTATTCAAATCAATAATATCTTTAGGAATATATACAGGACAATTGAATAATAATATACATTGGTTAAAAAACTATACTATTCTTTATTAAACAAGCTATTCTACAATTATCAGATCCTAATTTCTTTAATACGCTTAATCTTCATAAAATTCATGTTCTGCACTTTCTAGAACATAATATTTGGTTAAAACAAAATTATTTTTAGTCATACGTGTACTATCTTTTGAAAATTTTCATTTTATTAATGCTAAAAAATAATAATGTAGAAAATCAACAATTTATTTATAGAAACAATTTTACTTTATTTAAATCTCCAAAAGATTATATAAACTTCGTAAAGTTAAAGAATTATGCAAAGGAAGGTAACTGTTTAAGTACTTTATAGTTGCAAAACTAGATTATCTCCCATTATGATATACTAAACCTAACTCAACATTTTTAATTAATAACATTACCTCCTTTGTTTGAATATATTTATTTGCCTGATATCACTTTCAAAATATAACATTAATAATTAAAAATAGTTTTGTTTTGCAACTTTCACTTCCATAAATTTTCATCAGGGCATTTTCTATAAATGTTTAGACAGAGACTTATGAAAGAACTTGATTTAAAGAACTGCAGTATGAAATACATGCTGAATATAAATAAGAATCTTCAAATACTGATAAGTGGAGTAAAATCAATGTGTCTACATTATTTACATTTAAAAAATAAAGTAAGAGAACGAAAACCAAAAAATCTGCAATTTTTCCATTTGTAATAAACCCATAACTCTAAAAGGCTTATACATGTTTTAGTGCCACCACCAAAATACAAACTTGATCTGTGAATTGTGGTAAGAAGCATTTTGAATACGTTTCATATCATTTGGTTGAGGCAAACTAAAGTTAATGAATTAAAACCATCTTTTGAACATACGGACAAGGGTAAACTTGATGCCCCCATCACCACAGTAGAGAAAGTCTAAAAAACTTTTTAAAAAAAATGGGTTATTCGTTAAAAACGTGTAACGAATAACCCCATTTTTAAGTAAACAATGCGACTAGATTGCAGGCTTTTTGCTGGATAAGAAATAATTATTTGTTTGTACAAGCAACGAACATTAGATATGTTTTCCTTTTTGGGATTACATGATGACTGACCTCTATATTCTTAAAGTTTTCAATATTTAGTCAGTTGGATGGGTATTCGATGTCTATTGATAATGCCTTACCTGTCGAATTGTATGTCATAAAGCTGGCAGAACAAATGCTGTGTTCTGTCACTGTTACACTGATGGTTGATATCCTATTGTCTCTACCAGTCAGTTATTTATCGATTGTCTGCCTTTCACTTTCTTAAGTGAGTCATTTTTTGGTAATATGCAACTTTTTTTCCGAAAAGAAAAATTGATCCGTCACTACTACGCTGCAGTAAATTTAATTAGAATTGAGAAAGGAAATGGGGAATGTGTCAAAGCGACAACAACCCGACCATAGAGCAGACAACAGCCGAAGTCTTATTTGATAAAGAAAGGAGCAAAGACTGGCGTCCAGAATGAGATCCAGCACACCGTAAATTGAATAATGTAAAAATTGGAAAACTATTCGGCTAAAGACGTCAAACTTCAATTGTATTGATAACTGACAAGTCGATTGTAAAACAATAATCAAATTAACGACCTATATTTTTTTTATAGTGCATCTTTTAAATCGGTGTTTCAGAGTCAATGGCTTTATCTGAATTTATCTTTTTTAACTCTATATATTTTTTTATGAATTCGCATCTTTGCACGAAATGTTCACTTTTTCAATACCCTTTTTTGCAAATTTTAGACAGTTTTTTTGTTTTTGATTTGGATGTTGTCCTTTTGGTTCTTCGTCGTCGGCCTTCTGATTTTTGTCAATGATACCTAACCCGTCGAGTCATTTTTATTTTAGTTGGATTTTTTTAACTTGTCTATTATTTTTTTTAGTTGGATTTTTTAATTTACCTTATTTAACAAAACAATGAATAGATCCGTCACAGCTGCACTGCTGTATCAAAATATCCTTATTATTCTGAGTGTAAAGAACATTCAAACGGAAGTGGTTCTGTAACTGTTTCACTGCTATTCGCGTACGTGTTGCTCCATAGTTTTCTGTGTTTTTGTGTGTTATTAATTATATACTGTCTCGTATTTTCTTTTGGCCATGTCGAAGTCCGTTTATCTTCATCTTTGGGGTTTTGATTATAATACACTGTTGTTTTAAATGCTAGTTTCTTTTCTTTGATTGCCTCCCACAAATTTACTTGTGCATTGTCCAATGTCGTTTTTTCTGCACTGTAATTGATGTAATTATAGTAACTATTCATGGAAACGCAGCGACATAAAATAAAGTAAAAAAGGAAACATAGGTTTGATGGACGGTTCAGCGCTTAGGCTTTTTATTATTGACTATATGTTATGAACTTTGCTTATTTCTGAAGTACGTATGCAGAGCTTTTTTTCTGTCGAATTGATCAGAGTGCAAACTGCGTTTAGACTGCTGTCTCATTAATACAAACCCCGCACTTCTTTTTATATGTATACATTAAGAAAGTCAAAGAAAAAAAAGGAATTAAGAAATTAAACAAAGGTTTTTATGTACTTTTATCTTATATTTCACATAAAAAGGTATGTATGTACATCCTGCTACAAGTATGTTTAATAACGTTCTGTATGATCTAACTGTAGTCTCTCCCGACGCAGAATTCGACATGCCTTAATCTCGGTTTTATGACGTTTAAAAAAAAATCCGATGAAGAGCTATCAACAAAAAGAGATGATTGAATGTTCAGTTCGTGCTCATATGGATTTTTCATACTGGCTGGCCCGTTTAGGTGTCTGTTTTATCATCTCTCGGTGAACTCCTGGTATATAGTATCTCATCTTCATCACTCGTTTCGTTGAGTTTCCTTTTCAACTTTTTTTTTCCGCAAAAGTTAATAAATTGTTTGACCTCTTTAGAATGGTGAATCATTGCAGTGGCAATCATTTCAATGTCTGTAGAATTAGCGAGTGGAATAAATCTTTTCACTATAGCTTTAATGGTAGTTTGTACATCTTTTATCTTTCTCTCTAACTCTGTCTTCTCTTTATCTTTATGTTCAAATTCCGCTGACGCACTCGTTTCATTATTTTTTGCTATTTCAGTGTCAGTGTCTTGAATTTTCACTTTCAACTTTTTGAATTCTTTTTGGTAATCTAAATACTTTTCAATACTTTTTTTGTCTGTTTCCGTCTTCTTACGAAAAATTTCTGTTACTGCATCGATTACCGTTGTATCATTACAGTTATCCAGAATATCAATAAATCTTTGTTCAAGATCACCATTTTTCCAATAGAAAGTATATTCCACATCTTCGTCTTCAGTACTCTGATTAGTTTTCTTTTTCATGTCTGCATCATACAAAATGTATATTTCTTTTTTCATCTGTTTACAAAAGTTCTTCATTCTGTTTCCATTATTCGCACCTGACAATTGTCGTATATCAGTAGCCAGAAGAAAATGTTTTTGCTCGGTCGAAATTCTTTTGTCCTCCTGAATTTTGTCATCATGAATAAGCAAACGGAAAATAGCTTCTGAAATTATTTTGTCAGTTTTACCTTCTACAAATAGAATTCGAGAAGAAAAAAGAAGATTCTTCATTTCTTCTGACTTTTCACCTTCACACAACTTAACGTATCCTTTTGGTACTTTGCAGATTGAATGACATATGGTTTCATTCAGAATGGATTTTGATGATACAAAAGTTCTTGACATGGCCCATTTATCTATCAATGAAGGATTGTGGGTAATTATTAGAACGGTTTTCCCGATAACATGCCTGAGAATTAAATCACGCATTTTCTTGATCATATGAGGATGCATCCCCCGATCCGGCTCCTCAAAACATATTGTTGAAAATTCTTTGTGTGAAAGAATAAGTGTTAGTTGCTTGGCTTCAAGTATACCTTCTGGTGTTTTATAAAGCGGCTTTGGTGGCAAGTCTTGTGTATCAGCATTACTAACTGAAATGTTTCCATTAAGATTACTGAATTTGTAAGGATATACAATATGTTCAGAATATTTAGCCTCTTGTTCTTTATCAACTTTTTCATTATCTAACAAATGCAATAAAATTTCTGCGCGTTCGCATGCATTTTGATAGATATTATCTCTATTTTTACGCCTGTAACGGTCGCTTCTTGTCCACTGTAGTGGACCAATTGATCGCATTGGCAATATACAAATATAACCCTTTTCTAGCCAATCATAAAGTGTATTCATGGTTTTCATGGCTTTAGAAGTAGATTCAAAATCATTCGTAATCATGTAAAAGAAATTATGTACTTCATCTTTTGTCCCACTATCTTTACCTTTTCAATAACATAATCTTCTAGTGTTATTTCTGTGCATCCTTGTGTGTTTTCTTCAAAATATTCTGTACTACAACCATAACGTCCGACAAATCTCTGTACGAAGGTCTGAAATGAATTGCCATTGGAATTTGTAGATATTACTCTGGTAAATTCAAATTCATTTATTTTTTCGTTTCTACTGTTTTTGACAAAAATGCATGACAAAACCTCCTTTGGCTGTTGTATGCAACTTATGTCTATTGAAGGATAATGCTGCGGTATTGTGAAATGACAAACAGCATACGCTAACTTATTTTTATCTAATACAGAAGATGTTGATCTATTAACATTGTTGGAATAACATCGACGAATTAATTCTAACATAGCTGTTTTACCAGTCGAATTACCTCCAATAATAAAATTTGTACCTTCTTCAAACACAAGTCTCTGTTCTTCATTAAAATGAACAAAATTGTGAAGTGAAATAGATCGTATCATTGCGAAAACGTTTATTATCACGCTGCAAAGAAACAAAATATTCTTTTGGTTTTATGTGAAAACTAATCTGTTAAACTCATTTATCAAATCATATACATTTAATGTATACAGCTTATAGCGGTTGACTATGTCTTTTTAGTGAATACCTTGGTCCTTCCTTTATCCACTGGGGTCCTAACTTAAAACTGTGACATGAGAAAAATTGATGAGTTTACATACAATGTATGTCACCAATTCCTATTGTTTTCTTTATATTTTTTGTTTGTTTCAAATTAATCGCGACTTTGATGTCTTTCCTAGATACACATTGTGGTATTCACCTTTGACGCAGTCAGTTTATAACTGTTTTACTTCACGTCTTATTAGCCAGCCCAGCTTTTTACTTATTGTTTCTGATTGAACTAGTAAATTGCACGGTTTTGTTTATCCCTTATTAACCACCATATACAGTGCGCAGTAACTAGAAATATAAGCATATTTCGGGGGTTTACAGTGTCTATGTTTAAAGATTAAGTTATTTACGAATATGCAATTATAGCATTTTAATTTCAGAATACGTTCTATCTTCTAATTTATTTTTAAACAAGATTTGAAATTTACACAAGGAAATATATCAGGTTTTAATATATATGTACTGCTTGGATGAAGCAAATAATATCTTCCTATTATTTACAACTCTATATCAAATGAATTGGCTTGAACCCTTTTAATATCATTGTACATACCTTTTTCGTGATCCAATTACCTATGCTTTAAAGTCCTGTCAAAATGCATCACTTCCTCCTAGAAACAGTTCAAATCAAACCTTGTGATATGCAATGATATATATTTGATCATTTTGGAAAAAAATATTGATAGCCTTTATTCTGCTAGGAACCAAATTCTTATTGTACGTCTTTAAGTGGAAATATTTGTAACTAAAGTCAATATAACTTTTACTACATGACAGCCAAAGTGTTTAGATTTAATTCTATATAAAACTTATAATTGTTTGTGGAACATGCGTTCTTTTGATATTTCGAAATCGATTTACGTGTCCCAAATTCAAAAGGCTATACTAATTATTTTACATATATAACTTTATAATACATGGGTTTTTAAAAAACTGACAAAGAGTTTGAAATAAGTTACGAAAATGAGGTCAATAGCTGTTAAATTATCTAGAACCTGTTTACAAAGAATAACTCAGTGTGAATAGATCAAAAAGACGATAAATAAGGTTGTGGTTATGTGTTGATTATGTTGGTAGTTGATCTGATGGAATATACTCCTAAATGAAGTGCTCGGAGTACATTACCTTGCTCTATGTTCAAATATCGTTTCGATCCCTAATATCACTGAAGAGACATTAATTGTAGAAATTTGGATATGGTGTACAAATGTTTGAACCTCATGCTTGTGATATACCATCTATCCCGCAAGTTTATTGTTTGGTTTTTTTTTTTGCAATCTTGGAATACGATTGTTTCACAAACCACGCCTCCTTTGGTGAGATACATTATATTCATAGATATTTTGTTATGTTAACCTACTGGTTCCTAGAAATGTTCTCTATGTTTTATCTCATAGATACATAACTTGAAAGTATTACCAGTATAAATAAACATAAATAGCGACCGCCTTGAATGAGGAAGACCGAAAGTGAAGGGAGGGGTTATACAGAATTTTAGTGAAAGTTTAAACTCTTAGAAGTTTGGTGCTTTAAAATTTTGAAAATATGCCGCACAGCCCTCTATTTAGACATTTGAAAAATGTCATATGAGCTTTCTTTTCAAGATATATTATTTTTACAAACTTCAAAAAAGCTGTGAAAGGAGTTCCTATGGGAAATTGCATTGTCTTTATTTTAAGAAACGCAACCCCAACCTTTCAAAAAGTATTCCAGATAGAAAATTGTACAGTCGAGAAAAATGTGTTGGGACATTATTTTATGCCTTGAAGCACATTTTATTGAAACTTGGTATCGTCGACGTTGTTTCTTCAAAAGAATGACTTGTCGTTCTAAAGGAAAATGAATGCATATAGGTAAGTGAAAAATTGGATTATACAATTGACCATTGTTGATCACGGTATTTGCCTGTGATGTCATTGTAGAGACGTCAATATGGTGTTCTCCCATTTTTTGCAAAATTGTGTTAACTTCATGAACATTTCAGTTGGATAAGTATAAGGCACAAAATGAGTGGTTGTCTACAAGTATATAACTGTGCCGGATCATATGAGTATTAGATATTTGCGGAAACTAGGTCTATACCTAGGATTACACTTTAGACTTACGATTACAGGTGACAAAAGCAAGGGGTCATCTCGAAATACAAAAACAAACCAACAATACAGATACAAATAAAGGCAACAGTAGTATACCGCTGTTCCAAATTCATAAATCTATAGATAAAAATAAACAAATCCAAGTTACAAACTAAAACTGCGGGAAACGTATGGAACGCCAGAACTGTCTTATAGTGTAAATATTTGATATGTTTTGTCGCTTTGCCTTTACGTCCTGTCATTTCTTCTTTATGTTATGTGCAGGTGCCTTTATTTTTTGATACTGCATCTCTGTGTTATGTCATATTTTCTCTATATTGTGTCTATTTTTCCTTTACTTTAGTCAGTTAATAATTGCGTCCTGTCTCAAATGTGATTGTTATGCTGAATGTTCTCAACATTTTGTTTTGATACATCTTTGTTCTATAAAAACATCATGATATTATAGTCTAACGGCTTTATGTTCTGTTTATACATATGTCTCTCCAGTAAAAAACATAATACATCATGGTATAGTGCATATACGTTTTGCCGAACAACTGATACTTCCTGTTAGCATTCATTACGCCATGTGCACATGCCTTTTACATTATGTTCAAACACAGTGCATTATATGCAAACACTTTTAACGTGATGTGCAAACAGCTTATACGTTTTGTGCAAACATCGTTAACGTTATGTGCAAACACCTATTACGTCATGTGCAAATGCCTATTACATTTTGTGCAAACACCTATTACGTTATGTATAACACCTATTTCATTATGTGCAAACACCTATTACGTTATGTATAACACCTATTTCACTATGTGCAAACACCTATTACGTTATGTGCAAATACCTATTACATTATGTGCAAACACCTATTACGTTATGTGCAAATGCCTATTACATTATGTCCAAACATCTATTACGTTATGTGCAAACACCTATTACGTTCTGGTAAACGCTTTTTTTTGACACAGATCTAAACAAAACGCATCAATGATATCCACTTCGAAAATTACGAAAATTACAAGTTTGAGCTTTCTAAAAAGCTGTTGACTGCTTCGCTGTAAATATGATTGCATCGGATTGTTAATTTAGTATTAGAAATGTGGCATTTTTATATATTGATTGATATAAAAATGCAATGCTATATAAATATTTTGCAAATGAGCAAAGCCCGTACCACACAGTCAGCTATTAAAAAAATTTATGTACCAAAAAATGAACTAAATACAAATAAGTAACACAACAACAAACGACAACCACTGAATTATGCGCTCCTGACTTGGGACAAGTGGGACAAGTACATACAGAAGGTGGCAGGGTTAAACATTTTAATAGGAGCCGAACCCTCGCTCGAACAAGGGACTGTGGTGTAACACTGCACCATAAGAACAAATTATAAAAACTAGTTGAAAAGGGCTTACTTCATGAGTTGGATACACAAAGAAAAACACATAGAAAAACACATAGAGTGGACGTGGTTCAGTACTTGTACGTCTCAACGGAAAAAAAAACCTAAGTATACAGATCGGAGAGAAATCACAGTTTCTAACAGCCGTTAGTTCAAAGTTCCCATCAGCTGGCCCGCCCCTCTTATCTAAAACTTTTTAAAAACTAGCAGGAATTATATGTACCATAAGATATTGCAACTGGCCCCACAGAAAGAACAGAATCCAAGACAAATGATTATTTCTAAAAAGTATAGTGTCTCATCATACAAAAAAATCATTGTATCTTTTCTTTGTCAGTGTGTGAAAATTATAGAATATCTCTCTCTTTCTCTTGAGAAAAACGTAGATTTTATGAAAATCAGAAGTGTTTGAATCAGTTTAAGCAATTGTTAACTATGAGCGGACGCGAGTAACACGAAGATATTTAAATGTGTTGTTTGTTGGAAGCAAATAATTTACTGTTTTAAAACATTCGTGGTACTAGTACTCGCGTCTGCTCATGTTAAAAGAATTCAATAATTCTACATAAAAAAATCCTTGTTTTTCAGATAAGTCGATTATATGTGAACCAAGGCCCGGAACTGAGTTGCATTTCCGAATCTGCATGCGTATTTCATTTTAACTCAGTTGTTTTTGATTGAGTTACAAAACTTATTACGCCGGAGAAAAAAAGCTTTTTTTTTATGTTATTATTGAAGTCGGGGAAAGTAAAGAATCAGTAAAGGAACATGTGATTTAGCAACATTTTTTTGTCAAACTCTACATTTAAATGAAATGAATGTAGACCGTATCAAATTATAATCCTTTTTATCCGTGTAAATACGGTAAATGTAAATGGAAATTTAGATCGATTTCACCTAGAAACAAAATTTAAACTGAGATAACGGTAAACCTCCCCTACATGTACCAATGAATTTTAAAGAAAATATTTGAAATGCTTATTTATGTTATTTTTAGATAATTTTAAGGATAAAAAAAACCTGGATTTATTAAATAAAATGATAAATGTTACAAATGTATAACATGTTTAAAATAGAAATGCTATTAGGATTAGATAAAATTTTGCAACTTTCAAAAAGGTCAAGCAAATATTGTAAACCTTTTTTTTTAAAAGACAAATTTTAGATTATATAACAATCTCTTCAATTTTTGAAAGTCCGACTTTCAAGATCATACGAGTCAAAGTATAAGCATAAAGATAACAAAAAAAGTCAAAGCATAATCTAGTCTCGATCATCCAGCCGCTTTATTTTTCAAAGTAGGGCGTTTGGATGAGAAGTGATATAAATATGTAATTATACAATAAATGTCAATTTTATGTTGACTGGGACCTCTCGAACAGTCGTATACGTTATAAATACATTTTTTGGTTGATGTGTAGTGTCGTTTACTTTATAAATACTTGATGGAAAACTGCTATGACGCCGAAATATCACATTCATCCAAGATAAGTTCGTTGTATCTATCTAAATAAGGGGATTTGCATCTTGATATGTGTGAGAGAAAAAAAGGGGGAAGGAGAGATACACAATGATGTACACATTCAAAGAAAAACAAAGTGTATCTAGAAGATGCCATTTGGTAAATAGTACACTAATCGGTAAAATTGATTTATACATTCGATTTTCTGCAAAACAAAAGACAGTTAAACAATATATTCAGAATCAATGAAAAGAGGTGTCAATGTGGCAGCAACCAGTGAACCCAATGACATAAATTACGAAAAGTAGACATCATCATGATAAAGAGTTTATCATTTAGACTAAAACAAAAATTGAAGAAAAATTGCCAAAAGCTCAACATTACACAAATAAGGAGATGAGGTATGAATACCAATGAGAACTATCCACCCAAGTTCAAATGATTTGATTGTGAGCAATTATAAGCAACTGTTTGGCCTTCAACAATGAGAAAAATCCATGCATGGTTTGGATAGAGAATACAAACAGGGAATGTGTCAAAGAGACACTGGGCAACCCAACCAAAGAGCAGTAAACAGCCAAATGTCACCAATGGGTCGGGTCTTCAACGCAGCGAGATAATCTTGCACCCTGAAGCCGGATTCAGCTTGTCCCAGGACAATAATTTATACAATATATTTCTATGATGTTTTTTTTAAACAGTTTGTTTTTCATATATATGCTATGCTGGAGACTAAAAATTTATATGATTTTAATATTTACTTTCTTTTGTAGACAAACCAATGATGATTTATGGACACAAGTTTTATGTGTAAAATGTGAAGAATTAAAAAAAAATGTAATACTCATGATTTTCGTTGTATCATAAACATAAACAAGATTCAAACTGAAAGATTTTTTTTTATTACTGAAGTATCAATCAGTATACTAAAATGTTGGGTAAACATTATTTTGACAGCCGCCACAAAGCGAAAAAAAAATTACACAGACGTATATTGATTAAATGAAACAAATATCAAGAAACACATTGTTGTCAGATATGTTAGAGATATTAGATTTGTATAAACAAATTAAAAGTCATATGAACAATTAGACAGTTAGTTTTTACTGTTGATTTGTATCTCATTTTCATGTCGGGCCCTTTTATAGTTGACTATATGGTAGGGAGTTTTCTTCATATTGACGGCCATGCAGTGATCACATTTGCGTATATCCATGTCATTTGAACTCTGATAGGTTGTTGCCTCGTTAGCAATCATACCAATTTCCTTATTTTTATATAAAAGGTTCACAGCAGAAGTTAGTATTCTTGTGAAGCTGTCCTTTATTGCATGCTTATACATGATTGAAATTATAAGAGTTGGAGAAGTATAATACACTTTTGAGTTATTACCTTTTCTACAAGTTACTATATATATATATGCAGTATGTGATAAATTCCATTCCATCTTTTCCATGTGCATGATTCAAACATGCATTCAAAGAGTATTGGGTTTTATGACTGACTGGTTAAGTTCGGTATTTCTCCATGGACACGGGCTACACTGGCAAAGTGGTTTTGTGTGAAGGTTGGTTCCTAAATATTTTCTTCCCAAAAGGATAAGGCAATTATTTGTGTAACAGCTAAGAAACATTCGGACTATTCTGTCGTTTGCAGTTTTAAAATCAGTTAATTTTGTAAATGGAAATTGAGTTGGCTCATTGTGTGATCTCGCTGATCTACCAGTTATACTTGTTGAGGAAGTTTTTCTACATATGCGACCTTAGTATTTGTATAAGATGTTTTTCTTAACATAGACGTAACTTGGTGTGTGCGTAATCAAGTTTTTTGTAAGGTAAGTGCATCAGATATATATAAAAAAAGGAACTGAGAATAATGAGACGAAACAAGGAAAAATGGATACAAAAATAAAGAATAGAGACTAACGGGGACACAATATACTGATGGTTGCTTGCTTAACGTCCAATGACAAATATGTCATGCATGTTTAGGACGATGTGATACTATACAAAGAATAGAGAATAGTGCTATTTTATAGTATGAAGATAAGAGAAAAAGTGGACAGGTGTGCAATAATATAAGAATAGTTTGATCTTGGGTTGCTTTTATATCGTCTTGTGGTAAATAATGGTAATGTTCATGTCCTACGAAAAAAATGGGGGGGGGGTCCACCTATGACGAGTGCTATAATATCTACACAGGACCATAACTAGGCCTCAGTATAAAACAAGGCAGGCGTTTGGGTACCGTCGTTCGCAGTACCCAAGTAATGGGGAAACCAGGGGAGACACAACCGGCCGAAAACTAAAAAATTAAGACTTAGATAAAAACCATGACAAAAAAAAAGAGTAAAACTTATATAAAGTACTTTTAATCAAGACTAGATTTGTATGTCTTCTCTAACAAAATAGCAAATAGTGTCTTCTATATAAAAAAAAAAGAAGCTGTAAACAACACGTTAAAATTTAAAATTCCATGTGTCAAAAGTGCTTTTCTGGATTTACCATCAGGACCGCACAATGCCGAATATTTGAAGACAGGGATCTATAAGGACCGAAGGTGTAGATAGATGTATGATATATATATTATCAGCAGGAGCAATAGACTTTCCCCGCGAAACAGGGTACTTGTAATGCCGCAATGGTTAGTATACGAAAACCAGCAAAAATTTGTTCAGAGGATACTTTACAAACTGTTTTATTTGAAATAATAATGTTGGTGTCGTTTTTGTTATTCACGATCGATTTCAACTTTGTATTCGCAACTGTTGCCTTGCCGACTTAAATAGATTATGACTTTTTTAACTATTTCTCCTCGCCTGCTACACTTTTGCATTTGTTATTCCTAACAATCAATTGAATAGATTTGGTTATAAACTTTATATTGAAATGAACAAAGTCGCAGTGAGATATCAAGGGGAGTTCCAGGGGTCGGAACACTCTTTTCTTGTCGATCAATGCTTTTTAATAGGGACATATGGTCGGACCCCCTTTAATCTTGGGTTGGAATCTCCTTTTGAAAATGACTGGATCGACCCCTGCGTTGTCAGTGCACTCTATATTACAATTCCATATAAAATAGTTCCGGACTCGGAACAGGGGTTAAAGCTCATGTTTCGATCAAACCAGTCCCACCCATGCCATAGTGGATACTTATCGACACCGCGAAAAAAAAACGTTCATACTTAATGATTCCCAATATCTCTATTATTAATAATTGCATAAAATAAAACAACTTGGAACTCGTTTGTCATTTTTGTGTGTTGCTGATGAAAACATAGATAGCAAAGTTTTAACTATTTGAGTACACCTATTTTTACATTTCAACTACTTCTGGCGAACAGTCTAAATTATATTTCCGACATAGAGAAGTTCGTTGATAACTGTTGTTTTTTTTGTTTGTTTTTTTCTCGAATGATTGTGATTTTTTTTTCTATTGAAACCAAACACTTAGACAAAAGTGTTTGTCCTATTCAGGAAAAATAAAAGTTTCAAAATTATACCGAACGTCAAGTGAAATTTCATGAAGTATAATTAGCTCCAAAACACCCGTCCACTGAAGTTCTTCATTATCTTTAAAACAAAATAAAAGAGAGAAATTATATCTTAGCATATAAACATGCTAACATGCTCCATGGTTGATTGCAACTTTCCTAACATAAAGTATTGCTGACTTTTTTCAGCAATTGTCCAAATCTAGCTACTGCAACGACAATTGTGATATTTTGTGTGTTTTGTGTTTTGCTTTTTAAAATAAGGTTAGTTCATTCCAAATACTTCGTACAATTACAGCATTTTCAACCTGGATAACACCGGCCGTATACAATAATTAATGTTATTAATTATAATAATAATACTTTATTCCGAAAGCAATACAGCTTATATGATACCAAATAACACATTGCTGCAAATATATTAGAAAAAAATCGTTGTTCAACTACAGAAAAAACATAACTATCGTTACATTGTTTTGGATCGTCGGTTTATTTTTACGATTTGAGAAAGCCCAAGATGTAAATGCTACCTGTAAGTGTAATTGTAATCCTAATCGTAGGTGTATGACAGTTTCCGCAAATGTCTATAATAGGACCATACGCGTATTGTCATTACCATATCCGTATATACTCGTTTGGTTTTCAACGGGTCGGACTCTATGGGTATTAAGAAGATATTTGTATTTTTAAAATAAAGTAGAATTTCTTTCACAGGAACACGGCTTGTTCTATAAATCCATATCGATACAAGTTATTACCTAAAACCGTTTAACTTCATCAGATTTTCATTTTGGAAGGAAGGCTCAAGATATAATCGATATCAATTGAAAATGATAATTGTCTTGCGTGCAAATCGTTTTCTGAATATTTCCATCAGTTAATCTCAGATCTAAACATTTGACAAATTTGTTGAAATGTTTAAAGCTGTAATACCAGAAGGGACCGTCAAAGAATAGCTTAATTCATGTCAACTTTGCCTCAGGGAGTTTTTTTTAAATGATTTATGAATTTATCAACAGGAAGTTTCAAATAAGTATAATGTTATAAGTCATTTCAGTATTGAAGAGCTGAGTACTGATATGATGCAACACTTTTGTGGCTACCAATCCACCAGCAGCAGTACTTTTTTGATTTTGTGCTAGAAACAAAAATTGACACTTTATAATTGTCGTGCGTCAACAACTTGACATAGATAATGTAGGACAAGATCACGTTAGGCCAAAATATGACTATGAATTTCAACTTTGACATAAAATTTCAAAATGTTCACAATTTGATTCTGCAATGGATCTATTTCAATACCATTACTACTAGATTAAGGAGATCGATTTGATGGAGTACATTCTATGCTTCTTAAGTCAGCACATTTGGGATACATTGTCAAAGTACGATGAGTTTGCCCATTTTTGGACATACAAGCTTGAGGAAACCTATGGGGCGCAACCTAGGATCCAAAATATTATGTGACAAAAAGTTGGTATACAATACAAAATAAGAATTATTATTGAACTGCTGTCTTACAGGCACTACTGTCAGTACCAATACTGGTAGAATGCAAGTTTCCGACGTTATATAGCAAGGGCGTTGGTAAGTTTATTGTAATGAATTGCGTTTATTTGGCTATATATTATGGTCATATTTGTTTAGTTTGAGTTATATAACGGTGTTTTGGACCAAATTACAAATGCCTTTACCTTGCTCAAAACGTTTCCTGACAAAGTCGAAATGTTCACCAATCAAACGTATAAAAAGAAAATGATACCACAGGGACATTCAAACTCGCACGTCGAAAAATAACTATCAATGTCATTAAAAAAATAGAAAAAGACCATAAGAAACAAAACAGTAGACAAAACACAACATAACAATATAAAGACTGAGCACCACGAACCGCCAAAAACCGAGGTCGATCTAAGGTGCTCCGATAGGGTAAGCAAATCCTGCTCCACATATGACACCTGTATAAGAAATGCACTTTTAACAAGAAAAAAACCTTTTATGAGGACAAGCCATATAATACTTTTTTTAATAGTTTTTGTTAACTTATTTAAGCTAAGTATTTATTTCAATATTTTTTTCTCACAAAAATATATAATTGGCAGTGTACCAAAAATGTCTTCAATGAAAGGCAAATTGTAGCATGATATTTTTTATGGAAAACTTGGTATTGTTTTCAGTATAAAATCACACTTCTGTCAGTGCTTTTTCATCATCACAGCACAGTTTGTATGGGAGTTGTCTCATCTTCGGGGTTTTCCAGTTTACGTTTTATAGTTTTTGTTCCTTTCTTAAACTTATCATCTTGCAAAAAGTCTATAAATTCTTTAACTTCCTCGGAATATTGTATCATAGCAGCTGCAATTATTTCCATTTCGCTAGAATCAGACTCTAGAAAAACTTTTTTCTTCAACCGCGTTATTATTTTGCGTTTTGTGTTACGGAAACATTTTTTTTGTGATTCTGGTAATGCTGTGTTACAGGCTTTTTCTTCTCCAGTTTTGATCTTAATAATTTGTTTACGAAAATTTATATATTCGCTTATACTGTTATAGTTCTCGTCATCTTTTTGTAACTTTATACGAAATACTTCAGTGATTCTATCAATCATATTTTCGTCATAACAGTTATCAAGAACATCAATAAATCTTTGTTCAATCGCACCAACTTTCCAACGGAAAGTATGTTCCCTTTTTCTTCCTATCTTATTTTGATCTTTGTAAACGTCCAAACTTTCATCAGTTTGCTTGTCATCGACGTCAGAATCATATAAAATGTATATTTCTTTATTCATACTTGTGCAAAATTCCTTCTTTTCTTTGCCATCACCTGAGCCTGATAATTCACGAATATCAGTTGCCAGAAGGAAATGCTTCTGCGTCGTCGAAATTGTTTTGTCATCATAAATAAGCAAACGAAATATAGCCTCCAGCACTATTTTATCGGTTTTACCTTCAACAAATAGAATTCGAGAAGAAAAAAGAAGATTTTTAATTTCTTCACTTTCCCACAACTTAACGTATCCTTTTGGTACTTTGCAGATTGAATGACATACGGTTTCATTCAAAATTGTTTTTGATGATACAAAAGTTCTCGCCATGGCCCATTTATCTAGCATCGAAGGATTGTGAGTAATTATCAACACAGTTTTCCCGATAATTTGCTTGAGAATTAAATCACGCATTTTTTTTATCATGTGAGGATGCATACCTCGATCCGGTTCCTCAATAGTAATTGTTGAAAATTCTTTGTGTGAAAGAATAAGTGTTAACTGCTTTCCTTCAAGAATACCTTCTGGTGTTTTCAAAAGTCGCTTTGGTGACAAGTCTTTTCTTTCAGTGTTGCTCACTTCAATCTTTCCACCAAGTTTAATAAACTCATAGGGATGCACGATGTGATCATGAAAGACTTGCTCTTGTGTTTTGTCAACTAAGTCATTATCCAAAAGATTTGATAAAATTTCTGCGCGATGATCAGCATTTTCATAGTTTTTGTCTCTGCTTTTATGTTGGTTTAACTCACTTTTAGTCCACTGAAGAGGACCGATTGATCGCATTGGCAATATACCAACATAGCCTTCTTCTAGCAAAAGATAAAGTGAATTCATGATAGCTTCATCAGAAGTACCAGCATCCGTTCTTCGTATCACTACACTTAATATGACACGTAATATGGATTGTAGTGTACTTAGTATACGGAAAGGAAACGAGCGCTGTACGGGAGTCTTAGATTCAAAGTCGTTCTCAATAATTTTGAAAAAATGATGTATAACTTTTTTGGTTCCAGAAATCTTTACGTCTTTTATAGCCAATATGTCCGGTGCTATTCGCCTGCAGCCTTTGGTGTTATCGTCGAGTTGTTTTGTATAACACCCATAGGATCCAATAAATTTTTGTGCAAAGGTCTGAGTAGAACCTGTACTAGATATTGAACATATAACCTTATAACAGTCATAACCATTTGCCTGGCCCTTTGATATATTTTTGGGCTGACATCCTCGACTTTTGATGAAAATGCATGCGAGGATATCCTTCGGGTGTTCTTCTTTAGAGAGCTTCAGTTTTCCTATTGGAGGATATTGCTCTGGTACGGTGAAATGGCAAACAGCATATGCTAATTCATTTTCGTTTAATACGGAAGATGTTGTTGTATTTATTTTGTTGGAATAACAACGCCGAATTAATTCAAATAAAGCTGTTTTTCCAGTCGAATTGCCTCCAATCACAAAGTTTGCACCTTCTTTAAAAACAAGTCTCTGTTCTTCATGAAAATGCACAAAATTGTGCATTGCAATAGACTGTATCATTGCTTGAAAGTCTTTCACTATGCTGAAAATAAAACAGTTATCTTATTTAGTGCATTTCATATTTATTTTCATCTAGTATGAATAAGAAAATTGCATTTGAGAATTGTTACAGTGATACTTATAATTTTGTTTATCGATGTTTGGTAAGCATCATCTACATACAGTATAGAACTATATATATTTCTTGTAACTTTTAGAGTGTTATGTCATTCGCATGATACAATTTATTTAAATCTGAATTCTCAATAATATGAATACGCCGATGTGTGATTGTTACGTGGGTATTTCATACTTAAAGATTTCTTTTGTTTGAATACAATTTAGATTTTAAACAAGAATGTGTCCCCAGTACACGGATGCCCCACTCGCACTATCATTTTATATGTTCAGTGGACCGTGGAATTGGGGTTAAAAATTAATTTGGCATTAAAATTAGAAAGATGATATCATAGGGAACATGTGTACTAATTTTCAAGTTGGTTGGACTTCAACTTCATCAAAAACTACCTTGACCAAACTTTAACCTGAAGCAGGACAGACGGACGAACGAACGGACGGACGAACGGACGCACAGACAAGAAAACATAATGCCCCTCAACTATCGTAGGTGGGGCATAAAAAAGTAAAGTATCTTCCGGTTAAACCATCTTTTTTTCAATGACACCTATATCCGTCGAGAGATAGTTGAGACATTTAACTTTTTAAATGAGACAGTAAAAGGATTTATCAAATCTGCACTCGTGTACCAAAATATCCTCCACACCACTGCATAGAATATTCAGGACTTCGAAAATCATCATAGTATTAGAGAAACATAATGATGAGTCTCTATATAAACACATTTACAGCGGATTCCATTGAGTGTGTAGCCACATGTAATATCTTTGGTTAGCATGCGTGTTAGCTGAACCATGAAGTCATTGTTATGTTAGTTTAACTACCCTACTTCAAGAATAGACTAGTCCAACAGAAAACCAATATATCTGTCTGTTGGACTATGCTACTTCGAAAGGAAGGTAGTATACCTGACCTCATAATGACTTCACGATTCAGCTAACAAGCAAGCGAACTAAAGATATTATCTTTGGCTGCACACTCAATGGAATCCGCTGTAAAGCATTCGCATAGTTACTGTTGTGTATGGGTATTTAAAATTACTTATATTCTATTCAAACAAAATTATTAACGGTTCAAACAATTATCAAGTCGATATTCTCAAGGATTTGTATAGTATATACAATTAACAATTCTTTTTGTGTTTGGCTAACAGTCCATATTTTTTTCATTCTCATGTTATGTCACCCTTTATTTTAAACGAATAAAATGAATATATTACGTGTAAAAAATTACTATACAAATTCCTGATAATCTGTTGTGTACTATCATGGAAATAATATTACTACATTGATTACATGATGATTGTAAAACATATTGATATCCTATATCATTTTCAGAAAATTGAATATATAATAAACAAGGAAAAAAGTTAGAAAGACAAATCATTTTAAATTACGTTTGAAAACCTATTTCAACATAAGGAAAGCGAATGACAATCAAAACTCTACATTTGATATCCGATAAACCATTTACAGTACGCATGCGTTTGTTGTATGATTAGAGTTTCAGTTTGTAGGCATTTTCAGTGCATTTAAAAGGACACAAGCTACAAGAAATCTGAAGTATGTTGTTTTTTTTTTTGTTCAGTCATTAATGAAAGTGAAAGAGTGAAATAATAATTCGATTTTAGCAGTCAAAATGGTTCATTTTTTGTCAAATTAAGCTAAGAAAAATTGATAATGAATAATTTTCTTGCAGGTGAATAAATCGACCTCATCAAAACCGTATTCATGTGAACTGCAATTAACCCCTTAACTAAAAATGGATAACGCATGCATTGTCCGTGGACTGGTTACTTAAAGGAAATATTGTAATTTTGATAAATAAAGTACCACCGAGAACTTCTTTATCGTGTTTATGAAACAAAAGTTTGTCCAAATTGATGCTATATTGTGCTATTTTTTTATTTGTGTGTTGTCCTTTCGGTTTCAGCCTCTGCCTTCTGATTTTTTTCATTGACGTTTAAACCATCGACTCCTTTTTGAAATTGGATTAATAAACTAACCTTATGTTACGAAAATATATCCCTCACAGATGCACTGCTGTCGTGTTAGAGTAATTCAAAAATCCGTATTATTCTGACTGTATAGAACATTTAAGACTAACATTTAAAATATTCTTTTGAGAAAAGTATAGATCTATATGTATATACACATTTAAATTATTTATATGAATTTTATTGTATACGGGTATTTAAAATTACTTAATCTTGTTGTAATAAAATTGTTGGTCAAATAAATTATCAAGTCGATGCATGCATGCACTGTTATGCACTATCATAAAAAATTAATTATTAATACATTGATTATGTAATGAATGTAAAAACAGCTAGCAATTTAAATCAAACACAAGACTTATTCGTTCTAAATTAAAATTTCAAAACCAATTCCAACATTACAAATCCGGATGGATCTTAATACATCCATACCTGCCAACTGTCACTATTTGCGGGGGATTTCCCCCATGAAGGCTCCCAAATGGGAATTTTGAAAGAGCAATTTTGTCCACAATTTAAACAAAACAATAAATTTTACTATGGCTATAGGCTTGTAATAGTATGAAGAAGCCAAAAAACAACACTTAAATATATTTGAAGGCCCCCTTGATGATTTTCTAGAACTATAGGATCCATCTTGCACGTAAAACCCCCATGGGCATTTTGAAAAGTTGGCAGGTATGTACATCAGAGACAAAAACCAATATATATCTAATTGAAAATACTTTCTGTCATTTGATTGACAGAAGTTAAATTTTCGGTTTGTTGGTCTTTCATTTTCATGCCATGTGTCTTTAATTATTAATTAATGAACATATATACTGTTGGTGAAGTGTATGGATGTGGAAAGGGTCATACTTAAAGTAAATAAAGACAACAGTAGTATACCGCTGTGTCTACCTAACACATGTTGATCTTTTATTTATATGTCTCCTTGTTAAGATGAATCAACTATGCAAAACGTTATCAAAGCTGCATGCTTATCACACAGTAAGGATATTGTAAATATAAACAAAGTTGAAAAAATATACGATTAAAGACGAAAATGTTTCATCGAATGGAATTTCTTGTCAATTTAACAATTAAATAGCACGGTTTGGATCGTTTTAAACGAAGTGAGAATGGCACCCAAAAAATAATGAATAGATAAATAGTTATCAAAGGTACCAGGCTTTTAATTTAATACGCCAGACGCGCGTTTCGTCTACATGAGACTCATAAGTGATGTTCTGATAACATGAGCCCAAATAAATAAAGAATATAGAAAATAGTGTGCAACAGTGGAAATAAAGGATTTAACACTGCTTACATAAATGTAAGATATACAGAATAAAGCAATGAAATAAGTACAGATACATTTAATAGTAAAAACCTTTTCATAAATAAAATCAGTGTTATTTATAAAGATAATGGTCCAAAAATTAAAGATTACATAATTGAAGGAGCCCCGCCCAGACCCTCATAGATGAATATTATTGATCAATATTATTAAGTATCGTTCACATATATAAATACCACCATCAATTAGTTGAATACTAGAAAAATTTAACCTGTTTGCAGTTAACCTTTATTATATCTAGACAAACATTGAAAAAAATGTGTATCAACAATACGAGTTTAACTTATTATTCCTTTTATAAAGTAAAAACCTTTTAAATAGAATTGTTTAGCTTATAGTTTGAACGTTTGTCTACTTTCGGTTTTAAGTTACTTTATGAGTTGCTGAATTTAAAATATTTATATGGACAGGTTATAAAACATCTTTCCAAATTATGCACATCAATTTCAATAAACTTGCCACCCACTGATTAACACAAAGTTTGTGTAGATAACAACGAAAAAAACAGCAGGGGTCCAGTTTACAATTTCAACAGCCATCAAAGCTTGTAATTAAGTGGTTGTAGTTTGTTTATGTGTAACGTATTTGTTTTTCGTTCATTTTTGTACCTAGATTAGGCCTTTAGTTTCTCGTTTGAATTGTTTTACATTGTCATTTGGGGCTTTTATAGCTGACTATGCGGTGTTGGCTTTGATCAATGTTGGTGGCCGTACGGTGACCTATATAGTTCTGTGTCATTTAGTCTCTTGTAAAGAGTTGTCTAATTGGCAATCATTCATCTTCTTTTTTATATTCAGAGTAATTGCAAAACAACCTACTCTAGTGGATACTGAATAAATTCGAAAGACCTGTTAAAGTACATAATTCTTAGTCATGTTAGTTTCTTTGTTCTTTTAATAGAATTAAAACACTGACTAATCTATAACCTTTCAACAAGTATTCCCTATTCAATCTAAAGACACATTGAAGAAATTGGTCCTGTTGGTTTCAGAAAAAAAGTGGCCAAAGTAGATACAAGTAGTCTTAGGAAGAAATATGTCGTACTTTTTCACAATGATTCAAACAAAAAATTCTCTGAAACTGATACAATTGCAATTGCAGGACGTGATTTTCAACACACAACCGACATTCGAATGAGTAATAATAATAATAATAGTAAAAATTTCTATAGCGCCCTATATAACAATAAAATCACTCTAAGGCGCTTTACATATATATATACATGATAAAATATATTAAGTTAACCACAAAACAAAATGAAATAAAAAAATGTTATGTTTAAAAGAACTAAAAACGTATATATGAAAGATATATGAACATAAATAATTATATTGATAGAAAAATAATAGAATTAAAATCAATAATAAGTACCAAAAAAAATAATTAAAACATAGAAAGCGAAAATATATTAAAAATTTAGCAGAAAGATTATAATAAATAATTGAAATGGTCATGAAAACTTTTGCTAGAATAAAAATTGTACGAAGAAAAAAAAAAAAAAAAATAAAAAAATCACAGCACATTTTCAAATAAAAGGAATAAGAATTAAGATAACAGCTTATTAAACGCAAGTCTGTAAAAATATGTCTTCAATTGTATTTTAAAACACTGAACAGATTTGAGTGACGAATTTGTACAGGTAGATTGTTCCATAGGGTAGCGGCAGCACGATTAAATTGTCTTTCACCGTACGTTTTTGTTCGGACATGTGGCAGTTCGAGTCTAAGGCTGCCCTCTGATCGTAGTGCCCTAGTTGTTGTTTGGAGATGTAATAGTTCCTGTATATAGTCCGGGGCAGTTCCTTGCAGTGCCGTGTACGTATAGACAAGGATTTTGAACTTTGGCCGGAATTCAACAGGGAGCCAGCTGTACCAACTTCTTTCCTTGCCGAATTATTCCTTTATTTATATAAAGGTGATCTTATAAAGGAAAAAGAAAAAGAAGTTAGCATTATCCTTTAACTTCACGTTTTTTTTTACAGATTATGTCCTCTGAATAAATTAGTCAAAGCTTGGTGACAATGTTAAACACATCTATTCCATCGAGCTGGAAATAAATGATACAACAGATACAGTCCAGTCCGTCTCATACTAGTATCTTGCATTACATCTAAAAATTGACAGCGAGGGTCGTTTGAGAATAAAACTTTACAAAACAAGACATGATTTAAGTTTCCAAATTGTGAACAACTTTCCTTGGCTATGATGCAACATTCAAACAGCGCCTGCTTCTGGAGTAAATATCTTACAGTTCATCCGAGGTTGCAGAGCTTGCATTTCCTATCAAGATTTCCCTGATAGAGGGTTGCTGCTTACAAAAGGACGCTAATGAATCAAGAGTTCCAACTGCAGTTAAGTAGTCCCTTCGAAAAATCACTGGATATCTATTTGCATGAGCTGAACTGAAGCATAGGTGCCACATGTGCAGGATTTGCTAACTCTTCCAGAATACTTCAGATTAGGCTTCTTTTTGAAGGGTGTTCATGTTGCTTAGCCTTTAGTTTTTTTTATGTTGTATTTATGTTCTGTTGTTTGTCTCTTCGGTTTTTTTTTTTTGTCATGACCTTGTCAGTTGTTTTCCTCTTGTGAGTTTGAATGTCCCTTTTACGATTGGTATACGCCCTAATATTCTAATCAGAAGATACGTTTAGGGTCATCATTCAAGGGTTTTACAATATAGGGTTATTTATCTACAATGTAATAGTCCAATACACCAGTACTAGTCAGCAGTAAAAAAAACCTGATGCGCTATAAGAATAACGTTCAATTGATTGTCAAGACGTTCAGAAGAAACATATGCATGAAGGTAATAAAAAATGTATTTTTTATTTTGAAGAAGAACGTAGATGCGTACCTAAATAATGTTGCAAGGAGAATTTGGATACATAATTTCAACTTGAACGTACAAACCAGGTGAAATATGCATTGTTATAGCGAACAGGCAGTTGTAACATATAGTTCACAGGTATCAAAGTACAGAAGTAGAGTTTAGGTCAGAGAGAGCACAGTTTTTGCAGTAGATCATAGGTCAGATAATACACAGATTAGATAGTGCACTGGTTGTCATTCGCAAAGTCAGGAACATGTCACACACAAGGCATAATCTTCAACTACATGATTTGAAGAAACAGTGAATCTACCAATATCCAGGACTTAATTCTGGTTCGATACAAATTAGTAACTCCGCCGAGTACGTTACATAGTTCTTTATTGCAACAGTGAAATATTGGCAAAAGAACTGGTAATTAAGTAAAACATTGAAAATTTGCAGCGAATATAAGTACGTTTGAGGAAGAGTTTAACTAAAAGAACGCTGAATAACTATGCTGCTATAAATGAACTAAGCATACCTACTCACCGGCACCAACTAAATTCAATGAAACATTACCAAATTATCATTTCTTAGATGCATGGCTGCTTGAGTGCACTAACAAGACGGTTGAGTTAAATAAACTTGCAGTATTTCTATGTCCATTGTACCTTATTGCAGCAGTGGCTAATAAACCCCAAAAAATCTAAATAATCTTGCTTAAAAAAAGTAAAGTAATTAGTTCCACTTATACAAATCCTCAATGTCATAACAGAAATTTATACACAAAATTTTTTAAAGGCAGGCTATTTTGAAATATTTAGCATGTAAATTTATAATCAATGCATAGTCATTTATTAGCATTAATACTTATATTTTTAAAATTAACTATCTGTATTGTTATGTAAAGGCCTTGATTGACAACATTTTAATTTTTCTAAAACAAACCAATTTCCATTGTTTGTAATACCGTTTTGAACTTCTTGGAGGCAATTATGTTGTAAAGGCCTACAGCAACACGTAATTAAATATAAAGTCAAACTTGCAACCAAAATAACCTCCATTTAGCAAACAGCTGTCTTAGCAGGTCACAGTAATACCTATGCATTAAAAACCTAAATTTAAAAGTCACTTCTCTCATATGCATCAATTTCGTAGTCCAAATGTGTCTGACCTTCATATACATGTTTGACTGTTTATCAGACAAAACATTTAACATTGTATTGTATTTTATCTAAATTTTATTGTCTTCGCTATACTTCTGTGCCAAAATGTGTCATATATATTCCCTATTATTCCTTTATCATATAAATTCTCAGTTGTTTTGATATTATTGTTTAACTTCCTGCCTGCTTGCAACTTAGATTTATTGCTCGAGAGTCTATTTGCGTCAATTTTGATTGATTCAGATTCTGCCGCTTTATACCTCTCATTTGTAGTCCGATTAGTTAATACAACATTGACATGATCAATTGTAAATATTCTAAATAAAATAATCAGAAAGAATAAAGATGTCACTATAAAGACAAGTCGTGGAAATTGCATAAACAGATGCTGAAAAAGAATAAAAGGAAGGTGTAGTCGTAGCATAGCATAAAGATTTGTTAGTTTCTTATGATAAAAACTTATGCAACACAATGGGTACCACATATGGAGGAGGATCTGCTTACACTTCTGGAGCATCTGATATCACGCCTCCCCAGTTTTTGGTAGTGTTGCTCTTTAGTTTTCTATGTTGTGTCTTGTGGAATGTTGTTTTTTCTGTTATTTTTGTTTTTCCCCATAGCATTGTCAGTTTGTTTTCAACATACACGTTTTTATACTCATTTGATATTTCTCATCTCTCTTATGTCATCCTGTTACCTACCTTTCTTCTGGGATTCAAAAGAAATTTTAGTTTCCCAAAAATTATATATTGTGCACCTGCCATGCCTGCATTTAATAAACTTAGAAATAATACCAATACTAATCTTATGTCTGGATGTTTCTCTTCTCCAGTCAAAATATGTTTCATAAATTTCAATAACAATGTATATATAGTAAAAAAATCTTTGATATCATTTTTTTTGTTGGGTTGCGCTTCATTTAAGTAAACCTAACGTCTCCTTTCATAAATCTTATTCCAAAACTTTAATATCAAAAACAGATGTTCATACAAAATATTTCAAATTCATAGAGTGAGAAATTACCTGTAGTACTATTGAATATGTTACTTGTTTCATTTTTCCGTTAGATGTCATTACTTGTGTCGCTAACAATTTGTGGTATTGTGTATATAAAACTAAACTCTTGATACCAACATAAAATCCCCATATACATTTAAACATCATAGTGAGTAAGATCAATAAAAAGTAGCCATGATTTAGTCACCCTACATCATTGTTGGTCCATAAACAGTGATGATCAAAACGATGGGCACATCTGTTACAGATACCTAAAAATAGAAAATACAGTTTTATAGCATCCTACATTTGTACTATACTTGAGTGTATGTTTTTTTCTTTTAATGATCATTTGTTTTGATAAGAAATTTGTGCAGGTGTAACTTCTAAAACAAGCAATCATAAGCAATCAATGAACATGTTGAAGTTAAATCTGATCTTTATAGTATTCATGCATTATTGTGTATTTGAATCAGAAAAAGAATTACATGTTTTTTTCATATATATTCAGAAACATTTGAAAATGCTGGGGCATTGATACATTACTTTTGAAATTGGCTGACACAATTCTATTGGGTCTCAATTTTCTAGGTTTACAAAAGTAATTAATTTTTGAATAACCTGTATACATAAGAATGATTTTTTTAGGATCGAATCAGTCAATCAAAAGATTTACCTTTGTTTCACTTTCAATGTTGACATTCTTTTCTTTTAATAGCATAACATGCATCAATCATGCATAATCTATTGCTAGCTATTGAAGTTCATATGAATACAGATTCAATGAGGTCAAATTATTCCCTCACTTGCAAGTGAAAAATTCATCATCGATGTTTCTTTATATCATATTTTGACAAAATTGAATCATACTGGCTACTAATAGCAAATCATTATCTCACTATTTCACTTTCATTAATGATTGAACAAAAAAAATCATAATTTAAATTGTGTATGTATCTTGTAGCTATCGCCCCTTTAAATAATCAAGTAATCAGACCTCACACATATGGAACATTGAGGAGGAAATCTTGTCACAATGACATTGAAGTTAAATCAGTTGATGTTATTTAACATATAACTGATATATTGATATTTTCTAAAAATTATGCTTTGATTGTCCTTGTGATAATTTTTTATATCTTGCTATATGAGTGAAGAAAATAAACTCATCATAGAAACCAGGAATAAAATTTAATATTTACGCCAGACGCGCGTTTCGTCTACAAAAGACTCATCAGTGACGCTCGAATTAAAATATTATAAAAAGCCAAATAAAGTACGAAGTTGAAGAGCATTGAGAACCAACAATTTCTAAAAGTTTTGCCAAATACAGCTAAGGTAATCTATTCCTGGGGTAAAAAAGCCTTAGTTTTTCAAGAATTCAAAGTTTTGTTAACAGTTAATTTATAATTATAAACATATCAATAATAACTCAAATCAACACAGAAGTGCTAACTACTGGGCTGGTGATACCCTCGGGGAAATAAATCTCCACCAACAGTGACATCGACCCAGTGGTTGCAAATAAACACATCATAGATACCAGGAATAAAATTTAGTATTGACGCCAGACGCGCGTTTCGTCTACAAAAGACTTATCAGTGACGCTCGAATCAAAAATGTTATAAAAGGCCAAATAAAGTACGAAGTTGAAGAGCATTGTGGACCAAAAATTCCAAAAAAAAGTTTTGCCAAATACAAATACAAATACAAAATAGATGGTATGAAGGAATGAGCATAAGTATTTGACATTGCCTATAAACATAAGGATAAACAGATTATCAGTGGTATTTGAAACTCTATGATGTATATCTGCATCATCTTATTTCAGGGCTGTTGCCCTACGATGAGATTTTAACCGAGACAGACCATTCTTTTTTAAAATCCATTGATAATCTGTAAATATAATTTGATAACTCTTCAAATAAGATTTAGTATAATTAAAGTCATCATAGATACCAGGACTAAATTTTGTACATACGCCAGACGCGCGTTTCGTCTACAAAAGACTCATCAGTGACGCTCGAATCCAAAAAAGTTAAAAAGGCCAAATAAAGTACGAAGTTGAAAAGCATTGAGGACCAAAATTCCTAAAAGTTTTGCCTAATCCAGCTAAGGTAATCTATTCCAGAGGTAGAAAGGCCTTAGTATTTTAAAAATTTAAAATTTTGTAAACAGTTAAATTTAAATATAACCATATCAATGATAATTCATGTCAGCACAAAAAGTACTGACTAAAGTGTTTCAAATTGGTATTTTATAAACATTTGTGTATATGTGAAGTTGATTTATACAATATCTATCTAATTCTATGAGTAACAAGCAAACCACACATTTTTTTTGTATCTAAACTGATTTCAATTCTGTCAAAATATTACACGTAAATCAATCAGAAATTAACAGTAGATCAAGGAAACATCCATTTCAACACGGCATACAATATTATATAATTCATTCAAGGATTTAAATATCACTCAAATATTGTGAAACAATAGAATTCACAGTGCTAAATATAGAATACTGCAGTACTTTCTAAAAATATATTCGGAAAAGGCTTGAAGGTATATCGAGATCACTGTCTAAAACAAATACTAGTAGTTTGATTCTTCTAATCAATCTATTATCAGGCCACAAATATTTTTAAATGACAATTTTTTTAATCTAATCAAATTTACAACCATTGCAAATGCCATTCAAAACAATAATTTCTTTAGGAATATATACAGGACAGTTGAATAATATATTCATTGGTTAAAAGACCAATACTATACTATTCTTTATTAAACAAGCTATTCTACAATTATCAGATCCTAATTTCTTCAATACACTTAATCTTCATAAAATTCATGTTCTGAACTTTCAAGTTAAAACTTAATTATTTTTAGCTATTTTTTGAAAATTTTCATTTTATAAATGCTAAAAATAATAATGTAGAAAATCCACAATTTATTTATAGAGAAAAACAATTTTACTTTATTTAAGGTAGCACACTACAAAGATTTTATTACTTCCAATGACTAACCTTTAAAATGCTGTAACTTTCTTATGAATGCATAGAAAATAATAAAAGAGGTATATATAGAAAGATAAAAGATTAATCTTTTAAATGGTTGCAATATTTTTATTATGCAATCATTATGTAATCAATTATTATGTAATTAGTGGCAAAATCTGGGTCAGTCCACTTGAATGAATTTAGCTATATTATCTCTTTAACTATACAGAAAATTTTAACGAAATCTTAATCAACACATCATGGGCTTCAAAAGGGTGTCTCAAATTGTCCTTGTGGTATTCCATTCTCTCATAAATCTCTAATTAGTGTAAACATCCTAACCACATTAAAGAAGATAATGTTTGATTAGGTGTAAAATTTGTTTTATAAATTCTATCTGAAATCTGAGACACCCTTTTGTAGATAATGGTCATAGGAACAACATATAATAAAATCAACCCTCTAGGGATACCTGTGCAGAAGCTAATTTCATTTGAAAGTGGAAATTTGGTGAAAAATATTTTAGACACAGTTAACATTATAATTGGTTACATAATTGTTGCATAATACTAACATTGCATTAATTTGAAAGAGTAATCTGTTAGCTATCCAAAACTACCACTTTTATAAATTTTCAAGCATTATTAAGAAAGTTACAGCATTTCAAAACTTGGGAGTTGGAGTTATAAAATCTTTGTATTGTGCTACCTTAAATCTCCAAATGATTATATAAACTTCGTAAAGCTTAAGGTGGCAGGTACCAGTGTTGGTGTACCAGAACATGTGTCCCACGCAGAAATTTTGTTATAGTTAAGCATTGAGGTATATAATTGCATCATGTGGACTAAAAAAATAAGTGAATGTAAATTCTAGGCTAGTGTACTACACAAGTAAGTAGTTGCATACACAGTTTGGGGATTTCCTTCACACATGGGTCCAATCAGATGTCAAAATTGTGGTCTCCTCACTTGACGGCATGGCACAGGCACTTGTTTCTATCCATTGGAAGACCCACTATCAACGTATTTTTACGAGAAGGTACCCAACTACTTTTTTCACCTCTCCGCTTAAAACCGTTATTTCTCTGTCAATTCAGTCTCAATTTTTTTGTTCCATACACCATTCGATTCATGAAAAGTTTATCTTTCAGATGATATGCATTGTATTTACCCTTAGAGTACCCCTTACCCCCAGTACACAAGATTTGTCAATGAATTTTCATGTGATCGTTTTTAGTCCTCCTACAAAATACAACTACTTCCGTTTTAGATAGTTTGCATAAAACAGTGAAGGATAAGTCTAAAGAGTCACACATGATTAATGTAAAATCTAGAGAGTGAATGACCCTATGAACTATGAACCGACCAATCACAAGCGGTTTTGAATTTTTCTGCTTTAAACCGGTTGTTGTTGTATTTTGTAGGAGGACTAAAATGATAACATGAAAATTTATTGACAAATCTTGTGGACTGGGGGTAAGGGGTACTCTAAGGGTAAATACAATGCATATCATCTGAAAGATAAACTTTTCATGAATCGAATGGTGTATGGAACAAAAACTTTGAGACTGAATTGACAGAGAAATAACGGTTTTAAGCGGAGAGGTGAAAAAAGTAGTTGGGTACCTTCTCGTAAACATACGTTGATAGTGGGTCTTCCAATGGATAGAAACAAGTGCCTGTGCGGTATGGGGAGAATATTCATTTTTTTTTTTGTAAACAAAAATAACTTGAGATTTTGATGGTAAGGGTTGTTTCGGACAAGGCTCTAACTCACTAAATATCCCTTATCTATTAATTTTTGACTAAAATTCTTGTCGGCTTTTAGCAGGATTCTGCAGGTGAGTATTAGATTGGTATCAGAGTATCACATTTTTTGTCTTCTTTGCAGTGCATTTATAAATTCTAAAATCTCCATGCTGGACAGACACCCACATTTAAAGGTTTTGCTATATATTTACATAAGCACGCACGCATCTTATTTCCTTGAAACCATAAATCTTATTTGTATATAAGCTTGAATGAATTTTCAAGAAAATAAAATCATAAATCCATGAAATTCTAAAGATTTATTGTAAAATAACTGGTTTCTGCCACCTAAATATTAAGCAAAGTGAGATAACTGCTTAAGTATCTTATAGTTGCAGAACTAGATTATCTCCCATTATAATTATACTAAACCTAACTCAACATTTTGAATTGCTAACATCAACTCCTTTGTTTGAATTTGCCTTTGTCTGAATATATTTATTGCCTGATATCACTGACAAAATATAACATTCATAATGAAAATAATTGTGTTTTTGCAACTTTCACTCCAACAAATTTTCATCGGGGCATTTTCTATCAACATGATCAATGTTTTGGCAGAGACTTATGAAAGAACTTCAACTTAAAACTTTTATCTAAGGTTACAACATGTTATAAAGAACTGTAGTACGAGATACATGCTGAATATAAATACTGATTAGTGGAGTAAAATAAATTTGTCTTTCTACATTGTTTACATTAAAAATAAAGTAAGAGAGGTTGAGGCAAACTAAAGTAAATGCATGAAAACCATCTTTTGAACATATGAGTTCGCATCTGTGAACGAAATGTTCACTTTTTCAATACCCCTTTTTGCAAATTTTAGACAGTTTTTTTTTTGTCTTTTGATTTGTATGTTGTATTTTTGGTTCTTCGTCGTTGGCCTTCTGGTTTTTGTCAATGACACCTAACCCGTCGAGTCATTTTTATTTTCGTTGGATTTTTTAACTTGCCTATTTTTTTTTAGTTAAATTTTTTCATTTACCTTATTTAACAAACCAATGAATAGATCCGTCACAGCTTCACTGCTGTATCAAAATATCCTAATTATTCTGAGTGTAAAGAGAATTCAAACGGAAGTGGTTTTGTAACTGCTTCTCTGCTATTCACGTACGTGTTGCTCCATAGTTTTCTGTGTTTTTGTGTGTTATTAACTATATACTGTCTCGTATTTTTCTTTTGGCCATTTCGAAGTCCGTTTATCTTCATTTTTGGGGTTTTGATTATACTATACTGTTGTTTTAAATCCTAGTTTCTTTTCTTGGATTGCCTCCCACAAATGTAATTGTGCATTGTCCAATGTCGTTTTTTCTGCACTGTATTTGATGTGTTTATAGTAATTATTCATGGAAACGCAGCGCCATAAAATAAAGTAAGAAAAGGAAGCATAGGTTTGATGGACGGTTCAGTGCTTATGCGTTTTATTATTGACTATATGTTATGAACTTTGTTTATAATTGAAGTACGTATGCAGAGCTTTTTTTTCGGTCGAATTTATCAGAGTGCAAACTTTAGACTGCTGTCTCATTAATACAAACCCCGCACTTCTTTTTATTTATATACATTAAGAAAGTCAAAGAAAAAAAGGAATTAAGACATTAAACAAAGGTTTTTAGGTACTTTTATCTAATATTTCACATAAAAAGGTATGTATGTACATCCAGCTACAAGTGTGTTTAATGACTTTCTGTATGATCTACCTGTAGTCTCTCCCGACGCAGAATTCGACATGACTTAATCTCGGTTTTGTGACGATTAAAAACATCCGATGAAGAGTTACCAACTAAAATAGATGATTAAATGTTCAATTCGTGCTAATATGTATTTTTCATACTGGCTGGCCTGTTTGGGTGTCTGTTTTATCATCTCGGTGAACTCCTGGTATATAGTATCTCATCTTCATCACTCGTTTCGTTGTGTTTCCTTTTCAACTTTGTTTTGCCGCAAAAGTCAATAAATTGTTTAACCTCTTTAGAATGGTGAATCATTGCAGTGGCAATTATTTCAATGTCTGTAGAATCAGTGAGTGGAATAAATCTTTTCACTATAGCTTTAATGGTAGTTTGTACATCTTTTATCTTTCTCTCTAACTCTGTCTTCTCTTTATCTTTATTTTCAAATTCTGCTAACACACTTGTTTCATTATTTTCTGCTATTTCAGTGTCAGTGTCTTGAATTTTAACTGTTAACTTTTTTAATTCTTTCTGGTATCCTAAATACTCTTCAATACTTTCTTTGTCTTTTTCCGTCTTCTTACGAAATATTTCTGTTATTACATCGATTACCGTTGTATCATTACAGTTATCCAGAATATCAATAAATCTTTGTTCAAGATCACCCTTTTTCCAATAGAAAGCAAACTCTTCATCATCATTATTACTAGGTTTCTTTTTTACGTCTGCATCATACAAAAGGTAAATTTCCTTTTTCATTTCTTTGCAAAATTTCTTCATTCTTTTTCCATTTTTCTCACCTGACAATTCGCGAATATCAGTAGCCAGAAGAAAATGTTTTTGCTCTGTCGAAATTCTTTTGTCCTCCTGAATTTTGTCATGCATTAGCAAACGGAATATAGCTTCTATAATTATTTTATCAGTTTTACCTTCTACGAATAGAATTCGAGAAGAAAAAAGAAGATTTTTAATTTCCTCATTTTCACTCAACTTAACACATTCTTTTGGTATTTTACAGATTGAATGAGAGATAGTTTCATTCAGAATAGACTTTGATGATACGAAAGTTCTCCCCATTGCCCATCTATCAAGCATCGCAGGGTTGTGCGTAATTATCAACACCGTTTTTCCGATAATCTTACTGAGAATTAAATCACGCATTTTTTTTATCATGTGAGGATGCATACCTCGATCTGGTTCTTCAATAGTTATTGTTGAAAATTCTTTGTGAGCAAGAATTAGAGTTAATTGCTTTGCCTCAAGAATACCTTCTGGTGTTTTCAAAAGTCGCTTTGGTGACAGGTCTTTTCTTTCAGTGTTGCTCACTTCAACTTTTCCATTAAGTTTAATAAATTCATAGGGATGTACGATTACATCATGAAAGACTTTTTCTTGTTTTTTATCAACTAGTTTATTATCAAGAAGTTCTAATAAAATTTCTGCACGAAGATCAGCATTGTCATAGTTTTTGTCTCTACTGTCATGATGGTTAAACTTACTTTTAGTCCATTGCAGAGGTCCAATCGATCGCATTGGCAATACACCAACATAGCCTTCTTCTAGCAAAAGATAAAGTGAATTCATGATAGCTTCATCAGAAGCACCGGGAGTAGCAATCTTCGGCGCAGAGAGCTGTTCTGAGATTGCGGGAGTAGTAGCGTCAAAGTCGTTCTCAACAATTTTGAAAAAATGATGTATTACTTTTTTGGTTCCAAACATCGTTACGTCTGTTATAGCCGATGTGTCCGGTGCTATTCGCCTGCAGCCTTTGGTGTTATCGTCGAGTTGTTTTGTATAACACCCATAGGATCCAATAAATTTTTGTGCAAAGGTCTGATTGGAACCTGTACTAGATGTTGAACATATAACCTTATAACAGTCATAACCATTTGCCTGGCCCTTTGATATATTTTTGGGCTGAAATCCTCGACTTTTGATGAAAATGAATGCGAGGATATCCTTTGGGTGTTTTTCTTTAGAGAGCTTCAGTTTTTCTATCGGAGGATATAGCTCTGGTACGGTGAAATGGCAAACAGCATATGCTAATTCATTTTCGTTTAATACTGAAGATGTTGTTGTATTTATTTTGTTGGAATAACAACGCCGAATTAATTCAAATAAAGCTGTTTTTCCAGTCGAATTGCCTCCAATCAAAAAGTTTGCACCTTCTTTAAAAACAAGTCTCTGTTCTTCATGAAAATGCACAAAATTGTGCATTGCAATAGATCGTATCATTGCTTGAAAGTCTTTCCCTACGCTGAAAATAAAACAGTTATCTTAGTTAATGTATTTCATGTTTATTTTCATCTAGTAATAAGAAAATTGCATTTGAGAATTGTTACAGTGAGACTTATAATTTTGTTTAGCGATGTTTGGTAAGCACCAGCTACATTCAATATAGAAATATATTTATTTCTTGTTACTTTTACAGTGTTATGTCATTCGCATGATACAATTTATTTAAATCTTAAACCTAAATAATACGAATACGCCGATGTGTGATTGTTACGTGTGTATTTCATATTTAAAGATTTCTTTTGTTTGAATATATATTAGATTTTAGACTAGAATGTGTCCCCAGTACACGGATGCCCCATTCGCTCTATCGTTTTATGTGTTCAGTGGACCGTGCAATTGGGGTTAAAAATTAATTTGGCGTTAAAATTAGAAAGATCATATCATAGGGAACATGTGTACTAATTTTCAAGTTGATTGAACTTCAACTTCATCAAAAACTACCTTGACCAAAAACTTTAACCTAAAGCGGGACAGACGGACAAACGAACGGACGGACGGACGGACGCACAGACAAGAAAACATAATGCCCCTCAACTATCGTAGGTGGGGCATAAAAAAGTAAAGTATCTCCCGGTTAAACCATCTTTTTTTCAATGACATCTATAACCGTCGAGTGATAGTTGAGACATTAACTTTTTAAATGAAACAATAAAAGGATTTATCAAATCTGCACTCGTGAACCAAAATATCCTCCACCCCAATGCATAGAACATTCAGGACTTCGAAAATCATCATAACATTTAAAGAATATAATGATGAGTCTCTATATAAACACATTTAAAGCATTCGCATAGTTACTATTGTGTATGGGTATTAAAAATTACTTATATTCTATTCAAATAGTACCAATCAAAGGTACCAGTATTATAATTTAGTACGCCAGACGCGCGTTTCGTCTACATAAGACTCATCAATGACGCTCATATCAAAATATTTATAAAGCCAAACAAGTACAAAGTTGAAGAGCATTGAGGATCCAAAATTCCCAAAAGTTGTGCTAAATACGTCTAAGGTAATTTATGCCTGGGAGAAGAAAATCCTTAGTTTTTCGAAAATTCAAAGTTTTGTAAACAGGAAATTTATAAAAATGACCACATTATTGATATTCATGTCAACACCGAAGTGTTGACCACTGGGCTGGTGATACCCTCGGGGACGAAACGTCCATCAGCAGTGGCATCGATCCAGTGGTGTAAATAGTTATCAAAGGTACCAAGATTATAATTTAGTACGCCAGACGCGCGTTTCGTCTACATAAGACTCATCAGTGACGCTCATATCAAAATATTTATAAAGCCAAACAAGTGCAAAGTTGAAGAGCATTGAGGATCCAAAATTCATAAAAATTGTACAGGAGATTAACAGATTAAATAAGCCTGATTTTTTACAAATAATTAAAATATTAAGTTTTTATTTCAATAATTATTCAACTTTTTATATTAATTTGAGATATAAGTTATGTTGATCTGTTATATACATTTGTATCTAATAAACTTGACCAAATTCTTAATATTAGTCAGACCGTACGCGTACGGTCCGACCGTATGCGTATATTGAAAAAGTACGCATACGGTCCAGACCGTACGCGTACGGTCCAAATACTCATACGGTCTGGAACATTAATACATAGTAGCAATAAATATTAAACACAAGACTTTATCATTCTAAATTACAATTTCAAACCATTTCCAAATATATGCAATATTGTGCTAACTTCTAAATTGGTAGTTCAGAGTTGAGGTACTGTGTGTAAAGTGCTCTATCTGAATGCTAACTTATATTGCTGTATAATGTTCCTGATTTCGTATTGGTCTATGCATCCTTAAAATATTCATTTTTTAAAATACGACCATTTTTAGTTTTTTTACGCATGTTTCTTATGATTTCTACATTGTAACATTCCGGCGGTTCCTTAACGTCTACCTCTAAAAAAAATCAACGAAGCCTAATCCGTCGAATAGGTTACACGACTGAAAAATTGTCCTTATACATGGAACAATAAAAGTACTTGTCTGTACTAAAATATCTTTATAACTCCGAGTGTAGAGAACTAGACGATAATCTTTCAATCAGTTTTTACTAAGGTCTGGAGCAGGCATGTCTGTAACTGCTAGTAGGTAATTTATGTTAATCATTGTCATTTTGTTTCGTTACTTCTGTAACCTTTTCGAAAATTCTACTCGGATTTCGTTAAAGGGAGTTTAACTGTACGTATTGCCGTGTGTTTGTTTAACCCCGCTGATTTTTTGCGCCTGTCCCAAGTCAGGAACCTCTGGCTATTGTTTTTTTTTTTTTTTCATTTAAATGTTTCGGAGTTTAGTATGACCATCAATATCACTGAACTAGTACATATTTTTGTTAAGGGGTCAGCTGAAGCCCGCCTCCGGGTGCGACATTTTCTCGCTGTTTTGGAAACCCATTGCTGGCCTTTTGCTGTTTCTGCTCTTTGGTAGGTTTTTTTTCTCTTTGACATATTCCCCGTTTCCATTCTTAATTTCAGAAAATTGTAATAACGTTTTAGAATATAGTGATAGGTCAATATATATAAACATGAACATATCTCAAAGCATGTACATAATTACTGTTGTAATTGTAATAAGTTTATTGCAAATCAGCATATAATATAATGCTATAGCATCAACAACATATATAATATAGTAAGCGACATAATATAAATGAAAACAGAAAGCAAAATAATAACCAAAAAAACAGTTGTATATTGTATATGGTATTTAAAACTTATATTCTATTCAAACAAAATCATAAAAAGTCAAACAACTCATCAAGCTGATAATCTAAAAAAATAAATATTATTGCATTGATTGTAAAATCAATTCTCAAATTGATAGCCATTATCATGTTCAGTACATTAAATATGATAAAGTAAGGATGAAAATACGTAGAGATGGAGAGAGATATATGAAACACAAGTCATCCTAAATTACAATTGCAAACCGATTCCAACACAGGTAAAGCGAAAATCCCACAAATCTCCACAAGCGATATAATTACTTAAGTGTAAGTCTGGCAGTTCTTATACTAGTTTTTCAGTTTGTTTCCTATTCATGTTCATGCTATGTTTCCCTTTATTTTAAAAACATATAAAAAAGTTTAAACAAACAGTATGAGAATGTAGTAACTAACGATTATGCTAAAAAGAAGTGTTTCTGTTTTCTATGATAAGTTTATTTCTACCTGTACATTAAATAGTTTTGAATCAAATGAGGAGATAATGAACTGTATGTACCAGCAACGAGCACAGAGAAACAGAACAAACTATATATATTGAATTTACGTCTAAGGCTAAAAGATGGCCGACCCTTATATTCTTCAAATTATCAATATTCACTCGGTGAGTTCGGCATTTGCTGTCTAATGATAATTTCTTACCTGTCAAATAATATTTCATTTAAATGAAGAAAAAAACGGGTGTAGTTCTGTAACTGTAACACCTGCATCAGCCGCAATTGGTTTTTTGTCGCCTACCTTTCATTTTTTTCAATGACGAAATCATTTTTATACTTATAATTCTTTAAGTTTTTAAAGAATCGATCTATAGATTCGTTCCATCCGCATTGTAACTATTAGCAATTACATCATAACATATTGATTGTAAATACAATACTCAAACTAACGGCCTATAACATTTTCAGTACATTGAAAAGGATGAATGAAGGATGAAAATATTCATTTTAAATTCTTTTGTCACAGCTACACTGCAATTAATTTTACTTCATAAGGATAGAGATGTGTTAAAGCATTTTGAATTAGAATTTAAAACTATTCCAATGACAAAAGCTTAAATGAAATGTTTCTTTCCATTCATGAAGCAATATGGGTAAAAGGCTAAGATAACGAACTGTGGATATCAGAAAACAGAGTCAATAGTTATCAAAACTACCAGGATTATAATTGTATACGCCAGACAACATAGATATTGGTTTTCCTTCTCGGGCTAAGTAATGACTGACCTCTTAATCCTTTTCAAGATATCAATATTCAGACATTTGATTCGTATTCGCTGAGTTTTGATAATTTCTTACCTGTCGAATTATCTATCAAATTGATGATAGAAACACGTTGCGGTCCTGTAACTAGAACTGCTGGCAGTTATCATTGATTTGTCAAAGCTACACAGCAATAGTATTGCATAGATTACTGACACGTCGACACAAACTAATTGTCAATATTATGTTCAGTGCATTGAATCAGATAAGAAAAAGATTTAAGATATTCTATATTTTAGTGAGAAAGAGAAGGAATATGTATTTAACGCATTCATTATATTGTACAAATTTTAACATGAAGAAAGAGTATGTCCCTTAAAAAACGAAAGGGAGTTACCGAAATACAATTGGCAATTTTTTTTTTGCGTGTTTCTGACAGGCCTGACTTATGAAAGATTTCGGGTCGTTCACCTGTTCATTCTTGTTATGTTTCCCTTTATTTTTTTATATTATTATGTATGACGATGTTATAAAGATCATGCGTTAAACATTGTTTCTTACAAAACATGAAGCAGTTAATGAACTGTCGGAACCAGCAACGAGCATAGAGGAGCAGCGACCAAATTGCATATCACATTTACTCCTCAGGCTAAAGCCAAATGATAGCCGACCTCTTATGTTTCACAAATTATTAGTATCCGCTCTGTCAATTTATTGGTGTGGTTCTTTAAATGTTGCAATGCTGGTGGGTATCCTATTGTAACATCCGTACCGATAGACAATATTGAATAGGGTGTGATTAATTCTATTACAAAATCAAATTGAAGCTCAAATGTAACTCATTCAAAAAGCATTACTATAAACTATAAAAACAGATGAAGCAATATCAGAATGACAAATTAAAGAAAAGAAATATATTGTTGCATTACCATCTTTCTTACATAATTAAATGGTTGGATGGAAAATCAGAATTCAATACACAGTACTTATTTTGCGATATATTGTAATCTTCAATACATGTAGTACCATCGCGAACTTCTTTATCGTGTATACAGAGTAAACTAGTGGTTAAATTAGTAATGCGATATTGTCTGATTTTTCAAATCGGTGTCTCACAAACAATGACTAAGTTGGTATTGCTGAACATTTGCTATGAAAATTTCATTCGTCATTTTTAGACATTTTCATTTATTTTTATTTGTATGTTGTTCTGATGGTTTTTTATCGTCTGCCTAAAGTATTTTTATAATTGCTATACTATACGGGTATTTGACATTAATTAATCTTGTTCTAATAAAATTGTTGGTCAAATAAATTATCAAGTCGATGCATGCATGCACTGTTGTGCACTATCATAAACTAGAGGCTCTAAAGAGCCTATGTCGCTCACCTTGGTCTATGTGTATATTTAACAAAGAACACACATTATAGACACTAATATAACTCATGAAAAAATTGTGTTTTGGTGATATGTTTGTCAATCTGACTTTACTGAACATTCTTGCTGTTTACAATTTTCTTTATCTATAATGAACTTGGCTCAGTAGTTTTAGAGAAAAATAGTTTGTGAAAGTTTTATACAAAACTTTCATAAAAAGTAAATTCACAAAAATACTGAACTTAGAGGACAATCAATTCGGAAATTCCATAATCACATGGCAAAATCGCAAAAATAACAAAACGCATCAATAATTTACAAAAATTGTTAAAAATTGAATATTAAGGGCAATAACTCCGTATGGGGTCAATTGACCATTTTGGTCATGGTGACTTATTTGTAGATCTTACTTTGCTGAACGTTTTACTGTTTACAGTTTATCTGTATCTATAATAATATTCAAGATAATAACCAAAACCCGCAAAATTTCCTTAAAATTATCAATTCAGGGGCAGTAAACCAACAACGGGTTGTCCGATTCATCTGAAAATTTAAGGGCAGACAGATCTTAACTTGATAAACAATTTTACCTATGTCAGATTTGCTCTAAATGCTTTGGTTTGAGAGATAAAAGACAAAATCTACATTTTCCCCTGATGTTTATTTTTAGCCATGGCGTTTATCTTGGCTGGTTTGCCGAGTCACCAGACATGTTTCTAAACTAGATACCCCAACGATGATTGTACCAAGTTCGGTTAAAATTGGCCGAGTAGTTTCAGAGGAGAATATTTTTGAAAAAGTTAACGACGACGGACGACGACGACGGACACGGACGACGGATGCCAAGTGATGAGAAAGCTCACTTCGCCCTTTGGGCCAGGTGAGCTAAAAATAAATAATATTGCATTGACTACGTAATGATTGTAAAATCAAACACAAGTCTTATTCTTTCTAAATTAAAATTTCAAACCAATTCCAACATTTATACAAATCCGTAATTCATTTGTTTGACAGATATTAAATCGTCGGTTCGTTGGTCTTTCATTTTCATGGCATGTGTCTTATTATTAATGAACATATATACTTTTGATGAAGTGTATGGATGTAGAAAGGGCCATATTTAAAGTAAACTAGAGGCTCTAAAGAGCCTGTGTCGCTCACCTTGGTCTATGTGAATATTAAACAAAGGAAGCAGAAGGATTCATGACAAAATTGTTTTTTGTGATGGTGATGTGTTTGTACATCTTACTTTACTGAACATTCTTGCTGCTTACAATTATCTCTATCTATAATGAACTTGGCCCAGTAGTTTCAGTGAAAAATGTTAGTAAAATTTTACAAATTTTATGAAAAATTGTTAAAAATTGACTATAAAAGACAATAACTCCTTAAGGGGTCAATTGACCATTGCGGTCATCTGGACTTATTTGTAAATCTTACTTTGTTATATATTATTGCTCTTTACAGTTTATCTCTATCTATAATAATATTCAAGATAATAACCAAAAACAGCCAAATTTCCTTAAAATTACCAATTCAGGGGCAGCAACCCAACAAAGGGTTGTCTGATTCATCTGAAAATTTCAGGGCAGATAGATCTTGACCTTATAAACAATTTTATCCCTGTCAGATTTGCTCTAAATGCTTTGGTTTTTTAGTTATAAGTCAAAAACTGCATTTTACCCCTATGTTCTATTTTTAGCCATGGCGGCCATCTTGGTTGGTTGGCCGGGTCATCGGACACATTTTTTAAACTATATACCCCAAAAATGATTGTGGCCAAGTTTGGATTAATTTGGCTAAGTAGTTTCAGAGGAAAAGATTTTTGTAACAGATTCCTAAGATTTACGAAAAATGGTTAATAATAGACTAAAAAGGGCAATAACTCCTAAAGAGGTCAACTGACCATTTCGGTCATGTTGACTTATTTGTAAATCTTACTTTGCTGAACATTATTGGTCTTTACAGTTTATCTCTATCTATAATAATATTCGAGATAATAACCAAAAACAGTAAAATTTCCTTAAAATTACCAATTTAGGGGCAGCAACCCAACAACGAGTTGTTTGATTCATCTGAAAATTTCAGGGCAGATAGATCTTGACCTGATAAACAATTTTAACCCGTCAAATTTGCTCTAAATACTTTGGTTTTTGAGTTATAAGCCAAAAACTGCTTTTTACCCTTATGTTCTATTTTTAGCCATGGTGGCCATCTTGGTTGGTTGGCCGGGTCACTGGACACATTTTTTAAACTAGATACCCAAATGATGATTGTGGCCAAGTTTGGTTAAATTTGGCCCAGTAGTTTCAGAGGAGAAGATTTTTGTAAAAGTTAACGACGACGGACGACGACGACGGATGCCGGACGCAAAGTGATGGGAAAAGCTCAATTGGCCCTTTGGGTCAGGTGAGCTTAAAAGGCAACAGTATTATACCGCTAGATGTGTCTACCAAAACTTGAATAAGCAGTATAACACAAACAATAAGATAATACACTGTGGGTACCAGCAACAATCATAAAGGAACAGGGACAAATAAGATAGTATCTGCTTCTCAAGCTAACTGATGATCGAACTCTAATATTTTTCAAGTTATAAATGTTCAATATACAATCTATTGGTAATGTCTTACCTGTAAATACTTTATTATACAGATGACAGTAAAACAGAAGTGGTTCTGTAACTTTTCCTCTGCTCTTTATATTTTCCTTGTTACATTTTTTTTTTATTGTTTATCAAATTAAATCTCATTTTTCTTATGATCATGATGTAATTTGTTTATCTTTAACTCTTAGTGTTGATTTCCCGTTAGAATTAATTATCCTTTAAATATACTGTATAGCGCTGCACAGGATTTGAAACTATTTATTTTTTTTTTTATCAATAAAAATATATCATTTTATAGTTAATGAAAACAATACTTCCTATACTTATTTTATAAGGACATAGGTCTTATGTTTATTTTTTAAATATGTCTCCTTTACGAGATGAATCAAATTAAAGCTGCATGCTCCATCACGTAATAAAGATATTGTAAATATAAACACAGTTTGATTATTATGAACTGAGTTTGAGAAAAATATACGATTAAAGACGAAAATAATGCATCAAATGGAATTATGCTTCTTGTCAATTTGCCTTGAATAATTATATATAACAAAGTTTGCATGTGTTATAAAAGAAAGTGGAGAATAATGTCACCCAAAGAAATAATGAATAGAGAAAATATGAAGAATAGAAAAAAGCATGTGCAACAGTATGGAGAATAAGAGTGGGAAAAAAGGAATTAGGTGATAACAAAACTGCACAAACAGTGGCGGATCCAGGAATCAATTTCACAAAACATCGTAAGTTTAAGTCTTCAGTGTTATACTTAAGACTTTCCTAAGTGCAATCCTAAGACAATTTCACAAAGCATATCGTAAGTTTTAATCCTACACTTAGGACCACTCTTACGATTAAATCTTTTAAGTCTTATCTTACGACCACTCTTAAGATATAAATACCTTAGCAACGTACTTTCGTTTCATCGAAGCATGCGTAGCGTATCTCCCTATGTAAACAAAACGGGACGGAATACTTTCCACGTAGATCTGATGGAAATAACAAAAAGAAAGCCACACTATTCAGAGAGTGAGTTTCTTGTACTCTCTGCCACAGTTACATCCAACATTTCTGTGATTAGGATAAAGTTCGGGCAAAATCCTGACTATCCAAGACAAAAACAAGTACCTGTTGGGCACAGGTTGTCGAAAGGTACAAAACTGTTTTTTTTTTTCATTGCCCATGTAACAGTATGGCAAAATTAGGAGAAAAAATGGTCTACCCTTCATTCTAGTGAAAAAGTGCAATTACTTATTTATACATTTATCCATGCAAAGAAATTGCTTCGGCCGTTGAATTAACTAATTTTGATCGTTTGGTACATTGCACAGGGGCGGGTCCACGTAACCTTGGCGTAATGGGTGTACGCCCCCCCCCCCCTCTTTTTGCAAAAAAAAAAAAAAAAAAAAAAACTATCGTCATTAGCTTATATTGTATTGAATATGGCAATTTATCATAATCATTAATTAAACACATACTCTGATTTCTTTTTATACTCAGATTCCCCTATTCGATGGTTGACTGGGACACCTTTTTAAACAACCAAAACGGTAAGTAAATCTATACATGAAATGGTTTTTTTGTGCGACACTTCCCCAATGGCCATTCTACATCTACCCGGGGGATACTCACTATATATGATGATACCGGGGTGGGTATGTTCCGAGACACGGGGTTGCATTTCAGCTAAATTGTTTGAAATTGGGTTAATATGTTTTTTTTTCTCCTTGCATTTGAAGGGGTCAGATTTGATTATCTAGAACGGGGTATTATAAATACAATGTTACCCTATTGTTCAGCCATTTTAAAAAGGGGGTTTCCCAACACAGAGTAAAAAGGGGGTTCCAACTATATGCTCCCATTCAAATGCATTGATCGGCCAAAAAAAGGGGGGTTCCAACCCCCGGAACCCCCCCCCCCCTTTAGGATCCGCCACTGACAAAAATGAAAGATAAACAGAATAAAGAAATCAGATAATTTTAGCTTTTATGACAATTTACAGAGTAAGTGTTATATAAAGATAAAGAAAAGGGTAAATCAAAAATTAGGCACATATATAAATACCACGATCAACATGATTAATTCATAGAGAAAACATGGAAAGGTTTAACCTGATGTTTGCAGTTCCACTTATCTAAAAATTTAAAAAGTGTCAGTTGAGCTAATTCCTACTTTTAAAAGTTACAAAGTTTAAATCTTTTATACAATTATATTCTTTATTTGCAAAACCATCAAAAAACAAAATTTGGTCATGGCAAATACATAGACAAAACAAACATAATGAAAACTTTATATATATAATCGTTTAATTTATATCTTGAACCTGAGACTACTATAACACATATTATAGTGTTATAGTAGTCTCAGCTTGAACTTTTGTCTACTTTCGCATGTTTCGGTTTTAGTTTGTTTATGCATCGCTATGGGAATGTATAATATTCAGAATCATGAACGGACAGGTTATAAAATATCTCTCTTAATCATTAACATCAATTTCTTCAGCCATCAAAGCCGGGCTTCAGACTAATTGTACACTGAAAAATTCGAAAGATCTGTAAGAGTACATTAATTCTTAGTGTCTTTGCTCTTGTAATATTATTAAATCTTTCGATTATTCTACCATTTACACAAGTATTCCCCATTTAAAGCTAAAGAGAAATTAAAGGAATTGGTCCTGCTTCGCTCTACATAAAAGTATGGCAAAAAAAAAAGAAGTAAATTACAAAAATACTGAACTCCAAGGAAAATTCAATCGGAAAGTCCCTAATCAAATGGCGAAATCAAATAGCAAAACTTATCAAACGAATGGACAACAACTGTCATATTCCTGACATTTCAGTCAGTTTAATTGAAGTCTGGAGCTGGCATGTCAGTTAACTGCTAGTAGTCTGTTGTTATTTATGTATTATTGTCATTTTGTTTATTTTCTTTGGTTAAATCTTCTGACATCAGACTCGGCATTCTCTTGAACTGAATTTTAATGTGCGTATTGTTATGCGTTTACTTTTCTACATTGGTTAGAGGTATAGGGGGAGGGTTGAGATCTCACAAACATGTTTAACCCCGCCGCATTTTTGCGCCTGTCCCAAGTCAGGAGCTTCTGGCCTTTGTTAGTCTTGTATTATTTTAATTTTAGTTTCTTGTGTACAATTTGGAAATTAGTATGGCGTTCATTATCATTGTACTAGTATATATTTGTTTAGGGGCCAGCTGAAGTCGCCTCCGGGTGCGGGAATTTCTCGCTACATTGAAGACCTGTTGGTGACCCTCTGCTGTTGTTTTTTATTTGGTCGGGTTGTTGTCTCTTAGACACATTCCCCATTTCCATTCTCAATTTTATGGTACAGGCATTTTCAAATGTAGAAAATGGTGGATTGAACCTGGTTTTATAGCGTATTCTTAAAAAATCACTGATTCAAGCAAACAATTCTCTAAAACTCACACGATTAGGTTTGAATGAACGTGTTCACAATCGGCATTCCAATGGGAACCATTGTACTTACTTTCTTGACAAATATTTCCTTTGTTCACATGAAGATAATTTTATAAAGCAGCTTTTTAGGAAGAAAGAAAAGAAGCTATCATTATTCTTTAACTTCACATTTTGTATACAGATGATGTCGTCGGACTAAATACTTAAAAGCTTGGTGACTATGTTGTACACATCTCTCCTATACAGTTTAGTATATCTCATATCTTGACTTACATCCAAAGATTAACAGTGAAGGTCGGTTGAGAAAAATACTTTACAACAAACGAGATTATGACTTCAGCTCCCTAATTGTGAACTTTATTTTGCTGTGTTGCAACATTCAAAAATGGCATGTTTATGGGAAATATATATCCAAGTTGATATGCGCTTCAATAGCTAGCATTTCCAATCGTGATTTTCCTTATAAAGGGTTGCTGCTTAAAAGGAAGCTAATGAACGAAGATTTTCAAGTGAAGTAAAAAATCGGATGTTCTTGTATGAGTAAAATCACGGGTGTCACATGAGGAGCAGTATTTGCTTACCTTTCCATAGCACCTAAGATCATACCGTTTATGGTGGGTTATAGTATTGCTCAGCTTTTAGTTTTTTTGTTCATCTTTTCATTTTTTGTTCATGATTATTTTGCATTGTAATTTTGTTTTCGACTTATCAGTTTGAGTGTCCGTTTGTTAACTACAGTCTTTCTTTAAAGGTTGACAATCACCCTAATATTCCGATCAAATGTTGTAGTTTCAGGCCGTCATTTAATCGTTTTACAAAATAGGGTTTAGGTATTCCACAATCTCTCATAGGAAAAAGATATTTTGTATCATACAAAGCAGCAGTAATAGGCCATCCCAGTAAAACAAACCTGATACACTGTAAGAAGAGTGGCTAAATGGATTGTCAAGACGTTCAGAAGAAACATGAAGCCAGTAGGTAATTAAATTTTTTTTTTTATTCTGAATCAGAATGCAGCTGCGTACCTAAATAAGGTTGCATGGAATATTTGGATATATATTTCCAACTTGAACGAACACACAGGTATAAGATGCACTGTAACAGCCAACAAGCAGCTGTAGGATATAATGCACAGGTACCGAAGAACAGATTGAAGTAGGATCAAAGGACAGACAGCACAGTTAATCAGTGCAAAGGTAGACATAGGTCAGATAATACACAGGTTAGGTAATGCAATGGTTGCAACACAAAAAAGTATATGTAAAGCTAGGAACTCGTCACATACAACAATGACAACAGTAGAATATTGGCAAGAGAACCAGTAATTGATTAAAACATTGGCGAATTGCAGCATCATAAGTTCGTTGGAGATAGAGTTAAAGTAAACTAATAGAGGTAAAGAGAGATGAAAGATACCAGAGGGACATTTAAGGTCAGTACTAATTCAAGGTGAGTTAATTAAGTAGTAAATATACGGCTATTTATGAGCTTAACATAACCACTCGCATCCATTGAAGTCAAATGCAGGCTATACATGCACATAGTAGTAAACAAGAGATATATAAGGACAATGGTTCTAAAGAAACTTAATAAGCAATTAGAATATCTACATATGTAGTTCAATTTTTCATAGTGTGGACATATCAATGCAATTGCGGTCAACACTGCAGATGAATGACACTTTTTGATTTTTCGAAAAAAATATCATTAATTTGGCTCGAGTATAAGCAACCTTCGAATAATGATATTGGCTGGACTGCTATTGGGAGTATTTTAATTCATCTGATGTAATTGTAGTTTCTTTAATGCGATGCTTCAGAATCTTTGTTTAATTCTTAATCAGCTGGAGGAGGGAGGCTGTAGTGCTAACAAATCAATTGTGTATATAATTTCTATTTTTATGATACATAACTTGCTTGAAAAAATGGTTGATGCTGATTATCCAACCAAAATACATGTAGTCAAAGTGATATGAACTATAAATAGTAATGCAACATCATACAAAATACCAGTGATATATCACAAGTATATCTTATCATACTTATTGAAGCAAAAAACCTAACATTAAAAATTTCTGATGAATTCAAAGTCTGTGGACCATGTTCTAAGGTGTAGAGCCTCAAAATAGTCATCAAATTGATATGTACAGATAGTAATTTGACTTCATACAAGACATCATTGATCTATCCCAAGTCAAATCTATCAAGCTAACGTAAGCAGATCAATTAACATTAAAAATTCCCGATTAATTCAAAGTCACTGGGCCATAACATAGGGGGCAAGGCCTTGAAATAATTGTATGACTAATATCTACAGATGGTGATGCAACTTCTTACAACATAGCATCGATCTATCACAAGCAGTCCCTTTCAAACTAACTTTAGAAGAAAACTTAACATTGAAATTTTCCCCATAACAAACAAGTGAAACTGTGAGATACTGCTCACTGACGATACCCCACCCAAATACTTGATGGTAAACAGGAAGTTGTTGAGTGATGAATCTGAAAATGCATCACACAGTATAGCTGACATATATAAACCCTGAAACCAAATTTCAGAAAAACCTTGTAATGTAGTTGTTGAGAAAAATGTGATGAAAATTTTCAACTAGGATGTCAAGTGTAAAAGGATGTAAGTGTTCGGTAAACAGTAAGTTGTCGAGTTATGAATCTGAAAACGCATCACACTGTATAGCTGACTTATATAAACTCTAAAACCAAATTTCAGAAATCCTTGTTGTGTAGTTCCTGAGAAAAATGTGACGAAAAATATTCATGGGATGGACAGACTGATGGATGGAATGATAGATGAGAGATAAAACAGTATACTCCCACTTTTTAAAATCTGATATGCCAGAAAATGCATGCCTCAATCTTGTCTCAATGACTTTTTAGGGGCAAAGCAATATATATTAAGACTATATTAAGACAAAAAAAGGTTGCCTTAGAGTACTTACATGACTGTACAGTCAAACAAATTTACAGTAAATCCAAGTCCCCTGTGCCTTCTTGCGGCAGTGACCAATAAACAAATAAAAGATATAACAACTCAGTCTAAATAATCTTGCTAAGAAAAAATAAATTAAAATAAAAAAAAACTTATATCTAATGAAACAAGTTGCAGTGCCATGTAAAGGCCTTGTTTGAAAACATTCTAATTTTTTTGAAAACAAATCAATTTCCATTGGTTTTTAAAACTGTTTTGACATTCTGGCAGGCAATTATGTTCTAAAGGATTACAGCAACAAGTCAATTTGCATACAGTCAAACAGGCAACAAAACGTTGACTTAGCTAAAACCGGTCTTGGCAGGTCACATTAAAAATGCATAATACCTATGCATTTTCAACCTCAATTTAAAGGTCAATCCTCTAATATGATGGTTCCAATACTAACCTTGATATACAGGTTTGACTGTACATCAGGCAAAATATTAAAACATTACATGGTATTTTATCTAAATTTTATTTTCTTCACTATACTTCTGTGCCAAAATGTGTCATATATATTCCCTATTATTCCTTTATCATATAAATTCTCAACTGTTTTGATATTCTTGTTTAATTTCATGCCTGCTTGCAACTTAGATTTATTGCTCGAGAGTCTTTTTGAGTCAATATTGATTGGTTCCAATTCTGCAGCTTTATACCTCTCATTTGTAGTCCGATTGGTTAATACCACATTGACATGATAAATTGTAAATATTCCCAATAAAATAATCAGAAAGAATAAAGATGTCACTATAAAGACAAGTCGTGGAAACTGCATAAACAGATGCTGAAAAAGAAAAAAGGAAGGTGTAGTCTTAGCATAGCATAAAGATTTGTTAGTTTCTAATAAAAAAACTTATGTAACACAATGGGTACCAAATGTGGAGGAGGAACTGCTCATACTTCTGGAGTATCTGAGATCACTCCTCCTCAGTTTTTGGTAGTGTTGCTCATTAGTCTTTAGTTTTCTATGTTGTGTCTTGTGGAATGTTGTTTTTTCTGTTATTTTCGTTTTTCCCTATGGCATTGTCAGTTTGTTTTCAACATACACGTTTTTATATTCATTTGATATTTCTCACCTCTCTTATGTCATCCTTTTACCATGTCTTTATTCTGGGATTCAAACGAAATTCTAGTTTCCCAAAATTATATATTGTGCACCTGCCATGCCTGCATTAAGCTTAGAAATAATACCAATGCTAATTTTATGTTTGGATGTTTCTCTTCTCCAGTCAAAATATGTTTCATAAATTTCAATAACAATGCATATGTATAGTAAAAAAATCTTTGATATTATTTTTTTTTGGTTGCTGCTTCATTGAAGTATACCCAACATCTCCTTTCATCAATCTTATTCCAAAACTTTTATATCAAAAACACCTGTTTCATAAAATATGGTTTAAATTCATAGTATGACAAATTACCTGTAGTACTATAGAATATGTGACTTGTTTCATTTCTCCGTTAGATGTCATCACTTGTGTCTCTAACAATCTGTGGTATTGTGTATATAAAACTAAACTCTTGATACCGATATAAAATCCCCATATACATTTAAACATCATAGTGAGTAAGAACAAAACAAAGTAGCCATGATTTAGGCCCCCTACATCATTGTTGGTCCATAAACAGTGATGATCAAAGCGATGTACACATCTGTTGCAAATACCTAAAAATAGAAAAATAAACAGTTTTATGGCATACTACATTTCTTTGAGCTTGCATTTATCCTTGATTATTCGTTTTGATAAGAAATGTTTGCAAGTGGAACTTCTGAAACAAGCAATCATTGAATTTAGATCTGATCTTAATTGTTTATAGTATTCATGTCATTGTATGTGGTTGATTATCAGGGATAGAAACTCACATGTTTTTTCTATATTAAGAATAATTTGAAACTGCTGTGCCATTAATACACAACCTTAGTTCTTTTGATATTTTCTAAAGATTATATTAACAAATAGGATCTAATTCATTCTTTAATCCATTATTTCTATAGGAAATCTATGATCATATTTGATCCTTTAAAACTAAATTCCAAGATGAAATTTGATATCTGCTAGTAAACTTGAAACTTTACACCCAACATGAAATTGTACATATTGAGCTGGTAACCTCAACCCAACCACCCAACCCACAGGACCAATAATTTCTTTGGACTTTTGACATTGCAGGAAGTTTAATTGAGTTGATTTTATTTCCTTATTATTTTTTTTTATATTTCAGAATTTTGAAAGAAATATTGCTATATTAAAAGGCAAGCTTATATAGATGTACATTGCATCTAATGCTCACTTCTATACAATGAAATAAACAAATCAACATATGGGCTTTGATTGTTGTTGAAGGCCATAAGTTGACCTGTAGTTGTTAGTTTCTGTGTCATTTGGTGTCTTGTGGAGAGTTGTCTCATTGGCAATCATACCACATCTTCTTTTTTTAATAAATAAGAATGTTTGATTAATACAACATTGCTTTATACATTGGGAAATTAAAACAATATTGATGGTTTAAGTTCTAATTCAATGGGTAACAAGCAAACCACACATTTAAAAAATAATCTAAACTGATTTCAATTCTGTCAAAATATTACACCAAAATCAATCAGAAAATTAACAGTAGGACAAGGAAGTATCTATTTCAACATAGCATACAATATTAAATTTATCATTCAAGGATTCAAATATTATTCACTTAATGTAAAACAATAAAATTCTCAGTACTAAATATAGAATACTGCAATAATTTCTAAAAATATATTTGGAAAAGGCTTGAAGGCATATCAAGACCTCTAAATCAAATAGTTTAATTCTTCTAATCTATCTGTCCACAAATATTTTTAAATTTCAAATATTTAAAATATTGGATCCAATTTACAAACATTGCAAATAGCTTTCAAATCAATATCTTTAGGAAGATATACAGGCAATTAAAAAATATAATCATTGGTAAAAAAACTATCTGAATAAAAAATGCAGTGAGCTGCAAAATATTACGGACAATGTTTTTCTTTTTCTTTTGCTAAATAAAACAATCCTTTATTACTATTCTAAATGAAACAATCCCTTCTAGAATTATCAAACCTTATTCTTCAATAATGCTTAATCTCAATAAAATTCATGTTCAGATTTGAACTTTCTAGGTCACAATATTTGGATAAAGCTAAAACTATTTTTAGCAATACTATCTTTCGAAAATTTTCATTTTATAAATACATGTAGAAAATCCAGAATTTATTTATAAAGCAAAACAATTTTACACTATTTAGATCTCCAAAAGTTTATATAAACTTCCTACTCTTGAAATATTATGCAAAGGGAGGCAACTTAAATGTAAATTATAGAGGCAGAACAAGATTATCTCCCATTATAATCTTATGGAACCTAACACAAAATTTTAAATATCTAATATAATCTATGGTGTTTGAATTTTCCCTTTTTTTTAAATTGCCTAATACCACTTACATAATTCAACATTCAATAATGAATTAATTTTGTTTGGCAAATATTCACTTTCATAAATTTTCATCTGGGCATAATTCTTTGAATGTTTTGACCGAGAGTTATGAGAGAACTTTAACTTAAAACTTTTTAACATGTTAAGAACTGCAGTATGAGATGTATGCTGAATATAAATTAATATCTAGGAATACTGATTAGTGGAGTAAAATAAATGTGTCTTTCTACATTGTTTACATTAAAAAATAAAGTGAGACAACAGAAACAAAAAGTGCAGCATATATTTTATTTGTAAAAGCCCATAACTCTAAAAGGGTTTAAGTGACATTGATTTGTGAATTGTGGTAATAAGCATTGTGAATAATTTTCATAACATTTGGTTGAGGCAAACTAAAGTTAATGAATAATCAAAGAGCAGATTGCTCTGAGGGATACGATTGCCATTGTTTTCATTGACACATGTATACATGTAGCTGGATAATATTATTTTCAAAACTAATTCAACTGCAAATGCAAAATGTAATTTACGTAATCTGAATAGTTACAAAATAGCCAATACCGGTTAAAAGTGTATGAACAATGTACTTAGGCCTATTGTGTTTTATTTTTGTACTATCAATTCCAAGTTTACTTTCCACAGCAGTCACTGAGACTCAGAGTGAGAGAAGTATAATTTTTCACTTCGTATCTTATCACCTATTTTCCTACATTAATTCTAGGAGGAACCCCATTCCTAACTCTTTAAAATATTTAATTTCCTTTGGGTCAGTGATCATGACTCCTTTCCGTACACTTTCCTCGGTTTAAATTGCGATCGTTACGACGTTTATCGAATCCGGGTCCGTTAGGGCCCATTCACGTTCGCACCCACTCATGTTCGCCCCCTTTCACTTTCGCACCCTACATATTCGCACCCAAAGTCCGTTCGCACCCTACATGTTCCCGCCCAATTTAATTGGTGTTGTGTTTAATAACTATAGCTTTGTAATCAAGTTTTGGCAAGTGTATTCTTATATTTGTTGTCATTGTCTCAAAATAAAGTGAGACAGCATTTTTTTTTTTGTGTTGAATAAATTTTAATCATGTTTTTGATAGTGTATTGTTAAAAAAAAAATCCTTTCTAAGTAAAGTGGGATTCTGTCAACGGTTTATTTTGTGTTGAATAACTCTTAATCATGTTTTGGTAAGTGTATTGCTATAACTTTGTTTCATTGACTTGTTTCAAAATAAAGTGAAATTCTGACTACGTTTTTTTTGTGTGTTGAATACATTTTATCATGTTTTGGTTACAATAGTGTATTATCTATATTTTATTGTTTCAGATCAAAGGGACCAAGCTGTTAAAAACAATTATTATCTTTTGTGTTTTTCATTTAAAATCTTGAATGTTTTACTTACACCAAATCAATTTATAACAACAATCAGGATTTTCCAATTATTCAACTGGAATTTGATTTAAAATTGGGCGCGAACGTGTAGAGTGCGAACGGACCTTGTGTGCGAACGTGTAGGGTGTGAAAGTGTATTGGGCACAAACGAACCTGATACCACGTTTATCGACAGAACGAGTTAATTTTTCTGAACATGTCGTTGATTCAGAATTCACGGAAGTAACTTCCGGAAGGGAGGCAACTCGAAACGTAATATGGAAGAATCCATTTCGGCCAAACGAGTGTTAAAGTAAATCTTTACGATGTGGACTAAATTTATTTTAATTTAAATGATGCATATGATTTAAAATTATGCAACAACAATAATCTTCAATAGCAGACATACATAGAAAGGATCCCATGAGTTATAAATTAATCAATTTAGTGGGGAATCCAGAAGTTAAGAAAACTATACGCATGCGCAGAATTACCTAAACAAACCCTGTAGTAAGAACTTATAATATTAAACCTAAATGGTTCTCTATTTTTTTTCATGGAAGTACAATATCAAATATCAGTTTAATAATGGTGACATATAAGTAAAACCCCACTTCAGTTCTTATATGACAGAAATAGATTTATCGGAATTCAGAGAGCTCTCGCATTTTTATCACAACTGGGGAATTCCCTCTGACGTGTTTCTAAATTTATAAAAACACTAAATATAAATACTGCTTAATTCTGATTTTCCGTGTTGTTAAAAACATGCATATAAGTCAAAGGGAAATATTAAACATGAAGGTTATGAAAAGAACAATATAGGAAAGTTGTTTGAGTTCATTACCTTTGTTTGTTTTTACCTTTTAAACCAAGACAATCATAAGAATCTGAGATGGTCCTTAATGTTTAGAATAAAACGATTGACGTGAGGGCATTGTCCTGAGCCACTGGTATAAGTCTACAGATTGCTTGAAAGCAATCGTATCCCAAAAACCTGAATGAAAACCAACTTTTGAACATATGGACATGGGTAAACTTAATGCCCCTATCACTACAGCAGGGGCATGAAAACATCTATTCCAACACTATTCAATCATTTCATAACTTACTACAATGCTTTGATCTTGCTGGCTTCACAAATTTACAAGTCCTACATTTAGCATTAGGTACATACATTCTCTCATCATATGGATAGACTGACTGGTATTTCTCTAAGTTTAATGGAGTAATCTCCCCTGGATCTCCATTACAACATTTATGGAAGAAGTATAAACTGGCAAAGGCATTTATAATGGGTATCAATGTATGGTTTTGATCTGGTAGATACTTGTAAAGAAGTGGTAACATGTCCATGATACATATAATGTTACCAGCTAGTACTAACACTCCAAATAATACTTTCATACACTGGTTTCTGAAAAAAAAAGTTATATATCTTTTTTTAATTACTGAATATTTAAACTAATGCAACTAAGGAATGTTTGTAGTTTTTCATTCTTAATTTTAAAAGCAAAAGTCATTTCCTATAAAAAAAAAAAAAAAAAAAAAAATAACAGCTCCTTGAAACCTGTACTTAAAAAAAAACCCATTTTTAAAAATTTTGTGAGATAAATACTTATAAAAAGTCAAATATTACGAGATAAATTTCTTATCGATATAACTCTTAAAAAGATAATCACTAAGGTACAGAAAGACCATGTGCCCGAAATATCAACTTTTCAGAATATACAAACATTTACATTGCTGTTCTTCAGCTTGATAGTGACTATAATATACTCTTTTTATTCCAGATCTTACCTTGTGTACAGAAAATACTGTGAAGCATTGTATAAAACCATTGTTAAACTTTTTGGTACTGCAATCCTGATTGCCTAAAAAGGTAAAAAATAGTGTTGTCAAATTGTACACTTTTGTCTAACCAGTTACTCTTATAATCTTTTAACAGATTAACCGGTTAACCGGTAGTTAAAGTTGATGTTTAAAGGCCTTATCTATAGTAACCTAAAAATATATATAAGAAGATGTGGTACGAGTGTCAATGTCATGTGACAACCTCCCAACAAAGTCATAAAGTTATGTTTTTATAATATGATGAATTGAAGAAAGTCCTTTGGCATTATAAGGCTTGTCTTTGAGGATTCCTGGCAAAGTTTGACTTTTGATAATCAAATACACCGTATCAACTATGTCATTTGTACTAACTTCAGATTGAAAAATTAAAAAAAAACCTTCTGAATTTTGAAGAATTGAATATGTCTGAAATCGATGATTGTTTCATTTTTTCTTGCTCACTGAGTGTCTCCGTTTCAATTTGAACTGATTAAGAATGTTACTCGTACTAAAAAGTATACATTGGTTTGAATTTTGCAATTTTTGAGTTATAATTTCATTTGATGCATGACAAAGCCTTACACATTCAGATGTAGGTCTACACAGTATTAGATCAAAAATGAAATAATGAAGTACATCAAAAAATTTAATCTTATTACTGATTTAAAGTTACTGTTAAAAAAACATGTATACTAATTATGTTTCCTTAAGATCTTGCCCCGAGCTGATAGACAAGTTCTAATTAATTTTATGTTTTTTTATTAACTATAGCAATCAATATACTGGATAATTGATCTGTAAAATCAATTACCACCATAATTTTTATATAAAACATAACTATTTAATGACTTCAATAAAAATTTATATCAAATCTATTAAAATTGAAAAAAAAAGTCAGGTTAACCGATTAGCGTTTTTGGTATTAGGTATTTTGAGCGGTTAACTGGTTAACCGTTGACAACACTAGTAAAAAACTAAACCTTGAGGTCTCAATTTTATGTGAAAACAAAAGAAATTTAAATCCTTGGTATATATCAATAAAATTCAAGGTTTTGAAACAGATTTATATGTCAAAGGGAATGAAAAATTCTGATAAAGATATGACGAAGGGAATGAAAGTTCAGGTCTATAGATTTGTCAAAAGACAATTTGTTAAAGAAAGTGAAAATAATGTTAAAGACTACTTTAAATTCAATTGGTATTCAACGAATAATAATGAACAGTATTTGTATTTGTACTTGAAGCTTATAGTTATCAGTGACACAAGTTAACAAGTATATTTATGATCCAATCATTTCAATATTTCTTATTTAAACATGTTAAAGTACAAAACAAATCTCTTACTTTGTCAGCAAATGTTTGCAAGTACATGTATGATGACAACTAGGCGTGAAATTCAGAATGTTAATGTATTTACAACAATTTTAATTTATTTACCAATACATACCGATGAAATTATGGTACATATTTTGCCTACTATTCCTGTCCTTAGTATTGCTGAATCTCTATAGAAATATAATCCGACTGACAAGAAAAATAGCAGGACATAAATTATGACAATTTGAAGAAATTCCATTTTCTGATCAGTGCATGAGTCTAAAAAAAGAAAACACTATGTTGGACATAAAATATAAAGCATACATGTATATAAATATAAAAATATCTAAGTTTTGAGGTCTGGAACTGGCATGTCAGTAACTGCTAGTAGTCCTTTTTAAATTTATGAATCTTTGTCATTTTGTCAACATGGTCAAGTTTCTTAACTACATCAACTATAGTGCTTCTGCTGCTTTGTGGTAATCTGAATTCCTTAACTATTATCTCTGTGCTTTTTATGTGCAAACCATTTTATTTATGCTTTTGTGTTTTTATCTCATAAGTGCATGCTTCAGAGTGTTTTTAACTTTTAGGACCTTTTAAAGAACTTTTGTGTTGCATGTTTATATATTGATATGATCTCTTGCTTACTATGTTTAATTTATGTGTGCATGACTTGATATGTATGTTTTGTTTTATAGTTGCTCTGTCGGTTTTAAAAGCTCTTAAGACCTTATATGTTTGTGCTTGTGTAACGGGAAAGCATGATTCTACATACAAAATCATCTTTGTATCCACCAGGACTTGAACACGGGACCAGATGAGTGAGTCTGTGTTACAAGGCAGCGTGTGAACTGACTGAGCTAAATAAATACTTCCTTAGCTCAACTGCTCACTATTAAGTATCTACCACATGTTTTAAGAGAAGCAATCCCGTCACATTTTCCCCACCTCAAGAGTCATCATACCATTATGACATGTATGACTCTCACACAACCATACCATAGCTAGAATTCCTCTCTTACCAATGTGGAATTTTAAGTTGGGTGCCAATGTAATCGGAGAACATTAATTTTATTAAAAAATTGCTCGTCTTCACTAGGACTAAACTGAAAACCAGGACCTAAATGCAGATACGTATGATCAGGGTCAAGATCAGAATCAGACATTGGGCCATCAGGGATGAGTGTAAACAAGAACAAGGGTATGCATGAATAAGTCTGGATTCCAAATTACTCAATCATTAGACATTAACAACACAATAATGTCAATGTTTTCTTGTAGTTTTGTATCAAACAAACACAAAATTCGATTGTGACATTTGACATTTTCATGAAGTTCATTCAACTTATAATCACTTTCATAGTAAAATACATGGTTTTCTCACTTTAACACAATGGAATTTAATATTTAGAGACCTACAATTTTTCCAGTTCTCGCCAAACTTATCGTCTGTAATTTTCTTAGGAAAACTCATGAGAGGTTCCGAAGTCCTTACCTCCAAATAAAAGAGTTCCTAGATTTGGCGGACTTTCCAAAACTAAACAGATGCTTTTCACCAGCGGTGCTGAATTATTGATGACCCAATAGTCTTTAACCTCAGTGAAATCAAGTCAGCTTCATCGATAATCAATGCATCGTCTTCATTGTTTTACCTGTAATTAATACACAAAAGATAACCAATAAGAAACTTACAAATAATTATATTTTTATTTGTACTGATACACATCCATGTACTGTATAACTGTATACATGTCATTTTGATCAATCAAAGATCCTCTTATAACTTTTGATAATGTGAATAAGTGATTTTTACCTCAAAGATAGTGCTGTTTGAAATATAAAGGGATGATTTACCTAAACAATCGAATTTGTTAAATGCAAACAACTGTTTGTGAGTGCTTTTAGATAATTCAATGATGCTATGGATTGTAAACACTTCTTATACATATCTATGGTGGATTAAGATGAATGTTAATCTGTTTAACATTTACATTTGTTTCTGATTTGGTAAGTTTATAACCTTACCTCTTGAAAGGTGGAATTACAATAATAGATCTTGCTATATATACACAGGCAGAATCATTTGTGACTGGAATGACTGCATGTGGATCGTTGAATAAAATTGGATGTTGTAAATTGATTTTGGTGTTTCAGGGTTCTAAACCTTTAGTCAATTTTGTTGCCATTATTTTCAGTACAATTTTATATAAACCATGTATCATTATAATAAGTGAATCACTTACAAATGACTTAATTCATCATTTGTTAATAGGCAATTTATTATAAAAATGGAAATAAATTGAAATGGTCTCCATGGCTTAAAATATTTAATACTAGGGAAGATGGACATTGTACCAACAGGTCTTACAAAAAAGTGAAGGGGTCCTGAAAAAAGAGCATTGTGTCATACCCTCCCAAAATCTTCTGTATACGTAGGATACACTAAGTTCCATGACTTCACCATGTTCACCAAAAAAGAATCTCAGCTTAATGCTAACAAATAGATCTGTTACTGCACTTTGCTTCAGACTACCTTGAAAGTAAAGAGGGACAAAATAGTAAAAGTATCAGCAACACATGATCTACAATTTACTTACATAGATACATGTTTAAGAAAATGTGGTATGAATGACAATGAGACAACTCTGCATCAAAGTCATAATTTATAAAAGTAAACCATTATTTTTATAGGTCAAAGTACAAAAATGAACTGTCTTCAACATGGAGCCTTGGCTCACACTGAACAGAAAGCTATAAAGGGCATAAAAAATGACTAGTGTTAAAGCATTCAAACAAGAAAACCAATGTACGGTCTAATCAATACAAAAAACAAGAAACATTTATGAACCACATCAACAAAAGGCAACTACTGCAATTCATGAACATCCAATTCCTGACTAAGTAAAACAGGTGCAAATAATTGCAGCAGGTTGTCTGGAACTATAAATTGACCATTTACAACTACATGTAGTAGAGTTCTTGCCCTATAATGAAAATTTTAGTTTATTCTTCACCTTTTTAGCTCACCGTGCTAAAGGATCTGTGAGCTTTAGTTATCACTTGGCGTCCGTCATCATCGTCCGTCTGGTGTAAACTATTTAAAACATCTTCTCCTCTGCAACTACTGAACCAATTCCAACCAAACTTAAGCTGAATGGTCCTATGGGTGTCTAGAATAAAGTTTGTGTTAAAGGTCACTTATGGCACAAAATGGCATTAAATATCAACTTCATCATAAAACACCAAAAAGGTCTCAATTTAATTCATAAATGGGTCTACTTCAAAAGTCTAAATGCTAAATATATCAGTTCTTTTCATAAAAGTACATAATATTCTCAAAAGTAAGCCCATTTGGGACATTTTGTCAAAATATGATGATTTTGTGCATTTTTCAGACCTAAAAAGTTTAGAAACACCTTGACCGCCAACTACGATCCAAAATGTGTTGTAACCAAAAGATTCCAATTTTGATATAGATTTCATCAATATAAAAACATTTTGGATCGTAGATGGGGGCCAAGGTTAATTATGCCAAAAACAATTAAAATTAAAAACCAATTGTTCAGAGAACAATTGAAGGTCTTTCCACCAAAAACAATGTATTTTAATATGAAAGTTGTAAAATTAAGTTTAAAGTGTCATTTCAATCGTCAAATGATAGCTTATTGTACGCTGATTCCAAAAATATATGGTTTCTATACAATATTTTTCAAAAAAGGGAGATAATTTGTTACTTCCAATTTTAAAAAATGTTACTTTCGATAATATTTGAATATTTAATTGACAGATTCCAAAAATATCTGGTTCTATATACTTTTATATTAATAAAGTACAAAAAATAGCTACTTCCGGTTTACACAAGGTCACTTCCTGTTGTTATTTTCAAGGTTAAATGGTTTGATACCTTTTGCCAAAAGTCTCATGGCTTTATCATGTATAAATATGAGGTAGAAGCAAAGGTCAAAATCTAGAACGTCAAATTAAGCTATGACCTTGAGATCAATTTCAAGGTCATAAACCAAGGACCTCAAATCAAAAGACCATAGGTCTTAATTATATTTGGTTAATGAGTTATATCACCATACGCGTATTTTTAAATACAAGAGGGGAGAAAACTCCCTTTTACGTTCAACGTACCTTTGCAATCAAAATTTACGTGTTACGACATGTCGCAACTAACAATTTAGAAAAAATAATTTGTCGATATCTTATACGGTTTCTGGAAATGAGTGGAAATAAGCCAAATTCAAAAATTAGAATATGACCTTGACCTTTGACCTTGACCTAATTTTCATTTTTTTGCACCAAGGACCTCAAATCAAAAGATCCTAAGTCTCTATCACTTATGGTTTACAAGATAGAAATGCATATCACTTATATCAAATGCATAAGGGGAAATAACTCTCATATGGAGCGTTCATATTGCTTCGGTCAAAATTGGACAAACCATGTGAAGGATATAATGAGCAATTTTATAAAATAAATTTGTTGTAATCTTTTACGGTTGCGTAGGAGTAGTGGACACAAGGAAAACAGTGTTTGGGGAGATAACTCCTACAAAGAAAAGTATTCGGTTACACGGTGTAAATTTCAAAGGCGCATAAACTGTTGGATATCATATACCAAATATCTAAGCAACATATTGCAAAACAAATGTTTATCGCAAGAACAAAATTTGGCGGAAGAAAAAAAAAAAAAAAATAATCAGAAGAAAAACAATAGGTCTTTCCACAGAAAAGTGGAAAGACCTAATTATGGGAAAAAATTACCAAAATTGACCTTTTAATACTAATAATGTTTATTTAAGGGGTCATAGCTCCATAAATTGTAATGGAAAGTGCCAGAAAAACTATTTTTGTCTTAATAGTATTATCACAAGTATTTCTAGTTGAAATTTGTAATTTCTTGGCCCGATTAAAAAAACAGAAAAAAATCAGGGCCGATTTTAACCCTTCCGGAACCATCTCCTTTTCTGTTTTATCAACATGGCCACCATGGCTAAAAATAGAACATAGGGGTAAAAAGCAGTTTTTGGCTTGTATTTTAAAAACCAAAACAGTTAGAGCAAATCTGGCATTAGGTAACAGTGTTCATAAGGTTAAGTTCTATCAGACCAGACTCACCTGCAATTTTCAGATGAATCTAATAACCCATTGTTGGGTTGCTGCCACTAAATTGGTAATTTTAAGGAAATTTTGCAGTTTTTGGTTATTACATGTATCTTGAATAGTATAAATGATAAAGATAACCCATACAGAAAAAATGATCACTAGGCTAACTGCATTGCTCAACTGGCCACCAGTTGAGGGCTAGCTGGCCATCAGTTGAGCAATTAGTTGAGGGCTAGCTGGATTTTTGCCATGCAAATTAGGTAGCCCTCAACTATCAATGCTCAACTTTATGCAAATTAGTTGAGCAACTTTGAGAAAATATCATAGTTGAGGGCTAGGTGTCCAACAGTTGAGAAATTAGAGTTGAGGGCTACCTGGCCAACAGTTGAGGACCAGGTCATTAAAAGTTGAGGGCTAGGTGGCCAATAGATGAGGGCCAGGTCATTAAAAGTTGACGGCTAGGTCTTTAAAAGTTGAGCATTGTGTGGTAATTGCACACTGATGACTACACATTATAGAAAAAATAATTTAAAATTGTGTATTTTTATAGCCAAAATACTGCTGAAAAACCTCAACTCACAACAGACTACATGAATGCTTTGTCCTTGCTTTTTAGAAGTTATCTAGCAAATAAGAATAGATCTCTAGTTTTATACCAAATTCATTATATTAGAATATTCTTATTTTATTAGTAATACTTTCTTAAACAAATTGTCTTAATAATAAGATAAACATGTCTCCTGTCTTACACATTTTGACAATACATAAATTAATGCATAAATTCCTTTTCTCATTTTTTTTCTTCACTCTTTAAAGTTTATAAAGAAAACACTTTTCATATCACTATTTTGAACTAAAAGAGCATAACTATACACTTATTCAAAATGGTGGAAATCAAATCTAATCCAATATTTTGTCCAATGTCACTTACCAAAAGATGTTTCCAGAAATATGTGTTAAAACATCAATCTTCCTAAATCCAAGAGTCATGTCATCAGAAGAATACACTGCACTTATCAATGTCAATACAGTTATTTGTAACTTTTTTTTATCTAGATTCATTGTAAAATTCATATTTTATTCATGATAGCTAGAAGACATCTTTGCTTGCCATGTGCATGCTCAAACCCAGTTCAAATTTTAAATGTTTGAGGTTCTTTTTGGTATTGTGACAGTGTGATCACTTTGAGATTTGCCCCTAATAATAACTGTTAATTACCTCAATCTTGAATATTTGATATATCTTATAATAAAAGAAATACTGTTTGTTTTTTATCTTTATGTCAAAGATTTAGTTAAGTTAAAATACAGAAAAATGTATAAAAACATGTGCTTCCCTTAATTTTGCCTCAAACTTTGTGTACATTTATAATAATACTTCCTGTCCATTTGCACTAAAGACAGATAAAACAGATGGCACATAACATTTATATCACCAGGTCATATTTCTAATTGCTCAACTTTTGTTCAACTATATAAAAAAAATCAAAGTATGAACGCTCAACTTTTCCTCAACTACAAAAATTTCAAAGTCTGAATGCTCAACTTTTGCTCAACTACAAAAATTTCAAAGTCTGAATGCTCAACTCTTGCTCAACTACAAAAATTTCAAAGTCTGAATGCTCAACTTTTGCTCAACTATATGAAAACCAAAGATCAATTGCTCAACTTTTCCTCAACTTAATGGCCAGCTTAAGTTGAGGGCCAGTTGAGCGACATCTATCCAACATACACTGCTTGGCCAGGTTTGAGTTGAGCTAAGATGCTCAACACCTAGCCCTCAACTATTTTGCTTAAAACAGCTAGCCCTCAACTGTCCGCCACATGGCCATCAACTGGCCCTCAACTTTTTTTTCTGTAGGGGAAGCTGTACACAGCAAATATGTTCAGCAAAGTAAGATCTACAAATAAGTTCATATGACCAAAATTGTTGATTGACCCCTTAAAGAGTTATTTCCCTTTAAGGACAATTTTACACAATTTGTTTTAAAAAACAAACTACGATGAAGTTGGACACTTAAACTCTAGATCTTAAACGAAAGATAAATGCCAAAAAATCAAGGTGAGTGATTCAGGCTCTTGAGAGTCTCTTGTTTAAAATCAAATGAACACATTTAATTCAATCTTAAGACGAATTTCCTTAGAGTGTTGAGATTTTAGTCGATTAGATTGCTACATGTATCTATCGCAAGACCTTTGGGTTGATGGTCAATATATATGTCAAATGAAACTTGATGCCAGAGCATTTTAAGTAGTCAAACAACTGTATCAATAACCTGTCAGTGCTGAAGTTGTGAGTATGATTACTGCATAGGGCAGGTGCATTTAAGACTCCAGTCTCAATTGACTTGGATTTTCAGTTTTCCTTTCCAAAGGTTGATGGTTTTCTCCAGGCACTCAAGCTTCCTCCAATAAAAACTGACCACTATGAAATAGCACAATAGTGTTGAAAGTGGGTTGAATCCCAATCAATTAATCAATCAAATGCCAAGGTCACAGGACCAAGAGCTACATGTGTTCTATTGTATATCTTACAGGAAAAATATATTGCATTGTTTAATTGTGGAAATAAAAAGAGGAATAGGCATATCATGCTCCAATGTTGCAGCAAGGTGTATTGATACATTTTTTTTTGCTGTCAAATTTGCAACCAAAAATGTCACCTAAAATATTGCATAAATGATATCTGTCAGAAACTAGAATCTCTATGATTAACAATGCTATCAAAGAGAAATCAAACCTGTGTGTTTCTGTCACTTTTAGTATTGATTTAATCAAAATGAAACAATTTTTTATTTTCAAACATCAAAACATGAAAATTGAATTGATGGGTATAAATAATATAAATATATATATATGGTTTTTACATTGTATGACTTTGTTTATAGTTTACTATAAAATGGGAGGAATGTCCCCAAAGCATTGATCATATTGTATAAATTTTATGTTCAATATTCTTATGGTTAATAATTTCTGTAGTTATTAACACTACCAAATGCTATGGATTCATCTATTTTTTTTGGTATAAGTTTTCGTTGATTGATGAAAACTTGCATTTTGAGGATATTTGATTTTGTGGTTTTACCAATTTCCGCATTCAAAGCCTATGTAAAATTTGTAATTTGTTGAATATTTGAATTCGTTGTTCACTAGTACCTACAAAAACCATGAAAATTGGTATCCCACGAATAATAGTGACTCCACAGTATATAAAGAGGATTGTGTTTAAGTTTGAAATGCTTTATTTTTAGGATGTCAAAAGTGGATGTATGGTAAAATAACTTGATGACAGTTGCATATAAGTAGTGCAGTTTAATAAAAAGAAACACAAACAGAAAAGTAGAAGCAAAAATGCCATTGAAAACATTTTCCAGCAATAAATGGCCAAAACATTATGGATTTGACATTGTTGGTGATGGTCCCTGTTTTGTGGCCTATGTTGTTCATGGAAGTGTTGCTTACAATGCAGGTTTAAAAGCAGGGGACCAGATTCTAGAGTTAGAAGATCATGATGTCTCTAATATGTCGTTAGAATCCTTGAAGAAGTTGGCTAAAAGTTGTCCAACGCAACCTCCTCCAGTTGGTGTGGTTTCTAGATATCATCAGGTTGACCTTGTAGGCAGTAGGACATCTGGTTATGGATTCAAAATAAAGGGAGATAAACCAGTCACAATAGAGTCAGTTGAGATCGAGAGTCCAGCTACGGATGCTGGGTTGAAACCTGGTAAGTAATATATTTTATGTGTGTGGTATGGGCTTGCTCATTGATGAAGGCTGTATATGGTGACCTTTTGTTATTAATTTTTGTGTCATTTGGTCTTTTGTGGAGAAATGTCTCATTTGCAATCGTGCCACATCTTCTTTTTAAAGTTGTGTGGAGTATTAATTGTCCATGAGACAGCAATTCTTAAAAAAAAAAAGAGCACTTAGAAGTCATTGATCTTTTAGTTAGTAAACACACTAAAATACATGAAACTTGGAAAAACTTTGTAATCTTTTTTCCACCATGATTTCATTTGAATAACTAAATCTAAATTATGTATCAACAAAATATATGAAGGATTAGACACACAATGGTGCCAGGGAATAGTTGTAATTGAGCTTAGTTCTCTCAGTATCAGCAGTAATGAAATTTTCTAATAAAGGTTTTGTAAATTCCTTAATGGTATTCTTTCATTAATTATTTTTGTGGATTAACATTGAGTAATTTCTTTTTTGAAGGGAATTAAAAAGTAAATGTTTTGATTATATCAATATACTGTAAATCAAAAATTATTGTGAGGTTTTATTGATGCGAATAATGCCAATGGGTGGGTATAGCAACAATAAGAATTCGCAATCTGATCACTTAAACATAGATCTGTAAACAGAGATTTTTTGAAAGGGCAATAATTAAACTCGCATTTTGTTCAATTTTGAAAAATCGCAAAAATAAATGCACTCAATTATTTCTGAATTTACAGTAATTAGTTGACAAAAGACAGATTTGTATTTCATAATGGAGCTTATTTATCTAAGTTGGACTCTGTCCTAGCTGTCATGTACACTATGAATCCTAGGGCCTCAGCGGCTGAGTGGTTTAAGTAGTTACTACTGTAATCACTAGTTACTACTGTAATCGTTAGCCAGTCAACACTGAGGTTTTGAGTTTGAACCCTGCTCGTGTGGGTGCAATCATAATTGACTAGGATTGTCAGTTTTCTGTCGAAGGTCATGGTTTTCTCTGGTCACTCCGGCTTCCTCTACCAATAAAAACTGGCCTCCATAAAAAAGCCTAAATGTGGTGTTTAAAAGTGGCGTTAAAACACCAAAAATCAAAAATTAAAATATCACTGACTAAATCCTGAAAATTCAATCTATTTGTAGCTAATATCAATTGTAATATTTATCTTCAAGAAGCCATGCTAACAGATGAATAAAGTCAGATTGATGAAAATTGATATTCTGCAAAAATTCAAGAGCTGAAAGTATATGTTCTAAATTAAGCTCTTTTTTGTTTGTTTTAGGAGATATAGTTTTAGAGGTGAATGGACAAACTGTTAAAAGGTCAGATGAAATGAAGAACTTCCTGTCGGGCAGATTACGTAGAATGACACTATCATTGATACCTATTAGTAAACAAATTAAACCTGAACCACAACAAGATAATTCTGAAAGTTCTGGTATTGAATCAGGATCAGAAAGGTCTAGCACATCATATGGAAGAGAACGGTCTGATTCAGAAAGATCCAACACACCACATCGAACAGAAAGGTCAGATTCAGAAAGATCCAATGGATCACATAGATCTGCATCACATGACACCAGTAGGTCAAGGTCATCACATAAAAGAGAAAGACATGAATCTGATAGGTCAGGGTCATCACACTCATTTGATACTCACAACTCAAGGTCATCTCATAGAACAAGGAGGCATGATTTAGAGAGTTCAAGGTCATTAAATAGGTCAGAGAGGAATTTGAGGTCATCAAGGTCTGATAGATTAAGACCAGAGGATAGTATGCGAGAATCAGATAATGGCCTACCTAAACACAGTACACCTTTGGTTGGCAAAAGTAGAATAAAACAAGCTAGAATGCTGCATAATAAGGTATAATTTTGTAGATGTATTTTTATATGACTAATATCAGAAAATCTCTTTCATGTCTGTGTGCATGTTAAATCATATATGAGCATAATGTTTTTCCGTCTCTGCATCTGTTTGTTCGTCTGTTTTTTTGTTCGTCCGTCTATCCTGCTTTAGATTAAAGTTTTTGGTCAAGGTAGATTTTGGTGAAGTTGAAGTCCAATCAACTTGAAACTTAGTATACATGTTCCCTATGATATGATCTTTCTTATTTTAGTGCCAAATTAGAGTTTTGACCCCAATTTTATGTTCCTCTGAACATATAAATGATATTGCGAGTGGGTATCTGTGTACTATGGACACATTCTTATTTAGCATGCATTTGTTACTGTGATTGTTGAACAATGCACCGTAAAGGCAGATTATTTTTTGCTAAATTAGAAAATGCTGCATACAAATACAGCTACCAAAATTAAACATAAAAGTTTTTATTTTGACCAAACCTATTCAATCGTAATTTTATCAGTAGTATAAACATCACAAAAAAATCTGAATTTATAGCAGTAATCTTGTAGATTTTCAAAGCAAACATGATTTGTTTACAGTTTTATGAACCCATGCTCATAACGACTGGTAAGTTTAGGAAAATTGACATTAGTAAAGAGAAAAAAATAATGAAAAATTCAAATTGGTAGTCTGTGTTAAATTGAGAATGGAAATGGGGAATGTGTCAAAGAGACAACAACCCCATCATAGAGAAGACAACAGCAGAAGGTCATCAACAGGTCTTCAATGTGTTTGTAAAGGTCACTTTCATCAATGCTTTTTATGCTCCACCTACGATAGTAAAGGGGCATTATGTTTTCTGGTCTGTGCCTCCATTCATCTGTCCTTTTGTTCGTTCGTCCGTCCGTCTGTCTCACTTCAGGTTAAAGTTTTTGGTCAAGGTAGTTTTTGATGAAGTTGAAGTCCAATCAACTTGAAACTTAGTATACATGTTCCTTATGATATGATCTTTCTAATTTTAATGCCAAATTTTTACCTTAAATTCACGGTCCACTGAACAAAGAAAATGATAGAGCGAGTGGGGCATCCGTGAACTGGGAACACATTCTTGTTATGCTTTCCTGTTGAACAGATCGAACCAAAATGATTTGTGTCACTTAGAAACTAAGAATATAGTATTACTTAATTTCATTTGTATCATGTCTTACATTTAAACAGGTCTTACTGTAAATGAGATAAATGAACATGAGACATGCAAAATATAGTGTCTCACTGCTGTACTAATGGAAAATCATCAAAGCTAATTATGACAGTCATATATGGTAATATAAAAAATCACAAGGGAAATACCTAAAAAATTGCAGGCAATTTGCAATGATTACAATCAAACAATTTTTATATTATTTTTTTTCGATCAAATAACTGTAAACAAATATACATTTTCTGCTTGACTTAAAACAGATTCATGATTGTTATTGTAGTTGTTATGGAAACAGATCATCAATTATTAAAAAAAGGTCTTTACAGGTTTAATTACATTTGGATAACTTAAGTAACTACGGTATGTAGTTTGGTCTACCTTTGGTGTTATAATGATTAATTAAAATATTATTCAAATAGTCAATTCCTTTTATCTAGAAAATTGCTTAATAATTAATGTCATGACCTCTTTTTTTTGTGCTAACATTGATTTTTCCAAAAACATCTTCAGCTGTTTACCTATAGACATTAACATATATATATTTACAGCATTAGAAGGTGTCTGATATATATGTGTTAGAGTATATGATTGACATGATTGAATCAAAGGAATGAATCTGTATCTCACACTCTGTGTCGATAGACAATATTTAAAAATCTGAAATTTTTGATTTAATTTAATTCTGATTTGCTAGTTTAGAACAAAAATTATACATTTTATATATTTGTATCTTGTGATAAACTCTATAGATTCATTTTAATAGCCTTTCACATTTTGAACTGACTCAGTGGTTTAGTAGTAGCATTCTATGCAGTGCTGGGTGTCTTAGGTGTGGACCCTGCAATTTCAAACCAAAGACTTTAAAATTTGTATTAGCTGCTTTTCAACTGAGCATGCTGCATTAAGGAGTAAGAACAAAGACTGGTCAGCTCTGAGGCAGAATAATGTGTCTGGGTAGGGTGACATGTCTTCCAGTGGCCTGTTATCTTGTGAACTAGCAAGTTAAAATCTGTCTCAGTATGTTAGCCTTAAAGTACAAAGCAGGGTTTATATCCACATAACATTACTTGTTATCTATCTATATGTGTATATGTAAATTTGCTGCTGGATGTTAAACAGCCAAACATCATCTTCTATAAAATCAAATCATTTAAATCAATTAAATTAATTAATTTAAGGGGAGGTTATGCCTGAAATATTACAAAGATTATTCATAAGCTTTTCACAAATGTTCAACATGTAGATAATTCCATTAAAGAACAGCTACAGAAATTGCTAACAAAAGCACATAAGTTTCACATGTGAAGCACATGAGATGCAAGTAAGAATTGTATGCAAATCAGGTTGCTCATATGTGCAGTTTGGTAGTTCATATGTGCCCACAAAAATCTAACATAATGCTCACATGTGCAATTCAAACCTCAGGTGAGCTTTTATCATCCATGTTAGTTTTATGTTTAACTTAGTTTTGTACTTTGAAAAGTTTTTCCATTCTTCTAACCATTCAAAACTAACCTACATCATTGCTCATATGAGCTTTTTCAAAATGACATGCCCAGTCATGTACTTCCTGTAAATTCAAATTCATGAAAAGCATGCAATAAATGGAGGTAGATGGAAATGGAAAATGTTAAGTCCTATATTGTGCTATTTGAAGAAAGGCATTGTTGAAATCTGATAAAACCAGTGTGGCTGTGGTTAATTATTTGTAAGCTATCATTTCTATTTCATTATTTTCATTTTTGTGTCAGATTTTGAAATATATTACAATTTTAAGTCCTTTATGGGAATATATATAGGTTGCTTCAAAATAAGTACTACATGTATAAAGATTTTTCCTTTTTAAACTTTTTGAAATGCAGTACTTATTAATCAAAGACATTCATTGTGTACTAAACTTGCAAGTCCCTCTATTAGTTTTATAATGTAATGTTATGTTTTTAGTCATGATCATGATTATTGTTGAAATAAAAAAAAAAAAAAATCATATGAAAATCATAATTAACTGACAATAATTAAAGAATAACTCTTTTAACATGATGTACTATCAGTTATTTTATTTTCAACTGAATTATTTAAGATTTTCATTTAAATTTGAAAAATATTCCTTTTTTAAAGCAGCCATTTTGTTTTGGTCAACTATAATATTCACGTGTGCAACATGCGAGCAACTGCTCATATGAGCAATCTAATAAAATGCACATGTGAAACAAAAGCTCATATGAGCAGTTGCACGTGAGGTTTTTAACATGCAAATTAGGTTAGTTTCATATGTGCAATTTTTTTGCTCACAAAATGCTCACCTAATTTGCATGTTAAAAAACTCGTGTGCAATCATGTTAGTTTCTAACGTGAGCATCTTATGTGCAACTTATGTGCAACATGTTAGCACTTTTTGGTAAGGGTTATTTTGTTAGCTTTAATTATCTTTGTAAGGTTGCTGTTAAAGTAAATTTTATTTCATCTATTATAAGAAGATAAGTTTTATTCATCATGTTTATGCAGAACAATAGTTATGAGTTATTCAACTCACTGAAATGAAGTGCAAATAATACTATTTCTCACTAGTCTGAAGGATACATCACACTTGGAATCAGTATTGAATGTCTCCCATTCAGTAGCAGGTCCCTGGGAAAAGAATGTCCATTTTGCTGTTATGAATTTTAAAATCTTTTACTGTGATGCCCCTTTTTGGAAATAAACTGCTGTCTGCATGGTAAAAAAAAACACTTACTGAGAGGTTATAGTATAGCTCATCCATTGAAAGGATCCATTTCTTACAATACCTTACATGCCTTCAAATTGAAGGTTAAAATTTCCTGATTATCTTTCTGGCCTGTCCACCCAGAACCTATACATATAACTAGATTATAGTTCCAAATTGTTCTTCTAAATGTATTTGAAATATTTGCCACTGAAAGTTAAGAAAACAACAAACAATAATGAACTCAACAGTTTCATGAGTTTTGTTATTAATATTTCCATATCTTGTGTTAGATGTAGGAAGATGTGGTGTGAGTGCCAATGAGACAACTCTCCATCCAAATAACAATCCAAAAAAGCAAACCATTATAGGTCAATGTACGGCCTTCAACACGGAACCTTGGCTCACACCGAACAACAAGCTATAAAGGGCCCCAAAATTACTACTGTAAAACCATTCAAACGGGAAAACCAACAGTCTAATCTATATAAAAAAAACGAGAAACGAGAAACACGTATAAATTACATAAACAAACGACAACTACTGTACATCAGATTCCTGACTAAGGACAGGTGCAAACATTTGCAGCGGGATTAAACATTTTAATGGTACCAAACCTTCTCCCTTTTTCTGAAACAATAGCATAACATCACAACAAAGAAAAACATACAATAAAATATCAATTGGCAGGCTTAACTCCATCAAAAAACGTAAATTGATACACTATGAACAAATAAATTTGGTCTGCGATATCTGAATGTACATGCACAGTTAATAAAATATTAGGGATAAACATTCAAGGCCAAAAAGCAAACAAACAAGTCCAAACAAAGCCATGGCAAGACACCACTGCGAAATATTTAACTCTACGAAAATTATCACATTTGAAAAAAAAAAAAACCTGTTTTAATAATACAGGTAAATCTTGAAGTTTATACAAATGTAGTAAGTGAAAATTAGAAGATATTCCAAATAATCAAAGCTGGTATATAGACAAGTTCCATATAAATATAAAATAACAAAAAAGCATTAAAAACAGTATCAACAGGTCGAATTAACAAGAAAATACGATTTGAGAGTACTCGCAGTTACTGACAGCTAGTTAAAAGCCAAAAACAATTAATAATAAAAAATCATGCATCAGAGACTAAAATCAACTAAAACACATCCCAGGGATTTAGTATTTTAACATCATGAACAGTCAGAGAAGACATGACTTGTGCAATGCCAAAAATAAATGTATCGACAGGTAGTAGGATAGTGAGGAGCGACTTCTATAGAGATAAAAATTAACGTGTCTGTGTCTCTATACATCCCGCCTCAAAAGAAGATACAATTTAGTTATGTTTTAATTTGCTAATGACAAAATCGATATTAGTGCCAATGTAAACTATATTCAGAGATCTAATTACAATATTGATACGATAACCCTTACTTATAAGTTTGTTTAAAGGTTCGATAAGTTTACACAGATCACATAGTGATTTCCTCGCTTTAAGTACAATATTACAAAAAATTTAGGATGTGAAATACCATTTTTAATAAGTTTTTTACAGGTACAGCCAAATTTACTAATCAAATCTTTGTATCTATGAAAGAATTTAGTAAAAGTTTTAAGTAATTTATGGTATCGAAATCCCTGACATGTTACAATTTCCCAGTGATGCATTGATTACGTCCTTATAGAGATGTGCATTTGAATACTGCAGAGGTTTATTTAGGGGGCCTATTTAAGTTGAAGGAGCTACATATATGGTGCACAGACTTTTGACAAGTTGAAAAGTTGCCTTGATTACCCCTCTATTTTTCAAAATCCTTATCCAAAACTGTCTTGCACTCTATGATGTCTTTCGCTAGTGTATCTTATATTATATGATATCATATTTTATCAGTAATTAGAAAAATATTTCATATTAAAGGCAATTTGGCATTTAATAACTGTAGAAAAAACAACATTAAAGTGGTGTGTTAATATTGGCTTAGTCAGGTATGCTCAATCAAAAGTCATTAAATTAATATCTCTGCCTTTATCACAAGTTAATTGTACCTTGAATCAATCAATTTTCTTGATCCCTTGAAACCCAAAACAAGGTTTGGAATAGCAGGAAAATAAACAACTACCACATTTTATTCTGCACTGATAACTTGTAATTTCAGAAATGCTAAATGATTAAATAATTTTTAGGTGATGATGATAATTTCATGTATTTAGTTGATGTATAATCATTCTGGGTTCAAAGACCTGTATCCAATACTTCAGGACCCTTATGAAAAGATATTAGATGTTAAGTTGATTTTTATGCCGCACCTTATGCCCCACCTACGATAGTAGAGGGCATTATGTTTTCTGGTCTGTGCATCCGTTAGTTCTACTGTTCGTCCGTTCATCCCGCTTCAGGTTAAAGTTTTTGGTCAAGGTAGTTTTTGATGAAGTTGAAGTCCAATCAACTTAAAACTTAGTACACATGTGCCCTATGTTATGATCTTTCTAATTGTAAGGCCAAATCATAGTTTTGATCTCAATTTCACGGTCCACTGAACATAGAAAATGATAGTGCAAGTTATAGGTTAAAGTTTTTGGTGAAGGTAGTTTTTGATGAAGTTGAAGTCCAATCAACTTGAAACTTAGTATACATGATCCCTATGATATTATCTTTCTAATTTTTAAAAATGCTAAATTAGAATTTTTCCCCCAATTTCACTGTCCACTAAACATAGAAAATGACAGTGCAAGTGGGGCATTTGTGTACTATGGACACATTCTTGTTTATTATCTGAATGAACTTTTTTGTGCTTTAATATTTTTCAATATGTTGAATAAATACAGATTTTTGTCTAATTTTCTCAGTTTTCTCAGGTGAATAGTATAAATATGATTTATCATAAGGCGGTGATGAAACTATATCAGGGTGTCGGCTGCCAATCATCAAACTTAAACTAGATTCAAAGCTAAGATGATAGAAACTTGCATAATTTTTGGATGTTTTTTGTGGAGGTGCGTAAAAAAAATCAGTGATGAAGTGCATCAAATGTTGCATAACTACATTTGTAAACAGTGGTAAAAACCATACAAAAAAAATTGTTAGCAAGTTCAGCACAATAGCGTTATAACAAATGTTTATTTTTCTTATTTAATCCGGTTGCAAATAATAAAACCGGTCTTGGAAAAGTGGTATATGTGTGTGGAGGGATCTTTATGCCATATCCTATGATAAATTACCACATAGACCTTTTTTGCCAATCAAAAGCAATTTTTCCTGCTTAACATTAGTCTCTCCACCAATAATAAACTGAGTGCCATAATCACAGGCACTTGTCTCCAAATTTTTTTCCCCTATATATCTTAATATAACTGCCTGTGGCCATAATATATCCAAGAATGCTGAAAGTGGTTTTAAACACATAAAACACATACTTGTCAATTAATCAAACAAGTTCTAAATAATTTTAAATATTTTTTAAATACCTCAACACTTTGTGCATCTCAAATATCATTTTTTGTTGCCCAAATGTACTACCATGTTTGACTTTTATATTATTATTATATACATATTATATAAATATATACATGTATGTACCCCACTTGCCAAGCAACATGGCTTCAAATAGAACAAAGGGGTAAAATGCAAGTTTTAACTGTTTTCTAGAAAATCTGACATGACAAAAATGTCAAGATTATTTACTGGCTATTCTCATCAAAACTGTCACATGACTTGTAGGAGTCATACCTGCCAACTGTAACTTTTGTGGGGGTTTTCCCCCATGGAGGCAGCCAAATTGAAATTTTTAAAGAGCAATTATGTCCACAATTTTAACAAAACAATTAATTTTACAATGAATTGAGGCTTATAAAAGTATGAAGAAGCCAAAAAACAACATTACACTGTATTTGAAGGCCCCCTTGAAGGTTTTTTAGGAGTATGGCAGCCATCTTGCACGCAAAACTCCCATGTGCATTTTGAAAACTTGGCAGGTATGAGGAGTTATTTGAATTAAATGCAATTTTTTCAAATGTTTTTCATTTTTATCTATCATCTTGAAATCTTTAGAAAACGGGTAGGATCTTTAGAAAACGGGTAGGATCTTTGAATAGCAAAAATGATCAGAAAGCTGAGATCTACAAATTAATATAAGTCTGACTCCTTGTAAAATTAGTATCCTTTAATGAGGATTTTTACCAATTTTTTGGGTGTTGCTTACATGTATTATCTTAAAATTATAATAGAATGTTTGAAACACAAGCAAAAATGATAAACAAGACAAATCCCCAAAAATTAACATAGCAAAAATCTAAATCATAATATCTCAGTTACAAGTTAGTGTTCAATAAACAACTTTTTATAAACACCCTATTAAAAGATGAGTCTTGCTGCTTCAACTCCATGTTTAAACCATAAATACTTCTGATATGCAGGAATGAAGGAATTTTCTTTGAGCTTTTTTCATATGTGTTGACTGCTTTGGTGTACATTTATGATATTGAACTAAAAAACATAATTTTATTGCCATAAATCAGTTCATAGTTTTACTAATAAAACAAATGAGTTTTGCTCCCACACAATTTTCGTCAAACGTTTTTATCTAATTGGAATCTAAATATTAGGTTTGATGTTTTGCAACAAACATGCTTGCATGTCTGCATTAAATAATTAAATGAAACCAAAAGTGTGAAGTATAATTATTGGTTATTACTTTAATTACTTTTAAAGTTAGCAATTTTGTAACTTAAAGGTAGATTATTTACCTTTTGAATGCAAAAAGGTATTTATTGCTATCTTATTTAATAGATTTTCCACATTATTTTAGTTATATTGGAAAACTCAAAGTGCAAAGTGCGAAACAAATTTAAATTGACCACTGAAACAGAGACTTCATTATTTAGATAAAAAAAAAATGATCATCGGTTGTAAATAAAAATTAGATATTATAGATACTTCCTGGATCAATCATCTTTTTAATGCAAATATTTGTATTTTTTACATCAATGGTAATTAATTTCTCTCGAGAACTAAGGCAGAAATAGTGCACAAAAGAAGTTAATTATCTAAGTGGATTTGTTCAGAAAGGTATTGAATTGGTTGCAGTTTGATGCTAGGAAAAGGGATTACAGTTTTCCAATGTGTAGAGTCTCTCTATTTTGAAATTGGATTTAGATATGATTGTGAAAGCATGCACTGTGGTTAATTTCACCTGCTTATGCATGTTTCAGTGAATTATGGAATAAACATAGATGAGCACTATTTTCGATTAATTTTATTGAAAATCAGAGATCGTTGAAAATCTGCCAGATTTTTTGCCTTTTTTTGTAATAAATTAACATAAATTGATGAAAGTAATTAATTTTTGTTCTGTGTATCCTGCAATGGCACTTCTGCCATTTATTCAAAGAGATATATATCTACCAATATATAGTGAGCATTTTGATTTTTTGTGTATACAATTTTCACAGATGAATGAAATATTGGGGACGGATTACGAGAAGAAAATGGCAACTGTGAGTGTACTTAAACAGTATGCTGAGGACCGAGACATTGAAATGTTAGGACGGGCGTTAAAGGCTATTCTCAAAACTCCACAACAAAAGAAAATTATGAAACAAATAAGGTAAGAGAAATATTAATATGAATAAAATTAAGAATGGAAATAAGGAATGCGACAACAGCCCGACCATAGAGCAGACAACAGCATGTTGAACATGTTTTTATCTATTTTTATTACTGTGCTTATCCAGTGACCTTTGGGGTATCACAATAGCAATGGCCAAAACAGTTTACCAAATTGCAGTTAGATTTCTTCTCCAACTAACTGATCAACTGGTAAAATATTTTAGCAGATTGCTCAAGTGAAATGTTGTTAGTATGAAGTGAGTGCTGTAAAATCAAAAGTAATTCTTACCATCCAGATCCAGTTAGTTGATATCTTTGTCATTTTTTTCAAACACAAAAATGACTTACTATAGTATGAGTCACTGAATAAGAAGGTCTAATTTTGACATGGAAACTTCTATCATAAATAGATTTTATAAATAAATAGTTGAAAACATTGTTTTGTAAGTCTATAATTTATAGCTCTGTTTTCCAACAACAAGTTAGTGCATAATTGTAATTTGGATTTTTTTTCTAAAGCAATTACTTATCTGCTACCATTAAAGGGAAATGATTTACATTACTGAAAATCAGCAAAATGTTGTCACAATTTTTGTCTGACAAATATCAACTTTCCTCATTTAATTTGTTTGTAACATTACTTTTATGATTATTAAACTTTTATCCTCTGTTTTGAAAAGAAACAATGAAATTTTTTTTTAAGATGATTAAAATTTTGAAAAAAATTGTAGGCAAAATCAGAAGCCAGGTATCATTGATTAATTTTTTAGTGTACAATAACTCAATAAAAATTATTTCCCTTTAATGCCAGCAGATCAGTAATTTGTATAGAAAATATTATACGAATCATAATTACACAATAACTTTGTCTTAAAAGACAGAGCTATAAAATATACATCTACAAAACAATGGTTTGAACTATTTATTTATAAAATCTATTTATGATAGAAGTTTCCATGTCAAAATTAGACCTTCTTATTCAGTGACTCATACTATAGTAAATAATTTTTGTGTTTGAAACAAATGACAAAGATATCAAAGTTCTAACTGCATGGATCTGGATGATAAGTATAACTTTTGATTTCACAGCACTCACTTCATACTAACAACATTTCACTTGAGCAATCTGCCAAAACATTTTACCAGTTGATCAGTTAGTTGGAGAAGAAATCTAACTGCAATTTGGTAAACTGTTTTGGCCATTGCTATTGTGATACCCCAAAGGTCACTGGATAAGCACTGTAATATTTAGCTTGTATGCTCTACATAGAACAGTATGAAGTTGTTGTTTTTTTTTTTTCATGACATATTTCAAAGATAATAATCATGTTATCTATGGATTAACAAAACTCAATAAAAACAATTTTTTTTGAACTTTTATAAAAAAAAAAAAAAATGCTAATTTTTTATGCAGATCAGACAAAACATGTGAAAATTCTAATGTGGTTATTCCCCCTAACATATTTTTAGCATACAGTTTCCTGTCAAAAACCTGGTTGTATAATGATGTTAAAAAATCTTGTAGATCCTTAAATTTAATATGAGGAAAAGTGTTGTTGAAGAAAGTATTTTTTGCTGTTGGGGGATTGTTTCTGTGTTGTCTCGTTGAATCCTCAACTTTCAATATTACAAACCTGAATCTCTGATAAATTCAAAATATCGACACAATTTTAGTTTTTGGCTGAACTAATATTATCAGTTTGAAAAAAGGATCATTGTAGCAATTGTCTGATGACTGAATTTTAAAAGAATTGTATTTTGAGGTCAAATCGTGTGCTAACATTAACATGACTAATGTCTTATTCATTGCAATTGTCATACAAGCTAGCGAAGTGAAACTAAACCCAATTGCTGCCATTTTGATACATGTAGTACCAAAAAGTACCCAGTTTGATGCATTTCTGATGAAAAGTAGATTTATGGATTTGATTTGGTAATGGTGAACCACAAATTTAAATGTTTAGCATAGTACAAATTTTTCTATCAGCTTGAGAGCAGACTTTGGCAAAACCACAAAATCATTTATCCAGGAAAATTCTATTTTTCCTCAATCTGCCAAAAATTTGGGTGAAGGAAAATTAATAAATCCAGTCAGTCAAATCAAACAGAACAGCCAAAAAAACTCTTTTTTATTTACAATTTGCTATATTTACCAAATATGATTATATTTTCTTCTCCATGACAAAATGAAGGCTATATTTTGTTTTGAAGAAGAATAATAGGACTTTTAGTTCAAGTTGGGGGTTCTACACAATTGAACCGTTTAGAAAATCAACAGTATCTATGTTCCTGTAGACTTAACATTTATGATCCCCTTTTTCCCCAACATCAAATTCAGGCATGAGTGGGGCAGGACCTTTTTCATGTCGTCAGGATCGGGTGTTTATAAGCTCTGGATTTCAGGATTTATCCTATCGGGTCCGGGAATTCTTTTTTCGAAATTTCGGGATGTTAAATAACTTAAATTTCTTTAAATTCGGGACTTCAGGATTTCATGTTTTTAAGCAAGGTATTTTACCTCCCCTCAGGCATTGATCTAGGTTTGATATTGGGAGGAAGCTCCTGAAAATTATGGACTAGAGGATTTTATTTTCCTATTTTGACACAAAATTGACTAAATTTTTCTTCATTTAGGGGAAACATGACCTGGTTGTGTCCCCATCTGAATTCTGCACCTGAAATCAATATTTAATCATATTCTCTTACTGGGGAATAATAAATTGCTACAAAAACCCTGATAATCCTTGTCTACGACATATAACAACACTGTTTCAGATTCAAAGACTAAATACATGGGCTCCCCTATGCGAAAACTGAATTATGTAATTAAGGATTACAGTCTGTAAATATCTAGCACTAGGGAACATTGTGATGACTGAGGAACTCTGTTACTGTTCTGTCAGAAATGTATTTGTAATGTACATTTGATGAAGTAATTAACAAGATGAGTTTTCATTCATTAGAAGCTCAAATCGTCCTCTTTATTGAAGCATTTATTTCTAACATATTGACGTTGTAAATTATACCAGCAATGTTTGCTTTGAAGAATATTTAAGAAATGTCATTATTACAGAATTTCTACTACTTGGTTTTAAGCTTATTCTCAAGACATATTTTTATATTACAGTACAAATATTTTATAACTAAGGATATTTTTTACTCTTTATCTAATATTTCTCTCAAAATATTATAATTTTAGTATGTTTCTTGTGTATATTTCGGAGTTTAGAATGACCTCCATTATCACTGAACTAGTATACATTTTTGTTTAGGGGCCAGCTGAAGTACGCCTTCTGGTGAGGGAGTTTCTTTCTGTATTGAAGACCCATTGTGGCCTTCGGCTGTTGTTTTGCTCTTTGGTCAGGTTGTTGTCTCTTTGACATATTCCCCATTTCCATCCTCAATTTTATTTAGACATATTTTTTATGACATCTGGTAAACCAATCTGTTTCTATAAACAAGAGGTCCCTCACTGATTAAACTGCTCAGATGCAATATAATAAAAGACCATATAGTAGTTCAAACAAAAATTCCTCACAGCAGTATTAAGTTCATTGGCTGCCACATTACTCATATTTGTGAACCCTTTCCTCCATGGATTGTTTTTTTAAATACTTGATTTGCATAAGATTTTTTAATTTAAAAAAATCATCAGGTTTAAAGTATTAAATGCATTGTGAAAACAAATATTTCATCAATGAAATTCCAGTCAGATATTTTCATGAATATCTTTTTTAAAATTAGATACAAATTTTATTAAGTCTGATACAGATTTTTTCATAGGCAAGATGTTTCAACTGAGGCACTACACAGGCGTCAAAAGATGTCATTATGGAGTAAAGGAGGTGGCGTCAAAAGGCGTCATTATGGAGGAAAGGGTTAAATGATAATAATAAGTACTACTCCACGTTATTATGGCCCTGCTGCCCTGTCACCTTGGGTCTGGGTCATATAGTGCTACCTCCATCCTTCATTTGGTCAATCGGTTGTTCTGACATTCCATTGTTCTGTCATTTGATCACACTGCAACAAAAAGATCTATTCTCTCATTTAACCAAATCATCAGTATTCAGTCTAAATAGACTATGATTGCCATAAACTGTCATATTCAGGTTCACCAATTTGGTTCAAGTTTTCATGTTATTAAAATGTTTATTCAAATTACAAAAATTTTACAAGACCAATTAGAAATTCATGGACCCATTATGTATAGCCATTTCATTGATATTTTAGACAAGAGACCAATAATTTTACCATTAAGTTGACTTAAAGACTTATTCTAAGGTTTAGAATCCAGATTTTACAGTTTATACTGAGCAAGGAAATGTGACTGTGCACAAGCACTGTCCAAATTTTAATATATGAGTTCTAAGTTTTTGCTTTATTCAATTTCATCTGCAAAGGTAGCATTACAACTTATTTAAGTCAAGAAAAATTCAGTTCACACATAAACATACCATATTCATTTTATGATATACTGGCATAAAACAATTAATTTCTTGTATTCATGATTTTGCACTGGCCATTAAAGATGAATGAAATTTCTGGTTCTAATAAACAATCTCCCCCTTTTTTACATTAAAAGTTTTGTATAAAACAATATCAGAAAGCATGAAATCACTCACATTTTTTTTAATTAGAAAAAATAATGTTTTGGCAACTCTTTGCATTAATGCAATTTAGCTAGAAACAATTCTGCAGTAAACCTCAAAACAGCATATTGTAATGTCATCATGACATATAAACAAGTGTAATTTGGCCTTAACCTAATGTTCTTTTATTTTATGTTCATTATCATTACTAAAATGATACCTTGAAGTGTATAATCTTTTATTGTAAATAATGATTGACTGATTGGTGATTGCTTAATGCCACATCATCACAAAAAGGCTATATCGCAGCAATAGTGTAAATAATGCATTCCTGTCTTTGTGTGCTATAGCCTTTCACAAATATATATGTCCTTTGGTCATGATCATATATCAGGTTCATGTCAATATTTTGTTTTCTTGATTAAAAACTGTTCAATTAAGATAGATATTTTATTTATTTTTAGACCTTTCATCCCACCTAGACAAAGACACAGATTTGACGATTTTATCAAAGAGAATGAAGTACTTCATAACAGTAACGAAGACGATGCATCGCCAGGAAGTCAGAAAAATAGTGTAAAAATGTTAGTACTTTTTGTGGTCTTGCCTACCAAAAATGCCACAAAATGTTAGTACTTTTTGTGGTCTTGCCTACCACAAATGCCACAAAATGTTAGTACTTTAATTTTGTCTTGCGAACAAAAATTCCACCATATGGTACAGGTAGTACTTTTTGTGGTCTTGCCTACCACAAATACCACAAAATGTTAGTACTTTTTGTCTTGCCTACCACAAATGCCACAAAATGTAAAACATAAGGGTTTAAGTGGTGTTTGTCCTTCATGTAAAGCTCCATATTTCAGGCGGAAGAGTTAGTCTAATCTGAAACAAATTTTGAATATAGTAAAAAGAAACTATGAACAATAACATGACTTATTCCAGTAACAAAAACAACATGAAAGGTCAGAAATAAAAATTAAACCAATCCAATATAAGTCAATATAAGTCTGTTCAAAAGTCCAACAGCTTTGAAGTAAATTTGAAAAACTGTTAAGAAACAATTTGAACAAAATAGATCAGTTAGCACAGATTCAATACACCTTATTGCAATTTGTCCACCTTTACTGGACATCACACAAGTTCCCGTAAAATTCTGACGTCATAATAGAAAATATCTGACACCACAATGGAAAAGTGATTGTTGTATGACATCAAAAGTTCAAGCCAGAATAGTTATAAGGTGTATATATTCTTGAGAAATGTCTTGCAACATATTACCATACAGAGTCTGAATTTTGGCAGTAGGTCATCAACAGTTTTAAAGTTATGCCCCTTGTTAACTTGAAAAAATTGCAAAGCTTGAGTGGAGTATTTGTGTCCTCAGACACACTTCTTTTAGTTTAAATGCTTTGAGTACTGCTTAGGTCAGTCTAACAAATAAAGTCACAATAAACAAATGGAGAAGTTGTGTTACTCACTAACCCAAAAATTCATGTACTGTAAGGTAACGGGCTACTTCAATAGTAATTAAGTCCCTATAAAATTAACAAATGAGGAGTTGTGTTACTCACTAACCCAAAAATTGAGGACAAAAAAACAACATAAAAATTGCAAATAAGCAATTTGAATTTGAGGTGTAAAAAAAGGGGGGGGATTATATAATAATTTTAATTGGTCATGGTTAATTTAAAATATTATGTTGTTATCAATAATTACTGGCTGCATTTAAACAGATTGAATATAACTTAAATTTAGGAAGTAAATAAATGAGTATGCCTTTAGATTCTTTTCATTTATTTTTTATCTTATTTTTCAGATCAGCAATAGTACATAGAGAAGATGGAAGTTTTGGATTTGTATTAGCAGGAAATAATCCAGTATTTATAGAATCAGTAGAACCAGGTGGTCCTGCTGATAGGGCAGGGCTGTTAGCAGGAGATTGTATTGTCAATGTCAACAAAATAGATGTCAGGTGAATAAATGAAAAATAAGTAAATGGCTATATGCAGACGCTATAGGTTCAGCTATTTATCTTTGATAGGTTCTTTTATTATATAGATATTGAAAGCTGTCAAATATTTGGGTAATTTCAATTTTTGTAGATTTTGTTGGTTGAGGTAAACCAAGAACTTATATGTTCAACAACTACATGATCTACGTGATCTAAGAAATCCTTTTTAGCTAACCTGACTCAAAGGGACAAGAGAGTTATTCTCATCACGTGGCATCTATCGTCTGATGTCCGTTGTCCATTAACTTTTACAAAAATCTTCACTGAAACTACTGAGACAAATTTAACCAAACTTGGCCACAATCATAATTAGGGTATCTAGTTTAAAAATCTGTCAGATGGACCACCCCTGCCAACCAAGATGGCAGACATGGCTATGCAGTTTTTGGCGTACATCTCTGAAACCAAAGCGTTTAGAGCAAATCTGGCAAAAGGTAAAATTGTTCTATCCACCCTGAAATTTCAGACAAATCAGGCAATTTTGAGAAAAATTTGCAGTTTTTGATTATTATCTTCAATTTTATTATAGATAGAGATAAACTGTTAACAGCAATAATGTACAGCATCTACAAATAAGTCAACATGGCCAAAATGGTCAATTGACTCCTAAAGGAACTATTGCCAATTAGAGTCAACTTTTAACAATTTAGTATTAATTTTGTAAATTTTTGTAAATTTGTACAAAATATTTTCCTCTAAAAATACTGGGCCAAGTTCATTATAGATAGATATAAATATAAACAGCAAGACGGTTTAGTTAGGTAAGATCTACAAACACATAACAATTCTATTTTAGTCTATAATGTGTGTCCTTTGTTTAATAGCACGTTGACCAAGGTGAACGACATAGGCTTTAAGAGCCTCTAGTTTAACTTTCTAATATTTGAAATTAAGTTTTAATAATTCTTAAAATTCCTTATCATACACCATGTACTGTGGACTTGCCAGTATTCATGGAAAGGAACAATTGTTTTTCAATAGATCTTTGATTGCATGAGTTTGCCAAAGTCTACAGGCAAATATGATAAGCATATAGATATAAGAAAAGACAGAATTTTGGTCCTTTTTACTCATTCCTTTTCCCAGTAGTTGAGCACAGATTTTTTTGTATCCTATTGCAATATTATTTCCATGTAAGAATAAGATTTTATCATATAAAAAAGATGTGATATGATTGCCAATGAGACAACTCTCCACAAGAGACCAAAATGGCACAAAAATCAACAACTATTGGTCACCATATGGCCTTCAACAATGAGCAAAGCCCATACCGCATAGCCAGCTATAAAAGGCCTCGAAATGACAATGTAAAACAATTCAAATGAGAAAATTATGTTTACTACCACTGAGTGTCAGATTCTTTTTTCAGAAGGGTAGTTATTTCAACAAAATTCTTTTTTTTATCACATGCTTTTTGTAAGGACAAATGACAGTCTAAGTAAGCACCTGGAAACTTTTTCTTTCGAAATGCTGAAGTAATTTAGATAAAAAAAATGCCAAAAGCGTGTCATGATTAATTGAAAGCATGTGTGACAATGAGGCATCTTTCAAGGTACTTATTAAATGTTCATACTTTAATGCCAATATGGGTGCCAAATGGGTACTTAATTTTATATCTATGTCTATAGGAAATATATATATAAATCTTTCTTGTAAACCACTTGATCAATTTCTTTTATTACAATTATGTTAGTGAGTGTTATTACCATGATGACTTTTTACCATATCATAAGTGAACCAGACTGTAGTATTACAGCTGATGTCCTAATGCTAGTAAGTTACAGGTTTGGTTTGCTTGCTTGTTTTGTTTGTATTAAAGTTTGCTCAAGCACTGTAATTAAGATTGGCATCTTCAAACCATATAAGTAGGCAGTGCTTAACTTGTATATAGGTAAATTTGATTATTTGATAATGTCCAATAAAATTTAAATATGATTTATACAAGTGTAAGGGACAACATCAAAAGATCAATGTAAGATAAAAAACTTAATTCAATTAGTTTTTGGGCGGGAGGTTGAACTGCTGCAAGATGTGGTTATCCGACATTGATTTTTACATATATCTATATGGTCAATCAATTTTTCCCATATAAAGTTAAGAGGAGGGGGGGTGGGGGTCAGTGAAAAAACTATGTGAATTAAGTTTTTTATCCTTCATTGAACTTTTGATGTCATCCCTAACTCTGTCTTTTTACTTTGTTTTCAGATGTCAATCTTAATTACAATGCTTGAGCACACTTAAATACAAACAAAGCAAGCAAGCAACCCAAACCAACCTTAACTTGCTAGCATTAGGAAAACAACTGTAAGGAACTGACTGGGCGCCTTCTCTTTTGAAAACAAACGAAATTGAAATGTTTTGCAATTTCACTGATTTTGATTTGGTTACAAATGTTTTGACATACAAATGTTTTGACATGACAAAATGAACAATTAACCCGAAGTGTTGAAAATTAGTAAAAGAATTGTTGATATTTGGTTCATGGTATTGTTTTTTTACATAACAGCTCAATGAATCTTGTGGGATTTCAGTTTGGTGCTTAGATTTACTTTGCACCTTATAGGAAATTTTTAGAAATGTATTCAAAATCACAAATACTTCAAAGGGAAAGATGATTAAAAATTGATTTTGAAGCCAATGGTTTTGTAATGCAAATTTAATTTAGTTTGACGTTTTGTACTCCCTTAAGGCTGTTTAATTGTTATTTGTTTATGTAAAACTATATTTGCATAGCATTCCATTCTGATTTCATTTATTTTGGTTCTTTGTTTTATTTTTTGATCAAATTCTTTGAATGGTACTAAAAAATCATTAGAAAGTGATAACATAATCAAAATGCATTTTAATAGATCTTAAAATGATTTGGCATTTTCGAGAAATAACACCTATTATGCAAAGTTATTCAACTCTATATCATGTCTAGCAATAATGTTAGAGCCAAATTTATAAATGTGCAGAGGTAAAAATTTAATAGATTAATTTACCGATAAAGTACTTGATTGCCTAAAGTGTATTACGAAAAACTGAATTGATCTACCAACTGTTTTCGACAGAAATTGTAAACAATATAAAAAAGTTGATGATTGAATTTAAAGCTTGTAAACAATATCAAGAAAAACGTATTATGTAACCAATTTTTAAAGTTTTTTAACAATAAGGTGATTAATTACATCGATAAATGATTTTAAAAACATATCAGCTTTTATGACAATTGATGGATGGGTACTTTTGGTTCGTTGGATTACTTCATGTTAATTAATTTACCACCTATGATTAAAAACAACTAATTTTCTTAACAACGTAGAATAATATGATAAGATTTAATGAGTTTTCATCTTCATCAATTGATGGAATGCTTTTTTTCTAAACATCTGTTGGACACAGTTGTTATATGTCACTTTTTAGACTTGGTTTACATTGACTGTGTAAAAAAAAAATATAATGGAATCAGAGATGGTATAACTGCAGTAAAAATACTGCTCTAAAAGTAAAAAATGAATTTTGTGGAAATAAGAAAAATGATGCAGATAATTATTCAACAAAAGTATAATACTATTATTGTTTTTTAGCTCACAAAGGCCATGTGAGCTTATGCCATTACCTGGTGTCCGTCGTCTGTTGTTTTTGTTGTCATTTAGTCGTCATTGTTGTCGTCATAAACTATTTCAAGAATCTTTTCCTTTGAAACTACTTGGCGAAATACTTTAATACTTAAATTGAATGTTCCGTAGTGTATCTAGTTTATAAACTAATCTGAAATTCTGATCCAACAGTAAACATGGCCGCCATGGCTAAAATTAGAACATAGGGATCAAATCCAGTTTTTGGTTTTTATCTAAAAAACTAAAGCATTTATAGTAAATCTTACACCGTTTTAAAAGGTTTATTAGTTCAAGATCTATCAACTCTGAAATTTTCAGACAAACTGAACATTCCATTGTTTGGTTGCTGCCACTAAATTGGCAAGTTTAAAGTTATTAGCATTTTTTGGTTGTTATCTTGAATATTACATTATAGATAGAGATAAACTGTACCACAGCAATAATTATGTTCAACAGACCAAATTTGCATACAAAATCTGTAATATAGGTCATTTATTATAAATTGACCTTTAACAATGTTTAAGGCCTTGAGATGAAATGTTAATGAAACTCATTGCACAACATTGATTTTTAAAACAATGCATGAAATACATTTGGTTCATATATTATGTGAACAATTTTACAGTAATTTTAAACTGTGTATTACTTACGTAAATAATTAGTTGTAAGTGATAATTAAATTATTAATTATTTTGCTGCATAATGGTATGTATAAGATCTTTGCTATAAAATAAAGTAAAGGAATTTGTTGTGTTCTATCTGACACCTACATGAATTATAGTGGAGCATTTTTATGTCATCACTTGGTTAAATCCAGATGTTTGGTGTACCTATGTAAATATGTTGAGAGGAAGATAGAAACTGCAAAGGGTTTAAGTGAGATGTTATCACATAAATTCCCAAATATTTCCTTTGAAATGGTAATAAACAACAAAAAACAAGATACACTTTGAAATTATATTGAATATTATGTCATGAAAGTAAAGTTTTCATGGCAACCATGTTTATTAGACTGGAAATGACCTCTGTACTGTAAAAAGCTTTTGGAACCACTTGCCTGCCTCCTGGTTATACCATCCATTAACATTAGTAACATTTACCGGTATAGTTTTAAAAAAGTTAAAATAGATTCAGATTGAAGTTTGACTATTAAAGTAAGAACATCATAACCCCCCTCCTTTTTTTACCCCTCCACAGTTAGGAACATCCCAGCTCAAGTATTGGGCTCAAGTTTTGTTTTACACAACTTACAGACTGTTTATATATTTTCTCTATTCAGTTGATTTACCATTTCTGAAAAGAACAAGTATTCTCATTTTGGACATATTTGCAATAATTGCCTATTAGTTATTTTTTATATAAACATGCATTGTGAAATTGCTCTATGACTAACAGTGTTCTGATCTAAAAGTTTTTTTCTGGAATTGATTTCTTTTATCATAATGAAGTAATCAAATTTATTTTGATAAAATAATCATTTGAAATTGTATTGTTTTGTTGCTGAAGGGTCCAAATTCATGGGCAATATTAGGAAGCAATGAAAGAAATAATGGACTTTCCTAGATTTGGTACTGATTGATTGTGACATCATCTTATGAGTCTTATTATAGAAAATTAAATTACCATGAGTCAACAAAACAGTTTCCACATGTTGAGCAGGATCTGCTTACTCTACCTAAGCATCTTAGATCAAAACTCTTTTATGATGGCCTAGTTCTTGTTGCTTGGTATTTAATTTTCTATTTAGTGTTTATCATTTCATGCCATGGTGTTGTCAGTTTCTCTTTGACCAATGAGTTTCAAATTTGTATGACAGCCATTAAAAGTTCAGTATAGATTTTTCTTGTATGGTGTATTCATCAGTTATATATTTATATATTTATAAATTTTTAGATTTTTCTTTTCAGAAACTATAGCCATGCCCACCTAGTACAGTTATTACAGAATAGTGATTCTGCTCCACAAATAGAAGTTATGAGGACTGGCAATGATAATGGGAGTAAGTTATAGGGGGTCTCATTGGGGGGTTCTGATCCCGGATCCCGCTTACACTATTAATGTACCCAATTCTCATTTTTTGGTAATTTCCCGTGTCCTGCTAGACCTCATTTCCTGTTTTCACGGCACAATAATTTAACTTTCAAGTGTCACGCTTACAAAAAATTAGCAATCCCACGTCACACTTAGACCCCAATGAGACCCACGTTATAGACTACCTCAGTCCATCTTAGATTAGCTGATGATAGTTTTGTCAAATTCCATTCAGAGTGGGCATTAAACGTTAACCTTGTATAGCTATGGCTGTTTGTCCATATTTAAGTACCAATATTAGTTTCTGTTCACTAACTTTGCCTCAACCAATTTTTTTTGTACTTATACACAATGCTTACTATCACAAAACAAAGATCAAGTTTGAACTTGGATGGTGTCACTTTTACCTGTCTTGATAATTGTCCTTTTATAATGTCATTTGCTAATGTGGGTATCATATGCGTCCCCTGGACATATTCCCCATTTATTTTGCCATAACTCAACACATTCATCTTATTCAGTTATGGTTTATATTTTTAACTTCACCCTACAATAGTTTTTCCTACTTAAACCATATTAAAAAGAAATTTTGATTTAGAATTGCATCCAACATTCCTGCTTATTATCCAAGCTAGATTTATGAGCCCTGATTAAAAAGGACATTTTGATATATGTTTTAAATATTAACCAATTTTTATCCGAATTTATAGAATGGTCCTTGGTTTTAAAGTCATAGGAAACCTCAAATTAAAAAAAATGATGCATTTGTTTTTTATAACAAAATGGATAGTTGTCATTATTTAACTTATGTACATATATTTTTTTCAGAAGAAAATTCATTAATTTGTTCACATTTAGAAGAAGTATACTTTTTTTTAATTGCTTGCTTTAAGGAAGCAATTTGCCAAAATATTTTCTGTATTCAAAGTGACCTTAGCATGACCCTTCTTGTAAAAATCCTGTGATCCCAATAGGCATGGATCTGTCACTGAAATAAACTATTATCTGATTGTACATATATGCATGTTATACACATGCTCAATATCCATGCTTCTTTGTTGATTTTTTACTAAAAGCTGACAATCAGTAAACTATGGCTTCAAAACGCAACAATTTATGAGCTGCTATATTTTCACTTCATAATAGATAGAGAGAAAAAAAATAACAATTATACGCTATATTTTTGCGTAAAAAATGATAAAATCATGCACAGAAGACTTAAGTTAATGATATATACATACATTGGTTCAAGAATTGGATAAACATTTTTTTCACCAGTCACACGTTTCATATGACTTTAATTGTTTTGAAATTACATTAGGTAGCAAAATCATCAATGATAGCACACTGAGACATTTTTCATCTTATTATAAATTTTAATTTTAATTTAATTTTATATTTTGTTTTTATTTTTATGCGATTTTAGCTTACATGGCCCAGAGTGCCAAGTGAGCTTTTCTCATCACTTGGAGTCTGTCGTTGTCGTTAACTTTTACAAAAATCTTCTCTGAAACTACAGTGTCATCATTGGGTTATCTAGCTTAAAAAATGTGTCCAATGTCTCTGCCAACCAACCAAGATGGTGGCCATGGCTAAAAAAAGAACATAGGGGATAAAATGTAGATTTTGGCTTATATCTCTGAAACCAAAGCATTTAGAGCAAAATTTGACGGGGTAAAAATATTTATCTGGTCAACATCTATCTGTCCTGAAATTTTCAGAAGAATCGTACAGCCTATTTTTGGGTTGCTGCCCCTGAATTGGTAATTTTCAGGAAATTTTGCAGGTTGTTATCTTGAATATTGTTATAGATAGAGATAAACTATAAACAGCAATAATGTTCAGCAAATTAAGTTCAAATAAGTCAACATGACCAAAATGCAAATATGTTATAGCAAATTTTTAACAATTTATGCAAATTTTTGTAATCTTACAAAAATCTTCTCCACAAAAACTACTGAGACAAATTATTTGGAAAAAGCGTATCATTGCTGTAAAATTGGCACGTTTTGATGTTCGTAACTGTCGAAAAATCTGACAAAACTGCATGACTAGGTCACAATCATAATTAGGGTATCTAGTTTGAAAAGTTTGTCCGATGACCCAGCCTGCCAACCAACATGGCAGACATCACTGAAAATAGAACATAGGGGGAAAATGCAGTTTTTGACTTGTATCTCTAGCCCTGAAACTAGAGCAAAAGTATAACGTTTGCAATATTTCATGCATTTATTGTTGCAGTAATAGAAATATCATGTGAGCGACACAGGCTCCTTGGAGCCTCTAGTTTCTTGTTTAGATTGTTCTATATATAGGAAATTAAATTCATTAATTTTCAGGATGTTACATGTATGTTATAAGTGAATTTAGCACCAAAAAACACCCAATTAAAACTTAAGCAATTGCATCATTGCAGTAACTTTTAGAAACATGATCCATTAATGATTTTGCCTTATTGGTGTTAATTAAGATATGACTGTAATATTTTCCGTCTATGTAGAACTATCATAAAAAATGTGGTGTACACTGAATAACACATGTAGCAAGTTATTGTAAAGTGTGAACCACATTTTTTATGTTATTCCCAATAGACAGAAAAATATTACAGTCATTCCTTATAATTTAATTCTCAATTTAGTTTAAACCGGTGTAAATCACGCACGTTCAAGACTTCACAGTCACATGACAAAATTATGTCTATGAGCTGATAAACAAAACACTGTCTAAGCCAATTAGAAAAAGTATTACATCCAAAATTAAATTAGCACTTCATATAAACAGGTATAAATATTTTGTATTTTAACATAACATACATATACATTTTAGGTGTCAGATTGAATGGTAGTTTGCATACAAGAACACCATCCACTTTGTCTTTAGCATCCACTACAACAAGTCATGCCTCATCAGACTGGCAACCTACAGAAGAACAGAAAGATGGCAAAACATTTAAACAAAGTGTAAGTTTACGTTATGTTTCATGAGATCTTGGTAAAATGTGTTTCAACAGATAAATCATTAAAAGTTTCAATATTTTCGTCTCTACTCCAGTAACCCAGACCTATATTTATTCATTCATGTTTTCTTATAATTCACCGTAATTAAAAATTTCAAGTGTTTTCTAAGAAGTGAAAGGATTGTGATGCTTTTTATTTCAGAATTTGTAAATTCATACTTTAAAATATTAACTGTGTTTAATTTCAAAATTGTATTACTTATATACAAAATTTTTCCTTACCATCAATTAAATCTATGTTGTCTTCTCTTTCAGGCCTATTACTTATTGACATCAAAAGAAAGATCTCAGCTGAAGAAAGCTATGTTGGAATATGACAGTAGAAAGTTTGTATATCATAGATTCAACATTTTCTTTTAATTAAATTCCAAAATTTTATTATTATTTGTCTATTTTACATATCATATTGATTAGATTATTGGCAAATATGCCCTGTACTATTTGTATATATATAACAATACTGAAATTCTAAATGATACAAAATTTTGCATATTGATAAGGACTCTCATTGAAATTGAACTAACAAAGGGCATGTTTTGGAATTTCTTGAAGTTCATTAAGCTTTTCAATTGAATATTTGATAAGCAATCTTACAAAGGAATTAATATGTATAAAAGGAGTTCAGTTATTTGGTATATGTATAAGAAGAAACTCTGACAGAAATATTTATAGACATCTAGAGACATCTACTGGTACCATTAGCACTTCGGTTAATCCACAGAATCGTTCCTGTATTCTTAAGAATCATCACAGTTTATGGCAACAAAGATCCGTCTAAATTCCTTTTAGTCAAAATATAGAGACAGTTTAGGTTTCATTAAACATAATCTGTGTATATCTGACAAAATGTGAGATAATCCAAAAAATAAATTCAACGACCTGATTTATGCAAAAAATAACAAACGAAAAACTACCTAGGCAGAAAGCAACCAATGACAAACTCTGAATAACAAGTTCCTGACTTAAAACAGGCACATAAACTTATGCTAATAGTGATGCTAAATTGCTATCAGTCTTAATAAGGATTCAGTTCTAATAAAGCTTTATTATTTTCACTTCATTTCAGAAATGTTGTTGACCTTCACAAGAGATTGACCCAAATATTAGACACTCATTCTAAGAAGACTTTATGGAGATATATATTACCTATACTACCTACAGAACACATGGATTATTGTGTCAGTAAAGGAGGTCTACCAAGAAGTCTTGTACAAGGTAACTCTCATGATGAAGAGCAACAATGAAAGCATGTCTTTTTTAATTTGGTAATTTTCCCTTAAGAAAATGAGGATATTTGATATGATTGCGAATGAGACAACATTTCACCAGAGACCAAATGATGTAAAGATAAGAGAGCAAAGAATGCCGTTAAAGGCCTCAAATTGACAAATATAAAAATAATTCAAACAAGAATACTAACAGCTTGATTTAAGCACAAAACAATAAACAAAAACATCTTTGATTTACAGCAACAAATGACAACCACTAAATTATAGGCTCCTTATTTATGGATAGGCAGATAGTAGAAGTGTAACCCATGTTTGCTGGTGCCATTTCTTCACATACAGATAGCTGTTCCTTAAGTGTTGTAATATTTGGTAGTATTTGACATTTTGATGCTTGCTTTTTTTTTTTTTTGTACTTGTATTTTTTTTTACAGAATTAAAACGAAGAGGAACAAATGGAAGGAAGAATCATGATAAAATGTCCAATTCTAGTTTTGACCTACGACATAGTACATGGTCATCAAAAGGTATGGTATAACTGAAAACTGAAAAATCATCCTGGAATATTGCAGACTCAACTTTAACTAAACAACAATTAAGAAACAAAAAAAAAAACCTTTAAAAATGTCAGATTAAAGACTTTAATCTTGGTCTCTATGGGGTACATACTTGCCAACTTCTGAAAAAAAGATTATGAAAAGGAGCAACTCTTGCATCAGAAAATGCATCACTTACCGTACACTTGTAATAATTGTTTTAATCTATTATAATGTAGTTTTGAATTAACATATAGGTGACTGATTTTTTTTAAAGTTATTTGACTCATTTGATTGAATGCCTGATTTAAGGTATTCAGTTCAAATCATGGAGGATTTTGAGAGTCAGGTCACAACCTCTCTTAGGAAAAATCACTTAGAAATTGGGAAAGTTGATTGGTTTTGGGCTAGGATACTGAATTTCAAGATTGTTTGCATAATGTCTGATGAAAATTTCTTTGAATTGTAATTTGGTGTAATTCTTGTATGATCTGTATTGTGATGTGAATTGACAAACAAGAATAGATATATGAACAAATTGATGTCAGATTGCAGATTGACCACTGAATTTTTTGTTTAACTCCACAAATTAAATTTACATTTTGAACTGCAGTATGAAAGTATCAGAATTTAAAAAAAAAAAAAAAAAAAAGACAGATCCTTTTTTGTTGTTATTTTAACACAGAAATTCTTGGTGAAGTCTTGATTACATAATTAACCTTTTAATCTCAAACACTGCCAATTTTAATTAGCAATTTCTGTTTAAAAAATTCACATACCTTGTGTTTGCTTTTAGGTGAAAAGAATTTGAAACAATAAATTTCAACTTTATATAAATAATGTCTCTTGTTATTTTTATAGCCAGTAGCAGTACACTAGTAAACCATGACACAGATTTCTCATCACCATCAACACCAACTAATGGACCTCATTTCTCATCTTTTAAAAAACAAATGGAGTTTTTATTAACATCAAGAGAAAGAATGCAGCTAAAGAAAGCATTACAGATATACTCTAAAAACAGGTTGATATATTAAAGAGTGTTATGCACTTTCTTTGTTTACTTGTACTGTTAATATTCTTGACTTCTCCTTTGATTGTTTGGTGATTACCACCACTTTCAACACTATTGTGATATTTCTTGGTGGTCAGTTTTTATTGGTGGAGGAAGCCTGAGTGAACCACCAGCTTCAGGAGAAAAACTGGCAATTCTAGTCTGACAATTAAGATTGGAGTCAAACACACCTGCTACATGCCAGATTCAAACTCACAACCTCAGTGACATAGTTCAATGACTTAGGCTATTCTGTAACCAACCCCCTTTTCTGCAAAGAATACAGTATTATGACCTGAATGTCTATTTTTTTTTTCTTGTGTAGTTGGGTTTCTGTGTCATTGAGAAACATGTTTAATTTTTATTTTACCAAGCAGATTGCTGTAAATCTCTACTTAACCAATCTAATTTATGTAATATCATGTACAGCCTTTATATACCACTGAATTCTTGATGGCTTTTGGGATATATAAGACAACTTTAGCAAACTTGTAAAATATCTTCTGCACACACATACTTTTTTTACACTGAATTCTTCATAGCCCTTACTTATTTTCCATTCTTTTTATATTTTTCAGGAAAATAGACAACCTGATATTAGATATGAATGTGATATTAGACACACCTTCTAAACAAAGTTTATGGAATTATATAGTTCAGCTATTGTCGTCTGCCCATCAAGAATATACCATCAAAAAATTAAATCTCAGTCCATCTTCCAAAGGTGATGTTATAACTAGTTACAGTTATTAGTAAAACCAAAAAATTCTTTCATCTTTTTGCTCTATTGTTCATTTAGATTAAAAAAGGATCACATGAAAATAGACTTATAGTCCAGTCAAACTAAGTTTGAACCTCAAACCAATTGCAACAGAAAATGTGTTAGTTCTAATCTATAGCATTTATCCCCATATATACCCAGAAAAAAATAGTCCCATAAAATCTAACTTGAGGAAAACTCTAAATCAGCATTTTTAATTTCCTATGGAAATTAACATTGGAAAGGGAGATAACGCTGCAAAAATGAGTCCTTTTTTTGTCAGTTTTTTATTTTTTTTAAATTTATGTAAAGTATGATGCTTTGATGGTGTTATAAGTTCTTATTTGACTATACTATATTATCTTCTTCTCATGAAATGTACAAAACCGGAGTGTTATGGGTATTTTTATATTTTTTTTGCACATTTCTCATTAACGAAATTGCAAATTTATGGCTATAAGAAGAATATATGCTTAATTATTTTATTAAATTGAGATTATTTACCTCGACAAACTAATGAATTATGAAATCAAGGTTGCAGCTTGATAAAAGATATGAAAACACCTTTGGAGTTGTTTGTTTTACTCTATAAAGACTGTAAAAATATCAAGAATCATTACATACTGTATACATATAGAAGCAATAAAGTTATAATTTTGTATCAATTTTTATTGATATTTCTGTCATTTTTGCAGAAATATCTACCATTTCAATTCAAATCTCCATAGGAATTTTTAAATCGTGATTTTTTAATTTTCCTAAAGTTAGATTTTGTTGAACTTTTTTCTGTGTATAATTTGGGTATAATGCTAAAGATTAAAACTTAAAAATCTTCTGTTGCAATAACTTCAAGGTTAGGGTCAAATTTATGCTAGATTGACTGGACTATTAAGAAAATAGCATGGAAGGTCATGAGTTATTGTTTTATATGACATATTCAACTTTAAATATAGTGTGGTTGGTAAAAACTATAGATTGAATTTGAAATAAAACAATGAAATTGATATTATATATCTTCCAAAAATTAAACAAAAACCCAAAATCTGATTTTAATGAAATTATGTAAAAAAAATAGTTTCAAGTGGAGATAATTCTGATTTTTCTGATTCCAGCTTCAGATCAATCCAGTGTTCATATAACAGACTTCCTATCATCAACAGAACCAAGTCCTAGAATGCCACGAAAAAATCTTCTTCAAGATGGTCCTATTAATGGATTAAGATTAAGTAAGCCATGTATTCATTTATATTATGTTATCTATTAAAAATTAGACTGCATTTCAAGAATTTCACCATTTTAAAAACTTGCAATATATTTCTATTGAGAGGGTTGCTATTGAAAATGTCTTCTTTATAGTATTTTATATTTTACAAACATGTAAGATGTTACAAAAAGTAAAAAAGTAAAAGTTGAATATAGACAAACCAATACAGCACTTTAACACTTCACAAAAACTATACTGAAATTAAAGTTTGAGCAACCTGAAACTACTCAAAAATTTAGGAATGAACTAAGGTGCTTTGAAAGTATAAGCAGTTCTGACATCAATCATGTTCAAATAAAAAAAAAAACAATTGATTTAACTTATACACCTTGTGGTTTTTTTTTTTTTATTTCAGAGGGTCAAAACAGATTAGATGATTGGAGAAGAAGCCATGAAAATTTGGTATGACTTAATTTGTAATGTCTCTAAATTAAGGCCATGAGAATTTACCTTGTTGGTGTGTTTGTTATGCCTAGTTCAAGGGAGATTTAAACAGAGTTACTTATTTGTTAGTTCATGCATCTGTCTATCCATAATATTTCTGTCATGTTATTTTTAAGAAAGACAAAGTTATAGCTTTTTGATTATTCTCAATTCTGTTGATGTTCCACTTCCTATTTGCATATGTTGGATATTTCATCACATTTTTGGCAGCAGTTTCAAGTCAGAACCTCCTACCTATAGAGGTGGGGAGCGTCAACATTAATATATATATATATATAAGTTTTTTTCAATAATATAAAATTAAGAATATGTGGGATGAATGTCAATGAGACAACTATCCACTAGATACCAAAGGATGAGCTCATTTTGTAAAATACAGGCTTAGAATGAAGTCAGCTCTAATGTGCTACTTAAATAAAATACTTAATGTTTTACATTATTCAACTTTTTTTTACAGTCTTCTTCAGAAGATGATGCCCAATACAGAACCCTGAAAGCAGGAGTACGAAGGTCAAGAGGTCGATTATGGAAAACAATGCATCCTGGGTTCATGTATTCCTATGATGATATGGATGCAAGAGGTAGTTTTTATGAAAGTCTTATGATAGTTTTTGTGGACTTTTAACAACAGAGAGCTTGAGACAAAACTTTGATGGAAGAGGGGAAGAAAAAGTTGCTTTCAAATTTTTTAATTTTTATTAGCTCACCTGGCCCACAGGGCCAGGTGAGCTTTTCCCATCACTTGGTGTCCTTCGTCTGTCGTCGTCCCTCGTTGTTAACTTTTACAAAAATCTTCTCCTCTGAAACTACTGGGCCAAATCTAACCAAACTTGGTCACAATCATCATTAGGGTATCTAGTTTATAAAAATGTGTCTGGTGACCTAACCAACCAACCAAGATGGCCACCATAGCTAAAAATAGAACATATGGGGTAAAATGTAGATTTTGGCTGATAATATCTCTGAAACCTAAATTGCGGCCCCTAAATTGGTAATTATAAGGAAATGTTGCCGTTTTTGATTATTATCTTGAATATTATTATAGATAAAGGTAAACTGTGAACAGCAATAATGTTCAGCAAAGTAAGATCTACATATAAGTCAAATTACCAAAATGGTCAGTTGACCCCTTCAGGAGTTATTGCCCTTTATTGTCAATTTTACCAATTTTTCTTAAATTTTTGTAATCTTTTACGAAAAACTTCTCTGAAACTACGAAGACAAAATGTAACCAAACTTGTCCACAATCATCATAAGAGTATCTTGTTTATAAAATGTGTGCGATGACCCTGCCTGTGAACCAAGATGGCAGACATGGCTAAAAATAGTACATAGGGTAAAATGCAGTTTTTGGTTTATATCTCTGAAACTGAAGCATTTAGAGCAAATCTGACTGGTGGCAAAAATGTTTATCAGATTTAGATATATCTGCCTTGAAATTTTCAGACAAATCTGACAACCAGTTGTTGGGTTGCTGCCCCTGAGTTAGTAATTTTGTTGAAATTTTGCAGTTTTTAACCGGATTTTTGTGACAAAAATGTCGGTTATTGATTTGGGAATGTACGGCAGGCGGCTGGGCGGTTGGTCGGGCGAGCGGCAATCAAATGTTGTCCGTGCATTAACTCATGAACCGTTCAACCAAAGCTTTTAAAATTTTAATATGTTGTTACTGACAACTAAATGAAGGTCAAGTTCAGTAAAGACGATTTTGACTTTTACCGTTCAGGAGTTATGGTTCTTGAAAGATTGAAATATGGTGTTTCCAGTCGTGTCCGTGCATTTTCTCATGAACCATTCAACCAAATCTTTTCAAATTTTAATATGTTGTTACTGATGACAAAATAGAGGTCAAGTTCAATAATGACGATTTTGACTTTTATCGTTCAGGAGTTATGGTTCTTGAAAGATCGTAAAATGGTGTTTCCATTCACATTGTTGCATTTACTCACGAACCATTCAATCTAAGCTTTTCAAATTTTAATATGTTGATACTTATGACAAAATGGAGGTCAAATTTGATATTGACGATTTTCACTTTCACCAATCATCAGTAATGGATCTTGTGATATTGCCAGGACACAAATAAATGTTAATAAATCCGGTTTGCTGTCGTTGTGACAGCCTCTTGTTTGCTATTATCTTAGATATTATTATAGCATGTATAGTATCTAATGATATCTTATACTATAAATTATGATTTTAACCTTATTTTACATGATTTCCCTGAGAATCAGTAAATATAGGTGAGCGACACAGGCTCTTTAGGGCCTCTAGTTATACGACCGAAAAAAATTTGGTCGTATATTGGTATCAGGTCGTCGTCTGTGTCTGCAACTTCGTCCTAAGAAGGATGATTAACAGATAATAACTTAGTATAAGTAAATAGAAATCAATAAAATTTAACACAAGGTTAATAACCTCTAAAGGAAGGTTGGGATTGATTTTGGGGGATTTGGTCCCAACAGTGGAATTAGGGGCCAAAAAGGGGGCACAAATAAGCATTTTTCTTGGTTTTATTTTATCAAAAAATGAATTATTGGGGTTCTTTGATATGCTGGATCTAATTGTGTATTTAGATTCTTAATTTTTTTGTCCCGTTTTCAAATTGGTCTAAATTAAGGTCTAAAGGGTCCAAAATTAAACTTTAGTTTGATTTTAACAAAAATTTGATTCTTAGGGTTCTTTGATATGCTGAATTCTTAACATGTACTTAAATTTTGATTATAGGCCCGGTTTTCAAGTGGGTCCAAATCAGGGTCTAATATTAAACTTTTTTTGATTTCAACAAAAATTGAATATATGGGGTTCTTTGATATTCTGAATCTAACCATATATTTTAATTTTTTATATTTGGGCCCTGTTATCAAATTGGTCCACATTCGAGTTCTAAAGGGTCCAAAATTGAACTTTATTTGATTTCACAAAAAAACGGGCTTTATTGTACCTTGTCCATGTTGTCCTTTAATAAGTGTATATAAGTGCAGACAAAAAGCCTTTGGTATAGCATTTACAAAATCATGAAAAACACACAATCATAGCTTCAGTTTTTATTCGTGTAGACAACAGACTTTTGGTTATAACATTTATATATCATAGAATACTAACAATCATTTGCTTTTTGAAAGATAAATATAATCTACAATAATGCATACAAAACAACTATGATCAATGAAAAATTAGTTAAAACTATATAAGGTCTCCCTCAGTTCTTATCTCTGTAAGGAAGGGATGGTCCTGCCATTCATATTAAATAAAACTGTTGGTCTTTGGCTGTTATATATATATATAGTGATCTTGCTTTGTCTATTTTCAGACACAAAATTCTTAATTAAGTTAGTTTAACACAGCTTATATTAGCCCTCCTTATTTTGTCTGTTGTCCAAGTAGAGCACCCAATCCATAAACAGTCATTTTTGTCAATTTCAAGACTTAAAGGAGATTCTACTCCGAAGATGTTAACATCCCTCCATAAAATATGTTCTCCAGCAGAATTTAATACATGTATAGCATTATTCAAACACTCAGAAACTAAAATCATATCCGTAGAAGTTATTGTCACACTTTCTGGAGAAAACTTAACCACCTGATCATTTAAGGGAGTTAAATAGTACCACCCTTTATAGGTCCAATGGAGTTTTCCCCCAAAATCTAACATTACAACCCTTCCCTCCCATTCATTATTTATTAAATCTACAACTACTATCTTATCATGGAGACTTCTGATTCTGTGCGGATATGTTAACATTCTTTGATTGTTCTTATCATGTTCAATAGTGTGTTGAATGTCACCATTCTGACTCATAACTATAAGTCTTCTTGTACTACCTTTAGGTGCTGGTAGTGTTACAGGGTAAAACTCCACTAACCCTATTATAATTTGATTCTCTTTAGTTACATGCACGCTTAAAGTTTTCAAAGGAGAATAGGACTTAAATGTCTCTATTTGTACATGTCCATCATTGGTATATAGTTTTAGAATGTTATTTCCATTTGCTATAAGAATTCCTCCATCCTGTGGCTTTGCCATATCAATCACACTTATCTGAATTTCTCTCTCTACTTTGACAGTATGATTTTCAAATCTGACTTTTTGCAACTTTTGACTACCAGGGCTATATATGAACGCAGTATTGTCACCACATAATAGTATATTTTTCACGCTTACAAGTTCACTTTTATAAGTATCCATGAGTTCAGTGTCTGGACGTGTATAAAGTTCACCAAACAATGATGCTCTTTCTAATTTTACCTGTATATTGCTAGGACAGAACGCTGTCGAATTTGATTTCATTTGCATTTCTGAATAATTTGGAAATGGCTTATTTAAGTTTTTACTTGTATTGAAAATATCTGCCGCTTGATGAGACTGCATTGTTTTATTTAGATTGTCCTTCCTATTTTCCAAATCCATTTCGTTTTTTATCACATCAGCAATTTCTTCATGTATCATATTTTCAGATGGTTTCCACTTTGCTTCAAGTTCTTGTAAGAGGTCTTTAGCATGTTTTGCAATGGAGTCTTTCATTTCTTTTTCAGTTTTCAGGATTTTATCTCTTGTTTCTTGAAAATTTATGTTCCCATCTGAAATCATCTTTTGAAGTTTGTCCTTTTTATATCTAAATAGCTCAAGAAAGATTTCAATTTGTTTTATTTGTTTCTTCATTTCAGAGAGTATATCCTGATACACTTCATCCAAAGCTTTATAATCATGTAGTTTATGAGTCTCCATTAAACACTTTGAACAAGCAGGCTCACTGCAATCTTTACAGAAGACAAAACACTTTTGTTTTTCATGGATTGCACACCCCATGTTTTCAAGGTTAACTTTACGTACTGAAGTTGCAAAATCCTTTTCTTTAAAATCTTTTAAATTTATCATTTCATGTTCTTGAGATGTTTTAATTTTGTTATGTATCTTTGAACAACACAGTTGGCATAGAAATAATTCACAGTTAATACACTTCCATTTAATCTCTGGCGATTCTTCACAAAATTGACACAGGGCCGGGGTCTGTGCTGTCCCCAGAGACTCAGAAAATGCCATTTCTGTAACTTGTGAGATCAATAAGAGGCTTTCATAATCCAATACTATGGATAATTTAAAAATAGACTTAGGTATCATACTTCCGCATTGTAGGTTTACCTTTACAGGTAAAAAGAGGACAAGGTCATACATTACATTTATAAAATGTATGTTATACACATGGATGTATACAAAATTAAATATGTATCATTCAAAAGTTTTAAGGTCTTTTCATTACTTCAAATGTGAATGAAATCAAATCATGACAAAATTTTAGTGATTTATTCTAAAAATTTGTCATGATAAGAGCTTCAAAAGAAAGAGTGTATACTATTGGGATAAATTTAGAGTATTTATTTTTTAATATTAGAAATAAATATTATCTTTAGAACAAGTTTATCAATTATTATTGTTGTAACTAGGATTATCAATTGTTTTTGTGAAAGGGCCCTGGTGCCTAATAGTGGTATTAGATGTATATGGAATGGGGACCCAATTATGTGCCCCATTGGAACGCATTGAAAATCATAGTAAATACATAGGGTCCTGTTCACTAAAGGCTAGAATTTAGGCAATTTACTCTATGTACTGATGCCACATTACATTTAAATCAATCCAAATTTTTACAGAAATTCAAACTAGAAAGCATACCCTTTCAAGTGAATCTACATTCAGTTACAGAACTAGTGAAATAATAACACTACACAATTTATAGCAAAAGTTATATATACTTTTTAAGAACTACATTCGTGGGTACCGGACTGGTTGCCCTAACTGGGATCCTATTCCACATAGAATACCAGAATTTATATCTCTTTTCAACTTTTTAGTGAAATTTTAATACTCTTATAAAAATGAGGAGATGTGGTATGATTGAAAAACTTATAATCCATCAAAGTTAAAATGTTACAGTGAGTATGTAAGCATTTATAATTCAAAGTATGGCTTTAAGAAATTAGAAAAAAACCCATTCCAGATATTCTCGAATAAAAGGCCCCAGTATGAAAAATTAAGGAATGAAGGAGTTGTTACTTAATATAGGTTTTTTGTTTGAAAAATTGCATGGTTTCTGAGTGAAAATTTGAAACAGAGACTCAAGATATGAAGAGAATAAAAATAATAGAATTCTGAATCTCATGATTTTAGCCTTGCAGTCATTAAAATTTCAAACAGCAACTATTGTACTCAGACTAAAAGATCAACTGTTCAAAATAATGGATTTGGTGTCTGGAGCACAAAATTGGTCTCTGATCGAGTACTGGGTAAAACTTTATGAGCAAGAGCTGAGACCCTTAAACATTTTGAAAGAAATAGGAGAAAACTCTTCATTGCTGTCAATTTCATTTCAAAGTCACATTTTTCAGAGATCTGCTTCTTTCAAATGATTGGCTTTATACTATGATACTCTCCTTGTCAGATTTCTTTTCTTGTTATTCTTATAAGGCTGGAAATTCTCTCAATGTCTTCAGGGAAATTTTAGTTAGTAATGATATATTTTAACTTATTTCACTAAAAAGTTGAAAGTTGGAGAAACTCTGTAACATGCTTCTTATTTGATTTTTTTCCTAAAATTGAGGCTGGGATGATATTTGAACTTATTTTTACAAAAAGCTAATGCATAGAGTTGAATATTAGATAAACTCTACAACAAGATCATGTCTTGAAGGCTTTATGATATTTCATGTTTCTTTATTTGGTATACAAAAATGAACAATTACAATGGAACAAATTGTCTTTTGACCATCAATTTGATTTCAAAGTCACATTTATTTCTGTCATATCCCTGAGGACCAAGTGATTTTTTCTCATCACTTGGCGTCCGTCTTCCATCGTCTGTCGTCCGTAGTCGTCCTTTGTCGTCGTTAACTTTTACAAAAATCTTCTCCGCTGAAACTACTGAGCCAAATTTAACCAAACTTAGCCACAATCATTATTAGGGTATCTAGTTAAAAAAATGTGTCCGATGACTGGACATGAAACATGAAACATGAAAACTTAATTAAACGCCTATTTCTACATATACAATATGTATTCAATGGCGTTGTACATAAATGACATATAAAATACAAAAATACTAAACAAAAATACAATATGTATGTACAATACCAAAAATTGAAAATTTATACTGTGATACACAAGAAAAAAGTCAGAAAAGTTCAAAATAATTTTGGAAATACAATGTTTTCAACCGACATTTAAAAATATCCAAAGATTCAGAGTTTCTTACATTTGTACCTAGTTCATTCCACAATTTTGGCCCAGTAGTACTAAAGCTTCTATCTGAAAAAGTTTTCTTTTTGTTATATGGGACTGCATAACAACCAATAGATGACTCTGACGACCTTAATGAACGTTTCGACACTTGAGGATTTAACAAATTGATCAAATAAGACGGTGCATTACCTACATGACAGTTGTACATGTATGTTAAGATTTTAAATGTAATTCTGGCTTTGATCGGAAGCCAGTGTAAGTCAAACAATGCCTGCTTGGCACTGTCATACTTAGAACGGTTTAACACAAGTTTGGCACACATATTCTGTATACGTTGCAGTTTATATAAATCAGTTTGTGAAACTCCAAAAAGTATAACATTGCAATAATCTAAATGTGAAATAACCAAAGATAAGACCAAAGTTTCAGTTGCTTCTTTCAATAGATAGGATCTTATGCACTTTATTTTGTAGTAGGTCATCATTGCTGTCTTACATTTTTTAGTAATATGGTCTTTGAAGTTTAAAGTCTCATCCAGAAAAGCTCCTAAGTACCGTATACATGTTTTTGATTTTATAACATCTCCACAAATGATTATTTCTTTTGTCTGACATTTAGAGAGTTGTTGTCGACTGCCAAAGAGAATAAACTCTGTTTTCGCATTGTTCATTTTTAGTTTGTTACTGTTCATCCAGGTGTTTATAAGAACAGCGCAGTCCTGTAAGTCACGAATTGCATCCATCTCATTCGTTAATGTCCGATGACTGGACCAACCAACCAAGATGGCCACCATGGCTAAAAATAGAACATAGGGGTAAAATGTAGATTTCCAAAGCATTTAGAGTAAATCTGACAAGGGATTAAATTGTTTATCAAGTCAATATCTATCTGCCCTGAAATTTCAGAAGAATTGGACAACTTGTTGTTGGGTTGCTACAATCATTTGGTAATTTTTTAAGAAATTTTGCTGTTTTTGGTTATTATCTTGAATACTATTATAGATAGAGATGAACTGTAAACAGCAATAATGTTCAGCAAAGTAAGATCTAAAAATAAGCCAACTTGACCAAAATGATCAGTTGATCCCTTAAGGAGTTATTGCCCATTATAGTCAATTTGTAACAATTTTCACTAATTTGGTAAATTTTTGTAAATTTTTACAAAATATTTTCCTCTGTATCTAAAGGGCCAAGTTTATTATAGATAGAGAAAATTGTAAGTACGAAGAATGTTCAGTAAAGTAAGATCTACAAACACTTCACCATCAGCAAAACACAATTTTGTCATAAATCCATCTGTGTCCTTTGTTTAATATGCACATAGACCAAGGTGAGCAACACAGGCTCTTTAGAGCCTCTAGTTTGTTAACATTTTACATTTCTGCTTTTATCAATGATATGATTGTTATTTCTTGAATTGGTCCTGTTGTGATGACAAACAAAAATTCATTTTTGATTGTGTTGTTATCTTTTAAGTCCAGTGGGTTGCAGACTGATCTTTGTTTCTTTCAGCATTTTTTTTTTTACAATTTCTGACCAGTTGAACAGTTGGTCAGCATTTTTAATAAACTGCAATAGGTGAAGATCAGCTCTTAGAGTTAAGTCACAGTAAGAACATAATTAAGAAGAAGCTAGGTCTGAATAAATTATCACACCATGAGTTTATTGTCAGTGTTACTCTCCACCAATTGCAAGTCATTCATTATTTTGACCAAATTGCAATTTGTTTTATTAAATCAAATTGTTTAACTGGTCAGAATTTTGAACAAATTGTTCATTCAAAATGTAAAAGTGCAAGGTGATAAATTAAACATACTTACAATCCTAAATGCTTTTTGTCGAATTTAATGATGTTGTGACAATATTAGTCTATCAGTTTGTATAGGTATATTATAGTCATTACCATGCTAAAGGTGAACTTGTTATTTTGAATTGCTATTAAATTGTCCAAGCTCAGCTTTTATATAGTATTTCTTTCGAAAAGTATTCTACATTCATAAGAATAAGAAATTTTGTGAATTAAAACATTTCATATTCAATAAAATATGTGTAAAATTGCAATATGTGCGTAGGAAGTTTCCATGGGGAGATAATCATTTTTTCTTTCAAAAAGTCTTTATTCAAACGAATAATATTTTAGGTTATCTTCCCATGGAAACTTATCAATAGCATATTGATATTTCACACATATTTTACTGAATATATCATGTTTTATTTAAAAACTGTTATCTGATTCTTATGAATATAGAATACTTTTAGAAAGAAAAACTATATGAAAGCTGAGTTTGGACAATTTTATATCAATTCAAAATAACAAGTTCACCTTTAGCATGGTAATAACTATAATATACCTATACAAACTGATGGACTTATATTGTCACAACAACATTAAAGTGGACAAAAATCATTTAGGATTGTAAGTAATACAATTTCAATCGGTTGAATTTAAGATTTAGAATGAAATTATTTTATTCTGAATTGTCTGCCCATAGGTGGCGTTTTTTAAGGTTATGTGTGTCATCTGATTTGGTGGTTTAATCATTCGGCACGACAGGGTCCACTCGATCAGTCATGTTTATTTTTAAATACTACAGTTTTCATAGATTTTGTATCATGCATTAACCCTTTCCTCCCTGGAATTTATTTTCTTACATACAAATATCATCGGGTTTAAAGTATTAATGCATTGTTAAAATGAATATTTCATCAATGAAATTCAAATCAGATATTCCTATGACTATCCTTTTCATATTGGATGCTAATTTTTTTAAGTCTGATACAGACATTTTGTATTCAAAGCGTTTCAACTGAGGTACTACACAGGTGTCAAAAGGCGTCATTATGGAATAAAGGGGGTGGCGTCAAAAAGCGTCAATATGGAGGAAAGGGTTAAGAGATTGTTTTGCTTTACATGTGTGGGTTCACTGAATGAACTATTTACATATTTATACGATGACATTATAAAGATGTTTATATTATGTACATGAGATATATTATTTTAAAAATGGTAATTAAACCAGCCATCGTCTCTGTCGTGTGGTATTGCACTTTACTATTTCTTGTTTATTATTATGAGAATAATATGTGGTTTTGATATATGGGTATTAATGGAAGAAGAATGTTTTATTTTATCACCTTGCACTTTTACATTTTGACTGAACAATTTGTTCAAAATTCTAACCATGACCAGTTGAACAATTTGGTTTAATAAAACAAATTGCAATTTGGTCAAAATTTTTAATGACTTGCAATTGATGGAGAGCATAACACTAACAGTCAAGTCACTGTAAAAAAATAAATCTCAATAATATTTTTAGATGGAACTAAAGGATTTGACATTGCTCTGCTGAAAGAATTAGAACAAACAAGAAGGGCAGTGCAAGAGGCCAAAAAAATGTTCTTAGGGGCCAATAGAGGTGAAAACCATGAGTCATATGGTAGGCATCAATCTTATTTTATATAAGTGTACTCATTTCTGTACTGCTGAGTGACAAAAATATGAATTCTTAATTTGAAATAGTACCAGTATGAAAAATGACACTGACTTTTTATACAAGAACAAAAATTGATGTCATCCTAAATATAGTATTAATCGATAGATTGGAGTTTGATTAACAATGCATCACTGTAGAAAAAGGTAAAATAGTTCTTCCAATGGATTCCTGTATTTTCCACACTACCAATTTTTTGTGATTGAGGAAAACTTGTGGATATGTGATTTTGTGGTTTGCCAATATATGCACATATGCCTTTAGAACATTTGTACTTTGTTAAAAATTTAAAATGGTTAAACTTTACTAAAAAAAAAGTTCACATGAAAACTATTATCCATTGAATGACCATGAATCAACAGTAATTATCATCTTTTTTCTTACAGATTCAGACTCTGATGAAGATCCTACTAACAAATATGTAACTGTGATACCTGTAGGTTTTGGCGAACAAGAAGAAAAAGATAAATCTCCTTCAAGTAGCCTCAGACTGAAAAGTAGTTTAAAAAATCCTATTCCATTTCATAAACAAAATGGAGGATTAATACGGACAATGTCAGGACTAATTTCACCTCCAGAAATTGTGATAACTGAATCAGAATCTGAAAGTGAAAGTGATCGTGACAATATTTGTAATAACTTTACCCTGAGAGCTGGCGATTCTTTTAACAGACGAGCTTTAACGGCTTTGAAGGAATTAGATGCTGTGATGGCGGCTGAGGTTTCAGATTTAGATGCTGGTTCTAGTGCACTAGAGATCGGTCATAGAGGTCCCAGCAATGCAACATTAAGTCCAAAATCCTCTCCCCGTTTGAGACCTAAATCCATATCATTTACAGAGGAGGTAATGGTGCATTCTCCTCCACCTCCTCCTCGTAAGTTATGCTTTTTAGAATATATAGAGGTTGTTGTTAAATTTAGAGATTTAGAAGGAAAGAAAATTAAGTACTTTTTAAGGTAACTGGTGTTTTACTTTTTCACAAAACATTACTTAATATGAAGCAGGTGCTACCTGATGCGATCTCAAAGGTTATTGGTGAAGTTGGTTTAATTCATCATGATACTTTCGTTAATCAGATATACAAATTTGCAGGAAATAGTATGCTACAAATTGGAGAGAAATCATATGCTCCTTTATAATGTATTATGAAAAATCATAAAAATCGTTCGTCCGTCCGTCCGTTCGTTCGTTCGTCCCGCTTCAGGTTAAAGTTTTTGGTCAAGGTAGTTTTTGATGAAGCTGAAGTCCAATCAACTTGAAACATAGTAGACTTGTTGCTTATGATATAATCTTTTTAATTTTAAAGCCAAATTAGACTTTTGACCCCAATTTCACGGTCCACTAAACATAGAAAATGAAAGTGGGAGTTTCAGGTTAAAGTTTTTGGTCAAGGTAGTTTTTGATAAAATTGAAGTCCAATCAACTTGAAACTTAGTACATATGATCCCTATAGTATAATCGTTCTAATTTTAATACCAACTTAGATTATTACCCTATTTCACGGTCAATGGAACATGGAAAAGGAAAGTGCGAGTGGGGCATCCGTGTACTTTGGACACATTCTTGTTTTATTTTTTACATACTGTGGTTTCATATACTTTTGTGGAAACCACTATATAGGGCTTGCAAGAAGAAGAAAAATGTAGATTTTTGATACCATGGTTTAATAGATTTTGCATTGAAGCCAATTGAAATTTTAACTTGACAGAACAATTCGTGATTCACTAATAGCCATGAAATCCATGTCTGGTGTCACAAATATAATGATTCATCCGAGTAATAGATCTTTCAACTGGTTCAAAACTGTTATTTACAGCCATTTTATTTATATTATACAGCCCCTCCCCCTCCTCCACCACTCCCAACTACTACAGAGGATGTGAGTGAACCTAAAGGAAAGATGAATGTGAAAAGAATCAACTGGGAGAAGATTGATGCTCAAAAAGTAGGAAACACAGTCTGGGGGCAGGTAATATTATTTTTAGTCTTGACAGAACATTAAGATGGGATTGTAAACTTAAAATTCATACATTGTATTCTGCTTTACTGATTTATTTTTTGCATAATGTATTTTTGTTTAAATCATTGAGCAGAATAACACCACTCTTTGTAAAAAAAAATGTGTTCATAATTTACCGATAAAGCATAAAAAGTAAAACTTGGACTTATGAGAGGTAAAATTGCATCAGACAAATGAATTTGTACACAGCTTTCAAAATACATGTACTTATCTAAGTTTGCCTAACTCTTTTTTCTGTGAAGTGACTGCCTACTTTAACATACATATTCTTCCTTGAGTTACTGTATGTCCCTTGTTAAAAAACAAATATTTGCTTTAACTTTTCAACTGAAAACCTATTCTATATATGAAGACCATGTGGATGTAATATTTTCTTTCAGCATAGCTTATTTTAATGTTATTTGTTTCAGCTGGGAGATGAAGAAGATCTTGATGATGTTCTGAAGTATTTAGAGCTGGAACAACATTTTAGTACCAATCCTGTCAAACGTAGGTGTATTTCATGATATGACCAACTTTTCCTTTTTGATTGAATTTTTTCTTTTTAAATTGCATTCTTCTTATAAACGTCTATTGAATTGTGATTTTTTTTCTCATAATTTTTTATTAAATTTTTAATAGACTGCAATATATGTTGTTGAATATGGTATAACTATTTGTCTTCGTCTATTCTAGTTCACAGACATTACATTAAAGTTAACTTGTGAAAGAAAATGTAGTAGTGTTACAATGCAATAGTAATTGTTTGATGAGGTTGATTGTTCATTAGTTGAATTCTTAAAATTCTCAGGTCACACTTTCCAATAGCAATGAGGTCTTTTGCCTCATAAGCATTATATTTTCTGTTCTTTTAAAAAAAAATCCCAAATGAGTAATCTTATTTTGGTATGATGTTAATTTATATTGCTGTAAATTTTCAGCTTCACACAGGAACCAGAGAAGAATGTCAGGTATAAGATAGTTTCAATCTCTGTATTTATACATAAAAAAAATTGACTACAAAATATAAATACTATTATAGGCAGTAAGTTTCTCCTTCTTAAGATAGCAATAAATATTTATGAGAGTTGCATTTGTTTGATATGTTTAGTTTGATTCGATATCATATAATATAAAGTTAAAAATATACATCTTGTACTGTTAAGCTTATCTGAATATTCATAAAGATTAATATATTTAATTTTAATAATTCAGAAAATATTTATATAAATTCCTATGATAGTTCTCCAAACATAACAAACAAAATATGAAATAGTTAATTAACATAGACTAGAACATTTTTTTCTATTTTCAGTGTTTACAGAAAAGAAAAATGAAATTTACATTCTGAGTCCTAAGAAAGCTTATAACATCTGTAAGTTTAGCATAATCTGTTTCACCAAAGAGTGTTTTCTATGTTTACAAATTTTTAAAAAGATGTGAAGAATATAGATTTGGTACCACTTTATTAATATCCTCTTTCAAATACATACAAGGTTTGTGATATGAAATCACACCAGAAACACTTTTCAATTTTTTTTTTTTTTTTACATGAAGCATATCTTCAATAGATCATTAAAAATGAACAGGAAAATATGTGGTTTCAATTAATCCACAGTGACTTTTATAAATCAAGAGTCACTGATGAGTCTTTTGTAGACTAAATCTGTGTCTGGCGCAAATACAAAATTTCAATCCTAGTATCTATAATGAATTTATTTAGAAATCTATATCTTGTTTTGTAGCAATATTATTAGGACATCTACGAATGTCAATAGATCAGATGAAACAAGCTTTATATTTAATGGATGAGGAAATTCTTACTCCAGATTTACTCAAACAGTTACTCACATTTACTCCAAATAAACAAGAGGTAAGAAAAACATTACTCTAGTTTTACTCAAACAAAACTTTACTTGTCATGGGGTCACACTTCAATATTTATCTACAACTACTTATGAACCGCTTGACAAAAGTCGACAAAACTCCCACAGATTTATTTTAAGTTCAGGAAGTTATGCACCTGCTATATTTTAAAGGTATTTTCTCTTTTTAATGAAGAACTTTCAAGTAATAACTATCATACCTTCATCTTCATAAATATATTTTCACAATTTTTCCCAAAACTTACATTTACAAACAAAAAGCAAAGCAGTTTACCTATCATGATCTTTCCAGCAGTTAATCAGTTTATAGAGTTGTCATATTGCTAACTGTATTATTTGATTTATTTCTTTTTTTAGATGGAGAAATATGATACTTTTAATGGTGATATTGAGGAATTAAGCTTACCAGATAGATTTGCTTATGAGGTAATTTTATGAAGTACACTTAAAACTGAATTTGGTCCTTCTTTTTATGTCAAGATTTATGCAATTCGGACTTTCAAATGTCTGTGTTTGAGGGTTCCTAATGAAGGTAATTCATAAAGTTCTGTGGGTGCACAAAATTAATGAAGTGTTATTTTCATTATAGAACGTATTGTGATATTGAGAAATATTTGTGAGATTCTACAATCGCTGCACAAAAAAAAAATTTAAGCTCTGACCCATTTCAAAATCAATGTGAATAGTTTATCCAGTTGCAGTCTTAAATAGTTATATTACTTTAAAACGGGTCAAGTCTTTTAATGCTTACAAATTTGTATAGTGTTAACTCATTTTGATCCTGAAATATGCATGAAATGTTTACCACTGAATATTAAGCAACCAGCACTTGGTCTGTCACCCCTCAGCACACAGCACCTAGCATGACATGTCTGCTTATGGAGTTTAACCTTATGAGCCAGCAGTATAAACATCATTCAAAGTAGAATGTCCATATGCATGGGTGCATTTTGTTAGGTTTTGAATTCAGACTCAGACACCATAGAAGAAAATGCATGCAAACTGTGACAGAAACTTATGTCACATCATGATCATTAAATAGTTATGAATGTCTTCTTTATTTAGATTCTGTCTGATTGATTAGGTGAGGATATAAAAAAAATGTTAATAATTTGGATTGATTGATTAATTGGTGTTTTAACACCACTTTCAACATTATTGTGCTATTTCCTGCTGATCAGTTTTTAATTGTGTAGGAAGCTGGAGTGCCTGGAGAGAAACACCAACCTTCCATAGGATAACTGACGGTCCTAATCAATTAAGATTGCCCAGTGCGACATTTAACTTGCTATCTCAGTGTTGACTGGCTAGTTTGACCACTTAGACCACTCGTCAACAGAGGCTCCCTGATAATTTCAATTTAAATAACTCTGATATAGTTAGAACAACAACAAAAGAAAAAACTTATACTCAAATGTTGCTTTTCTCTTTCTCTTTTTAGATGAGTCGTGTTCCTGGCTATGAACAAAGGTTGAAATCCATTTTATTTAAAGCAAACTTTCAGGAGAAAATTGATGACATGAAGGAGGTAATATTCAAATATACTAGAATTAGAAAGCTTGTCATGAATATTTTTTTTTATAAGCTGTCTTTTCATGTTTTTTCAAAAGCATATGACATATCTGTAGATTTATATTATTTGATTATCAAATAATTTTAACCCTGGAACTGTTTGATTCTTTACACTATAAAATCCTGTAAATTATGTTAACTATCCATAAAATTTAGAATGGAAAGGGGGAATATTTCAAAGAGACAGCAACCCAATCAAAGAGCAGAAAACAGCCCAATGCCACCAATGAATCTTCAAAATATCGAGAAAATCCTGCACACAGCTAGTATTCAGCTAGCCCCTAAACAAAAATGTGTCCTATAAAAAAAGAAGATGTTGTATGATTGCCAATGAGACAACACTTCAGAAGAGACGAAATGACACAGAAATTAACAACTTTAGGTCACCTTAAGCCTTGCAACAATGAGCAGCAACTAGTTCAGTTCAGTAGATTTTTTTATTAACAATTTTAGATAATCATATCTCCCTGATATTAGATATGTGCAAACATATACCATTTATTGATAGCTTTGTTTTTAAACCCATGAAAAGGTTCAAAGGGTATGTATAATTGCTTCAAAACCAAACTAACATAGATGTTGTTTTTGAGTGATGTGAAAAATTTTACTAAATAGATTTACTTGTGATGCAGAGAAAGAAATATCCATAATGACACACAGTGTATTAAAAAGATGCTGAGCTGATTTTTGTTCAATACAGAATAATGATAAGTCAAAAAGACCTAGTAATCTGTATCTTTTAAACCATTTTTTAGTTTTTATTATTGACTTAGGACAGGTTAATGCTTAAAAGAGCTACCTTTAAAGCAGGTTTTGTACTAATTGTATTGCTTATTTATATCTTGCTAGCGATTTTCCATTTTCCTATACATATTTATATATTTATTTTGCAATGCATTATTTGATTTTTTTCTTTCTTAAGAAGTTTTTCATTGCATGTAATATTCATAGAATAGAACTATGATATATCTATATTTTTATGTTTCTGTCATAGTTGATAGGAGCATTAAGCATTACTCATGACTGTCCATCCTACTGTCCTTCAATCCTTTATTCTTTTGTCCTTCCATCTTTCCGTCTTTCTGCCTGTTCCCTTTTTGTTGCAAAGCTTGTGCTAGGACATTCAGGTCCTCAGACACGTTCTTCATGAAGTATATTGTATTTATATATTTTTCAATGCTATTCTATCAACAATTAGTTTTTGCAAGCCCAGCATAATACAGGGTTTTAACATTATTCAGAATATTTCAAACTTAAATGTTTGATTATTGATCAGTTGGAAAGGACAGAAGTCTACTATACTGTGTATTAACTAGTTTTGAATGAAATGGACTGTTATGAGATAACTATATTAATATCTCTTGTTTGTATATTCATAAATTCACATAAATGATCAGTACAATTTTCTTAATATTTCAGAGTTTACTTTGTATAAGAAAAGGATCTTTACAGTTGAGAAACAGTAAAAGATTGACAAAAATATTAGAGGTAAACACTGATTTACAACAGCTTGATATTTAATACGATTTTTTTACCTTTCATATAATACACAAAACTAAAATTCACAGAGAAAAACACATATATTTTCATTAAAGTAAAATACATTTTCATATATACTCAAATTCACATACTGAATAAAAGTAACTCGGGATGATTTAAATTCTCAACAAACCAGCCATAATCAATGGTAGATATTCGATGGGCGGTCAGTTTTGAGAAGTTTCACTGCTGTTCATTACTGATCATGGTTACTATGCTTTAATTTTTAGATGATACTTGCTATGGGTAATTATATGAATAAAGGGAATCAACGAGTTGGTGAAGCTGCAGGATTCAAGATCTCATTTATATCACAGGTTGGTTAAAAAAAATATTTCATAAAAATGTTGACTATTCAACTGAGTATTGTTCGAAATATGGGCATCTTGGATATTTTACTAACTTTATGTGTTTGTGTTTATCATATTTTTTTGTTGTTGTCAAATATACCTGTCGACCTATAAAAATATAAATGCAAATTATGACTTGCTTTGAAGATGGAGATCTCAGGTTCAAACTTTTTTTAGTTGAATCTAAGTATTATGGGACATGGGATTCAGGGGGAGATAATTAAAACAAATATTTGGGATTCAGGGGGAGATAATTAAAGCAAATGTGGAGAATTCAGGGAGAGTTAAGTATATTACTGTAATCACTTACTTATAGGAATACAGGATATCCATTTTCTTTTTTTTTGTTAAGCCCTCAACTTTTGTTGAAAAAGCGAGACAGCGATCCTACATTCCGTCGGCATCGTCATCATCAGTGGCGACGTCCACAAATATTCACTATGTGGTTAAAGTTTTTTAAATTTTATTAACTTTCTTAAACTATCCTGGATTTCTACCAAACATGGACAGAAGATTGTTTATGATCTTTTGATAGTATCCAAAAGTAAATTTTGTTAAAAAAAATAGTGGAATTAGTTTTTCTGCCAGGAACATAACATTCACTCTGTGGTTAATGTTTTTAAAATTTTTATACCTTTCTTAAACTATCCTGGATTTGTACCAAACTTGGACAGAAGCTTGTTTATGATCAAAACCTGTATCAAGAAGGAAATTTTGTTAAAGCTTTGTACCTGTTTTTTGTATTTTACTTATAAATTGACTTAGTTTTTAGGGCCCCGCCAAAGGCGGGTCGCCCTATAGTGATCCGTCTGCCCGTCCGTCCATCCGTCCGTAACACTTTGTGTCCGCTCCATATCTAGAGAACCATTATGATTTCATACTTTATACTTTACATGTTTATTAACCACCACCAGAGGGCGTGTCATGATGAATGTACAACTTCCTAGGTCAAAGGTCAAGGTCAAAAACCTTTGGTTTCAGTTGACAACCCTGTGTCCTGTGGTGAAGATCGTGTCCGCTCTATATCTTGAGAACCGTTATGATTTCAAAGTTTATACTTGACATGTATATGAACAAACACCAGAGGGTGTGTCATAATTTATGAACTACTGCCTAGGGCAAAGTTCAAGGTCAAAAACTGGTTTCAGTTGACAACCACATGTCCTATGGTAAAGATCGTGTCCGCTCTATATCTTGAGAACCGTTATCATTTTAAAGTTTATACCTGAAATGTATATAAACCAAGATCAGAGGGTGTGTCATAATTTATGTACAACTTCCTAGGTTAAAGGTCAAGGTCAAAAACTTTGGTTTCAGTTGACAACCCCATGTCCTATGGTAAAGATCGTGTCCGCTCTATATCTTGAGAACCGTTATCATTTCAAAGTTTATACTTGACATGTATATAAACCAACACCAAAGGGTGTGTCATAATTTATGTGCAACTTCCTAGGTCAAAGGTCAAGGTCAAAAACTTTGGTTTCAGTTGACAAACCCATGTCCTTTGGTAAAGATACAATTTTTTAATGCACATTATTCACAGCGGGCCCACAGAGATGGCTCCCATCTCAATGATATCTAGTTCTTCCAGTTAACATAACATACAGTCTGCAGTTAAAGTTTTAAAACATTTATATGATTCATAAACTATCCTGGATTTTTACCAAACTTGAACAGAAACTTCTTACAATCAAAAGATAGTATCAAGAGGAATATTTTTATTAATTTTTTTCCTCATTTTTGTTGAGCCTGCTATTAACAGCAAAAGTAGGCGAAACACTGAGTTCCGCAGAACCCTTACAAATTTTTTATATAAGATATTTTCCACTTTTCAAGGTTATCTAATTTTAAATGAATAATTCTTATTTCTTCAGAGTAACTGAAAAGTTTACATTGTTTTCATGTATATTCCATCTTTGAAATGTAAAGATGTAGTGTACTAATTTAACATTCCTGAAGTTATGATGATGTTCCCATTAATCTATTAAAAAAAATGTGATTTATCTGAGACAAACCTGCTGTTATTGAGGAGGAAAATCAGTTGCAACAGAATTGTACTGTTCCCCTACAAAAGTACAATTATTATTACTATTAAGTATATATCAACTATATATTTTACAGTTAGAAGTAACTAAGACCAGTGACAATAAGACAACATTTTTACATGTCCTTGCCAATGCTGTTTATGTCAAGTTTCCTGAAGTTTTAGCTGTTGGAGAAGAATTAAGTAGTATACCTGAAGCTGCTAAAGGTAAGGTGTAAAAAGATATATTTTTGGCTCCAATCAACTTCTTAAAAGAGATTTTGTCACATTAGCCATTGCTACAAGATGAAATTTAATTTTGTAATAAGGCTTTTCTACTTAATATTTGATTTCTGCTTATTTCATGTTAAAAGTTTTTTGTAAGATTTAGAGTAAATCATTGCAAATGTTTAGTGAAGAAAAAAAATTATATTGACTAACTATTTCAAAGCCTTGGAAATGAATAAGATTAGTGAGATTATTATTTAAAGGGTTTTTGTTAAAATGTTAACTATACCCTCCCTCTAAACAAATTATAAACAAACAAATCCCAGAAAACTTGAATATTGAAGCAATATATTAATCACTAAAACAAGAAAGATGTAATAAGAAAGGAAAAAGTACAAAAGTAATGTAACAAGCGCTGTACCTTCTTGTTGTTAATGTGACATTATAGAAAGTTTTTGATAAAAAAAATGTCTATAACATCTTAATGTTTGAGAAAGAAAAAAATGACAGCCATGTAGTTGTGAAGAAAAATAAAGAACTGAAGAAGGCCAATGGCCGAAACGTCTTAAAAATTGGTTTATTATTACAATAATATAATAAAAAAAATGTTATATTCATTGTAGTTTCTGATATAATGGTAAATCAGGAAATCCAAGAACTGAGAAAAGTTTTACAGGTAAGTCAGATAAAAGTTTTACAGGTAAGTCAGATAAAAGTATCCAAAATGACTACTTGAATCATAACAGCTGGACTTATTATTATACCCCCGCTTTAAAAAAGGGGGGGTATACTGTTTTACCTCTGTCTGTCCGTCAGTCCGTCCGTCCGTCAGTCAGTCCGTCCCATGAAACTTTCGTCACATTTTTCTCAGGAACTACAGATCCACCCTTTCTGTAATTTGGTAAGAACATTTATATATGTCAGCCATACCGTGTGATGCGTTTTCAGATTCATCACTTGACAACTTCCTGTTTACCAAACACTTGTATGATTTTACACATGATAGCCAATTTGAAAATTTTCGTCACATTTTTCTCAGGAACTACAATACAAGGATTTCTGAAATTTGGTTTCAGGATTTATATAAGTCAGCTATACCGTGTGATGCGTTTTCAGATTCATCACTCGACAACTTCCTGTTTACCGAACACTTGTATGATTTTACACATGATAGCCAAGTTGAAAATTTTCGTCACATTTTTCTCAGGAACTACAATACAAGGATTTCTGAAATTTGGTTTCAGGATTTATATAAGTCAACTATACCGTGTGATGCGTTTTCAGATTCATCACTCGACAACTTCCTGTTTACCGAACACTTGAATATTTTTACACTATTAATATTATCCACTTGCGGCGGGGGTATCATCAGTGAGCAGTAGCTCGCAGTTTCACTTGTTTTAACAACAGTATCTTGTACTGTAATAATTGATTCATTAAGAATTTCAGTCATACAAATTATTGTTAAACAGCTACATGAATTTTTAATGTTGAATTGTATTGCAAATTTTTCATTCAATTATATAACACAAATTCTATGATTTTTTTATGTTAAATGACTCAATATTTTTTTATTTAGTTTTTATAATTCAAGTTTTCAAAAATAATTATTTTCCATTAATATTTTTTGGTTTTGGTTTTGCCAAATTCTGGATACAAGCCTATAGAAAATATTTACTTAGTTGAACGATCAAAGGAGTAGGTCCAGTAAGGGCCGATTTTGGCCTCAAATTTCAAGTTCATCTGACGAAAGATTTTAGACACTTTTTAAACACTCAAGTGTCTTTTTAGTTGATTCAATAAGTATATGTAAAAGATTTTAACTGATTTACTCATTAAAAACGCCCCGATTCTAGCTAAAATATGAAAAATCTATCAAATATGCCAAAAATTGTCACATTTTCAGATGGTTTTTGTCAAAAATGAAAGTGGCCGCATCCGTGTTCATCCTCAACCTTTATATATGTTATGTATTATCATCAAATACAACTAACATTTCAATATTAAGAATGAACACGAATGCGGCCACTTTCATTTAAGACAGAAATTGTCTAAAATATAACTAAAATGCTAAAATTGTGAAGATTTCAGTAATTTAGCATGACTTAATGATGCTAGTACCTGATATATGTGCATTGTATTGTCAAACACAGCCCATATTTATTTAGCAGAAGCATTCTACTGTCCAATAAATAACTTAAAGTATACATTTTAACAATTTTGTAAAACTGCTATATTTTGGGGCCAAAAAGGGTTCTTACTGAACCTACTCCTTTGTGGTTCATAATTACCATTGAAATAATAATGATCAACTGTAGATATGTAAGTAAGTAATTTTCTTTTTAACTAAATAAATATTTTTGCAGGAAATCTCCAATACATTAGAGAAGTATGGATCTCAAAAGACAAGAATTGGTGTAAATGACAGATTCCAGGATGTAATGGGTGTATCCTTTATTATCAGTATTGATATTGGGCTTGAAACTTATATTGACCTGAATTGTAATATATAAATATAGATTCTTGCATTGATACCAGTGGATTATCGGATTTATCCCATCGAGATAGTTAAATTATCAATTTTAAAGTCCAAACCTCGGCGAGGACTTTAAAATTTATAATTTAAACTATCAAGATTGGATAAATTCGATAATCCACGAGTAACTATGTAAGAATCTGTTTCTCTAATGATTAAAAAATAAATTTTCATTTTTAGCTCACCTGGCCCAAAGGGCCAAGTGAGCTTTTCTCAGCACTTGGCGTCCGGCGTCCGGCGTCCGGCGTCTGTCGTCCGTCGTCCGTCGTCGTCTGGCGTCGTTAACTTTTACAAAAATCTTCTCCTCTGAAACTACTGGTCCAAATTTAACCAAACTTGGCCACAATCATCATTGGGGTATCTAGTTTAAAAAATGTGTCCGGTGACCCGGTCAACCAACCAAGATGGCCGCCATGGCTAAAAATAGAACATAGGGGTAAAATGCAGTTTTTGGCTTATAACTCAAAAACCAAAGCATTTAGAGCAAATCTGACATGGGGTAAAATTGGTTATCAGGTCAAGATCTATCTGCCCTGAAATTTTCAGATGAATCGGACAACCCGTTGTTGGGTTGCTGCCCCTGAATTGATAATTTTAAGGAAATTTTGCTGTTTTTGGTTATTATCTTGAATATTATTATAGATAGAGATAAACTGTTAACAGCAATAATGTTCAGCAAAGTAAGATTTACAAATAAGTCAACGGGACCGAAATGGTCAGTTGACCCCTTTAGGAGTTATTGCCCTTTTTAGTCCATTTTTAACCATTTTTCGTAAATCTTAGTTATCTTTTACAAAAATCTTCTCCTCTGAAACTACTGGGACAAATTAATCCAAACTTGGCCACAATCATCATTGGGGTATCTAGTTTAAAAAATGTGTGGCGTGACCCATCCAACCAACTAAGATGGCCGCCATGGCTAAAAATAGAACATAGGGGTAAAATGCAGTTTTTGGCTTATAACTAAAACACCAGAGCATTTAGAGCAAATCTGACAGGAGTAAAATTGTTCATCAGGTCAAGATCTATCTGCCCTGAAATTTTCAGATGAATCGAACAACCCGTTGTTGGGTTGCTGCCCCTGAATTAATAATTTTAAGGAAATTTTGCTGTTTTTGGTTATTATCTTGAATATTATTATAGATAGAGATAAACTGTAAACAGCAATAATGTTCAGCAAAGTAAGATCTACAAATAAGTCAACATGACCAAAATGGTCAGTTGACCACTTTAGGAGTTATTGCCCTTTATAGTCAATTTTTAACAATTTTTCTTAAATCTTAGTAATCTTTTAGAAAAATCTTCTTCTCTGAAACTACTGGGCCAAATTTAACCAAACTTGGCCATAATCATTATTGGCCTATCTAGTTAAAAAAATGTGTCCGGTGACCCGGCCAACCAACCAAGATGGCCGCCATGGCTAAAAATAGAACATAGGGGTAAAATGCAGTTTTTGGCTTATAACTCAAAAACCAAAGCATTTAGAGCAAATCTTAGTAATCTTTTAGAAAAATCTTCTCCTCTGAAACTACTGGGCCAAATTTAACCAAACTTAGCCATAATTGGGGTATCTAGTTAAAAAAATGTGTCCGGTAACTCGGCCAACAAACCAAGATGGCCGCCATGGCTAAAAATAGAACATGGGGGTAAAATGCAGTTTTTGGCTTATAACTCAAAAACCAAAGCATTTGGCAGGAAGTAAAATTGTTGATCAGGTCACGATCTATCTGCCCTGGAATTTTCAGATGAATTGGATAATCGGTTGTTAGGTTGCTGCCCCTGAATTGGTAATTTTGAGGAAATTTTGCTGTTTTTTTTGTTATCTTGAATATTATTATAGATAGAGATAACAGCAATACTGTACAGCAAAGTAAGAACTAAAAATAAGTCACTATGACCAAAATAGTCAATTGACCCCCTAAGGAGTTATTGCCCTTCATAGTCAATTTTTAACAATTTTCTTAAAATTTGAAGATTTTCAATAACATTTTCCACAGAAAGTACTGTTATAGATAGAGATAATTGTCAGCAGCAAGAATGTTAAGTAAAGTAAGATCTACAAACACATCACCATCACCAAAACACAATTTTTTCATGAATCCATCTGTGTCTATTGTTTAATATTCACATTGACCAAGGTGAGCGACACAGGCTCTTTAGAGCCTCTAGTTTCTTTTAAACGAAAATCCCCTTTGAGTACCTTTCACATTCCACAAGTTGTCAATTTCATTGACACCTGTTAGCATATTTTGATTCATCCAGTTAGCTAAAAGTTAGAGAGCTTGTGATTCATATGGTACAGCCATTCAAACCAGGGGTACAGCCTGTCACCATATGAAAGATTAACATATGCATTATGGTCCTTTTCAGTAGAAAACTTAAGAATATCAATAAGACTAAAATTAGTAGCCTAGGCCCTTTTTAATCTTTTCCCATGCAAACATATAGGTATTTCCTTGACTGTTTACAGCATTTTATATCAGAAGCATCAGATGAGGTGCAAGCTCTATTCAGACTTCAGGCTAATGCAATGGAAGATTTCCACCATGTTGTACAATACTTTGGGGAAGATCCAAAGAATATTACCACCACAGAATTCTTCGGTATTTTTGCAGATTTTATAATAAAATTTGAGGTAAGTGTTTTATAAAATTGAGAATGGAAATTGGGAATGTGTCAAAGAGACAACAACCTGACTTAGAGCAGACAACAGCCAATGGGTTTACAAGGCAGTGAGAAACTCCCACACCAGGTGTCCTACAGCTGGCCCCTAAACAAATATGTATACTAGTTCAGTGGTAATGGACTTCATACTAAACTGTGAATTATACACAAGAAATCTTACAAGACTGTCAAAGGCCTTAGGCTCTTAACTTGGGACAGGCACAAAAATGCAGTGGGGTTAAACATTTTTTTTGAGATCTCAACCCTCCCCCTATACCTCTAGACAAGGTACAAAAACAAACACACGACAATATAGTTTATATGATCTTATATCAAAAGAGAATACTGAATTATTTAGATTATATATATTATAGGGCTTTTTAACTTTAGAATAAATAAAGAAAAAAAAGAAAAATACTGAATCCAAGAAAAATTCAAAATTAAAAGTCCCTTAACAAACGGTAAAATCAAAAGCTCAGACACATCAAACGAATGGAAAATATATATTATCTTCCTGACTTGGTAGATGCATTAACTTATGTAGAAAATGGTGGCTTAAAATTGTTTTTATAGCTAGCTTGACTTAAAGTTTGATTTAGCCCAAAAATATTGGAGCTGCAATCTAGCATCTGAAAATTTGCATCCTTCCCCCAGTATCATTCAAACTTATTCATTGTAAAATGAATTTGTAACTGTAATTTTTATACAGTTGTCAATGTGGATATATTGGTATGATAAATATAAAAAAGATGTGGTATGATTGCCAATGAGACAACTATCCACAAAAGACCAAAATGACACAGACATTAACAACTATAGGTCACCGTATGGCCTTCAACAATGAGCAAAGCCCATACCGCATAGTCAGCTATAAAAGGCCCCGATAAGACAGTGTAAAACAATTCAAACGAGAAAAACTAACGGCCATATTTATGTAAAAAAATGAAAAGCCTCATTTTTGAATATTTTGTTTCATTTTGCATCACTAAAAATGTTTTATAAAAATTTCCCACCCCTCAAAACAATAATAAATAATGGACTCGTATCTTTTTTTCAGAAAGCACATAGGTATAATTTGATGTACAAAAGACATTGACAGGAAATACATTTGTACCTAGGTTTTTAAAGGCAGCATCTCTAATAAATGATGGAAGCAGAAGGAAACAAAAGATTTTTTTTCAAACATACCACCAAATTTTCCACTACAGTTAAGATAATGTAAAATCTTAGAAAGAATTTGACTTCTGTATGATTATCCACAGTTATCTGCTCTTTGGTGATAATGATTTGATTTTTATTTGATTTATAGTTACTATAGATGATAAAAAAAAATATTTGAAATATTGTACATAAGGTTTTTAATAGTTAAAGTGTAACTATATTTCATTAAAATTACACAACATGAAAATCACATTTGTTCCTCACATGTACTTGTGTATTATTTTAAAGAATGTAAGCACATGAACTAAATATTCATTCAAATTTTCTAATGATTGCTACTCTTTGTAATAGCCCACTTAGTCAATAGTGTTAATCTTTCAATTTTTATGGTACACAAGAAAATATCAAATTATTTAAGCCTAGATTTTGTATTACTAAGCCAAATGTGTTATCAAAGGGAAATAATTCACAATTTAAAACTGATTAAACACTGTTTTTCTTTCAATAATGAATACAGGTCTAGTTAACATTTTACCTTACCTTATCATTGCACATAGCTTGCTTTACAATCCCACCTCATGCTGAAGAAAAAATTTCATTAATTGTTGCATCTTTATTTTTGTAGTAAGAAAGTTTGAGTTATTTCCCTTACTAGATATGCGTATACTTTTGTTATTATTGATGACACTATTGGATTTCATATAAAATTGAGACAGCGATGATCTCTTTTTGTTTTAGATTTACTTTTTAACTATGAAACTTTACATCACAAAGTTACAATTCATTCACTTTTAACTTATTTTTTTGGTTTACAAACTTCATAGATTTTACTATATTCAATTGCAATGATTAATGAGTCCATAAACTTGAGTCAATTTCAGCCTTGCTAAGTAGACATTAAGCCTAGGCCATTTGATTCAGGTGCTTGATATCACAAATATTTCAAATAGGTTCTTAATAAGAATTCATTGAAACATGTATAACTTTAAGATAGTTTTGTCTCACATAGACATATTCTCGCTACATTGAAGACCCATTGGTGGCCTTCTGCTGTTGTTTGCTCTATAGTCGGGTTGTTGTCTCTTTGACACATTCACCATTTCCATTCTCAATTTTATAGTTGAGGGAAGACGTAGTGATCATTTTTTTCTAACGGATATTTGTCTCATTGACAATCATTTCACATCTTCTTATTTTCATACACAGTCGTAAAATTGTTTGCAATGCAATTAAAATGCTAAAAATTCAGAAATATTATCCAATACTAACAACAGTGAAGCATTTCACAAAGAAAACACCTTTGATTATCATACATCTGAAATTCAATGTCACAAAATGAACTTTGATCTCAAAATGTTGTTCCTTTTCATAGATTTTTGTCTCTGATAATCATGATCATTTTGCATTCCTGTTGTTTGTTGGATTTATATTAAAACATTGCTATAAAAATATTTTCTTAATTTCATGTATAAAATGGGATAGTAAAAGGTATTTAAAAAACGATTAGGTTTAATTAGACTTATAACTTCAAATATGAAGAAATTTTACATTATTTGCATTGTGTTTGTTTTTCCAAGTTTTCTACATATTCGTTATTAATTATCTTTTTGTTACCTGTGTTTATTTAAAATGAATACATGTATGTACAAATATTATTGTGATTTTTTTTATCCCAAATCAAAAATATGTTTGCCCCTAATGTCCATGATTGTAATTTGCCCCTGATTTCATTACCAACTTAATGTTTGAATAGCTGCATTTTCAGCTCATTTGAGTTGATTAATTCTAAGAAAAAATAATATCTGTAAAGAATAGATGGGGGGTGGGAAGAGAGAGGAGAAGAGGCATTAAAAGCCATAACCAATCTCTGCCATTTATTATATGCATTTGTTTATAATATGCACCCCCTATTCATCCACCCTAAACGTATGAAAAAAGTCTAGTCCAAAAAAAACCAAGATAAATGAATCCTCATTATTATGCATTTTTAAACGAGAACAGTTGTATTATAAAAAAAAAAATTGTTATAGAAATGAAGTAGTCAAGATAATTCTAGTCCATATTGTTTCAATTCCTTGTCATTAAAAAGTGCAATAATATAAGCTATCACATGTGATAAATGTAGTAATATAGTTATTTTTACAATTTTCTATATTTACTTTTACAATCATGTTTCTTTTAAGGGGGTAGACCTTGGTTCAGGGAGATAACTCTTTAAATCCGTTAAGCGTTTGTAAAAGTCAAGTTCATCAATGTATTTTAAGCATTTACCTGAAACAGATTGGAAATAATCTATGTAACCTAGAAGCTTAGAATATATTTATGAAAATCGTTGACACAAACGTACTGTTGATTTTAAGAGCTATTTCCCTTAACCTAGGTCTACCTCCTTAATGTCTACATTTACAATCATGTTTGTTTTTTTGTGTTTTGTTATAGTTATAAATGTGATAAAAATAAATATGTTTAATCATTCTTTGTATGAAGTGAGTTGTATAAAAGTTTCCCCTTGTGTAAAAACATCCTTCAGAAAATATTGGTTTAGGATAGTTTGCATATGATTTATTGGACATAAAAACAAGTTTGTTTAGGCATTAGGCATTTAAGGCTTATTTGAATGGAAAGGGACTACTGCTGAATTTGGTGCATTTTTATTGTTTTGTGTTTCCATATTCTATATGCCTTTCCATGTTATAACATGGTTGTTTCCTTTTTACTATACCTTGCCAGTTGTTTCTTATATCACATGCACTGGATGCATTATTAATGATGAGGTGAAGAATCACTGATTCCACCTAGGTCAAAAGAACATTCTAGAAAGTAGTAAATATTTCATTCAAAATATTACAAGCATTTTATCTCAAGCCCTTATTCCTCTAAGATATTTAAAAGGGTTTAAAGAAAAGAAAGAAAAAAGTTGTTTAAGTGAATGCCATTCATTTTAGCTTTTGATTTTGCAATTTGATAAAGGACTCTCTATATTTCAATTATCCTTGGAACCCAGCAGATAATGGAACTTTCCATATTTAGGTTAATGTACAATGAGTCTCAAAAGGCTGTTGTGATTTTATGCTATTAAAAAAGGGCTGGTGTAAATACAATATCTCAAGCTCTAAATCAACTTTTGTCTAGAAAATTGGGGACGCAATAGCAGACTTCCAAGGATAACTCATTAATATCAAGTTTTTCCAATTACAAAAAAAACAATTTTTATTTTAAAAAGACTTCTCATAAATGTGATTAGGTTGATGTCTCACTGATATACATCGCAAACCTCCCAATGTTTTACACTTAACTGCTGGTTTCTGACTTTGAGCAGAAACAAGAAAACATGGAATAGGGGCGAATGATACCAGAAGTACAGTCAAATTCGTGGATCAAAAATAAACTGAAAACGCAATGACCAAAAAAGAAAAAAGACAAACAGACAAATAATAGTACACAAGACACATAGAAAACTAGAGTGTAAGCAACACGAACCCACCAACAACTGGGGATGATCTCGGGTGCTCCGGAAGGGTAAGCAGATTCTGGTCCACATGTGGCACCTGTCGTGTTGCTCATGTTATTACAAACCCGGTAAGTAGTCTTATTCGGTTGGTCAGATTCGTGAAAAAGGAAGGGGATTGTAATAACGACATAAGGAACATCGTATTGGAATTTCGTATCAATTGGGCCGAGATATATATTCTGTATGCACGCGCTGCTGGAATATTGCTACATAGAAATAAAAGATTCGTAATTGGGAAGGTGAAATCATCTCTTTTGTCTTCAACCGACCCTCATTCAATATCTCGATGTATACATTCAGAATGATTCCACATTAAATCTTGAGTCAGACATGGATGTGTAATGTCTGGATTCCTTTTCTTACTGGTTATAGACTAGACAATGAAACCAACAACACAGAAACAGCGTGGTATCAAATGGGAAAGACTAGATGTATTAGAAGATCTTAATTTTGCAGATGATCTTGCTCTCCTGTCAGCAACAAGAACACAACTGCAAGCCAACACAGACGATATACAAAAGGTAGTCAAAACAACTGGATTTAAAAAAAAACAAGAAAAAAAGTAAAATATTGTGTGTAAAGACAAACAACATCCAGCCTATTACCATTGGACAACGAAGAAATAGAGATAGTAAACAGCTGTACATACCTTGGAGCGGTCATAGATACCACCGACAATGCAAAAGCCGACGTTACGAATATAATTAAAAAAGCAAGAGCAGCATACTATAAAAAAAATATGGACATCAAACCAATACAGTGGAAACACCAATTGAAAATTTACAAAAGCAATGTAGTATCAGTGTTGCTATATGGGGCAGAATGTTGGAAAATAATCAAGAGAGATGGAGATAGACTAACACCTTTAACACCAGGAACTTGCGTAGAATCTTCAAGATATTTTGGCCAACTATGATATCCAACGAATACTGCTACAAAAAGCCAACATGTGCAGCATAACCAACACCATTAAGACCAGGAGATGGAATTGGATAGGTCACATCATGAGGATGGACCCATGGAAGGATTGTAAAATCGCCTTGCTTGACGTGGACACCACCAGGAAAGAGAAATGTAGGAAGACCAAAGGAAACTTGGAGACGAAAGGTAGACAAGGAAAGAACAGTATTTGAATGGAGAACATGGGGGGAAGCACAACAAGTTAAGCAGCAGCAGACAGACTCAGACGGAAGGCTTTCCATTCGCGCCCTATGTGACACATGGCGCTAACGGGAGTTATAGAAAATAGAATTCAAGATATGAAGAAGGAGACTGAACAGTAATTGTCTGTGATGCTAATTGGTTAGCACTGACTTTTTGAACTTTTTGAGTTCATTCAATAGGTAGACGACTTAGAAACACCCCACACATATTCCTTGTAGTCCTACATTTCCATCTGGCATATGTATTTGGTCCTTGTCCGCTTGTCATTGTTCAGCAGCAGTTTAAAACGAATATTCAAAACAAAATATCTTATTTTCTTTGGGTTTTTTTTTTTTTTTTTTTTTTTATAAATAATGGAAGTACAACAATTAGTAAATAGAATCATTGCAAGGCATATATATGTTAATGTCTATTAGTCAGCTGATGGTTTATTGAAAGTTCCGAAATATCGTGAGCCTAAATCATGCATCAATTGGAAATACAACTTCAAAATTTTTATGGATTCAGTCGAGGATTATGTCAGGCAATGGGCTTAGCGCGAGAAGGAAGACGTAGACACTCTTTCCGAAGGAATTAAGGCTGTGAGGTCGTTGATACAAATCAGAATTAAGAAACTGAATGGGTCTATCAATGCCCATGCTACGTCAAGCTTCAAAGACCCACTTATCCTACCTCCATGACAAATATGTCCCCGCAGATAAAGCCCCAAACAACATCGTTTTTGTGTGTAACACTCTTTACATTAACTGCCTGAAAGACGAATTAGGTATTGATAATTCACTTGGAAACTCAACATATATACCCTCACGACACTTACCAAAGAGGAAATCCTGGATAATCATAGGTCTGTTCTATGTTTTTGGAATTTCAACCAAAGATGAAAAACTGGATCTTCCATCACTGTATTAGGTACCTAAACTACATAACTAAGTGTCCTTACAAACAACGGTATATTGCTGGGTCTTCCAAGTGCTCCATGAAACCTATTTCTAAATTATTAACATCTATTTTATCAGCAATCAAAGCCGGACTTCAAAGTTATTGCGAAACTGCCTATTCTAGAGGTGGCGTGAATCAGATGTGAATACTAAAAAAATTCCAAAGATCTTTTAGAGTACATATAATCTAACTCTCTTTCATCTTGCAATAGTATTAATACATTTGACTTTTCTTCACTTTACACAAGTATTCCACATTCTAAACCAAAAGACAAATTGAAAGAGTTGGTATTGCTTTGTTTCATAAAAAAGAATGGCCAACGTAGATACAAGTATCTTGTCTTAGGGAGGGATAAATCCTACTTTGTAAACGATTACTCTGATTCATATGGAAGCGCATATGGTACACCCCTTGTAAAGTTATTTTGTTGTAATTAAGTCGGAATTATTACTTAAGTTGTGTGTTATAAGCTGGAATCAAATCATTATGTATGGAAGCGCATATGGTACACCCCTTGTAAAGTTATTTTGTTACTTATAAGTCGGAATTATTAGTTATGTTGTGTGTTATAAGCTGGAATCTAAACATCACGAGAATTCATCTTGTTGGGATAATGAAGAAATAATTGCATTACAATGACGACTTGCTATTATAAATGTAATGACATAGTAATAAGAAGTCGACATGATGAATTTAACTTGGTAATTGATTAAGTCGACAACTTGTTTATTTGAAGATGAGGTAGAACCACGTGACTACTTTGGAAATACATAGGTTTATTTTTAAATCGATTTCCATATTTCGTTCATTTAATGTGCTTCCATTGTGAGTTATTTTGTATGAAAGGGGGAACGGCAGTCAAATATCAGAAAAAAGTACTAAAAAAATAACAATATTTCGGACATAAGGGGGATATACCCCCACCATTTAGTCAGGCCGTTTATTTTCCTTAGTTCTCAAATGGAATCAGTATTATACTAAACTCGTGAAGGATTCCACGGAACCCTCTGTATCGCCTGAGATTGCTGTTGACTCTCAACATTTTTTTCTGCAACATAATAAAAATAGATTATTTTCTGTAGTTGCTTTATCTTGATCTAAAAGATTAACTCATATACAACGATACGTGGTTTATAACATAAATGGAGATTTATAAATTTATCAGGACAAAAAAGTTTTGTTAACTGCAAAAACAAAACTCCCAGAATTGTACTTCGTGTCTTTTTGATGTTGGGATATACAAGTTCCCGGCCATGTCCACTCTGTGTATTATTTCTATTTGTTTCCATCTGATGAGTTAAGTCTATTTTAATTGATTTTTATATGTCATTCTTATGTTGTAAATTTACACCACTTTCCCAGGTTAGAGGAGGGTGAAGACCCCGCTAACATGTTTAACCCCGCCACATTCTATATATATGTGCCTACCCACTGTCAGGAGCCTGTTATTCAGTGGTTGTCGTTTGATGTGTTACATATTTATTTTTCGTTTGGTTTTTGTTTAATAATAAGTTCGTTAATTTTCTCGTTTGAATTGTTTTACCTTTATCATTTCGCGGTCTTTTATAGTGGACTAGCCAGTATGGGATTTGCTCATTGTTGAAGGCCATACGGTAACATATAATTGTAAATTTCTGTGTCATTTAATCTCTTATGGAGATTGTCTCATTGGCTATTATACCACGTCTTCTTTCTTTATACTTATATAAAAATAAGAAGATGTGGTATGATAGCCAATAAGAATCTCAGTCTCCAAAACATACCAAATCACTGAGAAGCAAACAGCTACATGTCTTTAACAATGAGCAAAACCCCATCCACATAGTAAGCTATGAAAGATCTCGGAATTATAAATGTGAGAGAAAAAAATGAAAAAAAAAACAATCTAAAAAACGAAGACGAAGACGCAATTAATACCGACGACTGAATAAAGATTTGCTTTGTCCCGCTTCCGCGACATTAATGTCGCAGGCTCGACAAAAATCAAATGACTAATACTTTATTGTCAACAAATGGAACACTTTTAATCATCTCACACTCAATTACAGGGAAACAACGGATAATATATGTTCCAATTATCAGAGGATGACCTACCGCATTCGACCAAATCACTAGGTTTGTAATTTCACAAATAACACGACAGGTGACTCACATTGAGCAGGATCAGCTCACTCTTCGATTGATGAATTTACATTGGCCAGTAATACTGATCTATTGAGTTATCCAGCTTCAACTGATTTTTTATGGTTTTTGTTGTGCTGTGACACGGCGGTTCCAGGTTTGGGTTAGTGTTGAGCGCTCACAGACATGTTTGACTCCGCCACATTTTTCATATACCTGTCACAAGTCAAGAGCCTGTAGTTCAATGGTTGCCGTTGGTTCATGTGTTTCATATTTTTTTTTTGTAAATTGTTATGTTATAAATAAGGCTGAAACATTTTTCGTTTGATTTGTTTCACATTTCCACGTTTTCCGTACGAATGCCTAAGATTACTGACATCCTCTTCATTTAAACTCAGGTAGCTACATTGTAGTTGTCTCATTGGCAATCACATCACATCTCACAACTTTATTGAGTTGTGGCGTCGGCGTCTCCGTCATTTGGATTGTTAGGTTTCTCGTCTGTGTAGTTTTACATGTCATTTCGGATTCTTTCATAGCTTACTATGCGGTAAAGGTTTTGCTGATCTTCTTATTTTTATTTAGGTAGCGCATCCCTCCACGTGTTCCTCCTTTGATATAATTCACTGCGATTCTACATATATATACTAGGTAACAGGTCGACAATATTTTGGTGCAGTAAGTAAAACTGTTTTGTAAATCCCCATGAAGTGTTATAGGAGTTAATTGTAGATGCTTTGATTTAATAGATAAAAAAAAAAGCAGAAAAAAAGAAATAAAATTCTTGTATGTTCAGAAAAATTGACTTTTTATAGTCAACATTACAATTGTACACTGACAGCAGCAATCTCATACAACAGAAGGTTCCGTAGAATACTTCACGAATTTATCATTATACTGATTCCATTTGAGAATTAATTAATTAATTTCGAAATATTGTTGTAATTTTCAAGGAAATTTAATTTGAATATTTCTCTTAGATAGATAACACATGTATAACTTTAGCACCCTAATATAACCACACATGTTTTGATTCGAGAATGGATTGAACACTGTAAATCATTATATTAGAAAAAAAGTAAAATCACAAAAATACTGAACTTAGAGGAAAATCAATTCGGAAAGTCCATAATCACATGGCAAAATCAAATAACAAAACGCATCAAAAACGAATGGACAAGAACTGTCATATTCCTGACTTGGTATAGGCATTTTGAAAAGTAGAAAATGGTGGATTAAACCTGGTTTTATAGCGCTAACCCTCTCACTTAGTATATTGTTTGGGCTCAGAGAAAACAATCTTACGGAATGTAGGTCTTAGAAAAATTAGAATTAATTGTCACTGTCCCTCAATATTTTTAAATGGCTAAATATATTTTTTATTGATTGATGACAATGGAAATAAATTTTTAATTTTACATATGCTTAAACTTTTTTATTATGTTATTTTGTATCATAACATATGATGATGTTACCCCAAGGGTGACTGGAATATAGAAATATGGTCACTTGGTCTTCTCCCGGCTGGCAGTTAAACGCTTGCTAAAGTGGGGCGTCCGTTTGGCTGTGCGGGATGTATCAAGTTCGCAGTCACGTCCGGTCAGGTGGGGGACGTTAAATCCGATGCCTCGTGTAAAGAGAGTGCCACGCTCTTTGCACGTTAAGAACCCTTGCAACAACTCTTTGAGGGGTCCGTAGGTAGCCTGTTGCAAGGCAAAATTTCTGTCCCTATCCAATATATCCTCATTTTCAGTAGCAGTCCAAATTTCCCCGACCATCATCCTAGATGGCCTCTATTACAACAACCTACGTATTGTATTTATTGTGAACTTGTTCTCGTCCTTAATATGCATGAACCATTTGCCGCTGGACGTTAAGCAACCAACAATCAATAAATCAATATGATGATGTTAGTAATGGCAAATGCTCTTGTATTGAGTTCACATTCACAAACTCAATTTTAAAGTCAGTAAACACATCAAAAACAATTATAAAAGCTAAATTCTTAAAGTGGCAATAATTTTACTTACTCACATAACTGGCATTCGTATATGTACTTCCCTTGCACAGCTAGTGGCCTAAAATTTAATAATTCAGAGTGTACTCTCCATTTGTTAAACAACATACAGGTATTTCGATCCTTAACTGCGACTTATACAGACATATACATGATATACTAAAAATTTTAACTGGCCCATGTTTTCCCCTTTTATATCCACTTGCGATATCCAATTTATTAAGTACCATTTAAATGCACTTTTCCAATCAATGTCAAACAATTTCGATCACCCTTAACCCTTTTTTTTTTTTAATCAAAAATCATAATTTTGTTTCCTTTTTTTTTTGGTCTTCTACCGATGGCAATATACTATTTTTTTTAGTTTTACTAAATCACTTTCAAAACCGTCGAATTTGTCAGGTAGCTTCCAACAGTGTCTGAAAGATTGTTTACCTGTGACTTACGCAGAAATCATGCAATCCCTCGAGCTCTTTTGAAAAAAATGGAAAATATTTTTGAGGTTACTCGTCACTTGTCCTCCACATGTAGTCGGGTCTCTTCACTGAACGTCCCGGTGAACCGCATATTTGTCATTTTGGATAATTTTTGTTCAATTTTGCAAAATTAATTTTTAACCCATTTAATATAGCTATTATTTTTTGTAAATATAATATCGTATATAATTTAATTCCACATACTATAAATCCTGTTATAATACACGTGTTGTGAAAATAAACTGATGACTCTGATTCATCGACTGCATGATCTAATTTAGATCTGATGACCATTCTCGAGCATAAACTAGAGTCTGTTACATGGCACTGCTTTTGGAGTTTTAATTCCCCGAGGGTATCACCAGCCCAGTAGTCACACTTCTGTGCTGTCATGAATAACCATTGATATGGTCATATTTATAAATTAATCGTTTACAAAACCTCTGATTTTTTTAAATACTAAGGCTTTAATCATTTTCAGGATTAGATAACCTCAGCTGTATTTGGCAAAACTTTTAGGAATTTTGTTCTTCAATTCTCCTCAACTTCGTATTCTATGTGGCCTGTTATTAACTTTTTTGGATTTTGAGCGTCACTGATGAGTCTTTACTAGACGAAACGTGCGTCTGGCGTAGATAGCAATAAAAATACTGGTATCTTTGATAAGTTTATTCACATTAACAACGATAATTAGTGGCAAGCACGTCGTACGTGACACGGACTTTGAATATCCAATGAAACACCCCATTCTAAAACATGTTGTGCTCCAACGGCGTTTATTAGGTCAAATACGATATGCATCTTATTTTATTTTATTCATACACTAGTGAAATGCTTTCTTTCTTAAATGCTTGTCTTTCGATTGTATAACTAATACCTTAGGTTTGCAATATATCCTTTTCTTTTCGACTGCATAATTTATAACCAACATTTCTATAAATTGTCCTGAAGCAATATATAGATTATTTAATAGAAAATGAGTTTTAACTCGGTCTTTATATAACATGCTTTAGACATACATACCTTTAATAAACTACGGTGTCTATAAAGTAACAGCTTCTTGACGTCTTGACGATTTTGTGAGTCTTTGTTTGCTCCTTGGTTTTGATTGTTTTTGTCATTGTAATTCATTTTTGCAACCTCTGATAATGACCCTAAATGCCTGTGGTTTTTTTTTGGTGTTTTTTTGCAGTGTTTTTATCTCTAATGAGATTTTTTTTATTCTATTTTACATCTCTAGTTTCAGATCTTGATATATAGTTCAATTTATTTTGAGTCCCTACATACACCTTGCTAAATAATAATTTTATTTTATTACCTGGCATTTTATTGGATTTCAGTGGTTTCCATGAACGTTTTACTGTCACTTAAAAAAACAAAATAATCTCCACATACAAATAAGGTAGACTAGTCCTTTATAGCTAGCTAACCCTCTTGTCGTTCAAAGTATGATGGGATACATAAGCACACGTCAAACGGATATCACATAAAACCATTCAACAGTAAAAGTAATATTAATAATAGTACAAAGTCAAATGAAAGAACTATAAAACACGTTGTTAAGATGATAAACAACATGAGTAAGCAGAATCTATACATCAAGACCATCGTGAATTATTTGTGAAGTTGATACGGAATATTTATCAACAAGGTCTTGGTACCTTCCGATGAACTTTTTTAGAAAAAGAACAAGACGTTCTTTGACATACCCCTGGTTCATCAACTTTCTACTCAGACACTGATGACGTTTTACAAAGTCTGAGTAGGAGCTGCAAGCTCTTGAATATCGAATAAGTTGGGAAATATATATCCCATATGCAGGTGAAGTTGGTATATTGCTATTAAGGTGGGGGAATTTATAATTTCAAAATTAAAATCGTCTCGTTTGTCATAGATTCTGGTACTGAGATGACTGTGTAAGTCAAATTCGAGATATAAGTCTAAGCATGAGGCGGAGGAAGCCGTGTCTGTTGTTTCTTTAATCTCTAGTTCTGGGGGATATATTAATGGAACCCAATCAGAAAAGTTCGGATTGTTTATAGAAAGAACATCATCAATATATCTGAAAGTGAAATTAAGTAACCTGGCTTCTTTGATTCTCTTTTTTTTGACAAGTGTCTGGAGGAACTCCGATTCATATGAAAATAAGAAGAGGTCGACAAGAAGAGGCGCACAGTTTGTTTCCATAGGAATGCCGACAATTTGTTGGAAAAGTCTACCTCAAAACTCAACAAATATGTTGTCGATAAGAAACTCCAGCATACTGACCACTTGTTCTTCTGTGTAGCATATTTTACCTTTTCGTGTGTCACTATTAACGAAATATGCCTTATGAAATCCCAAAGTAATACATTTATAGCGTATGCTACCATTTTATGTTGAAAGGCATTGTGTATTATTTTAGATGATTTTTCAATTTCACATGGGAAATGGTGGTATACAGGGTTGAAAAATCAAAAGTTTTGATAGAATTAATTTCAGACAAAGACAGAGATTTAAAATTGTCTAGAAGTTCTATAGAACTTTTAAGAATCACATATGGTTAATACCACTACGCGAGTAGACAGTTTCACAGTTTTTCTGAAGACCCTCTTTCACTGCGGATAGAATTTTAGTCAATCTAATGGACAATACTTTAGTGGAACATGAAGATGAGCCAGCAATATATCATTATTTGTGCGGATTTTATGAAGCTTTGGTATCCAATACAAACAAGGTAAATCCTCCGATTTGGTGTTCAATGTAATGTTTATTGAAGCCATGAAGGACTTATGATTTGCTAAAATCTCAACCTTGTCAAATGATACGTCTTTGTATGTGGGATTACCTGAGTGCTCATTTATACCCAATTCTTTTACAAGACATTCTTAATAATACGATTTACATACAAAGACAATATTATTTGAAGCTTTGTCCGCAGGAACAACAGCATACTTATCATGAAGAGATGACAGACATTTCATGGCCTCTTTGTCTCTGAAAACGTACTTTGGTCGATCGTTCACACAGTTTTTCAACTTGTGAATGCGACGTTTTATCAGAGACCCATTAGTTTTAACCCATTTTGACATAGTGTCCATAATTATTTTGAAGTTATGCTTTTAATTGATGTATTGGGGTTCTCTAAACTTATGACCATGAGAAATCACCTTTCGGAGATTTTCATGTTGAATTATGTTTAGATCCCCTGGTATAACATGACCAGAGGGGCTGTAATTATAAGGCGAGTGGGAACAGTCACATGTCGGAGGCTTTATAAGTTTTGTTCTAAGTCAAGGTCCTGCAATGCTTGTTTATAATTAAATATTTTAGGTGCTGGTTTTGGTGAAACTGTAGGATACAATAGGAACAGACTGATTTTGAAAATAAATAGGAATTTTAGATGTTACATCCTTGTGATGTAGAACGTTGCAGATATTGATTGCATCAATTCCTCTATTGGCAAAATCAACAGGAAGAAATTTTCTCTTTTCCTCATGTAAAAGTTCCGATCTTACTGGTTTGAAAAGACGGAAAAGAGTTACAAATAATAATGACTAGTCTGTAAATTGCAGAAAATGTATTAGTTCCTCCTTTGTCAAGTGCATAATCTCTCAAACGTTTTAGAAAATTAACTGGCAGTGAAAAGAGAATAGTTCTTATGTAATGTAACCCTAGTGGATGATTAGGATGTGAAAGAAGGTCATAAACGCAAACATTTGTATTTTTACGTTAACGCGGTCAAAAAAGACATAGCTAATGTCTAGTCGAGTAAACAAATGTTACCTCTGTTTCCGTTTGGGCAGTAGTAAACTGGCGTTTACAACAGAATTCACATATATTTTTATGTACGTGCACGTAGAAAATGCGCATTTACTCTTCCTGTTAACTATTTGTTAAAATTATGATTAACGTTTTTTTCTTGTTACTGTGACTTGACTATAAGTGATGCCGTTTATCTTAAGTTAAATACTCTACTACAAAAGAAAACAAACATATACATCCTTTTTATGGCTTGCTCACTCCTAAAATTTGAAATGACAGTAAAATGAAAATCTCTCTTTTTCTTTCTAAATGTTTTGTGCCGTAGGCATTTGTAAGAACTTCAAGGAATACATTTATTTCAATGAAAGTAGACTGTTATTAGAATGTTTATTTCTTTCACTTGTTTTAGAATTCTCCATTAAAAAGCATAGGGACAGGAATTTTTGATAAATATCAGCAGTTTTTTACTGGATTTCCGAAAAATTAATCGGTTATTGATTTTGGTGATGTATGGCAGGCGATTGGACGGGCGGTGGGCGGATGAGCGGCTGCCAAACAGAGTCCCCACAATAACATGAAAATCTTTTAACGGTTTTTTTTTCAAATTTAGATATGTTGTCATCTATCCTGCGACTATATGAAGGTCAAGTTCAATTTTCACGATTTTGGCTCTTACCGTTTTTGAGTTATCCCCAGTTTTATATCCAATAGTGGTATTAATAATGTGATTGAGTTATTTCTCTTTATTCAGAAATAGTTAATTATATACATAAAGTTTGATTACACGAAGCCATATGGATAATGACGGTGGTTTTCTCCAGCTTCCTCCACCAATAAAACTGGCCGCGACGAAATAGCCTAAATGCGGTGCTTAAAAGTGGCGTTAAAACACAAAAAATCAAATCAAGTATGTGTGTTGATGATAAAAAGCTATATATAGGAATTGTACAAATAAAGTTAGAAATTTACTGTTCATTATAAAACATTTTAAAGATAATATGCGTTTCTTTGGTAAATTATTTGAGGACTTTTGTGAAGGTGTGTTTGTTATCCGGTATAAATTAATTTTCTGAGTGCTATATACATAAAATGTGTGTTGTTATGATGCTTAATTAGTTTGCTACAAATCAACGAAAAATATTGGGAATGATCAACTCTATACATATATAAACTTTGTTTACACTAAGAGATTTAAAGTATCTTTCTAGATAACACACACCATCTGGTAATTGTCAATGATTGGAGTGGCAGATTTATTTGAAAACTTTTAATTCTATTTGATTATATTTTAAAAATAAATATAACATCATATCTTATTACATCATATCATATCAAGTTTAAGAGGGTTAAATCATATCTAATTTTAGATTTGCATTATTAACCTTTGAACCGAAAAGGTTTAACACAGAAGTATTTCGTCAAAAATTGAATTCTTTGATATGCTGAGTCTTGCAATGGACTTGGATTTTAGATATTGGACCATATTAAATCAAGGTGGGTGGTAAAAACCAACCCTGGTATTTGCAGGTATTAACCGCTCCGGACAGTACTCCTCAAGTGGTCAATACTGGCAAATACTGGTCGATTGAAATTTTTATGGTGGTTTTATTAAAAAAAAAAATTCAAATCCATTATTCTTACAGGTTAATAAAACGACATGTGTCTTATTACATATCATATGGCATAACTAGGTGTGAACAATAATAACTAAAACGAAAAAAAACCTTTTATTTATTATGGTTTAAACCCCCCAAAAATGTAGTGTAAATTGTATCGTTAACTTATTAATGTTTATACACATAGGACAACCACCTTAACCTAAAGCATCTAAGTGAAACCTAAAGAACCCATTTTGAGCTTTCTTCCTTACAAAATAAGACAACAACAAAATCAGTGCAAGAAGTAATGATTGCAATGCTATAGTCAGTGTTAAAGTCATCTGACGAGTTTCCTTGCCTTGGACGAAACATTTCCTTTATATTTTGTAAATAAAAACACATTGTAAATCACTGATTATAAGTCACGTCGTCACTTTGGGCGTTGGATTGACTATGGCTAACAGGGCTGTGATTTTGTAATGTATTCGTTTTTATTCTATAGCTAGTCACCACTTCAGTTTAATCATGTATATCTATTATATAGTCATTTTATAAACTTTACTGTTTGCAAAACTATGTATTATTCTTTATAATAATGTTGTTTTTGTCCCAGGTAGATTGATGTTTTTGTCCTAGGCGGATAAATAAAGGCAACAGTAGTATACCGCTGTTCAAAACTCATAAATCCATGGACAAATAACAATATAGGGGTAACAAACTAAAACTGAGGGAAACGCATTACATATAAGAGAACAACGAAACAACATTAAATTGTAACGCACACACAGAAACGGAAAAAGTATTAGACAAATTCCTTTGAGAATAACAAATATAACATCAAAACCAAATACATGAATTTGGAGTAGATAAGTACCGTGACACGTCTTATAGTAATGTGAATTCACACTCAAAAATAAGAGAAAACAAACGACACAACGTTAAAATGTAATACACACAGAAACATACTATAATATAACAATGACCATATTCCTGACTTGGTACAGGACATTTTTAAAGGAAAAAATGGGGGGTTGAACCTGGTTTTGTGGCATGCCAAACCTCCCTCTTTTATGGCCATGTGAAATATAACATTAAAATGACAACACATCATTACAGGACTACAATATAAATAAATAGGAGAACACGACTGACAAAGAAACACACGAATAATAGCTAACAAAAGGCAACAAGTTTAAAAAAAATTTAAATACGCCAGAAGTGCATTTTGTCCAGCAGATAACCCTGGCCTCACAACTTTTTGGAACTTTTGGTCCTCGGCAATCGTCAACTTTGTAGTTGTTATGGCTTTCAAACTTTTTACATCATGGCATAGTTTTGTGTGGACGTAGCGCGCGTCTGACGTATAAAAATAATTTTTCAACCTGTTACCTTTTGATGGCTATTATTCGTTTATTTCTCTGTCCTATATTTTCTCCCATTCATCTGTTTATTTATTGTAACCCTGACGTGTAATGTTGTCCTTTTAATGTTCTAATGAACACTACCATTAACGAGGGAGGTTGGGCATGCCACAAAGTAGGTTCAACCCACCATTTTTTCATAAAATGCCCTGTACCAAGTCAGGAAAATGGCCATTGTTACATAATAGTTCGTTTCTGCGTTTGTTACATTTCGGTGTCGTGTCTCCGTTGTGTCGTAGTTCTCTTATATTTGATACGTTTCCCTCAGTTTAAGTTTTTAACCCGGATTTGTTTTTTCTCTATCGATTTGTCAATTTTGAACAGCGGTACACTACTGTTGCCTTTATTTATTTTGTGCCAGAAACCTATGATGTATCAAATATTCAATCAACATCAAATTTAAGAGCTGTGTTAAGCTTAAATGTTGTGTCCAGGCAATAAAAGACGTAATGCCAAACATATATCTTTTGAAAGACAGTAACGCTACAACAGTTGCAATTGAACAGGTGAAGTGAGTTGGCAGCGTGCAGGTAGACTATAAATGCCTATGCGATCATATATTCATCAACTCCAACAACATCAACTGGTCAATTTAAATGTCCAAATTGTATTGTCAATTTTACAATCTGGTTGAACAATATGTAACGGCAAACAGAAACACATTTAGTCAAGTCACAGTACAATGATTTGTAGTTTTAAATTTTGAATATGAATATCAATCATAACTTTTTAAAACGTACGTTACATCTAACAGTTTCATTTTATCTATTTACAATGGCTGATTCCATTATATTATTATGCTGCAAATGATAAATCAATAAAGTAATTCTAAAGAAATTATTTTCAGAAATAATAGATAATTGAATGCTGCAAAACTTTTTAAAAACAATAAGAAAAATAAAAAAAGGTTTATGTTGTCAACATTATATATCACTAGTACGGTGTATTTAATTGGACAGAGCTTTAATACTTGAAATCAAACAGACAACGTACATAAATCTACGAAACTTTGTTTCACAGAAAAAACTTGTTTTGAAAATAATACTGTCAAAATTATTTCTTACCTTTTACGTCACATAATCCATCCTACGGTTGTTTAAAAGGAGAATTTATCCGACACGAACAAAAAAATATTTGATCTTTATTTTGATTTTGATTGATAGTTGTCGTATTTCCAATCATACCACAACTTTTTATATTTATCATCCATATGCGAAGATTTGTATTTCAGTGAAATCATTTGCTTAATTATTTCTTCGTGAACATAACCATGATAACTGCTAGCTAATACACTTGAGTTGATTTAAAGCGGGTAAATGCTAACTCGGACTTTTACCTTATATCCGAACATTTGACCATATTTCTTTATTAAACCTGAGAGTAAATCCATCATCAAGCCTTAGTGTGCGATGTCACTATGCAACAGAAGAGAACGTGAATTTATCTTCAACAAAACAAAATATATTTTGACATTCAATAACGATAAGCGAACAATTCATTAAGGCCATAACGATGTTGTAGAGGTGATATTAAAAATGTGTTGGTTACATATCAGCAGTCAGTTATAACCATGACAGGAAACACAAACCCTTCCTCCACCAAAAAAAACTGGACGTTACGAAATAGGCCAAAAGTGGCGTTAAAAGACCAAAAATTAAAAATTCAATTATAATATTGGATCGTTGGATCAATAAATGACCCATATGCCACCACAAATGTATTGCTTTTGTTTTTAGATATACATTCAACCCTGACGTAATGGAATGGAAATATTGAAATACAATAGCTTGTCATGATATATGGTTCATCATTATTACGTATAATCAACATAACCGTATCTGCTTAAAGTTTGAATTCAATCAACACGTTACATTTATCAGTAATAGAACATTACGTTCTATTTGAAAATTGTATTACAGAAAACAGGGAATACAGGGTATGATGAGCCCGTTTCTGTTTCTCCTTGAGAAGCTTCTGTGCTGAGGCTGCTAGTACAATATAGTTAATAGTCCGCCCGATCGGCGAAAAAATTGCTCAAATAATGAGGAAAGCACCAATTTTTGCGTGATGGTACATTTTTGTGTACTGAGCAATATTAGCTATGGACCCACCCTCAAAATTCAATATGGCGGCTTATTTAAAGATGGCTGCCGTACGTTCTAAAATATTTTCCAGTATTGCACAAACCACAGTGGATTTGATGCTGGGTGCACAAAAATCAACATATTTGAATGACTTGGTGTACTTAGTAAGATTTTGATTTGATCTATTTTTGAAATACAAAATGGTGGCTATTTTCAAAATGGCCGCCTTGAAAAATAAGCAAATATTCATTATTGAGAATTGACCTGAATATAAGCATTTTATTGATGTTTAGTGTCATTTGATATCTGTCCCAGTTCTGTCCTTTCTGAATTTACCTTGCTTGTCATTTCATACACAAAGTAGTAGCTTTCATTAAAAGCTGCATTCTTTGTTGTCTTGGGTCATACATAAATGCTGTGATTTGGGATTTATCTGCCTTAAGATATTATTCAGTGCCTGTCTTATCTCTTGGGTCGCAATATTTTGCAATTTGAGACAATAAACTGTGAATTGAGAATCAGTTAAACACATATCAGTGAAATGGCAGGAATTGAGGACAACAAGGACAAGAACATTGAAATGGCAGAAACTGAATCACTTGGGGATATGGAGAAACCCACAGCTGAAGACGCTTTAACAGAGGACATCTCAGAAATGACTATTAAACAATTGTACCAAGAATATTTAGCAGATAGAAAATCAAATGCTCAAAGAACAGCTGAGATTTAACGCAATATAAAACAGAGCGAAGCGCGAATATATAAAATATGTGTTGGTCTCATTACGTTTCAAGCTGAACAGAAAGAGGCAATGAATATTAATAACAAACAGATGAAAGCAATATCTCAGCAACTTCAGCAGTCTGAAGACAGGATAGACCACAAGGCTAGTGATAATTGCTTGGCGGAATTGATGACCAATAAGATATTCAATGTTGTGGTGAGAGGAATGGACAAGCTGACAACAACTGAGGAAGGAGACACAGTTCTATTTAAAAGTGCATTTGAACAGCAGGGTACCTTCAAACAATTGGCATCTGTTGTAAATGAATCAGTGGACAATCGAAATAAAGAAGTTAATATTTCTGCAATGGACACATCATCTAAGCCAAAATTTGACCTTTGGCCAGTACAACGCAAGTTTACCAAAAGTACACAACAAAATCCTTGCTGGGATCTTTTCCCAATTGTAGTTCGCATGAATTATAAACCGCGCCAACTCTGTTGAAGGTGTCTTCACCTTTAGTCAAACGTCCTATGTCAGGGCCCTTGGCCCTGCATGAGACAGTTCAAATTATTCAACAACAATCTCCATTTAAGAACATACTATAAACCTCTAGTACTAGGCTTATGTGTCTTCTAACGCACACTAGCAATCTACTATAAGTCAATAATATTTGGTTCAGACCAGCACATCATTACAGAAACAATTGGGTGCAAGTGGATTCTATCAAGTTTCTGCAATGCTGAATGCCGTGCCTTCTTACGATATCATCCCCGTCGAGTCAATAGCAAATCCCACATTTAACACTCCAATTATGACAACCTCGTCCGCTTCTGGAGCTCTAATATGCTTCCCATAACAGCAAGTTGACTCCATTGACCGATCCAGGAAAGGGCAGAGGATGGAAAAAGAGTGTGACCATACCTCATCTTCAGAATCTTCACTGGAGAGAGAATATACCCGATGGCAAGAAAATCTGTGTGCAAGGGACCTGAGCCGAAGCCCACAGCTGCCAAAAATACAAAAACTCAATTGAAGAGGATCAATCACTTGGGAGGCGTTCATTTACCAATTTGAACGAACTGCCGGTAGATGACAATGGGAAATCAGGAAAAATGTGTGTAGGCCCCAGATTGCCAGGCCGATGTTGGCTTTGAGTACACTTGCGTGGTAAACACATATGATGATTCCAAGGCCTTAAAAAAGCATTCATTTGGAGCAGCGCTTCAGCAAGAAAGACGATCAAAACAGATTGGAACCAAAGCATTCCGTCGAGGATGTAAAGACAAAGATTCTTCAAGGCATGTAATAGAGAGGAACCCAGCAACATCCAACAAGGCGTTAAAACAATTGAAAACCTCAAAAGCAAACCAAATGGCGATATATGGATAAAAAATTGCCAATTATGACCATCGACAAGTCTACTTTGCTGATGGCGCAGTATCACCGACCTATAAAGAAAATATGAGCAGTCCTTTAGATTATGAGTTGCATAACCTCACACAAATTGTCACAAAACTAGCTGATGTTATGCTTTCAACTAATCAGCATAACTTTGAATTGACCGATCAATATAATATCGGTTCTTCTGATAAAAAAATCATGGAAGATCACCAGTTCAATGGAAGATCACCTGATCAATATAAACGTGGAAGATCTCTTGAGCAATACAATAGCGGTAAATCGGCAGATAGAAGGACACTCAAGCTTAATGCCTATCGATCAGCAAAACCCCACTAAGCTAGAGATCATATAGTCCCTATGGAAAACGGTTAGCATCTCCACGGACAAACTCCAGAAACCCCGAATATTTCAGACAACGGTCACCTTCACCAGGATACGGAACAAATCAAAGTGAAACCCCAACAATGGAGCAAAGTGTCGGGCCAGTAGGATACCTCAGATTCCAAAGTCTATTGGCCATGAAACATCACCTTATCACAAAATCGAACAGAGGCCCACTGCCTCGTTCAATATTGTCATCAGACGAAGCATTTGAAAGAGCTTAGTTGTACGAGGTACTATACATGACCAGAATGTAAACATGATTGTGGACACTGCTGCAATGATATCATTGGTAAATGAGAAATTAATTCCGGCATAAAATGGAGATTTGGAGAACGTAACGCTACGTGGTTAGGGTTAACATCTTGTTATTGGGAAGATTAAAAGGAACGACTCTCGACATTAATAGAGTAAACATATAATGGGATGTGTGCAAAGAGCCATTAACAGACGATGTTATACTTAGGCTAGTTATTTTGGACACACTGATCGCAGTGATAAACCTTAGTACTCCCACGATTACCATCAACAATAAAGTGATAAATACGCCATTTGTTAATAGTTGAAACGAGATTTTAACTCAGCTAGTTTGCATTAAACGAACCATCACAGTTCCGCCAAATTCAAACATGACTGTTACAATTAAAACTAATAAAAGTGCTGACCAGGAGTGCATTTTAAGACCATGCTCGCTGAAATGTTGCAAATTGGTTACGCACGTAGTTGGAAAAGGAAATAGTTGTCCCTTAACTATTTTAAATGATGGCAATCATCTAATTCGCCTGAAGAAAGGTACACCTATTGATTACATAGAATAATTTGACGATGTAGTGGGTACGGCAGATGAAAACGCGATAAAAGAGGGACGAAAGATACCAAAGGGACAGTCAAACTCATAAATCTAAAACAAACTGACAACGCCATGGCTAAAAATAAAAAAGACAAACAGAAAAACAATAGTACACACGACACAACATAGAAAACTAAAGAATAAACAACACGAACCCCACCAAAAACTAGGGGTGATCTGAGGTGCTCCGGAAGGGTAAGCAGATCCTGCTCCACATGTGGCACCCGTCGTGTTGCTTAAGTGATTACAAATCCGGTAAATAGTCTAATTCGGTAGGTCATATTCATGAAAGGGAAGGGGATTGTAGTTACGACGTAAGGAACATATCCGATATCATTTGTGAAACGGTTATTCCATAACGGTCAACCAACTCGTGATGGCGTCCGTAAAATTTACGAAGGGATGATTTCAACTTCACCATTTGGAACTCTTGGTTTAATAGCTTCCTTGTGAGCAGCAAACCTCTATCAAGAAAATCATGATAGGAAATGCAAGCACGGGAATATCGTATCAATTGGGAGATATATACCCCGTATGCAGGTGCTGCTGGAATGTTGCTACTTAGAAATGGAAAGTGACGTAAGACGTGGCATTGAAGAGAAACGAGACAAGGTGCCCTCGGCACTGCCTCAAAGTTCAGATGAGTTACCTACCATTTCAACCGACCTATATTAACGTCAATCGACTCGTTTCAACCTATTTCATTCCAACCATTAAAACTGAAAGCGTTTAAAGAACAATTAAAATAACATGTAACATATTGATTAACATTTTGAATTTCACTATTTGTTTTAGCATATGCAGCTATATTTGCAACTTATGTGTTATAGAAATACCCAAATTATTTGTTTTATACTTTAGAATTAATTGAACAAATTCAAGAACACAAAGTCCATTTTTAAAGAATCAGTACTTTAATTTCCGAAATTATATAGAATACCTTTAGGACAATCTTGAATTATATACCGTTTTTCCGCCATCTTAAAAATGGCAGCCATATTGGATTTTTCAGAGTGGGTCCATTGCTGAAATCAAAGGGTACATAACCAAGAACTACTATGCAGAGTTTCATGCTTTCCTCATCAAGTGAGCAATTCTGCTCTATATCTGCACCAATCGGCCGGACTATAAGGGAGTTATTACAAACATATATATTCACCGTATATGTTACTGTTGAAAACCACCAAAGACAACATTATAGAGGAAAGAACGCTTAGTTTGTTAATTGTTTTATTCATTATACATGTTATAAGTTAGTGGAGATTGCTTAACAATCAGATGAAGAAAAAAAATGACTACAATTCAGTAGGTGCATTCATACATTGCACATTATTCAGTTTCATATACAACTACTAAAAAACAAGCTAGATAAGTGCGTGCATTTATCAGATGTGCCTAATATATAAATATAAATGCATGTTACATGTATGTACATATACAATTATCTAGTAAGTGTTTGATTTCGGAGTTGGCTGTTTTGATTGTTTTCCCGGGATGAATACTAAAGATGTTTAAAGGTAGATAGGGTGTCTTCCTCCATCTTGGATTTTGAAATACCAGAAATATCGATCTAGATCTTTAAAAGAATATGCAAATTTGGAGAGTAGTGGGTAATTCATGTGTGAGAATTTTCATTTAAATATAGAAAATGACATTTTTTTATCATAGTTATGTTTGTATTTTACAAAAAACAGAAAACTTTTGTTTGATTCAATTTTTGCCAACAGTGCCATATAAGGGGAGGCAACTCAATTGTCTGGGGAGATCATTCAAATAAAGGTACTTTTACAATATAATGTGTAAGGAATTAAACTATATTATTATGTTGCAAAAAAACGGGTCCAGTGACGCCATTTTTCTTTACTTATCTGAAAGCATACTATTAAAGCTATCTTCTCATATTTTATCTTAAAATTTTATGGTGTTGTTTTCGTTTAAAACAGCAAATTGGGTTTTCCATGCATAATCTATACAAAATCTGTCAATTTTGAGCAACATGTAGCGTGAAAATGAGCCCTGTGGCCCATTCCTTTTTATTTTTTTTAAAGCATGATATAAACTACATTTTGGCAAATTATTGAAAAAAACCTATGGATTATAATTTATACACCCCATCTACCTTTAGTCTGAATAATTATTTCTACAATGTATTGATAGATGTGACTTATTATAACTTATTGTCATTTATTCACTAAACATGATGTGAATATAATGCATAACTCTTAATAAGTTTCAGTTTAGCTATTAGATTAGGTCTCAGGAAATGGTCAAATATTATTTTGGTTTTATTCCCGGTTTTATGTACATGTGTGCATTTCTATTTTCTATTATTGGTTCTTTTTATTCTTTTATTCTGAGCTTAATCTTTAATCTAACAACAGTCAACATAAAGTACTGACTTATGTATGTTTATACTATCAAATTTTGTGTGTCGCTTCTCTCCCTTCCGAAATAAATTAATCAACATGCATCTATGTCTAATAGGTACCATTCATAGTCGCATTTGTCATCCTTGCTTATAATTATTCCTTATGGGTTAATTTGGAAGGAAAACGAGAAAGAAATGTCTGAATATTGTTTCCGTCATTTGACAGGATTTGAAGTCAGGCTAGACTTCCGGTTTGCGTTTTCTGTATACTTTTAACATACAAAGACTATCAATAAAGTGTATTTGCTATCTGCTATCATTTTAAAGTATACTATCCATGGCGATCACAGAGTTTATTAAATAGAGAGGGACTATTTAATATATCAATGACCGCCCTAGATCGATAAGTTAACTAGAACTGATAGGAATTCATATTAAAATTAATAGAAAACAAAAATTTGGAAATTTTGGAAAAAAAGGAGGAGGGGTAGACAAACAATTGTCATGTCTCAAAGTTCCAATGACTTTTGATACCTTTCCTAAAATTCTCCAGTCATTAAATCTTTTACAAAAATTCTTCCTACAACGCTTTACATTCTTTCAACCACGCTCTGAATGCCCGTGATTTAGCGGGTGTGTTCTAGTATATATTTATAACGATAAAAATATAAATGACCACACTAATGGGAACATTGATGACAAATATAATTGTCTGGTATATATATATATATGTGTATATGTAAATACTATATTGTTATATGTCAGAAGAAATATATTTTTTGTCTCTAAACTCTGAAAAGTCAGACGATTCATCTAAAAACGTTCATTGATGTTTCACTAAAATAATCTGTATACAAGTATCAATGACATCGTCTAGACATTGGCAGAGAGCTGGTTCTATGCGTTTTCCTTATTTGTATGCCAAACAACCTTGTCGTCACAGCTATATTAATAAAGGATAACAAATTAAAATATTAATATTTGCAACATGTAAATACAAATTTCTTTTGGCAATATTGATTGGTCAATTACATGTTTTAAAATGATAATCAGATGCGTATTGGCGTAGCGATTCATTGCTGTATTTTATGTTTTGGTTAATTTCAAAACACACAGAAACACATAGTCAAAACTTAACAAATGTTGAAATGCTATACGTACATACACAAGCTTTAGAAACTGTGAACTTATTAAGAATGGTCGACAAAAAAATCATGTCAATTTCAGACTGTCACTAGTAGTAAATATAATATGTGAACGTAAAACATAGCCAAATCGTCACGCAAACATTTTCATGTTAATAATTTTACTACAGGTAAAACTACTTAAACAGCATATATGTTGCCTCAAGCAATGCTATGTGCATTTTTTGTTCTACTGGCGGCGGCACTTAAACTATAGCTCATTTTCTGTGTTCTGTGTTTGTTTTTCGTAAGCAAAGGTTGCAATTGCTTCAAAATAAGAATGTATCAAATAAAGTGAACTATTGAATATTAAGATACAAATTCAAAAGAGATGAAATATAAATCATCTTGTGGAGTTTAATTTTAAAAGTGTTTGTCGATATTGGCTGGAATGAGGGAAAAGAAAACACAAAAAAAAACACAAAAACAATTCATGACGATAACTTTATGTCTTTTTTAATTTGAATGTGGTAATTTTTTTTATTTTAGTTCATTTATATGTTTTGGAAACTATCGTTCATTTGCTCTGCAAGAGACCCGTTGTTGGACTGTTATCTGCTTTGTTTAGGTAGTTGTCACACTTACACTTTTGCCATGATTCAGTGGTTTTATATGTAATGAACATGACCAACATAAATATAAACTTTTGTTGGCTGTGTTATTTGCATTTCATAGGTCTATTTGGGAGTGAACTGAAAGTATAGTTAATGTTTTTGTGGTTAGTGTTTACTTTTTGTTTGACAATAAAATGAAAAGGTACTTACTAACGACAATTTCTGTTGTTTCAAACCATGAAAAAGATAAATACAAATGTAAATACTCGTGCAAAACGGTTAATAATTTTATTATAAACATGTGTATATAAATTAAAAAATTGTATGTCATCATAATTTTGTACTTCATTTTAAAATATTTTACTGCATTTGTTTAGCTCAATTATTGTGTTCGTGGTCATGGTTAAATCTAACCTTTTTTGAGTTTTTATAGAATAAAGAATCTACATAAGTAGTGGTGAAAATGCATCTACACGTTATACCTGATTTTAGAAATAGAAAAAAAACACTACTATCCTGATGTTTTGTTTTTGATTATATTATACATAATCGATCAACAGCTTATTTGGTGTTGTATTTTTACGATTTTTTGTATGTTTGTTTCATTTTTTGTCAGATGTGTTTTATGCCTGTGATGTACGGTGGATTCGTGTTGCTGTTGAACCACTATTAGGGACATGTGTTACCTATTGTGTTTGTTTTGTGAACACGTCGCTCTCAATACAATGGAATTGATGCGACTGTTATACAAGTGAGAGGTTTAGCTAGCTTTAAAACAAGGTTCAATCCCAAATTGTCTTCATAGGACGATGCCTGTACCAAGTCAAGAATGTGACAGTTGTAATCCATTCGTTTGATGTGTTATAGCATTTGATTTTTCCATTTGATTAGGGACTTTCCTTTTTTAATTTTCCTCGAAGATCAGTATTTTTGTGCTTTTACCCTTCCGGAGCACCTGAGATCACCTCCAAGGTTTGGTGGGTATCTTATTGTTAGTCTTTAGTTTTCTATAGTATGTCTTGTAAACTATTAATTGTTTGTTTATCTTCTTCTTTTTTAGCCAAGATGTTGCCAGTTCATTTTCAATCTAGGATTTGACTTTTCCTCTAGCATCTCTTGTCCCTCTTTTACACTGGTGGTATGTTTGGTACCAATAACAGTCACTCTAAACTTTAATGTCTGTTTAACATGCATCAAAAAGTGAGCTATCTCTTAGAATACACAATACATTTTCAAATTTCAAAATCTGTTTAGTACTTTATTTCAACTGTACTGTTATGAGTGTGAACGACGGAATGGTGAGCTCTAAACGCATACACCAGTACACTGTGTTTTAATTATTAAAAGTGACACTCAATAGAAAAAACAATATTGGTAAGTTTTATGTGGACCATTCGCTTATTAACTGTGTATAACATTCAATAGAGGGGACATTTACCGAAGTTATTAATTATGTGTTAAAACATTTATACTATATGCATATAGTTAGGAGTAAAGCATAAATTTGAGTTAATGTCTAACTTCTTATATGCAACACAACCCCCTTTACTTGTTAAAGATATTTTGTTTTAAAAAACAAGAAAAAAAATGCTTTATCTATCAGGAATTGGAGGAAAGTATAGTATAAATCAGAAACCGTTCTGCGTCTGAACATCTTTTCTGGTTTGTTCTTTATGTTGCATGCATTTCACAAAAGGTAAATTGCATGTTACATGTTTAAGTTCCCATGAACAAAAATGAATTTCAGAAGAAAAGTCAGATGGAGGCAACAGTACTTTGCCGCTGCCTAATTGTCATAAATCGAATAAGGATACTCGCTACTCTTGTTAATTTCTTATCGATATTCTGAATTCTGTAGCTTTATCCATTTCCCGCAAAATTCTCAATTTAATATATCCAAAAAAAAAAAAAAAACAGAACCCGGACCTTTATTTTTTTCTATTTTTTAAGTTCCCTTAATCATATTCGATCAATTTGTAAACTCTTTTAAATTCCTTGTCATTTTGAAACTGAAGAGCAAAAAACACCCTTAAGCAAAAACAAATATGGGTAACAAACTGAAACTGAGAGAAACACATTAACTATGAAAATAATATCAACGGAACAGCAGAAACACAAAACTGCAACAAAAATAAACACCCCTTGTATATGACAATGTTAAAATACAGCTTAAATGACAACCTGCCGTGGCTGGAATACAGTACAACTCAACGCAAGATCCCTCAAAAAAGAGTGATTATTAAGTAAAAAATATTATAATACATAACAACATTTTAACCATGGTATATCAATGGAAAAACATAAAACCGTAAGTCAAATGAATAAAGCAATGGATTGGCATCCAGGATCATATTTTTCTTGTAGTTTGTGGTCTTTTCTGTGTATTTATACACATAATTTTAAAGACTTAACAGCTTATAATTTCAAATCCTAGAAGTACTTGTTAAAACACTTTGTACACATAAGAAAATGTCTTGAAAATATGACAGATGTCAATTACATACATTACCATTACTTGTTGAGCTGAATGATAACCGAGTATTGTGACATGGAAAATGTATTATTGTTTTTACTTTATACATATTCATCTCGGGTATACAAACGATAAATATAAATATTTTTTACTTACATATCCAAGCCTTTCTTTCTAAAATATTAGACAAGAAAATGTTAGTTTAGGAAACCTATAAAACAAAACGAACTGTGACTTGTATACTATTTAAATATAAATTTACATATTTTCACTCGAACAAAAGATTAAAAGGCGCGATTGGTGATTGAACGTTAGCAACTGATGGATACCAATAATAACATGAATATCAAAATGTAAAGGGTTCTTGTGTTTGAATAATGTTAATAAGTCGTAATGAACAAAGGAAATATATGAGAATATGCAGAAGTGCAATAAGGTTTAACACGAATTGTGCTTATTTTGTTTATACAAATGAGAGCGTGAATAAAGCATTATAGAAAAACAAACAGCAATTAGATTCACTTTGATTATATTTTATTGACTGCATGTGTTTGTATAAAATGTTTAATTGTGTACATTTTTTAAATTATCAATATAAATACTGAATAAATTCCCTTAATATATCTGTTAACAAAGTAGCGTGTGATAAGAGTCGTGGCGTCCGTAGCAATCAGCATATTACCACCCAACTAAATTCAAAATTAACTTGAAAGCATGATTATTTTTTTTAGATTCTCTATAAAATAACCATATGATATGCTTTTTTATTTTTTTTTAAGGAATTGTGTGCGACTTTGTCGCATGTACATTTACTCCATATCCTTTTACATGTTTTATTTTTTATTGAAATTTACAGGGACTTAAATACTACGGCGTGAATAAATAATTTAACTTTAGTTATGAATGTCAGTAGAATACGGAGAAGAATTAAACCTTTAATACATACATGATGCAGTTATCTAGTTGCAGCTCATTACTGCAAAAAAAATCATATGTTTTGTCACTTATAAATTGTATTGAGGAATCAGACTTTTAAAACTATAATTAAAGAGTCTCTGGTGTTCTTTTGAAATATTACTAGAATACGTTCCTAAGCAATTTGAAGCTGCCTTTTCATTATAACATTCTTTCTTGGAATCACGTCAAATGATATTTATATTCCATAAAGGGGCATTTGATAGTGTACTTTATATTTACTGTTTTGGAATGTCTCCTCGTCATTTTTAATTTGATGTTGTCGTCTCTTTTTCTAGTTTTTCTGATTTTAATTTTTGATTGCATCGAGCTCCGTGATGACCTTATGTCTTATTTCTCTAGTGACAGTGTGTTTTCGTTTTAAATGTATCCTCTAAAAGTACCGTCAGTTTTCAGTGATTCTACCATAAAAGAATTGAAGGACAAACAAGTTAAACTGTGAGCTACTGCTCATTGGTAATTCCTCCGCCCAAATGTTTCGGTTAACAGGAGGTTGTTGAGTGATGAATCTTCAAACGCATCACACAGTATAGCTGACTTATATAAACCCTGAAACCAAATTCCAGAGATCCTAGTATTGTAGTTCCTGTGAAAAATGTGACGAAAAATATTTATGGAACAGATGAACTGACCTGTTCATGCCTGTAAAGTAGATTCTTATAAACATATAAAATAACAATGCAGGCGGAAACCCAGTTCAAGTTCAAAAAAATAAACTCTTTGTTAGAGACGGTAAGAAAGTCCAAATTGTCAAATTTGAATTGAAATGAATTGCGCAAAGTCATAACCATTTCTAGTCAGGACATTTATATAAAAAAAACGTATATACATAAGACAATACACGACACAAGTGAACCGCAAAATTGGGGTTAGGTACACTTCGCTAAAACTCGTTATACAATAAATCATATAATGATAACTTGAACATACTATCTTACTTTGACTGCACATTTGTCTTGTTCGTTTATTTTTAATAAAAGATCAAGTAAACATTTAAGCGTACTGTAAACGCTTACAAATTTGTTTTGGTAAAACAGTAAAATTGCTCTTAGTGCTATTCATATGAATTCTATAAAAGAAAAAGCAAACTTTACTTGACACCGATAAACAATTCAGTCAATTATGGCATGTATGAAAAGGGCGTACACATAAATAAACGTTTTCCGTGTCAAAATAAATTTATTCAATATTTTTTTTTCATTTATTATATAAAAAAGAAGATGTGGTACGGTTGCCAATAATACCACTCCCCACAACAGATTTTCATTTAAGTGACATATACTTACATTTGATCTTTGTCAACCCTGTAACAAGATTCAAATAAAATAACAATAAGGTAGACAACAAAAACAGAATAAATAACAGTTTGTCATGTTTTGTCAAATTTCAGACACAAGTATATGTTAGCGTATATATAGAGTATATGCTGGCACTCGTAAGTGATGCGGTCAAAATTGAGTAAACATTGTGTTTTAATATTAGTTTGACATTTGTATTATACAATCAATCCTGACAAAAAATATTACTGATTTAATATGCAGTTATAAAGATTTACATTCCATCTTAGACTCCTTTATCTTGCAATAGTATTAAATAGTATTAAAACATTTGACCTTTCTACACTTTTAACAAGTATTCCCCATTCCAAACTTAAAGACAAATTGAAAGAGTTGGTATTGCATTGTTTTATCAAAATGAATAGCCAACGTAGCTACAAGTATTTTTTCTGATTCAAACAAAAATTTCTCTGAATCTGACAATCAAGAAGCTTGATGGTTTTTTTTCGCCATATAGATGATATTCTCTCACTAAGTATTCAATTCGGTGATAATGTTGAACGCATCTATCCCATCGACTTCAAGATAAAAGATACAACAGATACGGTTAATTTGACCTCGTATCTTGACTAACATCTAGAAATTGACAATGAGGCTTGGTTGAAAACAAACTTTTACGGCAAAATAAATAATTTGAGCTTCCCAATTTAAAAATTTCAATTTCCATGTAACAACATTCCAGCAGCGCCTGCATACGGAGTATATATCTTGCAATTAAAAGGATATTCCCGGGCTTGTATTGCCTATCATAATTTCTTTGATAAAGGGTTGCTTCTTACAGTGAAGCTATTTAACCAAGAGTTCAAAATGTAGAAGTTGAAATCCTCCCTTCGTTAATTTCACGGACGCCATCACGAGTTGGTTGACCGTTATGGAATATCCGTTTCACATATGGAATATTTATTACAAATTAGCCGCAATACAGAGACACTAACTTATGCAACCCTTATTGTTAACGTAACGTATTTTAACGTCATATGATTATTACACTTTGTATATATAACGTCTCAATGCAGCATAGTAAACAATAAAAATAAAAACACGTCTTTCCAAAATATACACAACAAGCGAAGTGTTACCATTAAACCCAAGCACCCTTTACCTGCATGTTACCTACTGAAATAGACTATTTACTGGGTTTTGAAATCATGAGAAACACGACCTTATTCTTTATGTTTTTATGTTGTGTAATGTGTACTATAATTTGTCGGTTTGTCTTTTTCTTTTTTATCCATGACGTTGGTAGCTTATTTTTGATCTATGAGTTTGTATTTCCCTCTGGTATCTTTCGCCCTTCTTTTACAAAATCATCGCATCAGTAAATTGGAGCTCCAGTGCGGGTGGGGAGCAAGAAAGCGAACTGATTTTTTTCATCAATAGTAATTGGACGCTATGGGTCGTCTTGGCCTGGTTGTAGGGTATGAATGATTCGTTCAATATTGCAGGTCCTACATCAAATGTCAAGAACAGGAATTAAATTTCTGCTAATTGATATTTTTTTATTATTATTTTTGCTATGTATTAGTTCCATATACATTTACTCCATAGCCTTTTATTTTCTATTGATATTTGCACGGACTATAAAGAACATAACATTTAGTTCTGAATGTACGTAAAGAAGTCTTCAGATGTTTGCACAATGAGAACAATAATAATTTTAATACATACTTGTCATAGTGTATTTGCGGCTCAGTACTGCAAAATAAATCACATAATTTATTTTTTATAAACTGTTTTGAGGTTCACACTTAAAATAAAAATATGATTTAAGAGTGTTCTTTTTAGTTATAACTAGAATACGGTTGTCAGAAATTTAACTTGAAAAGAAAATGTTATTAGAAGAGGCCTTTTCATAAAGTTTATCCACTGACTAATTTCTAATTTCTTCGAAACAAACAATTTCATCAATGAGACAATACCAGTGTTTTATAGCATGTCCAAATAACACTACCATTCCCAAAGTGGTATTTGAATATGCATTTTACATATTCTAATTTGGATTGTCCTCCCGTCTTTTTAAATGTGATCATGGTGTTGTATTTTTCTTTTCTTTTTTTGGGGGGGTGGGGGGGGTCTGATTTTTAATTTTCAATCGCCTAGAGGTCTGTGATGCCTTGATTTCGTATCTCTCTAGTGACATTATGGTGATTCGTGTTTAATTTTTATCTTTTTGAAGTACTGTTAGTTTTAGTATTTTCTTCTATAAAAGAAGTTTAAGACAAATAAGGGACATAAATAATATTAGTTGGATATTGACATTTTCTCATTTTCTCTATAACAGATAAAGACTCAATATTTTATTACAGTCTCACCTCACGAAAACATAAAATGAGATTCACATAAATAATTATAACACATGAAAACTTTTGCAGTGTTTGCTCCTATCTTAAAACGATTTATGAGGGACTTTTAAGACACAATAAATACATATAAACACATTTTTACACATTTACATTTAAAATATACAGTATACATTTATACTAATTGAGAGTAAAATCATACACAGGAAAAATCCACAAAATTTGAAGAAAGCTTGATACGCAAATCTCACCAAAAAAAAATCGAAGGATGTTTTAAACGAATGCATAAGAGTTATCAACGTATGAGGCAACTAGTTTTTATCTTATATTTGACTATCTTTCCTAGAAATATCTTTGTAGTGTAAACAATCAAACCATGATTTCATTCAATAAATCCCTTCTTCTTCTCCCACATAAAAAATGAACAGGAAATGAACTAGAAATTACAACCTGTACACATTTATAACTGGAAAATTGACCTTATCTTATGAACACGTATGAACGTTTGGAACTACATGACCACAAGGGAATCTTAGAATAGTGGCAAAAATCAGACAAGGTAAACTTCAGTATAAGATACTGTACACTTTATTATACATGTTATATCTATAATACTAAAATTACGAGGTCCAATTTATCAGCCGGCATCAGGTAAAAACGACATATCAAAGAATTCAACTTTATATATAGCTAATATAGCACAATTGTGTAGATTAAAAATTACACCACTCCAGACCCTTTTGTTTTCCCCATAATTAATATTGCCAATAATTAACAAGTTCCGGGTCGAATCCGGTACCGATACCAATAGTATATTCACCTGTTACCTATTACCTTATCTGTATGTTCCGCATCTAACAGGCGCACCACCAAATATATACACGGGTAATAATCACAAAGTCGACACAACTAAATTCAATCATTGTCAAATTGTTCCCTATTGTAGTTTTTTAATTAGTAAGACTTTCTAAGATAACAATACGAATACTAAAAATTTGGACTAAGGCGTAGAGGTACAGTTTTCAATTTTTTAGCGGGCATGACGTAAAACAGCGAATCAAAGATTTGAACTTTATTGGACAATGCTGTTGATTAAAAAATACTCAATTCAAGGACCTGAATATTACCAATAATTGAAAAGTTCCAGGTCGACGGGTTCAATCAGAAAGATTTGAAAGCAGAAAAAAACTGTGTATCTTATACATTTTTAATCGGCACGACTTTATCAGATGACAATACCAATACTAAAATAAGGCTTACGCATAGTTATATACTTTAATTCAGTCACGGACCCGCGATATCACGGGTGTGTTCTAGTAGAATATAAACTTTAACATACTAGCTTACGTTGATTGCCGATTACAATCACATTAATTTACAACCAGGTCCACTACGCTCTCCGTGTAAAAATCAGTTAATCAAAATGACAACTTTTATGTATTTGTTTTCTATGATCGTTCATGTTACTATGATATATACTTACACTGTTGACTGCTCATTCCTGTAATAAGAAGAATCCAATAAACATATCAAATAAAAATACAGTCGAAAACCTAGTTGAAATTAAACAAATAAATGCAACTCTGTGTTAGGCAAGGTAAGAAAAGTTGGTAAATTTGAATTGTTTACATCTATGTCCATGAGCTTCAATAGTTTAATGATATGGCAAACTTAGGGATTGTAGGCAAAGTATGCATGTGTATTTACTTTTATTATGGTATCGAGCGTCTATAAATTTGTAAACTTTAAGATAATGAAAAACATTTTACAAACCAATCGAGTGTAGTAGCAAATACATGAATAATTTTTGTGCATAAGCATGAATTCCGCCGAAAAAAATTGGAATAATGATAATAAATTCGCGAACTTTCAAAAATTCCCTCTTATAACAGAACCAAACTTGCTATTTTGACTCCAGCATTACGTTGTTTTATACTACGATCTATTTCAAGAATCAAAATCATATACAGCTTTAATACAAATACTGTTTTATTAATTTTACGCTCAAATTGGACAGGTAGTAACATATGGGTTGTTCAAAGAAAATTGCATATGGATAAACACAATGGCCAATATATGCTTTTTTTTATTCTCATTATCAGTGTTCTACTTATTATTTCTTATTAGGAAAGCAATGTGTTTACTAATAATCAATCTATTACCAGAGGTTGTTCATTTACAAAAAAATATATGTTAGTCCAAACCATAATTGAGAATATTGTCCCGCCTTTTTTTTAATTGGAAAAGGGACATGTTTGGTATAAACTGTACTTCTTAGGTACAACATAGATTAGCAAGCGCAATTTGTATATCCCTCAGCTGGGTAACTTATTAAACTGGTTCAAAATTGCATGTTCAGTGAAATTTAAGAATTCTTATTTGAGTATAAACAAATTGCATAGTTTGTAAAAGGCTACCACAATAAAACCAAATCATAGGATTATTTGACCAATAGCTAATTTTTTACCGTAAACTAGTCATGATATAAATGTTTTATTGATACCAATAAAAAAAATAATGCAAAAAAAGAACTAGGATATAAAAGTAAGATGTGGTATGATTGCCAATGAGTTAACTCTCTACAACAGACCAAATTACACAGAAATTAACAAATATAGGTCACCATACGGACTTCAACAATAAGCAAAGTTCATACCTGATAGTCAGCTATAAAAGGCCCCGAAATGACAAATATAAAACATTTCAAAAGAGAAAACATACGACCTAATTTATGTACAAAAAAAGAACAAAAAACAAATATGTAACACATCAACATACGACAACCACTGAATTACAGGGACAGGGTCATTCATATATAATGTAGCGGGGTAAACATGTTATCGGGGTCCCAACCCTCCCCCTAATCTAGGACAGTGGTGTAACAGTACAACATAAGAACGAACTATAAAAATCAGTTGAAAAAGGCTGAACTTATCAGATGGATGCAAATAAAAATACTATACAAAGTGGACGTGGCCGGATATATCCCAACAACAAAAATACACCAAGTATAGATCTGAGAGTACTCGCAGTTTATAATGCCTGCTAGTTCAAAGTATTTAACATCTTTTTAAAATAATATATTGCGTATAAGACTTAATTATCAATCAGTACATATCCAACATCAATTGAATTAGTGTAGGACGTAAAAACAGTCAATGAAAAATATAACCTCGTGCAATGTCTAAAATACCTTATTTTGTCAATTTGAGAGCTGAAATTTCCCATACACAGAATCGTTCATCCAAAACAGATAACAAAACATGATAACTGACCTATAATTTGACTAGTTTTCATTGGAATACGTACAACTTCTAAAATTCAATTTCTGATAATTCTCTGTAATACAGAACCAAACTTGCTATATTGACGTCAATATTACTTTATTTCATTCTATGGTCTATTTAAAGCAATAAAAATCATATAGAGCTTTAGTCCAAATATTGTTTTTACTATAAAAAAAAAAAAGGAAAGCAATGTTCTTACCAATAATCATATTTTTACCAGAGGTTGTTCATTTAGTAAATATATATTAGTCCAAACCTACGACATAATTGAGAATATGTCCCCCCCTTTTTTCTTCCAATTGTGAAAGAAATCATACTTTTGTGGTACAAAATAGATTATTAAGGGGCAATTAATACATTCCTCAGCTGGATAACTTACAAAACTGGTTCAAAATTGCATGTGCAGGGAGATTTGAAAATTCTTAGATGAGTATATACCAATTGCCGAGATTGTGACGCTACCATAAGAAAACCATTAAAACTTGACAATCATAGGTCTATTTAACCAAGAGATACTGTGTTTACTATAAACAAGTCATAGTATACATGTCTTATTGATTTAAATCCCAAAGAAATAAAAAAAAAAAAAAGAACTCGGAGAATAGTCTTAACTTCATGCATGTTGTATAACCATAAAAGGCTAATATATAAGTATTTACCAATTGCCTAGATTGTGATGCTACCATAAGAAAACCATTAAAACTTGAAAAATCATACGTTTATTTAACCAAGACTTTGTTTTACTATAAACAAGTCATAATATACATGTTTTATTGATTTTGAATCCCAAAGAAAGCCAAAAAAGAACTTGGAGACAAGTCTTACCTTCATGCATGTTCTTTAACGATAAAAGGTTTAAATACCTTATTAATTTTTGGTTGTAACGCGTCTTCTGATTGGCTGACGGTGTTTTGTTTATAAGCTCATAGACATATATTTGTCATGTGACCATGACGTCGCTAATTAACGCTCTTCATGATTTATTCCGGTTCAAAATAGAATTTAGAATTAAATTATAAGGAATGACTGTAATATTTTTTAGGTCTATTCGAAATAACATCAAAAATGTGTAATGGCTGCGCCCATGAACAAAATTTTGTAGCATTACATTTTGAGATATTTTAGATATTACGGAGATGTAGAGTCTTTAAAAAGTGGTACAGATGATTTTGTTTCAATGAATTGACATAAATATATACAAAAATATAATGTCTCATCAATAGTAGGCAATAGTAGCCCATATCCATGCACCGCAGATGAGCTGAGCACAACGAAGTATAGATACCATAACCGTTACGAGTAATGAAGTAATTTTTCTATTTTTCTATATTATTACAAGAAACAAAGACAAATATATACAGTCCCTGGCATCACTTAGGCTTTTCTATAAACATATAACCAGTGGTATTATAACGATACAATGCTCAACACAAAAGAAAACTACATCATACATGTACATGTAGTGGCAGTACTAGTACCAGTAGTCATATAAAACTATAAATTTGAATTATTTTTAACCCAACATGGCATCACAAGAACAATTTGATGATTTGAAGACCCTTATTATGGGAATAGATAAGAAAGTTACTGTTTTTTTTCTACACAGCTGAATAAAGTTGAACGCAACTTGACAAGTATGATAAACGAGGTTAAGGCTGATGTAAATGTGCTCAATGTTAAGTACAAAACCTCCCATAAAGAGCTTAAATCTCTTCGTAATGATTTCACAGAGCTCGAAAGAGGTGTTCAAGGTATGGATGCACAGATTCAATTCATAGAGAATGATAAACTTGAAAAACAAAAAATAGAGTTACAAAAGCAAATTGATGACCTTAAAGAGCAAGCTGTTTTACTAGAAAAACATGATAGGAAGTATAACATACTGATATACGGTATAGATGACACTAAAAAAGATGAGAATGTGTATGCTATAACAAGAAAACTCTTCAGTGAAGACATGCATATTGACGAAAGAAAAGCTCATGCTATACCCATCGCAAATGCACATAGAGTCCCTACACATGGGAAAGGTCCAAAGCCTATCCTATTTCCTGCATTTTGGGGATAAGCAACTTATCATGTCCAACGCACACAACTTAAAAGGGAAAAAAAACGCATTCTTGATGATCTGCCAATTTTAATGAAGGAGGAGAGATATTTACTTTCGCACAATGCATACAAAATAAGAAAAAGGGACAAATTACAAACAAGAATTCGAGCTAAGGGGGCCCACATGACATAAGAGACTCGTAAAGATAGTTCAGAAGAATGGTCTACATGGGGATAACTGTTGTACTGCAGTTTTATATACTTTCTATTCTAAGATAAAAACGGGTCGCTATATAAAATGTCATATATATAATACTATTGAGTATATAAATTAACTAAGAATATAAAAAGATATAAATTTAATAATGAATTCTAGAACAAATTATATATTACATTGAAACAAGAATTTTGAATTGTTTAGATTTCTATTTACAGGCTTTAGATTGATAGTAAGTATAGAAAAAAACAAATGTTGCTTTTTCATTTGGCTTATATTTTATTTTAAGTTTTGCTTCTTTATTTTTGCTCTATTTTGTTTGACTAGCTTGATTTGATATATTTTATTATTTTTTTTTCATGGCTTTTCTTGTTATGTTAAATAAATGTATGCATGCTTTAGCTTACATATAGGTATTATATGTTATAATGTGATTTGATTTGATTTGATTTTTTTTTTTTTTTTTTTTTTGCTTTTTTCGTTCCGCATTTTGTATTCAGGTGTTGATATATTTAGAGAAAATGCATGCTTTAGTCTATTCGATTTGTGTGAATTTATAAGATCACTCTAAGAAATATATACATAAACAATTGGAGGATGTGTGGGGTGTTTTTTTATACCTTTAAGACTCTACATTTCGTAAAAATAAACATTAAGATTGAAATAAAACATGTACATTTTGTACATTCAATACTCAAAAGGGGATAGAAATTTATACCTTAAGGTGAGCTTTAAAAAATGAATATTTAGTTTTTGATCTCAATTATAGTAAATTAACAAATTGTGTAAGCTTATTTAAATCAAAAGATGCAAATTGACACCTCACGTGTTGTAGTGTTGTGATATAGACATATAAGACAAACTTGACCAGATCAGATAAGGAAGCACAGAAACAAATTGGACATTTTGTGGTTTTAAAGTGCTTCTTGTGTGATCTCTTCTCTTTTGTCTAAACAATTATTTAATGTTTAATCCTAGTTTATTAACTATAAGTTTGTAAGAAATGGTGTTTAAATATTGAGATGTAGTACATATTATTATGCAGATCAGTACAAAACTTTGTCTGGCCTAATTTTGATCTAAAAACAAATTGAGTTATCTCCCCTAGAACACATGTAAATCTACTTTAAGATCAGAAATATCTTAGTTTCATATTATATGTTTTAAATGTGTTTCTTTTTCTTTTTTGAAATTCCACTTAATTTGAAAATTGTCATTTTTGGCCTTTATGAAAATTATAAACTGAATTTTATTAAAAATAAAGTTATCTTACTGACGAAGTACTTTATTTACAGATGTAAGATGCAAGATATAAAACCTAATATAAAAGGTCTTCAAAATTACATAAAAGAAAACTTGATTTTAGAGAAACATATTTCTTCAAAATACTTAAGTGTGGAAGAATACAAATTGTACTGGAACCCCTGGTCTAAGGTCATTAATTAAATATAAACATGTATGTATATGAGCATTTGAAATTATTTGTATACTGATATACCATACCATATGTATGCTCATATATTTCTTGCACTACTATTACTATATTAATGAAAATGTTATTACTATACTTAATCCGTAGATTTCTAAGTGATAGTTCATAGAATGCTTATTATGCTTATTTTTTTTTCACATTGCAGCCACTTGCAGCCAATTGAAAAGTAATAGTATCTGAAATATATGAACCTCAAACACTTAGTCACGTTTAAATTACTAGTAGCTATTGTATAGATTTGTCTCTCAGTCAATTGGCTAGAAATTTGATATTGTGTATTAGCTGCTTTCTAGCCAATTCAGTATGGTGTTGTTCAAATTCGACACAACTCCTTAACTTAAAACACATAATCTGAGCATATTAAAATTGACTTCAATATTAACTAATTTGGGAGATTTGTTTTTTCTTAAATGCTATAATATTTCAAAACAGATGATGATGCCTGTAATTACAAGTTCTTTTATATTCGTTTCGCATTAACAAAAATACTCGAAATTACATTAAACAAGTCAGTAAACTCACCCAGACAATCATAAGAACAACTTTTTTAACGTGACAATTATTCTAACTTACCCACAACCATCACAGCAGTATATGTACATCTTCGGTCTGAAATATGATTATTCAGAGTGTAATTAATATCTTTAAAACTAACACTGCGACTATAAAAAGACGTATAAGACACATCCATAATGTGTATGGGAAAAAAAGATTAACAACGAATACATTTATATAAATAAACTCATCATAGAAACTAGGATTAAATTTTGTATTTACGCCAGACACGCGTTTTTGTCTAAAAAAGACTCATAACATGAAGTTCCAAGCATTTTTCGCTACTAAAGAAAATTATCGGCATGGCCTTCGATAGAAGAGGGACGAAAGATACCAGGTTTAGAGTCAAACTCATAGATAGAAAATAAACTGACAACGCCATGGCTAAAAATAAAAAGACAAGCAGACATGTAATAGTACAGAAGACACAACAGCGAAAACTAAAGACTAAGCAACACGAACCCGGCTACACGGAATGCTTTTTTCTCTCATTGTTGAAAGTTTTACGCTTGTCTATGTTTGTTTATATCCTCTTTGAAAATTGTTACTTCAGTGAATAGTTGTTACATTGGCAATCTTACTCTATCTTCTTGATTTGATAAAATGTCTAGAAAGTCACTGTTTCTTGACAAATTTCCAGCCAGCCATTCGTTAAATATATCCACATGTTGTTATCCGTTTTTCACAATCTTTGTTAACGACTTTTAATGACGGAATTTTGAGCTCCTGGATTCGGTCTTCTCTCGTGTATTTGCGTTTTGCTTTTTGTGTTGTCTTGATCTTTAAATACCATATTTATTTATTTATTTTTATTATTTTTTTTTTGGGGGGGGGGGGATTTATTTTTAATCACTGGTATTTGAACCCGGTGGTTGAATTAGGTTAATAGACTGACACGTACTTTGCTAGACAATACAGTATTGCATGGCATTCTTCGATTTAAAGTCATAGTTTTCCAAGAGCCGAAGGACGTTGTACAGACTTTTTATCTTATACTTCAGCAGAAGAAATACAGACAAGAACTATTGAAACTTTGTCTTTCTTTGAACATTTTAGATAATACTTTACAAACAACCAAGTACAAATTTTCGAATTTTAATTGTTTTTATTGATATTACAAGCATTTCATTTATCTTGTAAACATATCACAACAATTATGTTCTTTGTTTTCAAAAATGTATTGTCACCTCTCCTGCGATGGTTGCCCCTCGAAAGCTATAGTTTTTCTTTTATAATGATCATGGACAATTTCTGGCATGTCATTTATGCATCGAGTTATTGGGGCTGGACACTGTCTAGAGTTGGACTCAAAATGTGATGTGTCTTTCAAAACATGTTAAATCTTAATTCAGAGTTGCTTCTAAACCTTTTTGTGAAAAGTCTTAATTCACTTGCAGTTTCCCGCACTGTGTTGTCGTTTTTTTTTAAATACTAGACAAATGCAGCCATGTCGTCTGCCATATTTACAAACAAAACGAACTCGGAGACAAGTCTTACTTTCATGCCTGTTCTATAACGATAAAAGGTTTAAATACATTATTAATTTTAGATTTAACGCGTCTTCTGATTGACTGACGGTGTTTTGTTTATAAGCTCATAGACATATATTTGTCATGTGAACATGACGTCGTCAATTAACGTTTTTCATGATTTACACCGGTTCAAAATGGAATTTAGAATTAAATTATAAGGAATGACTGTAAATTCTTTTTGGTCTATTCGAAATAACATCAAAAATGTGGTGCACACTTTAAAATAAACCACTACGCGGGTTCTTATTGTGCACCACTGAATTGCCAATTGCAGCCAATTGGAAAGTAATAGTTTCTGAAATATATGAAACTCAAACATTTAGAATTGTTTCTCGGTCAATTGGCAAGCAATTTGATATTGTGTATTAGTTATCGACAATTCAGTATGGTGTTGTTCAAATTCGACACAACTCCTTAACTTAAAACACATAATAAGAAAAATTAATTTCAATATTATATAACTTTGGAGAACTGCTATAATATTTCAAAACAGATGATGATGCCTGTAATTACAAAATCTTTTATATTCATTTTGCATTTCGACAAATGCAACCATGTCGTCTGTCATGTTTACAAACAAATTTCCAGTAAAACATGAAGTTGCACGTAATAATCGTCACGGAATTTAACAGAAAGGCGTGTAATATCATTCCGGAAGCAGTCAATTAAGGTTCCTTAATCAGCCCTTAGAGGAAATTCTGAGTAAACATAGTAATGTATTATAGCCTTCTAATATTTTTAAATACTGTTGAATTGTATGTGACATATAAGTAATATTTATACATGCGTATAATAATATATTATTACCTGCTTTTTGGTTGGTCTTCAAGTTTTGTCTTTAACGCTTTATCTTGTTTATCGGCCATGTCAAAATCAAAAATATCACTACAAAATAAGGAGAACTAGTGGTGAATACATTTACAGCAAATGAATATTATATATCATTGACAATGAACATTATGACATAAAGAAGACACTTATTAGTTTGTTTCATTACTAATTCAATGTTGTGGCCTATGATTGTTATGGTCAGTCGATTAAGATCGTAGCAACTATGAATGTAAGTCAGATCTTCCTCTCAGTCGACATTTGAGAACCCCTGAAACACTAAGGCAGATATTTATCGACCAAGTATTACAATCATATATCTAAAACTCTACTTGGTCTAGGGAGGATAAAATCACTCGAAAAATATTTTGGATAAGAAAATTAAACACTTTGGCTTCAAATGGGATAAAGGAAAAGATGTAGTTGTAATTTGCACAGTGCTTTTCATTTGGGTTATAGAAATATAACTACACAGTCTCTGTTCCGATTTCATTACCTTTGTTCACTCTCTAATTCTGGAGTTACACCAGTTTAAATCACAGGATTTTATTCATTTGGGATGAACATGTAGGCAGTCACGATGAATTACTCAACCTTTGTAAAAAATTATTTTTGTTGTTTTCATTATGATCAAGCTGCTATTTATTTGGATGTTAAAGCACGCAGCCTCTGTCATACAAAATTCAACGTTGTAAAACTTTAAATATTATACCAGCTTAGATCGATCAGTGCTGTTCATTTGGAATTTTTCCACAAGCTGACTCTGTTATAACATCTTACTGTCGTCACCCTTGACATTTTATAAATGTACAAGTTCATATTGCACACAAAAGAGGGGCGAAAGATACCCCAGGGACAGTCAAACTCAGAGATGAAAAATAAACAGACAATGCCATGGCTACACAAGGGAAAAGACAAACAGACGATTAATAGTACACAAGACACAATATAGAAAACTATAGACGAAACCCGCCAACAACTGACTTGTTCCAGAAGGGTAAGCAGATCCTGCTCCATATGTTGCAACAGTCATGTTGCTCATGTTATTACAAACCCAGTAAATAGTCTTATTCAGTGGGTCACATTCGTGAAAAGGGGTTGTAGTTATGACATGCAGAACATATCCGATATCATCTGTGAAACATAGTCATCCATATTTTTAATTGTTTAGTGAGACAACATCATCTATAGTAAAGTAATGTTAAAGCGTATTCCTAACTTTTTATCTTTCTTTCAAAGAAGTTCCTGTATGGAGTCAACCTCATATTAATAAAGGAACAAGTCGGCAAGAAGAATAACTATCTTTATTAGAAGCATATCTATGCAGTGTCTGTTTTAATACCTATAAAACTAATGATTTTTTGGAAATTTAAAAATTTAGAAAAATTTTGTGCTTTTTAATCGTATAAATTTAAGTTCGTTTAATCATATCAATTGACTTGATCAATGTAGGTTTGGGTTTCTTTCTCAACTGAGCTGAGGTTTAATTTTGATGTTTTCCTTTTATAAAATGCTCTTTGACAGCTCATATCTTAGATTTATCGTTCATGTAGTAAGGTTCATCTAAAGATGATGGCTGTGTTTTTCCACGGAGCACATTCTACATACAGGAGTGTAACAAGTATGACTGTCACAACAAAACAAGAAATTGTTTTCAAAAAATAATTTTGCTTCCTTGTTGATATTTCAATTGGTCCGCGTAAAACGTGTGGTTTTTACAACATTTCGCACGGAAACAACTTATTAAAGTACACTACCTAATGAGACTTGTCTGAGGATTTGTACATATGTTGAGCAAAATTATAGGTGTCACATATAGATCCGGATCTGCATTCCCTTCAGAAGCACCCAAGATCATCCCAGTTTTTTTTCTGATGTTCATTCTTTACTTTTTTGTATTATCGGTAGGACTCGGAGGTGCGATGGTATTCGAACCGCGATGGTAATGCTGAAGTGCGATGGTCTACGCTGAAGTGCGTTGGGTAACACACTGGTTTGCGATGGTGACATTGTGACGCTAACTTGTTGATAGCTACGCTGTTGTGATTACGCTGAAGTGCGATGGTGATTACGCTGAAATGCGATGGTGATTACGCTGAAGTGCGATGGTCTGACTGCATGTGACATTGAGTAAAAAAAATGGAATTACGTCGTTAAAAATTGACAAAATTAGCTGCTAGACTCGCATTTGAAATATCTTTTACTTTCTTTTCACCTCCCACCAAAGACTTTACAATCTTAATTTATTTTATTCTAATTTATAATTTGCCAATTCTTCGATTAATATGGAGTCAGAAGATATGGTGTAGACGATTGGGAAAAAAAGATTTAGAGTGTAGATCTATATAAAATAAATGGTAATTGTAACGTTTTCCACCATTTTTTTTTTAAATAAGCTGATTCGCCGCTGAGGAGAACAAAATAAATTGGGAAGTACATGTATAAGGACCAGTCAGGTTATTTTCAGCCTAACATGTTGTAGAAAACCCTGTTTTATTCTTTATTCTATTGTATTTGGTGTAACGTTGTATTTGAAAACGTTAAAATAATTAAAAATCAAGCCAAGCCATCGCACTTTAGAACCATTGCACTTCGGCGCGGACAATCGCACTTCAGCGTGACCATCGCACTTCAGTTTACCAATCGCACCTCCGAGTCCTACATATGAACAGCCCTTTTTCTACAATAGGATTCTAGCTTGCATATAGGGAAGTTCTATGTCATCATCAGCATCCACGTCATTTTGAACACTATCTTCCACCTTTTCTGTGGTAGCCTATCATGTATCATGCCTATTACGTTTGTTTGTTTTGTTCACGCATCGTTGTTAATATAATGGCCTTTGATGCACCTGTCATACAAGTGAGAGGTTTAGCTAGCTATAAAACCAGATTCAATCCACCATTTTCTACATTAGAATACCGTACAGTGTTTTTTTTCGCTGGTGTAAAATTTCGCGATTAAGGGGCAAAGTATACGAAACATTTTGGCGATTTTATTCAGTCGGATTCTGCAATCCCAATTAAATATTGTGGGGGATACTGAAATGGTTGCAGTTGAAAAGTTGTAAAAATTGACAAACAAGGGTCTATTGTTGTGGTTATTTGATTGATTTACCTGCATAACGTCTTATTTATTGATTATATTTTGAAACAGTTAATCAATAGAATACTTGTACATGGTTACTTGTCACAGGAGTACAAACCTCTTGTCAATGTCAAGGTTGATTAGTTACGAAATTGACCAGACCTTTGATGTGCTAATTAGATTATAAAGTTATCATGGGTGACTTGCAAATCATATAATTTGACACTAATTGACATGGATAAAATACTTGACAGCAAACCTAATATAAAAAAGGAAGATGCGGTATGATTGCCGATGAGACAACTCTCCGGTCAACCAACTCGTGATGGCGTCCGTAAAATTTACGAAGGGATGATTTCAAATTCACCATTTGGAACTCTTGGTTTAATAGCTTCTTTGTGAGCAGCAATCCCCTATCAAGAAAATCATAAAAGGAAATGAAAGCACGGGAATTTCGTATCAATTGGGAGATATATACCCTGTATACAGGTGCTGCTGGAATGTTGATACTTAGAAATGGAAAGTTCACAATCGGAAAGCTGAAATGACACAGCAATTAACAACTTTAAGTCAACATATACGGCCTACGACAATGAGCAAAGCACATACCGCATAGTCAGCTATAAAAGGCCCCGAAATTACAATGTAAAACCATTCAAACGAGAAAACCTAACGGCCTTATTCATGTACAAAAAATGAATGAAAAAAACAAATATGTAACACATAAACAAACGACACCCACTGAATTCCAGGCTCCTGTCTTGGGACAGGCAAATACATACATAATGTGGCGGGGCTAAACATGTTATCGGGATCCCAACCCTCCCCCTAACCTCAGACATTTGTGTAACAGTACAACATAAGAACGACCTATAAAAATCAGTTGAAAAAGGCTTAACTCATCATATGGACAAAAAAACAGGTGGACGTGGCCGGGTACTTGTACACCCCAACAACAAAAAAGACACTAGTTACAGATATGAGAGTACTCGCAGTTAGCTGACAGCTCGCTCAAAGCCACTTACAACTAATAAAAAAAATCATACATCTAAGACTAAATTATCAATCCGTTCACATCAAACATCCAATGGATTTAGTGTAAAGATGTCATAAACAGTCAGAGAAAAATATGACCTTGTGCAATGCCAAGATACAGGTATCGGCAACGTGTAGATACATGAATGTGTATATGTATATAACATACTAGTAATATTTAGTTTGATTTTAAATTACTGATAACAAAATCGATACTATACCAATAAAAACAATATTCAATGATCTTAGTACAGTGTTGAATTGGTAACCTTTTAGAATAAGTTTATTTAAAGGAGCAATAAGTTTACCAGGATCCTTTCTAAATTTCCGGGCACGCTTAACAACATTTCTGTAAAAATAAGGATGTACTATCCCGTTTGAAATAAGTTTTCTACAAGTAACAAAACTTCAAAACCAAATTTTATATCTATGGAAAAATTTAGTAAAGGTTTTCAGTTATTATGGTAACGAAATCCCTTGGTTAATCATTTACCAGTTATGCATATATAATGATTAGGTTCGTTAAAAACTAAAACGTCACAACAGACACGGGCATAGTGAACGAGCTGTGAAACATAAACACCGTAAGATGGTGCCAAAGGAACATCACCATCTAAAATTTGGAAATTAACAATAGGGAACGAAAATCGTCCCTTTTGTCGTAAATTTTATTAGAGTTGAGTAAAGTTCCCGTTTAAAACCGAAATATCTAAAAACGGACAGTTATAACCATTTAAATTTGATTTATTTATAGTAAGTTCCTTGGGGTAAAGGAGTAAGTTCAGTAAGACAATACAATGCACATTTATCGGGTACTAGCATCAGTAAATCATGCTAAGTTACTGAAATCTTCACAATTGTAGCATTTTAGTTAAATTTTAGACGGTTTCCGTCTTAAATGAAAGTGGACGCACTCGTGTTCATTCATAATATTGAAATGTAAATTGTATTTGATGATAATACACAATATATATAAAGGTTGAAGATGAATACTTTCATTTTTTACAAAAACCATCTGAAAAGTGACGTTTTTTGGCATATTTGATAGATTTTTCATATTTAAGCTTGAATCGAAGCGTTTTGAATGACTTAATCAGTTAAAATCGTTCACATAAACTAATCGAATCAATTGAAATAGACACTTATGTGTTTACAAAGTGTCTAAAATCTTTCGTTAGATGAACTTGAAAATTGAGGCCAAAATCGGCACTTACCTGACCTACTCCTTTCAGCAGTATATTGAGAAAATTCTTGATTATTTAACGAAAAAATATCATCAAGATAACGGTATTTTTTGTTGAATTTATCAATTAAATGCAATTTCGACGCGTCTTTACTGAATTTAGTCATATACTGTGATACACAACAATACAAAAACAAGTCGTCTATTAAAGGAGCGCAATTAGTGCCTAAAGGGATACCAACAACTTGTCAGTAAACTGTGTTGCAGAAACGTACATAAACATGATCAAGGAGAAAATTTACTGCTTCAATCAACTCATCACTCCTCCAGTAAGTATATCTAGCATATTTACCTTTCTCATTAGAGAAGAAGGCTTTAAATGAGTTGAAGCAAATATATTTGCATTCAGATTAACCAAACGAACATTTAATTGAATAGGAAAACTTTTGAATGATAAGATAGTGTGGAATTGTAGTGTATTATTATGATTTATTTTATTATATAAACAACCAATTAATTAACACCTGACAGTCACTGAACAATGATCTTTTGCAGTTATGTTGTTTAAATTAAGATTAACCGTAATTGGTCCGTCGAACGGGGAAAATAGATAGTTTACAAAACGCTTTAACTATTAAAAAGTATCGAACGTATGCGTATATTTTATGGCCTTGCAAGTTGCAACAGGCCACCTATACGGACCACTCAATGAATTAAAACAAGGGTCCTTAGGTGTATACGTAACACTCCCTCTACACTAGGCATCGAATTTAAAAACAAAATCCCATTTTGACCTGACGTGGCTGCGTACTTGATACATCCCGCACAGCAAAACGGAACACCAACCTGCCGGTCGGAAGAAAACATATGATAACCATAATTTCTATTCCCCAGTCACCCTTGGGGTGGTCAATTTTATGATATTATTACGTGGTTATTTCTGTATTGGCCTTGTTATTGGTCCGAGGCTTGCTGTATTGGCCTGAGGCGAAGCCGAAGGCCAATACAGCTGGCCGAGGACCAATAACAAGGCCAATACAGAAATAACCACGTAATGATATCTTTATGAATTTACTACTTCTATGAAACAAAATACAGAAATATTTTAATTGTTCAACATTTAATTACTAGATAGATTGGTCGTTTGTGCTACAGATGAACCTGACTCAACTATGGGAACTGTACTGCAAGGTTGATGTACAATTTCACCAATTTGTCCCTCAGCTATATCAGAACTGTCATGATACATGTTTTCAGGTGATTCCGGTATCATAACGCTTGAAATAGTATGGTAGGCTTCTTCTTGTTGTTTAACTGAAGGAACAGAAAAGTGATTTAAGGACCCAATGTTTTTCCAACCTCCCAACTGTGCAACCTCTGTAACTGGCTTACCACTCTGCAGTAAAGCAGTGGCAAAAGTTTTACGGCCTGAGTGATTGACCTTACGTCCTTGCAATTTTCCTTTTTCAGCCATGTTTTTCATGATACGACCTAACTTGTCCCTTCCTACACATTGTTTGGAAAACCAGACATCGGTTTTTGGGTCCACTAATGGCCTTAAGTAAAATCTAGAGTCGTGGTCTACAGTAAGCCTATGACGACTGTATTCTTTGTAAATATGTATGGGACATTTTTCTCCTGCTTTTGGTTCTTCAAAGACTTTGGGCTGGACAGGTCTGTAATCTCCAACTTTTCCCCCACTTCTTGTTTCGGCTGGTGGCCGTAGTCAATATTGGTCCTTTTCTATTAAAAAAATATTAAGCTTGTCATTTCTTCATGTTGATACGATTCTGGTTCTTGAAAAACAGCTGATATTGATTCAAGATTGTAGTTTTTGTACATAAGAGCTGGAACACATTCATATTAATACATCCTCGTAACTACTGATACTTAATTAAACTGAGTCAGAGAGAGTTTGTAATCATTTACGGTCATGTTTTTAACAGTGCAATATATAAATGTGCATGCAAATTCGCTTTTTCGTCGGAATATATTTTATTTTCTAATAAGAACTTCATGTAGCAAACAATAATATCACCAAACATGTCAGTAGCATATGATACATACCATTGAATTCTAAATATTCCTTGCCATTGGATGTTTTTTTAAGTAGGACATCTCCCCATAACATATTGACATGATCCTGTCTTCCTCTCAGACCAAAATATGCACCATTGTTCAACCAAATTGCATTTCGAAGAGCTTCTGGATTTTATATCAATTTAAATGCACAATGTGAAATAGTAAATAATAAGTATACTTCCTTGTAAATTTCATTTATTTTTATTTTGTTACAACAGCAACATTAAACTGTATTCTTTTTACATGATATTTGTGAAGTACTTTATAAAATTTACCTATAGGCTATATACATGCAATAACTTTATGAAAAAAAGATAATACATACGTGTACCAATAATTCCTTTCCCCCTGAGAATGGCAATTTCATCTCCTGTCAAGGAATCAGCTTTATTTGGTTTGTTGCCTTTTCCCATGGATTTCAGGGATTTCTTTTTTGTCTCCAGTACTCGTCTTGAGTGAGCAAACTCTGGATCTTTTTTTATACTGAAGACAAAAGTGTGTGAAATTATATTACCTAAAAACAGTAGTAAATTTCAAAATTCATATTTAATTTAAGGCAAATAAAACATCCAATACAAGTCATGTGTTTCCACTAGAAAACATTTTCAGAAAACTTTGTTTCATACATAATTCGGAATTTTTTAACCGTCTTTTGTTGGTTTTTTTTTTTTATGTCAAAATACACTTTTACAGGGCTTAAATGAAAAAAAGGGGGGAGGTATTCTGACTGTGCATCAATGTCATTATTTAAGTTAAGTTCATAAAAAAAAAACTTAGTAGCTCAGGATTGGCAGCTTATGTAGATATATAAGTTTCAAATATTAAAATTAAAAAAATGTACCTTATAGTGAGTTTCATATCCCTGAAGTATCTATCCAAGCTATTATGACTGTCTGGTTCATATTCTGTCAAGTCTCTCTTTCTGACTCCAAAAAAAGAATCTTGCTAACAGACTGTCTTGTTCTTTAGGGAGAATTTCTGTTGGGTCCCTCATTTCACCAACTGATATGAAGAAGTCTCTAACAATTTTCACATCACTTTTAGTCTTGGATCCGGTGTTTTTGTTCTTATTAATGTCAAGAAATTGATCAGTCTCTTCATCAGTGAATATTCTGAATCTACCTACATTCTCCTCGTCATTTTCTTTGTTATCGTCGTCTTGATCATCATACCGTAATGAGGGGGAGGACAGGGGGTACCCTTATCCCTTCTCCCACCCCTCTTCTCCTTTCTCCTACCCCCGTTCTCCTTTCTCCCATTAGAATAAAACATCTCCTTTTGAGATATTTTTTCTTGAAATATTAGATCATTTTTTAAAAGGAGAGATATTTTATTTTTTCTCCTTTTTCCCAGCCTTCCTCTCCTTTCTCCTACCCCCTTTCTCCTTTCTCCCACCCCCTTTCTCCTTTCTCCTACCCCTTTCTCCCTGTCTCCCTTACCCCTGTCCTCCCTCTCCGTAATAATTGGGCAGTCATGTTAGTCTGTGGCATAGTTGGTTGTTCAACTTCAACTTCTAGTTCTAGTTCCTCATAACGTACAGAGTTTGCGACGCCTGTCACATTGTGTCTGATTGCCTCCGCCTCAAGTTCGGCCAATTCTTCATAGCGGAAGATATCTTCCACCAATGCGTCCATCATTTCTTCTCCGTTTGTTATTTTTTTGCGTTCAGACATGTTTGTTTTTGTGTGTAACTGTGTAGAATGAACAACAATGTTTTGCAGACGACTGTTTACATAAATTTGCCTTCATCGTTAATTTCTAACTAAAAACCAGAGAAGTTCCGAAAATCCTGTATTGGCCGGATCGGAACTGGGCCAATACAGAAAAAATCTATATTGGCCTACTTATTGATCCTTATTCTGTATTGGCCGAGTTGCTACTTTTGTATTGCATAGACAGTTATCATCATATTAAGTACAATAATAGAGTAGTTAATTAATAATAAATGTTAAAAGATAGTTAAAAAGTTACCTGTAGCTAGTTTATGTATCTGTCACGCCTATTCGGGAACAACAATCCAGCTATACAAAAACCGGTTTTGTAACAATAACAAAACAGGTTTGTAACAGTCCAAAAAATAAAAATCAACATTTTTAGATACACCTGATTAACTTTATGATGTTGAAGTTATACAATAAGGTTTATGTTGCAATACTATAACATAATAATACACGATTTGTACAAACGTATTGTTTTCTTTTCATACAGGAATCTCTGTTAATAGTTATCAAATGTACCAGGCTTATATTTAATACACCAGACGCGCATTTCGTCTACATAACTCGTTTGTATAGTCCATGAATTATTTCATGAATGAATATTTGTGACTTGAATATCCGTGAATTACTAGTGCCGCTTATTCACTGAACAATTTGACAACAGAAGAAAATTTGTTTACCTCTACAAGAAGTGTTTTCTAGCTGAGCATAATACAAGATTGCCGCCAAAATAATTTGTTTTACCTTTATACATCTGTACGATAATTTGAAGCAATCCTATATAACATGCTACTTTTGTTTTATTTCTTTAACATTGTGCATTTAAAAAAAGGTTGAACGTCCAGACGTTGTTATCATTAAGATCAAATAGAAAAAAATAATCGAATGATTGTGAATCTGGTTTATTTATACAGTAACCATTTATTGCAATTCAACAGCATTTCAACAACACAGGAAGTGAAGTGCATTGTAGTTTTATCTATTTTATGTTTGACATTTCATAATTTTTGCCAATTATTTTACTATCACATCATTAAATATCGTATTTAAAAGAAGGGTATTTGATAACTAATTTCAACAGTAAAGTTGTCCAATACTCAATAAGTGGTTTGGCTAGAATTAACTAAGAAAAAATAAACGGCCTGACTAAATCGTGGGGGTATATCACCCTTATGTCCGAAATATTGTTATTTTTTTAGCGCTTTTTTCTGATATTTGACTGCCGTTCCCCTTTTCATACAAAATAACTCACACAACCGAAGCACATTAAACAAACGAAATATGGAAATCGATTTAAAAATAGACCTATGTATTTCCAAAGTAGTCACGTGGTTCTACCTCATCTTCAAATAAACAAGTTGTCGACTTAAATAATCAACAAGTTGTATTCATCATGTCGATATATCTTATTTTTATGTCATTACATTTATATTAGAAAGTCGACATTGTAATGCAATTATTTTTTCATCATTTCAACAAGTTGACTCCACATAATGATTAGATTCTAGCTTATAGCACACAACATAACTAATAATTCCGACTTATTAGCAACACAACAACTTTACAAGGGGTGTACCATATGCGCTTCTATAGATATCACTCCTAGGTTTTGGTGGGGTTCGTGTTGCTTATTCTTTAGTTTTCTATGTTGTGTCATGTGTACTATTGTTTGTCTTTTCATTTTTAGCCATGGCGTTGTCAGTTTGTTTTCGATTTATGAGTTTGACTGTCCCTCTGGTATCTTTTGACCCTCTTTTATTGTCGAAAAAGCGAGACCTATAGCGATCCTACATTCTGTCGTTGTTGGTGGTGGCGTCCAGATAGATATATTCATTCTGTGGGTCAATGTTTTTTTTAATTTTAATAACTTTCTTAAACTATTCTGGATTTCTACCAAACTTGGACAGAAACTTGTCTATGATCGTAGGATATTTTCCAGAAGTAAATTTTGTAAACAACAATACTGTTTATCCGTATTTTACTAAAGGACTTATATTTTTAATTAGTTTTTTTCTGCCAGTTGACATTACATTCACTCTGTAGTTAAAGTTTTAAAATTTTAATAACTTTCTTAAACTATCCTGTATTTCTAACAAACTTGGACAGAAGCTTGTTTATGATCAGAAGATGGTATACAGTAGTAGGTTTTCACACTGGTGTGTCTTCATAGACGATGTCATTGTTTACCAGAACATACAGAACCTCAAGTTAGTAATGGGGTTGATTTGATAAGTCAACATGAAGCTAGTTCAAAAGAATGGTTCCTTCTTTAAGATACAAGTCGAGTTTGTAGGTCACATAACGTCAGAGGCAGGGGAAGCGATTGATACCAGGAAAGAGTGACAGACAAAGTGACTTCTTGGCCTACACCAACATCGCCAGTATTATATACCAGAAAATTTCTTTGACTTGTAAATTATAACAGAGAGTTTGTTTATTTTTAAATTTCAGACAGGTTAGCAGACTACTAACTGATTCGATGAAGCGTAATAACCGTAATTGGTCCGTCGAACGGGGAAAATAGATAGTTTACAAAACGCTTTAACTATTAAAAAGTATCGAACGTATGCGTATAGTTTATGGCCTTGCAAGTTGCAACAGGCCACCTATACGGACCACTCAATGAATTAAAACAAGGGTCCTTAGGTGTATACGTAACACTCCCTCTACACTAGGCATCGAATTTAAAAACAAAATCCCATTTTGATCTGACGTGACTGAGTACTTGATACATCCCGCACAGCAAAACGGAACACCAACCTGCCGGTCGGAAGAAAACATATGATAACCATAATTTCTATTCCCCAGTCACCCTTGGGGTGGTCAATTTTATGATATTATTACGTGGTTATTTCTGTATTGGCCTTGTTATTGGTCCGAGGCTTGCTGTATTGGCCTGAGGCGAAGCCGAAGGCCAATACAGCTGGCCGAGGACCAATAACAAGGCCAATACAGAAATAACCACGTAATGATATCTTTATGAATTTACTACTTCTATGAAACAAAATACAGAAATATTTTAATTGTTCAACATTTAATAATAATATAAATTAACATTTGACACAATGTTTGAATAGTAAGAACTTTTTTTTCAAAAAACCAATAAAACTACTAGTCACGTTATTCTTGAGATGAAACAATTTCACTAGATACTGTGCTGGTACATGTTTTCTTTTTCTTATTGCTGCTACAGACAATATTGATATTAATGGTACCACCACTAATAACGGCCCCACAAAACAGTGACAACGGATTGTCTTGTTTTTCTGACTCAGAGTTAGACTGCATTTGATTACTAGATAGATTGGTCATTTGTGCTACAGATGAACCTGACTCAACTATGGGAACTGTACTGCAAGGTTGATGTACAATTTCACCAATTTGTCCCTCAGCTATATCAGAACTGTCATGATACATGTTTTCAGGTGATTTCGGTATCATAACGCTTGAAATAGTATGGGAGGCTTCTTCTTGTTGTTTAACTGAAGGAACAGAAAAGTGATTTAAGGACCCAATGTTTTCCAACCTCCCAACTGTGCAACCTCTGTAACTGGCTTACCACTCTGCAGTAAAGCAGTGGCAAAAGTTTTACGGCCTGAGTGATTGACCTTACGTCCTTGCAATCTTCCTTTTTCAGCCATGTTTTTCATGATACGACCTAACTTGTCCCTTCCTACACATTGTTTGGAAAACCAGACATCGGTTTTTGGGTCCACTAATGGCCTTAAGTAAAATCTAGAGTCGTGGTCTACAGTAGGCCTATGACGACTGTATTCTTTGTAAATATGTATGGGACATTTTTCTCCTGCTTTTGGTTCTTCAAAGACTTTGGGCTGGACAGGTCTGTAATCTCCAACTTTTCCCCCACTTCTTGTTTTAGTGCTACGTTCTGAAATAAAATAAAACTGTAAGTGTTTGTTTTTTTTTGCGTTAGGTTTTATAAACAAATGAACCAATATTGACCTCGGCTGGTGGCCTCAGTCAATATTGGTCCTTTTCTATTAAAAAAATATTAAGCTTGTCATTTCTTCATGTTGATACGATTCTGGTTCTTGAAAAACAGCTGATATTGATTCAAGATTGTAGTTTTTGTACATAAGAGCTGGAACACATTCATATTAATACATCCTCGTAACTACTGATACTTAATTAAACTGAGTCAGAGAGAGTTTGTAATCATTTACGGTCATGTTTGTAACAGTGCAATATATAAATGTGCATGCAAATTCGCTTTTTCGTCGGAATATATTTTATTTTCTAATAAGAACTTCATGTAGCAAACAATAATATCACCAAACATGTCAGTAGCATATGATACATACCATTGAATTCTAAATATTCCTTGCCATTGGATGTTTTTTTAAGTAGGACATCTCCCCATAACATATTGACATGATCCTGTCTTCCTCTCAGACCAAAATATGCACCATTGTTCAACCAAATTGCATTTAGAAGAGCTTCTGGATTTTCTAGATAAAAAAGTATAACAAAACTTCAATTTTTGAACTATTTACAACCAAATTTTATATCAATTTAAATGCACAATGTGAAATAGTAAATAATAAGTATACTTCCTTGTAAATTTCATTTATTTTTATTTTGTTACAACAGCAACATTAAACTGTATTCTTTTTACATGATATTTGTGAAGTACTTTATAAAATTTACCTATAGGCTATATACATGCAATAACTTTATGAAAAAAAGATAATACATACGTGTACCAATAATTCCTTTCCCCCTGAGAATGGCAATTTCATCTCCTGTCAAGGAATCAGCTTTATTTGGTTTGTTGCCTTTTCCCATGGATTTCAGGGATTTCTTTTTTGTCTCCAGTACTCGTCTTGAGTGAGCAAACTCTGGATCTTTTTTTATACTGAAGTAAAAAGTGTGTGAAATTATATTACCTAAAAACAGTAGTAAATTTCAAAATTCATATTTAATTTAAGGCAAATAAAACATCCAATACAAGTCATGTGTTTCCACTAAAAAACATTTTCAGAAAACTTTGTTTCATACATAATTCGGAATTTTTTAACCGTCTTTTGTTGGTTTTTTTTTTTATGTCAAAATACACTTTTACAGGGCTTAAATGAAAAAAAGGGGGGAGGTATTCTGACTGTGCATCAATGTCATTATTTAAGTTAAGTTCATAAAAAAAAAACTTAGTAGCTCAGGATTGGCAGCTTATGTAGATATATAAGTTTCAAATATTAAAATTAAAAAAATGTACCTTATAGTGAGTTTCATATCCCTGAAGTATCTATCCAAGCTATTATGACTGTCTGGTTCATATTCTGTCAAGTCTCTCTTTCTGACTCCAAAAAAAGAATCTTGCTAACAGACTGTCTTGTTCTTTAGGGAGAATTTCTGTTGGGTCCCTCATTTCACCAACTGATATGAAGAAGTCTCTAACAATTTTCACATCACTTTTAGTCTTGGATCCGGTGTTTTTGTTCTTATTAATGTCAAGAAATTGATCAGTCTCTTCATCAGTGAATATTCTGAATCTACCTACATTCTCCTCGTCATTTTCTTTGTTATTGTCGTCTTGATCATCATCCCGTAATGAGGGGGAGGACAGGGGGTACCCTTCTCCCTTCTCCCACCCTTCTTCTCCTTTCTCCTACCCCCGTTCTCCTTTCTCCCATTAGAATAAAACATCTCCTTTTGAGATATTTTTTCTTGAAATATTAGATCATTTTTTAAAAGGAGAGATTTTTATTTTTTCTCCTTTTTCCCAGCCTTCCTCTCCTTTCTCCTACCCCCTTTCTCCTTTCTCCCACCCCTTTCTCCTTTCTCCTACCCCTTTCTCCCTGTCTCCCTTACCCCTGTCCTCCCCCTCCGTAATAATTGGGCAGTCATGTTAGTCTGTGGCATAGTTGGTTGTTCAACTTCAACTTCTAGTTCTAGTTCCTCATAGCGTACAGAGTTTGCGACGCCTGTCACATTGTGTCTGATTGCCTCCTCCTCAAGTTCGGCCAATTCTTCATAGCGGAAGATATCTTCCACCAATGCGTCCATCATTTCTTCTCCGTTTGTTATTTTTTTGCGTTTAGACATGTTTGTTTTTATGTGTAACTGTGTAGAATGAACAACAATGTTTTGCAGACGACTGTTTACATAAATTTGCCTTCATCGTTTATTTCTAACTAAAAACCAGAGAAGTTCCGAAAATCCTGTATTGGCCGGATCGGAACTGGGCCAATACAGAAAAAATCTATATTGGCCTACTTATTGATCCTTATTCTGTATTGGCCGAGTTGCTACTTTTGTATTGCATAGACAGTTATCATCATATTAAGTACAATAATAGAGTAGTTAATTAATAATAAATGTTAAAAGATAGTTAAAAAGTTACCTGTAGCTAGTTTATGTATCTGTCACGCCTATTCGGGAACAACAATCCAGCTATACAAAAACCGGTTTTGTAACAATAACAAAACAGGTTTGTAACAGTCCAAAAAATAGAAATCAACATTTTTAGATACACCTGATTAACTTTATGATGTTGAAGTTATACAATAAGGTTTATGTTGCAATACTATAACATAATAATACACGATTTGTACAAACGTATTGTTTTCTTTTCATACAGGAATCTCTGTTAATAGTTATCAAATGTACCAGGCTTATATTTAATACACCAGACGCGCATTTCGTCTACATAACTCGTTTGTATAGTCCATGAATTATTTCATGAATGAATATTTGTGACTTGAATATCCGTGAATTACTAGTGCCGCTTATTCACTGAACAATTTGACAACAGAAGAAAATTTGTTTACCTCTACAAGAAGTGTTTTCTAGCTGAGCATAATACAAGATTGCCGCCAAAATAATTTGTTTTACCTTTATACATCTGTACGATAATTTGAAGCAATCCTATATAACATGCTACTTTTGTTTTATTTCTTTAACATTGTGCATTTAAAAAAAGGTTGAACGTCCAGACGTTGTTATCATTAAGATCAAATAGAAAAAAATAATCGAATGATTGTGAATCTGGTTTATTTATACAGTAACCATTTATTGCAATTCAACAGCATTTCAACAACACAGGAAGTGAAGTGCATTGTAGTTTTATCTATTTTATGTTTGACATTTCATAATTTTTGCCAATTATTTTACTATCACATCATTAAATATCGTATTTAAAAGAAGGGTATTTGATAACTAATTTCAACAGTAAAGTTGTCCAATACTCAATAAGTGGTTTGGCTAGAATTAACTAAGAAAAAATAAACGGCCTGACTAAATCGTGGGGGTATATCACCCTTATGTCCGAAATATTGTTATTTTTTTAGCGCTTTTTTCTGATATTTGACTGCCGTTCCCCTTTTCATACAAAATAACTCACACAACCGAAGCACATTAAACAAACGAAATATGGAAATCGATTTAAAAATAGACCTATGTATTTCCAAAGTAGTCACGTGGTTCTACCTCATCTTCAAATAAACAAGTTGTCGACTTAAATAATCAACAAGTTGTATTCATCATGTCGATATATCTTATTTTTATGTCATTACATTTATATTAGAAAGTCGACATTGTAATGCAATTATTTTTTCATCATTTCAACAAGTTGACTCCACATAATGATTAGATTCTAGCTTATAGCACACAACATAACTAATAATTCCGACTTATTAGCAACACAACAACTTTACAAGGGGTGTACCATATGCGCTTCTATAGATATCACTCCCAGGTTTTGGTGGGGTTCGTGTTGCTTATTCTTTAGTTTTCTATGTTGTGTCATGTGTACTATTGTTTGTCTTTTCATTTTTAGCCATGGCGTTGTCAGTTTGTTTTCGATTTATGAGTTTGACTGTCCCTCTGGTATCTTTTTACCCTCTTTTATTGTCGAAAAAGCGAGACCTATAGCGATCCTACATTCTGTCGTTGTTGGTGGTGGCGTCCAGATATATTCATTCTGTGGGTCAATGTTTTTTTTAATTTTAATAACTTTCTTAAACTATTCTGGATTTCTACCAAACTTGGACAGAAACTTGTCTATGATCGTAGGATATTTTCCAGAAGTAAATTTTGTAAAAAACAAACAATACTGTTTATCCGTATTTTACTAAAGGACTTATATTTTTAATTAGTTTTTTTTCTGCCAGTTGACATTACATTCACTCTGTAGTTAAAGTTTTAAAATTTTTATAACTTTCTTAAACTATCCTGTATTTCTAACAAACTTGGACAGAAGCTTGTTTATGATCAGAAGATGGTATACAGTAGTAGGTTTTCACACTGGTGTGTCTTCATAGACGATGTCATTGTTTACCAGAACATACAGCACCTCAAGTTAGTAATGGGGTTGATTTGATAAGTCAACATGAAGCTAGTTCAAAAGAATGGTTCCTTCTTTAAGATACAAGTCGAGTTTGTAGGTCACATAACGTCAGAGACAGGGGAAGCGATTGATACCAGGAAAGAGTGACAGACAAAGTGACTTCTTGGCCTACACCAACATCGCCAGTATTATATACCAGAAAATTTCTTTGACTTGTAAATTATATCAGAGAGTTTGTTTATTTTTAAATTTCAGACAGGTTAGCAGACTACTAACTGATTCGATGAAGCGTAATAACCGTAATTGGTCCGTCGAACGGGGAAAATAGATAGTTTACAAAACGCTTTAACTATTAAAAAGTATCGAACGTATGCGTATAGTTTATGGCCTTGCAAGTTGCAACAGGCCACCTATACGGACCACTCAATGAATTAAAACAAGGGTCCTTAGGTGTATACGTAACACTCCCTCTACACTAGGCATCGAATTTAAAAACAAAATCCCATTTTGATCTGACGTGACTGAGTACTTGATACATCTCGCACAGCAAAACGGAACACCAACCTGCCGGTCGGAAGAAAACATATGATAACCATAATTTCTATTCCCCAGTCACCCTTGGGGTGGTCAATTTTATGATATTATTACGTGGTTATTTCTGTATTGGCCTTGTTATTGGTCCGAGGCTTGCTGTATTGGCCTGAGGCGAAGCCGAAGGCCAATACAGCTGGCCGAGGACCAATAACAAGGCCAATACAGAAATAACCACGTAATGATATCTTTATGAATTTACTACTTCTATGAAACAAAATACAGAAATATTTTAATTGTTCAACATTTAATAATAATAAAAATTAACATTTGACACAATGTTTGAATAGTAAGAACTTTTTTTTCAAAAAACTGAAGGAACAGAAAAGTGATTTAAGGACCCAATGTTTTTCCAACCTCCCAACTGTGCAACCTCTGTAACTGGCTTACCACTCTGCAGTAAAGCAGTGGCAAAAGTTTTACGGCCTGAGTGATTGACCTTACGTCCTTGCAATCTTCCTTTTTCAGCCATGTTTTTCATGATACGATCTAACTTGTCCCTTCCTACACATTGTTTGGAAAACCAGACATCGGTTTTTGGGTCCACTAATGGCCTTAAGTAAAATCTAGAGTCGTGGTCTACAGTAGGCCTATGACGACTGTATTCTTTGTAAATATGTATGGGACATTTTTCTCCTGCTTTTGGTTCTTCAAAGACTTTGGGCTGGACAGGTCTGTAATCTCCAACTTTTCCCCCACTTCTTGTTTTAGTGCTACGTTCTGAAATAAAATAAAACTGTTAGTGTTTGTTTTTTTTTGCGTTAGGTTTTATAAACAAATGAACCAATATTGACCTCGGCTGGTGGCCTCAGTCAATATTGGTCCTTTTCTATTAAAAAAATATTAAGCTTGTCATTTCTTCATGTTGATACGATTCTGGTTCTTGAAAAACAGCTGATATTGATTCAAGATTGTAGTTTTTGTTCATAAGAGCTGGAACACATTCATATTAATACATCCTCGTAACTACTGATACTTAATTAAACTGAACAGAGTCAGAGAGAGTTTGTAATCATTTACGGTCATGTTTGTAACAGTGCAATATATAAATGTGCATGCAAATTCGCTTTTTCGTCGGAATATATTTTATTTTCTAATAAGAACTTCATGTAGCAAACAATAATATCACCAAACATGTCAGTAGCATATGATACATACCATTGAATTCTAAATATTCCTTGCCATTGGATGTTTTTTTAAGTAGGACATCTCCCCATAACATATTGACATGATCCTGTCTTCCTCTCAGACCAAAATATGCACCATTGTTCAACCAAATTGCATTTAGAAGAGCTTCTGGATTTTCTAGATAAAAAAGTATAACAAAACTTCAATTTTTGAACTATTTACAACCAAATTTTATATCAATTTAAATGCACAATGTGAAATAGTAAATAATAAGTATACTTCCTTGTAAATTTCATTTATTTTTATTTTGTTACAACAGCAACATTAAACTGTATTCTTTTTACATGATATTTGTGAAGTACTTTATAAAATTTACCTATAGGCTATATACATGCAATAACTTTATGAAAAAAAGATAATACATACGTGTACCAATAATTCCTTTCCCCCTGAGAATGGCAATTTCATCTCCTGTCAAGGAATCAGCTTTATTTGGTTTGTTGCCTTTTCCCATGGATTTCAGGGATTTCTTTTTTGTCTCCAGTACTCGTCTTGAGTGAGCAAACTCTGGATCTTTTTTTATACTGAAGTAAAAAGTGTGTGAAATTATATTACCTAAAAACAGTAGTAAATTTCAAAATTCTTATTTAATTTAAGGCAAATAAAACATCCAATACAAGTCATGTGTTTCCACTAAAAAACATTTTCAGAAAACTTTGTTTCATACATAATTCGGAATTTTTTAACCGTCTTTTGTTGGTTTTTTTTTATATGTCAAAATACACTTTTACAGGGCTTAAATGAAAAAAAGGGGGGAGGTATTCTGACTGTGCATCAATGTCATTATTTAAGTTAAGTTCATAAAAAAAAACTTAGTAGCTCAGGATTGGCAGCTTATGTAGATATATAAGTTTCAAATATTAAAATTAAAAAAATGTACCTTATAGTGAGTTTCATATCCCTGAAGTATCTATCCAAGCTATTATGACTGTCTGGTTCATATTCTGTCAAGTCTCTCTTTCTGACTCCAAAAAAAGAATCTTGCTAACAGACTGTCTTGTTCTTTAGGGAGAATTTCTGTTGGGTCCCTCATTTCACCAACTGATATGAAGAAGTCTCTAACAATTTTCACATCACTTTTAGTCTTGGATCCGGTGTTTTTGTTCTTATTAATGTCAAGAAATTGATCAGTCTCTTCATCAGTGAATATTCTGAATCTACCTACATTCTCCTCGTCATTTTCTTTGTTATCGTCGTCTTGATCATCATCCCGTAATGAGGGGGATGACAGGGGGTACCCTTCTCCCTTCTCCCACCCCTCTTCTCCTTTCTCCTACCCCCGTTCTCCTTTCTCCCACCCCTCTTCTCCTTTCTCCTACCCCCGTTCTCCTTTCTCCCATTAGAATAAAACATCTCCTTTTGAGATATTTTTTCTTGAAATATTAGATCATTTTTTAAAAGGAGAGATATTTTATTTTTTCTCCTTTTTCCCAGCCTTCCTCTCCTTTCTCCTACCCCTTTCTCCTTTCTCCCACCCCTTTCTCCTTTCTCCTACCCCTTTCTCCCTGTCTCCCTTACCCCTGTCCTCCCCCTCCGTAATAATTGGGCAGTCATGTTAGTCTGTGGCATAGTTGGTTGTTCAACTTCAACTTCTAGTTCTAGTTCCTCATAACGTACAGAGTTTGCGACGCCTGTCACATTGTGTCTGATTGCCTCCGCCTCAAGTTCGGCCAATTCTTCATAGCGGAAGATATCTTCCACCAATGCGTCCATCATTTCTTCTCCGTTTGTTATTTTTTTGCGTTTATAGTGCCTAACAAGATTTTGTGAGGTAGACGAAATTGACTTTAAAACGATCGTATTGACTTTTGATGTGCAGAAATAGGCAGATCGGACATATTTTGACTTTAGTTACTTACTTCTTAAGTTTGGGATTAATTGTAATCAACATATTCCAATGAGACTGAAAAATGCTTTTTTTTATTATGATAAATAATAATTTTACCTGCCGTAGTCGTGCGTAAAATATATTTCGGTATTTCTCTTACGAAAATGACTTGTTTAATGGAACAAAACGTATTATTTGTAAACTTTCTCTTTACTCTTCACAATAGGCTTTTAAAAAATAACCTTTCCAACTGTATATTCCGAAAATTTTGTGAAAATCGAATAAGTGGCAATTCTTACCTTTCATACCTTAACTTTCATTGATAAAACATAATATTGACTCGTCCAGTGTCCAGTTTGAAGGTCATTTTAGTTACCGGTCACATTCATGCACGCTCTAATTAATCAATAGTCATGTATGAAAAGCATATTAAACAAGTTTGAAGGTAAACTAATAACAACTTAATCCAATCAAATTGCCTACGATTCAATAACAATGACCAGTAAACTGGGTAGGGAGAAAATGTCAGATATATTAAGTTCATTATTTTGCAATAACGAGTAAAAATTTGTTAACCAATAGATTTGTTATAATTTCATAATCATGTCGTTATGTATTGGTATAGTTTTTGGATCTTTCATTAGCGTATTTAAGGCTGTAGAAAGTTTGGCCTTCAAAAGTCAACATAATCATTGACTTTATAAAGAAAATTCGCCTTTTTAAAACATTGAATGTTTCACAAATAATACGCGACAACACAGCAAAATCATTTCTTAAAACACTGCAAAAAAATAATTCTGATTGATGCAGTGGTATTGTCATAAATTGCACTGGAGTGAACAGTGGTACATCAAACGTCGAATTCCCTCACACAATGTTATCACACACTATAGACATGTTTGTTTTTGTGTGTAACTGTGTAGAATGAACAACAATGTTTTGCAGACGACTGTTTACATAAATTTGCCTTCATCGTTAATTTCTAACTAAAAACCAGAGAAGTTCCGAAAATCCTGTATTGGCCGGATCGGAACTGGGCCAATACAGAAAAAATCTATATTGGCCTACTTATTGATCCTTATTCTGTATTGACCGAGTTGCTACTTTTGTATTGCATAGACAGTTATCATCATATTAAGTACAATAATAGAGTAGTTAATTAATAATAAATGTTAAAAGATAGTTAAAAAGTTACCTGTAGCTAGTTTATGTATCTGTCACGCCTATTCGGGAACAACAATCCAGCTATACAAAAACCGGTTTTGTAACAATAACAAAACAGGTTTGTAACAGTCCAAAAAATAGAAATCAACATTTTTAGATACACCTGATTAACTTTATGATGTTGAAGTTATACAATAAGGTTTATGTTGCAATACTATAACATAATAATACACGATTTGTACAAACGTATTGTTTTCTTTTCATACAGGAATCTCTGTTAATAGTTATCAAATGTACCAGGCTTATATTTAATACACCAGACGCGCATTTCGTCTACATAACTCGTTTGTATAGTCCATGAATTATTTCATGAATGAATATTTGTGACTTGAATATCCGTGAATTACTAGTGCCGCTTATTCACTGAACAATTTGACAACAGAAGAAAATTTGTTTACCTCTACAAGAAGTGTTTTCTAGCTGAGCATAATACAAGATTGCCGCCAAAATAATTTGTTTTACCTTTATACATCTGTACGATAATATGAAGCAATCCTATATAACATGCTACTTTTGTTTTATTTCTTTAACATTGTGCATTTAAAAAAGGTTGAACGTCCAGACGTTGTTATCATTAAGATCAAATAGAAAAAAATAATCGAATGATTGTGAATCTGGTTTATTTAATATACAGTAACCATTTATTGCAATTCAACAGCATTTCAACAACACAGGAAGTGAAGTGCATTGTAGTTTTATCTATTTTATGTTTGACATTTCATAATTTTTGCCAATTATTTTACTATCACATCATTAAATATCGTATTTAAAAGAAGGGTATTTGATAACTAATTTCAACAGTAAAGTTGTCCAATACTCAATAAGTGGTTTGGCTAGAATTAACTAAGAAAAAATAAACGGCCTGACTAAATCGTGGGGGTATATCACCCTTATGTCCGAAATATTGTTATTTTTTTAGCGCTTTTTTCTGATATTTGACTGCCGTTCCCCTTTTCATACAAAATAACTCACACAACCGAAGCACATTAAACAAACGAAATATGGAAATCGATTTAAAAATAGACCTATGTATTTCCAAAGTAGTCACGTGGTTCTACCTCATCTTCAAATAAACAAGTTGTCGACTTAAATAATCAACAAGTTGTATTCATCATGTCGATATATCTTATTTTTATGTCATTACATTTATATTAGAAAGTCGACATTGTAATGCAATTATTTTTTCATCATTTCAACAAGTTGACTCCACATAATGATTAGATTCTAGCTTATAGCACACAACATAACTAATAATTCCGACTTATTAGCAACACAACAACTTTACAAGGGGTGTACCATATGCGCTTCTATAGATATCACTCCCAGGTTTTGGTGGGGTTCGTGTTGCTTATTCTTTAGTTTTCTATGTTGTGTCATGTGTACTATTGTTTGTCTTTTCATTTTTAGCCATGGCGTTGTCAGTTTGTTTTCGATTTATGAGTTTGACTGTCCCTCTGGTATCTTTTGACCCTCTTTTATTGTCGAAAAAGCGAGACCTATAGCGATCCTACATTCTGTCGTTGTTGGTGGTGGCGTCCAGATATATTCATTCTGTGGGTCAATGTTTTTTTTAATTTTAATAACTTTCTTAAACTATTCTGGATTTCTACCAAACTTGGACAGAAACTTGTCTATGATCGTAGGATATTTTCCAGAAGTAAATTTTGTAAAAAACAAACAATACTGTTTATCCGTATTTTACTAAAGGACTTATATTTTTAATTAGTTTTTTTTTCTGCCAGTTGACATTACATTCACTCTGTAGTTAAAGTTTTAAAATTTTTATAACTTTCTTAAACTATCCTGTATTTCTAACAAACTTGGACAGAAGCTTGTTTATGATCAGAAGATGGTATACAGTAGTAGGTTTTCACACTGGTGTGTCTTCATAGACGATGTCATTGTTTACCAGAACATACAGCACCTCAAGTTAGTAATGGGGTTGATTTGATAAGTCAACATGAAGCTAGTTCAAAAGAATGGTTCCTTCTTTAAGATACAAGTCGAGTTTGTAGGTCACATAACGTCAGAGACAGGGGAAGCGATTGATACCAGGAAAGAGTGACAGACAAAGTGACTTCTTGGCCTACACCAACATCGCCAGTATTATATACCAGAAAATTTCTTTGACTTGTAAATTATAACAGAGAGTTTGTTTATTTTTAAATTTCAGACAGGTTAGCAGACTACTAACTGATTCGATGAAGCGGTTCCATTTATCAGCACATATATTAGGTTATACCGATTCAACACTACTATTCGAGCTGTGCACTGATGCTCCTGATATAAGACCAGGAACAGTCATTTACACATAACAACAGGATGAGAAGCGTGTGATAAGCTAAGCAAGCAGAAGTCTAACACAACCGGAGAAGAATTACCCAGCCAATAAACTGTAAAATTTAGCATTGAAGTGGGCCATTAATACAATCAAAATTAGTTATTACCTGATTGGGCAGCAGTTCATGGCAGTTCACAGTATGGAAAGACAACAATCCACTTACATATAGGTTTTGAAAACTGCAAAACTAGAGGATGTTAGAGAGCAGACCTAGCCAAGCCATCAATTCAACACCGTGTATACCGTCCTTGGAAATATACAACGCTAACCCGGATTGACAAGAGCAAATGATAGAACCGACTTCAGCATTGACTCTGTACATGCCATCTGCAATTAATGCAGCTGTCTCAACACCTTTTGTTTAATGTCTAGCAATTAACCTCAGCTTTGTTTATGGTGAATGACATCATGGTAACTACATCATCAACCATGCACTGAACATAACAGATTTGTCGACAACAGGAGATGTTAACACAAAGGATAAACACAGCTAGTCACCACTTTTACATGCTTACCCCAACGACATTGGACACCAAGTTACAGTTCGGACTAACTCAATGCTCAGAGTCCACTTTTATTGGCTTGGTATGGCGAACTACATAGAAAAATTGCAAACTCACTGTGTAAAATGTAACTCACTGTGTGAAATAGTTGACATAGAAGGTCAATCTAAACCACTGTGCACCGCTTGCAAGTATTCAGACCAGCAGATTATTTGAACCTGGGACCATGATCAAAGGGGGGACAGGCGTATACCGGGTATATCTGTAATTACAGACGATTGCACAAGCCATACCGACAAGGAATATAACAGCCAGGACAACAACTGAGACATTTAATAACCATTATACATCATTAACTACGGATTAACCGAAAGACTACACTCAGACCAAAGAGCTCAACTAGAGTAAAAAAGTTAGTTAAAGAGTTTTGTAACTTAATTAACAGGAATGGTAAAATCCCACACCACAAGTTACCTCCAATCATACAGGGAAAGAACAATGCACACGAATTAATCGGAGATGAATGATTATAGTGGTAACCTAGAGTACGAGGAGAAAAAAATAAAAAGTGTATATTGGACCATTTGTAAATCAAAATCAATTCAAATAATTTTATTGGTTTAAATTGCAAAACAGGAATTATAATACGCCTGATACCAGCTGACATTTACAAAACACAAATACAAGAATAGACAAAATTAAACAAAAAACAAATATATAGAGACATATTTTCTCATTGATAAGAGACATAATTTGTATGTTGCTACAACAGCATCAGACAATTAAGATTCAACAAGCTAATTGCTATAATTTTCGAGCTTATAAATTTTGATCTACTAGTACTCTACAATATAATTCTGAAAATTGTTTCTATGAGATGATTTATGTTGTATGGTTGTATGAACCATAATGTAAATCTGCATATTTATAAGAATGAACCTGATCGAGTATATGTTACTTTTAGCCTCGATGCCTTTTTGATCTGTAATTTAAAAAATCTTTTAAATGATTTAATTAGATACATGATTAACTGTGTTTACATCGTCATGTTAATTTTAAACCAATCGTGAAGAGGTTAGAACAATATTTGAAGACAGAAATGTTCTAAGAATCATGAGATCACAATGAATAGTCCCGTTATGAGGGACAGGGTGAGGTTTACACAAGATATAGATAATGCGGAGCCATGCGGCAATACTACACTTAGATAAATAGATCAACAGCTGAGATAACTATATACAGCGTTCAACGAAATAGTCTATTGAAGTTGTTCAGTGTCCTCTGTTTCATTTTCTATCTCCAATAGTATTAAAAAAGGAGGGGGAGGGGAGGGTATTGCCCCCTGCCATGGCTCCAATGGTCCCCTGTAGTCCTTCCTGTTCCTTATATTGATAACATTCAATCTCTATCTGCAATAGTGAAATTATACGGGTTTCCATACTGGTTTATTATTAAAGTTAATTTATACTTCACGTGCATTTTTGAACAGTACAGTACGTTGCGGCGGGTTGCTAATCCATACTTATATTGTACTACACAGATAGTGGTGCTCCATATAGTGGAGGAAAGAATGTAAAAGGCGGTGCTACGATTGTGACGTCACTTTTACATCTTTCCGGCGTAAACAAACGTGATTCTGGTCAAATGCTTTATGAAATATGGTAACTGTTTCAAAAAGTAGGTATATTTTCTGCAAGTGACACACAATTTTCTTCAGTTTTCATAAATACAACAAATTACTTAAATAAAAAAGAGGATGACCATTGGATATTCTGGGAGGGTTTGCAGGAGGATATATTTTCGTCTGTTGCTATGCGTGTTTTCCCGCGGATTTTGTACCTAATGTGTTTTTGCGTTGGATAATTTTTATGCCCCACCTACGATAGTAGAGGGGCATTATGTTTTCTGGTCTGTGCGTCCGTCCGTCCCAGTGGCGGATCCAGCCATTTTAAAAAGGGGGGGTTCCCAACCCAGAGTAAAGGGGGGGGTTCCAACTATATGCTCCCATTCATATGCATTGATCGGCCAAAAAAAAAGGGGGGGTTCCAACCCCTGGAACCCCCCCCACCCTGGATCTGCCACTGCGTCCATCGGTTCGTCAGTCCCACTTCAGATTAAAGTTTTTGGTCAAGGAAGTTTTTGATGAAGTTGGAAGTCCAATCAACTTGAAACTTAGTACACATGTTCCCTATGATATGATCTTTCTAATCATAATGACAAAGCATAGGCGGATCCAGGGGGGGGGCTGTCCCCCCTTTCGTGGGAAAAATTTGGTTGATTATATAGGGAATCATTGAAGCATGACTGGAGTGGGCCCCCCCTTAGGAAAAGTTCTGGATCCGCCACTGCAAATTAGATTTGAGACCCCACTTTCACGGTCTACTGAACATAAAAAATGAAAGTGCGAGTTTCGGGTTTAAGTTTTTGGTCAAGAAAGGTAGTTTTTGAAGAAGTTGAAGTCCAATGAACTTAAACTTATAATAATACACATATTCCAAGTCGGAAACCAGGTTGAAATAGAACAAAAGAATCGAAGCTCTCTATTAGAGAAGGCGATAAATGTTTACTGTATTGTTTACTATAGTGACAAATTTTTAAAAAGTTAATAGAAACAAACAAAACTGCAATTTTCTTCTCAATTACGAGGTGTTTTATTTCAAAAACACCATTTGCATAAGTTTTCAATTTATCTAGTACATAGTTAAGCAGAACAATTAGATATCAAGTCGACGACATGGGTATCTTTCAAGTTGGATGACAAAAATGCATAACCTCCGATTTTTAGCTCACCTGGCCCGAAGGGCCAAGTGAGCTTTTCCCATCACTTGGCGTCCGGCGTCCGTCGTCGTCCGTCGTCCGGCGTTAACTTTTACAAAAATCTTCTTCTCTGAAACTACTGGGCCAAATTTAACCAAAGTTGGCCACAATCATCATTGGGGTATCTAGTTTAAAAAATGTGTCTGGTGACCCAGCCAACCAACCAAGATGGCCGCCATGGCTAAAAATAGAACACAGGGGTAAAATGCAGTTTTTGGCTTATAACTCAAAAACCAAAGCATTTAGAGCAAATCTGACATGGGGTAAAATTGTTCATCAGGTCAAGAGCTATCTGCCCATAAATTTTCAGATGAATCGGACATTCTGTTGTTGGGTTGCTGCCCCTGAAATGGCAATTTTAAGGAAATTTTGCTGTTTTTGGTTATTATCTTAAATATTATTATAGATAGAGATAAACTTTAAACAGCAATAATGTTCAGCAAAGTAAGATCTACAAATAAGTCAACATGACCAAAATGGTCAGTTGACCACTTTAGGAGTTATTGCCCTTTATAGTCAATTTTTAACCATTTTTCGTAAATATTAGTAATCTTGTAGAAAAATCTTCTCCTCTGAAACTACTGGGCCAAATTTAACCAAACTTAGCCATAATCATCATTGGGGTATCTAGTTAAAAAAATGTGTCCGGTAACTCGGCCAACAAACCAAGATGGCCGCCATTGCTAAAAATAGAACATAGGGGTAAAATGCAGTTTTTGGCTTATAACTCAAAAACCAAAGCATCAAGAGCAAATCTGACAGGAAGTAAAATTGTTGATCAGGTCATGTTCTATCTGCCCTGGAATTTTCAGATGAATTGGATAATCAGTTGTTAGGTTGCTGCCCCTGAATTGGTAATTTTGAGGAAATTTTGCTGTTTTTTTTATATTATCTTGAATATTATTATAGATAGAGATAAACTGTAAACAGCAATAATGTACAGCAAAGTAAGAACTAAAAATAAGTCAGTATGACCAAAATAGTCAATTGACCCCGTCACCCCCTAAGGAGTTATTGCCCTTCATAGTCAATTTTTAACAATTTTCTTAAAATTTGAAGATTTTCAATAACATTTTCCACAGAAAGAACTGTTATAGATAGAGATAATTGTAACCAGCAAGAATGTTTAGTAAAGTAAGATTTACAAACACATCACCATCACCAAAACACAATTTTGTCATGAATCCATCTGTGTCCATTGTTTAATATTCACATAGACCAAGGTGAGCGACACAGGCTCTTTAGAGCCTCTAGTTTTGAAAAAATTACCACGGACGGAAAAGATATCAATCTATTAGTTCAGTAATTTTCGTGTCTGCCCTTCCATTATGTGACTGAAGAAAAAATTCCAAAAAATAGGTAACAATTGTATCGAAAAGAGAAAATCGAGTGCACCTTTTTATGTTAGGGCGTGTTTGAGTTGAGTATTTTGTCTTGATATTGTTCAAAGTAAGAATATTTCATACATCGTCTCGCTTCAGATTCTATCATTTTTATATATTAAAGCTACAGGTTGACTTTATAACACAAAAAAATAACAGTACTAAAAGATGAAATATATGGGTCAAGTGAATTTTCAAATACCTATCTAATGAGTCACAAAAACAGGGAAGGTGTGTTCGAATAGCTATTTTTTTACTGAAAGTACTTGACGACAGTCTTACAAGTTGGATGATGAAAATGCATATCTTCGAAAAATTCTAATTTTTTGTGTGTGATAACTAGGGTTTATAGTTAACAACCGATCAGACAATAGTTTTAAATGGACATCTATGAGAAAACCATGCAGATGGTGCTCCATGCAAAGTTGTTTGATTTTGATGAAACGTTGCTGACATGTTCAGGTTGACCTCATATGAAAGTCATGCAAGTTTGAAGCCCTTACACTGCTGGTAACCATGGCAACGATAGGGATTCAGGGTATTTTCGAGTTTATTTATAGATGCATTTACTGAAATGCATAGATTTCATAAATTTCTCAAATAGAAATAAATGCTATAATACTTCTGAGTGTTTAAATACTTTAATAGCACAGATAGAATGTGTATAAAGTATAAATCACATAATTTTATTAAGCATAATGATATATATAGAAAATAAGGGTGTGGCAAAACACATAAAATGATAAAAAATATGGCGTTTTCATCAAATCACACTAAAACAGACACTACAGCTCAAAAGTCGCTTTAATTTACCCTAAATTTCAGAAATGCTTTGCATTTTCTTTGGTTCAAAATATTTTGAAGGGATTTTGGTTGCAAATTAATTTTATAGGTTTTATTGATCATTTAGATAGCCTCCCCCCTTTTTTTTGTATTTTCGCAATACATTGAGGAAAGTCTCATATTTTAATGAAACCAAGCATTCAAAAATAAATACTTGAATTATACAGATTGTAACATGCAATATAGGTAAATCAAATAGAAAATTCCAAGTGAAATGGATTTTTGTGTCACAAACAATAGTAAGCATTAGGCTTAAAAAAGGGGGGGGGGGGGGGGGGAGCTGCCAAAGACAATTTTTTTTTTGTATTTTTTTTTATTCCAAATTCCTTTAGTACACTTGTCCCTTTAAAGAGTAAAATCCATTCATTTCTTCCTAGTAATCCCATTTTTGGTTATTGCAGCTTGCTAATTACTAAAGTGGTATTCTGGTTACTGAAAAATGATATGAAATTCAATGTCAAGTTCATCATATTGAAAAATCTTAAGTATTGACATTCAGAAGATGTGTCTGACAGGTAAACAAAATTAAGACACGTTGCAACCTTTAACTTGCATGCTGGTTACCATATAAGTCATTTTGATCATGAGTACCTGAGACAGTGTGGATAAAATCTGAATTTCTATTATACAAAGGGAGATAATCCAATAAAAATGTTGATTATTAAAACCTTAAAATTGCATGTACATATTAATTTAAACTAACATACACTTCATCAATTTAATAAAATATAAACATATCTCTATTTGGTTATCTGGAGAGAGAGTTAATAGTGCATTTGAGCATATACTATTGGTTTGCTTTTGTTGTAGTACTTTCTAAAATTCTCCTAAAAAAATGTCTAAATTTATAAATTCTCTTTTAGCATTGATAAATTTTTAAATATCTCAATCTGTATAAATGATCCTAAATGTTATTATTTTTTATAGCATTAGTATTATATTTAACAATCAATGAAGATGATACAATAACACTAAATGGTGCTTACATGCAAGAATAAGATTATTATAAACATACCTAAAAGTTAATTCGAATTGACTTAGAAGCACAAGACAATTGTTGCATTAGGTATGGAATTTAGGGAAGTATTAAATTGTTTCCATACTATTTTATAAGAATTTACATACATGTAACTACATGAACTATGAAAGGTAATTTACTAATAATTCAATCAATAAAACTAGTTAGTCAATCTAAGAAACAATTTCTGACAAATGAAAATATTATTATGTTTATCAAATGGTCAAGTACATTCGTAATCTTCTTGATTGTCTTCAATACTGATGACCTTTTAATACAGAAGTAATTTTATACTTCTTATTCGCTGATGAGAAAGCCTTGCTGATGGTGAGACAGTGAGAACATTCTATTTCCTAGCAAATATCTCTCTCTCTTCTCATTTGTGTTGCAACTGTGTGTTGACTTGGTGGTTTTCAAGACTTCAGCGAGATTCACATTGCCGTTTTTTTCCTTTTTTTCAAAGCATATGAGTTCCCTTGCAATTTATTTTTATTTGAGCTTGCAATTTTTTAACATCAACAGGAAAAATCAAAGACAGATCAGAGCCTCATTCAAGTATCAGTAATATTATCTAAGTTTTTCTTCATCATAAACATGTACATGTTTATCCACAAAAATATGTCTCAGCAATCAGTCTTCTTTCATGAACTCCAGTTATTTTTGGATCACCAAATGTCTGTAAAAAATAATAAGAAAACAATTGTTATCCTTTAAATGATTGAAATTTGAAGTTACTTATTAACTTTGTCTTAGTGTAAAATGTGTTTCGAATATCACAACTCTGACATTCCAGTACATAGAATAAGAAATAAAGTATACTAGCTAAGAATGGACCTAAATAGACACTACATTCAAACTTGATTCACATGATACAGTTCAGAATTTGGATTCTACCAAAGTTTTACTCTACACGCAGTAGGAAAATAGCTGTAATAATGGTAAAAGTGTTTTTTTCAAAAATGAAAAATACAAATGTAGTCTTCAGGTTTACCATAAATGCATGTATACTATAAATGAGGATCTCAGTGTCAAGCTGACAAGAACATATATTTTTTTCTAGGTTTAATTCTTATAAAGAGAAAAATTCCAATGATGAGTAATGAAAATTTTGTTGTGTAAATTGTACTGATATGGCCCTTAATTGATCATAAAATAATAATTTGAGTGTTCTGTGTGTTATTTTTACTTTTTGTTTACCAGATTGAACTTTTAAAATTGAAGGGTTAATCTAATTTATTGATTATTTATCATGTTTTTACAATAATAAATATAACTGGTCAATTTCCAATTTCTATATATGATTATGTTTCACAAATAATGCCACAACACAGGTCTTATTTGCTGTCTTTTTAGCAGTCTCTTGTTATGACTTGTTTGATTCATTATTTTTATCAATTATATCATATATTTACCTATATGATCTCCTATCATATCTGCTTTCATTTTTAACATTATTTTTGTGCTTTTCCATCTTCAACATTAACCTGTTGATAAGAAATAAAATATTGTATATTTGTACATTTGCATGATCAGTACAGTGAGTTACTTAATGAATGGCTATTATCTATTTTGAATTTATTGAACCATAAAACTAATTTTTGACTCTTCACATTGAATAATCCGCGAAGCGGATTATGTAAAATGTGAAGAGTCAAAAATTAGTTTTATGGTTCAATAAAATCAAAATAAATTATTGCCATTCATTATAAATAAATTTCTATCAAAAATTAGGCTCAAAGAACTTTTTATATTATTTATATTAACAATAACAACGTACACACATGTTGGCGTATGAATACACAACGTCAGAGTGGGCGTGTCGTCATCAAAATTGACAACATTGAAAATAAAACTAATGATTTTAACCAATCAGAAGACAGTAAAAACACCAAATTTATTTATATCTACATGTACATTGTACATTAAGTTGGCTTAACATAATGCATTGGTTCATTGAAAAAAAAAGTTTTGTAGATATGATAATTAATTTGTGTAAATGTCATAAATGCTATGATATCAATCACATCATCAAGTAATTCATTTCTTCAGTATTGTTATTTTGAATTTGTTTTATCTGAGTAATCTGTAATGTTTAATTGTTATAATCTCATGTTGCCCCTTCTGGGCCCTTTAACTTGGAATACATTTGTAAGCATATTCTATTCAGATTCTATTTTATTAACGATAGAAGTAAAGACATGTACAAGTTCTCTTTCCATGTTTATAACTGTGATACATGACCAGCACTAAGGAAATGTAAAGAAAAAGTCTCACAGTAACCACTTTTTAGAGAGAAAAAAACCCAGCTCATAGTCTGTAAAACATTTTTTTGAGTTTGAGAACCATATATTGTATCAATCCAGCTGCATTGTACAATGTACATGTAGTACTGGTAAAGGAATGAATAAAGACAGGAAATTCACAACTCTTTGGGAGCTATACATGTATTGTGACTTTAACAGTGCTTAATCAAAACCTGTCACAAAAATCTTTAGGGTAGGGATAAAAATAAAGGTAGGTAAGGGTAGTGCGGTTAACACACATACTTTTTAGTTGGCATAAATGTACAGTAGTTTTCGTATGTTTATGTAATTTATACGTGTTTCTTGTTTCTCCTTTTTTTTTATATAGATTAGACCATTGATTTTCCTGTTCGAAGGGTTTTACACTAGTAATTTAGGAGTCCTTTATCATGTTTATAGCTTGTTGTTCCGTGTGAGCCAAGGCTCTGTGTTGAAGGCCGTACATTGACCTATAATGGTTTACTTTTATAAATTGTTATTTGGATGGATAGTTGTCTCATTGGCACTCATACCACATCTTCCTATATCTATCTACTGAATGTTTTCTATTTCAATGGGTTGTATTTAAAAAAAAAAAGGATTTGAAGCAAACATTATTTTTAAATTAGGAGAAAAAAAACAGAGTCAATGGACTCTATTGACAATTTGGCAAACAAACTCAGGGCGAACAGACCTGATACCGGAGGGCTTTGTAATAGAATATATATTTTATCATAATTATTATTGATTTCTTGAGAGACTGAGAGAGAAAAAAGTTTTTCTATTAAAATTTAGAAGGCAAACACATAAATCTTTTAGTTTCAGAAGAATTTTAAATCATTATAAATGTATGTCATTGAAAATTAAATCAGTGTTTGCTTCAAGAAAATTATGTAAATACCCCCCCCCCCCTTTTTTCCCCCCAAAGACAAATGGTCAATACTCTATATTTATGTGTTGATGTGATGTTTCTACAGTAGGTCTTTTCATGGTGTCAAATTGCTTTTTCTGAGTTGAATTCTAACCACAAAAAAATTTAACAAACGTACCAGAACCAACAGAAACTCTAGTCCAAATAATTATGACGTCTTGAAAGGCTATTATAATTTTTTCTTTGACGCCTTAGTTGATGTAAGGCGTCAAAGAAAAAAAATATAATAGCCTTTCAAGACGTCATAATTATTTGGACTACAGAAACTCGAGAACAGAAACTGAAAGTCTTGCTTTGGAATTTCCGTTGCTAGATTTGGAAGGGTCATGAAAGGATGGCAGCAACTCATTTTGTCTTCTTGTCTACTGCAATCCAACTCCTGTCCATGTTTGCAGCATATGCATTTTAAAATGTGAGTCTGAAACCTAGACATGAAAGTGATAGTCTAGCGTCATGAGTCATGTCTAAGACTATCTGATCAGGATCAGACTTATCCCAGTGGCAGTGGGAATGTCTTTGCCACATGGTTTGCTATGTCTTTGATACACTCTTTCAATAAAAATAAGTTTTTTGCTACACCATATTCATCAAAAATACCATTATTCCCTATCCTTCTGCATTTGTTGATTTCCCTCCTTCTGTTATTGACACTAAATCTACCTTTTATTGTGAAGAGTTTTACAAAGGGAGATAATTTTAGCTATATTTTTCAGTTTTACATCTTTTATTCAAATAAGCTTATATCAATTTGCAACCCAAATCCCGTTAAGGAATACTAATTTGTAGTGAACCATAACGTTTAACAAAATATTTTTTCAATTTGAGTGACTTTTGAGGTTTTATGGACATTTTCAGTACAGGCTGAATTCAAATTTAAAAAAAACACAATTATGTCAATAAAAATAAAAACAAAAATAAAGGTTGAAATAAGATCCAAATTACAGTTTATTTTAGTAGAAAGTCTGAATTTTAAGGCCAAACAAATTTTTTTGTCATATGATACTTTGAACTATTCAATAAAAAAAAACCCAAAAATGTCCATTTTCAACAACATTTTCCATCAAATTTGGTACTAAACTAGAATTTCCCTGTATTCACATAATTTGAGATAAATTGTCATTTTTTAACCATAGAACTATTAGATGTACTTAATACTTTACTAGGAACCCAAAATCAGCTGAAAATTCTACAACCCCTTTCATAATTTTTTTTGGATTTTGCATGGTTTTCTCGTAGACATCCATTTAAGTTGAATCAATGCAGACAATATCATTAACTGATGCTCATTAGCTAGTTGATACATTTGTCTTTTAAAATATAACTGACATATAAGGATCGTATTGGTGCAATGTGGATAAATTTATCGGTTTCCAAGAGCAAAATTGGTAGCGCGTCATCGCTACAATGGCTTCCATTTTTACGATTGTGAAAATGAACTGGCGTAATGGGGAGATAATTTTGACGAAGTAGGATCCTGACTGTTCCCTTTGATATGATCTTGATTTTTTAACCCAGTTTCATGGTCCACTGAACATGGAAAATGATAGTGCATTTGGGGCATCAGTACTTTGGACACATTCTTGTTATTTTTTTCCTATCTATAATCTAGTGTGCAAAGTCATTTAATATCTTCAGTTCTTACTATGCTACTTAAGTCTCAGTTCTTGCCAGACATACCAGGCCAAGTCATAAAATGAATAATCTAATATCAAAATCAGTCTTACTCTACCAATATATCATCCCCTTTCTTCCTCCCGAAAATCAAATGGTCTTTCCTAGTGAAAGAACTCGGATTCCATTTTGATATGCCATTATCATTTAAAGATGATAATAATAAATCATTCAATAGATCTAGCAATTTGAAAAAGGGGGAGGGGCACTTGCATAGAAGTTCTGCTAAATAGTCGATACAAGTTCCAAGAGCCTGGATACATGATCCAAGAGCTTGAAGTGGAGAAATGTTCTGTAATATCAATTCCCTGGAACAAATATAACAGTATTCGTCACTTGAGATTTTTCACTATATATATATATATTCATATAAATCACATTTTATCCAAAAAATATTTTTGGGTCATTTCTGGTTTGATTTTGGGCAACTTGAGTACCAATAGAAGCAGAATTGTCACAGGTTTATTTGATTATTTGTTGTATTTTTGTTGTAAATTATTTTCATTTTCTCTTGAGATATAAACACAAATATTATTTTCTGTTTAGAAATGTGCTGTATATTTCAAACAAGTTAAATTGTCCAATTTTATTATCTGTGTTCACATCAAAAGAAAACACAAACAATTGAAAACAAAACTATGAACAAATAAACAATTTAAGAAATAATTCATGGGGGCTTGAATATATTGTGATTTTACCCTTGGTAAAATCACGATATATTCAAGCCCCATGAATTATTTCGATTCTAATAGGACAAATACGGCAATTGTTTTGGATGGAAGCGCTCTAGGTGAAGGCATTATATTTGCCATGCCCATAAATAAACACACTATTAAATTGAAGTAAAATAATGGAGGAAACTGAATAAGTGACCTGCTTAAACTATTCAAATAACATATTTAGATAGGTTTGGATGAATTTGAATGGTAATTTTACTCAAATGTGTTATATGTTTACAAAAATGGCTATATATATATATATACTTTATAACACATTTTAGCATTGTTTGTTTACATTTCCTTCTTTTGTTAGCTGCATGGTTCTCGGCTGACTACACTTTGTTTGAGTGTAGCGAATAAAAGCGGATTCCAGTTTACTTGTGATGATTTTCGGTTTCACAAGCGTGTATTTTCCCGTAAAATGCTTATATTCTACAATTGACGGTGGCAACTCTTCAACTACAGTACTGTTATTCCTTAATTCATAAAAAAGCATATGACGTGGGAGTACGATCAGAACAGCCCAAACAATATATTCATATTTTACCACGGGTGTGTACTCAAAGCGTTTGAAGGACGTCATGATAGAATATTCTTTAGACAATTCTTTGTATAATTTAACACCTTGTTCATAAAAATCCAATGAGGGTCATTTTTGGACACTTTTTAATCAACTTGGTAATAATAATCCAAAAGACCATATTGCTCTTTATCTCCCTTTCAGTCTGCACCAAAAACTTTTTCAACTTCTAGTCCGAAGTCCAATATTCTGACATTTTTCTTATTGGGTCAAACAAAATTTTGCAAAAACTTACTAGTCTGAAAGAAATTTTACTAGTCTGGGGCATCGGACTAGTGGCTAACCGTGCAGACTGCCCTTTACTGGTCATCCAAGTCATTTCCATAATATTTTAACGTCATAAGAGAAAATGTCTTGATGCCAAATTAAAACAGTGGCACAGATTCCTATTGAACAGCAATAAGGTTATACATGTAATTTATATAGAATAAAAATTACTGCAGGCTTATTTTAATATTGTGGAATGTTTTCATTTTCTGATGAATTTAGAAACACCAGCACTATTTTATGTTCGTAGATTTGCTATAGACTTCAACCAAATTTAATTGTAAAGAGTTGATTTAATTAAGGAGGTAGATCTAGGTTAAGGGAAATAACTCTTAAAATCATCAGTACGTTTGTGTCAACCATTTTCAAAAATATATTCTAAGCTTCTAGGTTACATAGATTATTTTCAATCTGTTTCAGGTAAATGCTTAAAATACATTGATGAACTTGACTTTTACAAACGCTTAACTGATTTAAAGAGTTATCTCCCTGAATCTTTTCTGTTAATGAAGAGAAAAACACAAACAATTGAAATCAAAACTGTGGCTAAATAGAAACAGATACCTTATTCAATTTTGTGTCTTTGAAGACCTGGTTTGTAAAAATCCAACAATGAAAGCCTGCAAAAAACAAAATGTGTAATTATGCATGAAGTATATTTAAAATATTTTTCAAGTTTTCAAGTTGAATATTGATAACAAAATGGTTACCCAACTTTTTTAAATGAAAAGCATGAAATAAGCACATATATATATTTATTTTTTTTCAGTAGTCAGGCTTTTACAATCCCTTTACATCACCACCTGTCTATTGTGTTAAGGGGTTTGATATATACAACAAAAAATTGACTACATTTTTTTTCTTTTACTGTGAATATATATTACATGTATTTGAATATTAACATTATAATAAAAAAGGGGAAAAGAAACACACACACATACACACACACACTCTCGCAATTGCATTAACAAAACATATATATCAACTTGTGTATTGCAAAGAAAAATGTTATCCTTGTAAAGATCTGCTCTTTATAAATTAAGTTTCATTTTGTTTTATTTTATATGATTTGAATCAAAAGTAATTATTACTTATCAGTAAAAATGTAATCTGCTGGGGCCCAGAATTTTTGAAAATAAGGTGTGGTACCATTTTTCTTTGCTATATAATGTTCATTTTCCTGATATTTTCTTATTTTTGCTAAAAGTCCTATACTTGGTTTCTTTTCATACAACTTACATTTGTATATATAGTTCTTTGCAATAATAATGATCAAATTCAACAGTAAACTCTCATTTTGAAGACCAAGAAAAATGTGCTTCTTAGATAATGTAAAGTTCACAAAATATCTTTTCAATTTTTGTGAAAAAGATTGCCATATAAAATGTATTATTGGACATTCATAGAATAAATGCTCCATGGTTTCATCAGAAATCTTACAAAAAGTACAAAGCTTTGAATCTTTAAGTTTAACTTTATACAAGAAAGTATTTGTTGCAATTATTCTGTGTAAAAATTTGTATTGAAAAGTCCCTAAATAAGTGTCTTTACATGATTTTCTTAAAATAATATAATATTCACATATATTTGTTGGCTTACATTTGAAATTGTTACTCATTATCAAATTAGACTTTTTACTTTCAGAATGGTTTGCTGCTATGTTTTACTTTTGCTTTGCTTCACTGTAACAGTTAATTCCAAAGGCAAAAAAGGTAATTATTTAATGAAATTACAAAATTATGCAGTGCAAAAACAAGTAGATTTACCGCTCAACACTCAAACTTAAGATAATTAAAAAAAAAAAAAAAAAAATATATTCTTGTAAGGATCAATGATGATTTAAGCAGGGATTATGATATTTAAACTCTTTGTTTTATGTTGCTTAACCATGTTTTGTTGAGTGCGAGGTAGATAAAGATTTTTTTGGGGCAAATAATTAGTATGAGCTACATGATTTAATTATTCAAGAAAATAAATGTTAGAGTAGGAAAAAATTGAAACAATTTGTGTCATAAATGTTTCAGGTAAGCTGCTTTTAAGGGCATACGATACAGTTTTGAACCTGTATTTACAAGTTGATGAAAATTTGCATATAGGCTATTTTTTACCTGATTAAATCAAATATGTAATAAAAAATATACCAAGTTCATGTGCTACTTTTTGAGTAAAATGAAGTCGAAATTTTGTATATTTGCTCAAACTTCAGATTTGTGTCCGTATTTTCTTTTTCGAAAGAAAGACATAACTTTCTTGTTTTAAAAGATAAACACAAATGGTTTTTTGTTGAATAATTGATAATTTCTGTATTTTATAAGTATCATTAAAAGTTATGCAATTTTTATTCAGAAATAACTCATATTTATCAAATGTTCATGAATAGAGGAACAAACATCATTTTTTGCTGCATGTTTATCAAAATTAAAAAAAATCCTCTATTTACAGTTTTATAAAATTTGGGTCACATAATCTCCTTGCAAAATGAAACAAATTTCCGTTTTAAAAGATAGGGGTCCATGCACTCGTTTTCAAATTAAATCAGTTTGAATGATAAAAATCAGTTGAAAAATGCATCTTTTCCCGATATGTCATAGTTTGACATCGCGAAAATAACATTTGATGTTAGCAACGTCATTACCTCCCCTGTAACTGTCCCGTATGCCCTTAAGGTGGTACTGGTACAAAGACTTGAAATATTATATTCAGGCTAAAAAATAACTCGCAGAAGACTTGATCTATACAATATAATGAGTGTTGAGCTGATCTTTGATTCACTGGGGGCCTCAGTGGCTAAGTGGTCTAAGTAGTTACTACTGTAATCACTTGCCGGTCAACACTGAGGTTGTGAGTTCGAACCCTGCTGGTGCGGTTGCACTTTACTTCAATCTTAATTGACTAGGATTGTCAGTTTTCCTATGGAAGGTCTTGGTTTTCTCCGGGCACTCTGGCTTCCTCCACCAATAAAAACTGATCGCCACGAAATAGCCTAAATGTGGTGCTAATTGAAAGTGGCGATAAAACACCAAAATTAAATATAAATATAAATTGATTCACAGGTGATTGTTCAATTATTTGATGTAACAGAGACAAATAGGTTAATGTAGTAATGAACCATTATTTAAGAAGTTTTGGCCACTGGCCTAATCTTCAATTTCTTTATTACATGGTATATATGAATACTACTTGTAATGTGGTTCACATTTGATTGCCATTTTACTTGCTTGCACTGTTTCAGGCTAAAAATTGCACATTATGAAGCCTCATGTCTGGACTATTTTTTGTTTAGGTTGTACACTATAAATTGAAGGGAGTTTTGATTTTAAGTACATTATGACGATAGGAAGTAACTTTTACTTTTACCTATTTTTACTAAAAACTTAGAGCATCTAATTTTTAAAATTATAATCTTTTCTATCTTCATTAAATAATATGAATCTATAATTACAGATGACACGAAAGAAAAGGCAGAATTTCTTGTCAATCATATGACAGATGCTTTGTTTGTCCTCAGACCTCCAGATAGGGAAAAGTTTATGAGAAAATGCACTGTAGGTCAAAAAGTGTGTAGGGAAACAGATATAGGTGATAAGGCAGATATTAAATGGGTAACTGGTATTAGTGAAGAAGCAAAGGTGAGTACAGATATATACAAAAATTAATACTATTTTCATTTATCCCTTTAACTCTATTTATTAGTTTAATTAGTAAACTAATTTTGGTCTAAAACAATCATTCACCTGAACAGATTAAAAGACTGAACAATGCAATGTTGCTGTTTAGTGTGAGCCATGGCTCTGTGTACTTACATCTATAATGGTTTACTTTTTACAGATTTTGACTTAGAACAAGATTTCTCTCATTGGCACTCAAACCACATCTTCTTATTTCTTTTTTAAAAGTTATTTTCAGTGAGTCTTTTAGTTAATTTTCAGTCTTGTCCACTGCAGTAAATTCAGTACTGGTCAGACCATTTGTTTGCAGTAAATCAAAACCACCTCTACACACACACACACACACTCATAAATTCAAAGGTCAGTGTTTCATATTAATCCACACTGTATGTTGGCTGCTATTTGTAATTAGCTATAGTAGATACCTTCTAAGAGTAATGTCACTTCTATAAACAGACATATAGGGACAGTTTGCCACAATTAAGTATTAAACACCAAGACTAAGTGGTATTTTTTCATAACAATGTATTAACTGTTATATTAATAATTTCTAATTGTAGGCCAACTTCTGGTCGTCTTACAAGTGTTTTATGCACCGAAAAGAAGTTATGTGTCCAAGTAAGCATTATTTGTGATACCTTTCTATTTCATTTCTAGTTTTTAATGTGTTATCATAGACACAATGATTAGAACAAAAGCATATCATTATTGAAAACAAAAGAGTAGACATTTTTAAACTCGATGAGGATTTGTTTATTTTTGGTATAGTAGATTACACAAAAATTGTTTTTTAAATAGATATTTGATTTCTCAAAAGCTTTTACAAAACAGAGTTTGAAGCCTTGACCACCAGAGATTGTAGCCTTGACCACCAGAATTTTGTAAAGGACCAACACAATGCACCAAACTTTTTCCAATATCTAGTCCAAAGACCAATATTCTAAATTTTTTTTATGGGTCTTAATTAAGTTTGGCATATAATCCTAGTCTAAATTGAATGTTTCTATTCTGGGGCATAGAACTTGAGACTAAAGGTACAGACTGCATTTTGTATTTGGAAATAGAAATAAAAGTGCGGACCAGCAGATTTCCTGACAAATTAGCTTCATACCTATATGAAATAGTACTTTGTTGAACATTTAAATTTTTGGTTTACTATAATCTATAAAAGCACGAAAACTGGTACATATCAAATGAATAACAATGAATACGCAGTAGTGCATCAAACATAAAAATGCAGGAAACTCAACATTAAAATAATAATGAATTTGTATACCTACTTAATTATTTCTCATTTTGAACATTGTGTTTGATTAGTTTGTTTGTCAAATTAAAAAATTCCCAAATATTTTGTTGATACCTAGTAGCCCAAATAATCATAATTTTTTCTAAAGGGAATGTTAATGTATGTGTTGCATTGGTATGATGTCCTTGATCTTTCTTAAACAGTCATAGAAATTTGGATTTGGCATTTACAGGACGGATTAGATTATTCTTAAAAAAAAATCATGGGAATGTATTACAAAATTATCAAAAATCAACAGGACTTAATATAGTTTTACAGGACATGTTCTGTAGTACCTATGCTAATTCTGAGGACTGTTTTAAGTTGATTATTTTTATTGATCTTGTAGTTAATGGTGGTTGGACAACATGGACTGAATGGGGAGAATGTCAAGCTAAGTGTGGTGATTTGTCTGAAGTCAAAAGAAGAAGGACATGTATGAATCCAGTGCCAATGAATAACGGCTTGCAATGTTTTGGTGTAAATTCAGAACGAAAATTATGTGAAGGAAAATGTACTGGACCAGGTGTGGTATTAAGTACTTAATATATATATAATTAATGCAAAAAGATAGCTCACATTAGCACAAAGATAGGGCCTAAATTAAAATATTGTTTGTTTGCCCTTTTCCGACCCTATGTTTTGAAACAGGGTAGGTAGGTAGGTAAAATATTTTATTTTTCTTTCCCAAAAAATAACTTAGCTCGGTACATTTTTTGTAATGGGTAGGCAGGTAGGTATAATATTTTATTTTATAGATACAAAATCTGCATGATGTCATTTTTGTCTGTATTGCTTTTGTTTAAGTATGCTTTTGCTAATAAGTTTCTAGGACTATTAGTATAATAGTCCCAAGTTTTGAAAAAAAAATATCCTGTAGAATGTGAATTTAATTCATATGCACTACAACTTTTTTTCAAATTTCAAATATAGGGCTGTGCGGCATATTTTAAACATTTACATACCTGGAATTTTTAAGAATTTTAACTTGCACTAATAGTACTCTGTACCTTGAACGCTTACTTCAAGGTTCAAACCTAAAGTTTTTCTGTAAGCAGGTAAGAAATAACTTTGTTCTGGTAAAATATGTCCGGGCATAAATACATTGTACATCACTAGTAGAAAAAGTCCCTAGAGTGTTTAAATTTTTGTGTGTGCCTGTGTTTCCAATAAAAATGCTACAAGACTTGAAACTCAATTGTCACGTATTTTACACCGCATTTATAAATGATCTGTATGGAAAAACTTGGCAATTTTACTGCCAAATATTCTCCCCTTTACAGACCTTTGGTTCATGTCATATTTAAATCAGAATATATCAATGCTGGTCGAAGGCATCATTAACATAATCATCCTAATCTACGGACCACCAAAGGCCATCCCTACATAGGATACAAAGTCTGTTTACAAAATATTTTGTACAGACGTTGATAATTTAGTATTGGACGAACTTTTTTTGAATGAACCCTGCTCTTCATGTATAAAGACACAGAGTAACGTTCGTTAAATCATGATTTCAAACAAATGCTTTGAAACTCCAAATGCAAGTGTTCATTCATGTCAAACGCTCATGTGATACCAAACGGACTAGACCTTATACAGGAAAGATAAAACCTGAGAATTCCGGTAAAAAAGTTTTGAGCGGGAAATACAAATATAAGATTTTTGGTATAAGGAACAAAAAATAAAATAAAATAAAATCTTGCTGGTAAACATAAATAAAAGATTTTCAGGCGGAACAAATTTATAGGGTCGGTCGGTAAAGGGCAAACAAACAATATTTTAATTTAAGCCTAGTATGTATATGTGGTATGATTGCCAATTTGAAACAACTATCCACAACACACATAGCCAGGGAGAATGCAAAGGGTTCCTATGAACCCCCCTTGAAAACAATTAAGCACTGTTAAAGTTGATGTTCTGTTAGAATTGTAACTGTTAAAGTTGACTATAATTATATTGAACCCTAAAAGTCAACTGAGGACCAAAAATTCTTCAGAACCTTTTTGAAAATAAGCCACAACAAAGTCTAGAAAGGTCTTAATTAATTGTGAACAAAAGTATAAGCGAAACAATTTTTTTACAGTATGCAAATGTTGACATAATATTGGAGGTACTATAATACTGTTTTACCTCTGCCTGTTCATCCATCCTTCAGTATGTCCATTCCTCCTATGAATATTTTTTTATCGTATCTTTCTCATGAATTACATCATAAGGATTTGGTTTCAGGGTTTATAAATTAAGTCAGCTATACCGTGTGATGCCTTTTCAGATTCATCCTCAACAACTTCCTGTTTATCAGAATAATTTGGCAGAGGTTATGCTCAGTGAGCAGTAGCTAACAGTTTTACATGTGATTTTTATAATTTTGGAGGCTCGAGGTTACAAAAATTTCAGCAAAAATTTAAACATATTTTTTTTCATTACAAAATTTATTTATTATACTATTAGTTGTAAATCAACCCAAAAAATCGATTTGTAGTTGACTTTTAAAATGTTTATATCATTGAAAAAGCTCCAAATTATCTCCCATTGGTGCAAAAATGCCATTTGTTGCATTTAAATATATAAAATATCTTATTTAACTCAGCCGTGACCTACATGTATATTTTATAAATTTTTTTTTGAATAAGCTGTACTTAAACTAAATTAAAGTCATTTTTTCAATTTAGTTCTTTTTTTATTTCGATATTATCTCTATCGGTATTTCTCCTATTTAAGTTCAAAAGAGGTACCTCTAAACAACAAAAATGCATGCTTCTTTCGAAAGCAGATTGTGAGCTTAAATGAACGGTGACCCCATTTTTTAATTGAAATTTCTATTAAGTTTATGTCAGATATAAAAAATAGGGAAATTCTATATTTTAAAAAAAATGGATTTTTACCCTTCAACCCCCTTAACAATACAAATTGTATGAAAGTTATTAGTAAACCAAACTTAACATTTCAGCTAAGAGGGAAGAAGGTGAACTAGAGTCACTTGACTTCATACAAAAGATTCTAGATATTTATCCAGCATTGAATGAAACATGTCTTCGTCATCACTGTACATACGAATCACTGAAGATGATAGAGAAAACTGATATAAAGGTAGGAAACTAGGAATATCATACTCTTTTCACCCGCCAGAAAAATAGTTTATATATGTTTTCATTATAGGTCTGAATTTTCTTCATCTTTTCATACTAAATTGTAGAAATAAATCGAAAATGTGTGTGCAGTAATTAGTATATCAAAAAGTGAGTATAACATCATGATATAATATTAAACATTATTTGTCAAGCTTAACAACATGCTCACAAGGCCAGGATTGTAAAAATGCTTTCAATGCCCTTAAAAAACAAAACTATGCAGGCCATTTTCATGTTTAATATCATCTTTTGACTCCGGATTATATAAATTTTCAACAGTTTATGGTAGGACATCAGGTCAAGTAAGAGCAACCAAAAGAAGTTAAATTATTATGAATTTTGTGCCATGCCCTTACCAAAAAGTGCTAACATGTTGCACATAAGTTGCACATAAGATGCTCACGTTAGAAACTAACATGATTGCACACAAGTTTTTTAACATGCAAATTAGGTGAGCATTTTTGTGAGCAAAAAAATTGCACATATGAAACTAACCTAATTTGCATGTTAAAAACCTCACGTGCAACTGCTCATATGAGCTTTTGTTTCACATGTGCATTTTATTAGATTGCTCATATGAGCAGTTGCTCACCTGTTGCACACGTGAATATTATAGTTGACCAAAACAAAATGGCTGCTTTAAAATTTTAATGAAAATCTTAAATAATTCAGTTGAAAATAAAATAACTGATACATCATGTTAAAAGAGTTATTCTTTAATTATTGTCAGTTAATTATGATTTTCATATCATTTTTTTTTTATTTATTTAAACAATAATCATGATCATGACTAAAAACATAACATTACATTATAAAACTAATAGAGGGACTTGCAAGTTTAGTACACAATGAATGTCTTTGATTAATAAGTACTGTATTTCAAAAAGTTTAAAAAGGAAAAATCTTTATACATGTAGTACTTATTTTGAAGCAACCTGTATATATATTCCCATAAAGGACTTAAAATTGTAATATATTTCAAAATCTGACACAAAAATGAAAATAATGTCAGAAATAGAAATGATAACTTACAAATAATTAACCACAGCCACACTGGTTTTATCAAATTTCAACAATGCCTTCATTCAAATAGCACAATATAGGACTTAACATTTTCCATATCCATCTACCTCCATTTATTGCATGCTTTTCATGAATTTGAATTTACAGGAAGTACATGACTGGGCATGTCATTTTGAAAAAGCTCATATGAGCAATGATGTAGGTTAGTTTTGAATGGTTAGAAGAATGGAAAAACTTTTTCAAAGTACAAAACTAACATAAAACTAACATGGATGTTAAAAGCTCACCTGAGGTTTGAATTGCACATGTCTGTCAGAGCATTATGTTAGATTTTTGTGGGCACATATGAACTACCAAACTGCACATATGAGCAACCTGATTTGCATACAATTCTTACTTGCATCTCATGTGCTTCACATGTGAAACTTATGTGCTTTTGTTAGCAATTTCTGTACGGGCGGGGAGGAAAGTTTACAGTTTGCTGATGATTTAATTGTGTAATGAAAACATAACAATTAATTTTTATATTTTCAGGATAAATTTTGGGAAAGTTTACAATGTTATAAATACCAGAGAGCATGTCCAGGTTAGTAATTTACTTGTTCTAAATTGTATTTAAATGAAGTAAAGAATAATTTGTACCACAGAATACAATTTATTCTTAAATCTTGGTGAATATTTGTTTCACTGGAGAATTTCTGATATTTTATTGAATATTATCCACAGGTCCTCACTACAATTTCTTTTGCAAATACTAAAATTGTGTGTGTCCTTGAAAATTTTTGGTGGTCAAAACCTTTGGCTCACTATTTTTCAAGAACTCTTAAATACATTCAGTAAACCTAAAACATTACAAACATTAACATTTGTCATCTTATGATGTGCATCATATGATAATGGTTCCTTTAGATATAAAAAAAAATATAAAATTGTTTACTGGAGTGTGTATCATTGTTCAGGAATTCTGAATTGAAATAGGACCTTCCATGTCTAAGTGTGTTATTAAATAGGAAGTCGGAGTGTTTTTGAACTATGATAACTATAGAACCCTTACATAAAAATAAGAAGGTGATTTATGATTGCCAATGAGACAACTCTCCACCAGACACCAAATGACATCAAATTTTTTAACTATATAGGTACAAATGAAACCATAAGGCGTTCAACATGTCTAGTTTAATAATTTATATTTTTTATATAATTTATTTTTTCATGTATAGTGGGAGTTTTTGTATGAAACAGCATGTTCTTTTGTAGTTGATGGCAAATGGTCATCCTGGAGTAGCTGGTCAAAGTGTTCTCCAGAATGTGGTGACGGTTTTCACTTCAGATCACGTGAATGTAATCATCCTGCTCCTTCAAATGGGGGATTCAAATGTTTTGGTAAATCGTACAGAGAAGAGCCATGTGTTGGGCTAGTGTGCCCAGAAAGGAGTAAGTTTTATAGTATTAAATAAACTCATTTTATTTCAATACTAAATAGTAAAATTAACAGTGTTAGGACTATTCTACAAAACATGCATGCAACCCAGGGAAGGCAACTTGAATATTCTACCATGAGTGGGTGTGAAATATTGTGGTGTGCAACTTTAAAATGTATGCTGGCTATGTTTTCAAAGTGCCTTCCCTGGGTACCATATAAAAAAAAAAGATGTGGTATGATTTTGATTGCTAATCAGACAACTCTGCACAAGTGACCAAATGACACAGAAATTAACAACTATAGGTCACCATTGACATTTGTTCTTCTACAATGAGCAAAGCTGATATTGCGTAGTCAGCTACAAAAGGCACCAAAATGTATGTTTTAATGGTACAGTGCTTTGAAATGACATATACTAATTCAACAGGTTTCTTATTTTGATGGATTTAAAAAATGTCATTTATCCTCAGTTTTGGTCCTCGGTCCTTTTTTTTTAACCTCACTTGTATATAAATGTGTAAGAAATATGTAAGCAGTAATAAAAAGTCTTCGATATTATAGGGTTCCTGGGTACTTTTATATACATTTACATATTTCTTCTATCATTGAATAAGTCATTAACATGATCTAGTCCGGAATATGCATATTGATTTGCTGCTGGATGTTAACAACCATCCATCATTTAACATCATATTGATTGAGAATAAGCTGCTGATTACACTTGAACTATAACAATGAGCTCAAGATCAAATGAAGCCTGTCTCTCTAAAAATCGTAAAATTTTCTGTTTTCTGTGAGTTGCAGTTAACAAACAAATGTTCAAATTAGTATATTTGGCACTAAATAGTTTTGTTTTTCAGGTGAAGTTAATCCTCTTATGTCATCCTGGTCTGTTTTTCATGCATGTTCCATACCATGTGGAAAATATGGAACAACAACTAAAGAAAGACTATGTTTAAATCCATATTCATGTCCTAATGGAAAGAAAACTCAGAAAATTACAATTGAAAAACCATGTTATTTAGGTCCATGTCCAAGTAAGTATGATAAACTTGATATTCCACACACTGCTAGGGTAAAGGATGTTTGCTTCTCTTGTTTTATTTTAAATCTGCTTTTCTTTTTATAATTTAATTACATATATTCATGATATAGTTTTAAAAGCATTAGAGAATGAATGATCTAAATTGTAGTGTAGGGAGGGAGCTGGCCCAACAGCTTGGGTGGGCGTGTAAGCCCTAAGTCATCTATTGCTCAATAAAATTATAATCAATCTTCAACAAGTTTCGATTAATTTGGAAATTTTATTGAACAATAGATGACTTAGAGGCTTCCACGAGACTTTAGAGTTCTACATTTTAGATCATTCACACCAGGATGTATGTGTAGGCAATTCTGGATACTAATAAAAATTCTAATTATGTACTATTCTATTATTCCAACTATATATATGTACATGAATATACATTTATAACAAAAACATAATAAATGTTATTATTTGTTTTCCAATAAGCTATCACTTAATGTTTGTGTTTGAATAGGTTTAAAATAAAATTTGTAAAAAGTTTGTGCTGAGCTCCAACCGGCTGTTTTCAGTATATTGTTTAATGGAATCCCATGTGCTGCAGCGCTAGACGATGAAGCTGATCGACAGCTATGTGTCCCATACACTTTTATATCAATTCCTGCTTTTCCTAATAAATGTTTTATCCAACGTGATATTGTACTTTTTGTTACAGTTTTAAAAGGTTTAACACATGAAATGAAAAGGGATTTTTCCTGTCCCCTGAGTTTTGAAGTTCTTTTCAAATATTCTTCCATTGCTACAATAACACATAGTTTATTATCATCATGTCTATTAAATTACAATGGTCCAATGTGCTTCCCTGGTTTGGATTGTTTAACTAAGTGTACTATGTACACTTTCATGATGTCATTAGAAATAGTAATATTATTCAGTTTTATCAAATGAACAGTTTGACAGCGTTGCGCACTAAGCAGCATAAGCAATAATGCTAGCTTTTGTGATAGTTGTAATAATGTTAATTCCTCATTTGCAGGTAATGTTTTCAAATAATCTAAAACTATATTTACATCCCATGTTTCTGTATATTTGGGAAGAGACGGTCTAGCATTGAAAATTCCCCTCATATATCGAGTTACTAGTTTATGTTTCCCAATGTCTATCCCACTTGTCACAGAACAAATTGAAGATATTGCTGATTTAGCAGTGTTGATTGCACTGTAACTTAATCCACTATCATAAAGTGATGATAAGAAGGACAGCACAGTGTTTATAGATGGATCAAGTGGATCAGTTTGTCTTTTATTTGAAAAACACATCCATCTTTTGAAATAAGTCCCATATTGTTTTCCTGTGGATTGCCTCCAAGATTGTAAAATGATGTCGGCAGTGAGTGTTGAAAGTCCTTTATTTTCCAAGTTTTCCCGGACAAGATAAAAGCTCCCAGACGGAGGTTTGAAATTGGATGAATTCGTTTCAGATCCTGTGGTAGAAAGAGACTGTTTTTCGGCAGGATGTATGATTGTTGACTGATCTGATGTAATAATTGCGGAAACCATATTTGTGTTGGCCAAAGTGGTGCTATCAATACTACTTTGTCTAACTTGTCCTTGATGATTTTCTGAAGCACCTGTCCTATGACACTGAAAGGAGGAAAGATATAATAAAAATTATTATTAGTCCATTTTATAGTAAAAGCGTCAATTGCTATTGCATGTGGGTCTGGCTTATATGAAACATACTGAGTTGTCCTATTATTAAGCCTACTAGCGAATAAATCTATATGCATTGTCCCTACAGTACTCTGTAATTTTTCAAATAATTCTGTTTTTAATGTCCATTCCATGTCGTCATTTAATTTTCTAGATAGTTTATCGGCTTCTATATTTAGCTTTCCAGCTATATGTGCCACACTAATCCATAATTTTCGTTCTAAACACCAGAACCATATTTCTTTTGCTAGAATATGTAAATTTGTAATTTTTCCTCCAAAATTTTCAATATAAGAAATAGCTACTGTATTATCTAAGTTCATTCGAATATGCTTTTGTGAAATATTCCCAGCCAATGATTGTAAAGTTAAGAAAGCTGCCTTTAATTCTAAAACATTAATATGCATTTCTCTTTCTTCTGCTGACCAAAAACCTTCTGTTTTCTTCCCAGTGGTTTTATTAATTCCACCCCAGCCAGTTTTACTTGAATCACTGAACATTATAATATCAGGATCATTTTGAATTATTGGTTTGTAACTAGAAGGAAGATTTTTTATCCACCAATTAAATATTGTTTTCACATGAATTGGTAAACAAATACTTCTATCATAATTCCCATAAAACTTTTTTAACACTTTCTCTTTATATATTTCTAAATCTTTGTAATACAATTGAGCATATAGTACACCTGGTTCACTGGCAACCATTTTTCCTATAATTGTAGCAAAACTTCGAATAGTTATTTCCTTCGAATGCAATGCATTAACACATAAATCTTGTAAATTTAAAATCCTTTCTTGTGTCAATCTAACTGTCATATTTTCAGAATTAATTATAAATCCTAAAAAAGTTAATTCTTTAGTTGGTGTAAAGACAGATTTCTTTGGGTGTACTGTAAAGCCTAAACTATCAACTAATTCCACAGTATGTTTTACATTGTTTTGACAGTCTTCATAAGAGCGTGCTATAAGTAAGCTATCGTCTATATAAGGAACATTTATATGACCCATTTTTCTCAAAAAAGAGTATACTGGTTTAAGTAATTTTGTAAAAATTCTTGGACTGGTTGATAATCCTTGTGGTAATACACAAAATTGATAAGCGATATCATTCCACATAAATTTTAAATATTTGCAGTCCTGTTCATGAACTGGTACACTAAAATAACTGTCTTTTAAATCAATCGATGCAAAATGATCATTTTGTTGTATGTTTGTTAAAGCTCGTACCAATGTTTCCATTTTGAAATGAATTTTTGACACACTTTCATTGAAGTTTTTCATGTTCAAAATCATTCGAATTGTATTGTCTTTCTTAGGGCGAATAAATATATTTGAAAAATATTCCTCTTTTTCTGTTTTCATTACCACCCTAATAATCCCTTTTTTCAAGAATTTATTAACTTCCATTGTAATCAAATTGTTTTCTTGTTCATTAAAAACAATTGGAGATGGTCTAAAATTTTGTTTTGGGATTTCATCTAGTTCAATCTTGTATCCCTTCACTGCATTTAATATAAAAGCATCACTTGTTAACTTCTCCCAATTTTGTACAAAAAGTTTTAATTTCCCTCCTGTAAAATTGTCTACTGTGTTTATCACTGTTATATTTTCACTTACACTTAACGTTTGTCTTTGTTGTGAAATCCGGCCTTCATCTTCTTGTTCTTGTTGCCCTTCTGTCCATGTACTTGTCCAGAAGTTTTTGCATGCTTTGGCTGAAAATAGGGTGGTTTTTGCCATGGAGGTCCTGGACGTTTCTCCACTCTGCGTTCCTCTAAAAAAGAGTCATTAAAGCTGAGTTTAATTATTTGTCCTCCTGTCTTCTTTTTCAAGGTCTTCCAATTTTGTATCTAAACTGTCCCCGAAAAGGTACTCTGTAACTGGTGTGTCCACCTCTGTTACCCTTCTATATTTACTAGGAATTCCTGGCGTTATTAGCTGTTTGCGTTTTCTATTTGATGTATATATACCATGGGTTAACATTTTAAACATGTCTTTTGTTGTGTTTTTAACCTCATTCATGTCCCCTCCAGATTTCATAACATTTAAAGACTTAACTACCATTAGAAGAGTAGTTGTCATGCATTTTTGCACATTTTGTAGTGCCAAATCTGGATCCCTTTGTTTCTTACTCTTGAACCCTCTCCAAATTTCTTTGTTAACTTTGGGAACCTGAAGGCGTTTACAGTTTTCTGGAACCAAATACTGTTCCTCTAACTTTGTTAGTGTTTCTGTTTTCATTGGCTTATTTATAGCCTGATCTACCAATTTAGCCATCTGATTATCTATACTGTCACCAAATTTCTTAGGCTCTTCGTACATTTTCTCTAGTTCATCTAGAAAAGCTTTATTCTCCGCATCGTCATTTGCGTCAACAATATCATCGATGTTTAACTCATCATCGTCATCGTAGGGAATATCTTCCAGACCATTATCTGACAGATCACTTTGATTGTTATTGTTTATGAGGTTAACCTCTTTGTCAGCTTTGTCCTTTTGCGTATTATTGTTTGTTTTCGTTTTCTGGACATTTTTGTTGGTAACCGCGTCTTGCACGGTAAGCATATTGGCAGCCAAATTGGCAATAATCTCTGTATGGGATTCTATCTGCCGTTTGTTTACATCGGCCATGTTAGATATTTTATCCCACAATGCTTGCATTGTAAGGTCATTTCCGGTTGACCCCTCTCCAATATTGTCAATATCACTTGGTCCTGTTTCATCAACATCTCGTTGCACAGGCCTTTGTGGAGTTTCGCTGGCTTTCCCAGTTTTAACTCGATAAATCTCACGAGTTCTTCTCTTTATTGCATTTATCATTTCCTCATCTCGAGGAGAATTGTCCATCTCGGACGTGTGGCCTCGTTCGGCCGTCGCCATTATAGCGTAACTGTTTTCATAAATAAATCCAATTAATTCTTTCGTTTAGAAATACATCCACGCGTAAAATTCACTTAAAAAGAAACACTGTTAGTTCCTGCACTAAATATATTATTTTCCTACACATACGAAACTGTTTATTTGGTAATTATTGTAAAAAACTTTGGAAATTTGTTTATAAGAATTGACCAGTGGCGTCACGTGACCGTAATGACCTTTGGTAGTTACGAACTTCCGTTCTCTCGTGGAAGCCTCTAAGTCATCTATTGTTCAATAAAATTCTATTTCAATGAGAATATTAAAGTCAGTCTAAAAGTTTCTATAAAATTTTTCTTGTAATTGTGATGCAAAAGTTGACAGGTAGTGATTTTTGAATTGCTAAAAGAAATGTCAAAATTTAAGTTTGTAAATTATTTCTTATACAACAGTATTTTTCTAGAAAGCTTTCTTTAAATTAATCTCTAAAATACTTGGTAAAATATACTTAAGGTGGTATGGGAGTCTAAAATAAAAATGATAGAATTTGTTCATACTTTGCCAAAACGTAGTATCTGTTGATATATGTTGAAAAATATAATAAAAATGATAGGTCACCGCGCATTTTCTCAAGCTACAGGACGTGACAAAATGCCAAATTTTGTATGGATTATACAGGAAAAAACACCATTTTGTGAATAGAAACTAAACAAAATGGTAGAATAGTTAAATACTTAAGGAAAGGATAGCTTTCAGACAATGCTTTGATAATTTCAAAAGAAAAGATAGGGTCACCGTATATTTTTTCCGGCTAAAATACAAAATAGGAAAGTTCCATGTAGAATCCTTCAGAAAATGCACTATTTTAGAGTTACCTCCCCTGAAAATGCCAATTTAAATTGTTTTTAAAACAACCAAAAATAATCAACATTTGCAAAAATATTAATATTTATAAGTTCATGGGTGTGGAAATGCTATACCCTATTCTGCCCGACTCGTACATTTGAACAACCGGACAAGTGATTATTTTTGTCTTGGTTGTCCGTGGACAAGTAAAAAAATATACAAGACAAAGTTCAAATCCAACAAAAACATAAAATTAATTTCAAAACGTATAAAGATGTTTAATTTATGTAAAAGAAACCAGCTGTGTTCAGCAAGTAAAAACATCAATGTTTATGACGATAAATATTATAGGACCACTATTACTTGATACCGGAAATAGATCGATTACCAAAATAAATAAAAATAAGTATGCCAACCCGAGTCGCGTAACATTGCATTGGCTTTTTCCATTGACCCGTGATTGTCGATTAGGTTTTATCCATCATTTACCGGAAGTGTCATTTCTTTAAATTTATTATCGAGATTCAGATTGATAAATACTAATTAAAAAGCTGGGCAGGCAAGACAAAAAAAAAGTCATGAGTCGTGTAGAAAACCTTAAATGCAAATGGAGGACACCGAGTATTTAAAAAAAAAAACAGAAGCGAGAATTTCAGAGAATGTGGATATCAGATTGCCCCTGGCTATCTATGGAAACTTGGAAAATAAAGTTTTTGTCTTATTAATAGATGTAAGGTCAACATTATTTGTTGTCAAAGTGGTGAATAGAAGGGACGCTCTATCAAGACAATAATAAATAATCAAGAAAAGAACAAGTGTGTCAGTTGAGAGAAACACCACAAAATCAATAATTTATCTATTATTAAGTTTACATTTCTTCAATAACTGTCCTCAAATTTAGTATATGTACCTACTGGCTACAATTTTTATTCAAAAACTGCTGCAAAATTGTCCTTTACATGTCATTTCATTGGTTGGTTTGCTGTTAGGTTTCTGTCCCATTGGTGTTCACCCATTTCCTACTTTCTTAATTTTTTACACATATTTAAACAAATGGATTTCATTTGTTTGTGATGCACAACAGTGCTAAGTAAGAATCATATCTATAATACTAAAATTACGAGGTCCAATTTGTCAGCCTTCATTACGTAAAAACGACGAATCAAAGAATTCAACTTTATATATAACTAATATAGTACAAAGGTGTAGATTAAAAATTACACCACTCCAGGCCCTTTTGTTTTCCACGTAATTAATATTGCCAATAATTGAGAAGTTCCGGGTCGAGTCCGATACCGATACCAATAGTATATTCACCTGTTACCTATTACCTTATCTGTACGTTCCGCATCTGACAGGCGCACCAACAAACAGTGTATTCAGGATTAATATGCTATATGCATGGGTCATAATCACAGGGTTGACACTACTAAATTGTCAAATTGTTACCTATTGTAGTATTTTAATCGGTAAGACTTTCTAAGATAACAATACGAATACTAAAAATCTGGACTAAAAATAAGGCGTGTAGGTACAGTTTTCAATTTGTTAGCGGGCATTACGTAAAACAGCGAATCAAAGAATTCAACTTTATTTATAACTAATATAGGACAATGCTGTTGATTAAAAAATACTCCATTCCATGACCTTTTGTTTTCCAAATAATTAATATTACCAATAATTGATAAGTTTAAGTTCGACGGGTTCAAACACAAAGATTTGAAATCAGAGAAAACTGTGTATCTTATAATCGTCATGACTTTATCAGATGACAATACTAATACTAAAATAAGGCTTGCGCATGGTTAAATACTTTAATTCAGTCACAGACACACGATATCACGGGTGTGTTCTAGTATTATCTAACAAGATATACTTCAATACTTATTGGGATCATCAGGGCAAGTAAATTTTTTTCCGGACAAGTAAAATTTTTAGTTTTACTTGCCCAGGGACAAGTGCCAACAACAAATATTTCCACACCCCTGAAGTTATATTCTTATCAATTGGTTCATTTAAATGAAAATTCACATTAAATATCTGCATTCTTGCATCAAATTTTGCTAACTTGATAGAAAATCTGGACCTTTGGTTCTCTGTTTTTTACAATCAAAGATGGAGGAAGACACCCATACCACCTTAAAGGTTAAATATGTTCTCTTTAGTTTTAAATGGAGATAACCAAGATTTCATAAGATCAAATATTTTAGATTATCTCCCATAGAAACTTTTTATTTAAACAAGATATTGTAGTTTCACATGCTTTTTACTAAATATAAGATTTTGTACTTCAAACTGATGAATATGAATATAAAAGATGTTTTGAAAGAATAATTGTATGTAAGCTTAGTTTGGACATTTCAATAGCAATTCAAAAATTACTACCTGTCACCTTTAGCGGGATATTAGTAATTACAATAAAATGTGTTAAGAAATTATTAGACTGATTTTTCATAATATCGATGAAGTGGAAGGAAAGTTTAATAAGATTGTAAGTATGCATTATTTTATCACCTTGCACTTTCACAAATGAACTGAAACAGCAGTTCAACTGTTTGATAAAATTTCTGACCTGCTCAACAGTTTTGATTATATATATATAAAAGAAATTGCAATTCGGTCAGAAGTTTAAATAAACTGCAATAGGTAGAGAGCAACACTTAGTGAATTCACAAACAATGTTATTTGTAATAACAACATACATGCAAGTTACATATTTTATTACTGTACTTATTATCCACTCACAATAGTGAAAACCAATTGCTAAAAAAGTATTATCAAGTTTGCAGTTTGAAATATCTCTAGTTATATTAATGGTAATAGTAAAATGTGATATAATCATATAGAAACTACAACAAAATTAACCTTAAAAATTTGAAATCTTCATTTTTCATTATGTGGATGGTAAACTTATCTTATATGTCAATCTGCTTTCTACAGAGGTGGGTGTGTGGTCAATATGGTCCAGTTATACAAATTCATCAGCAGTTTGTGGACAAGGAAGAAGAATGCGATTTCGTGTCTGTAATGAAGACAAACCAGTAGATGGAGCTGTTTGTAAAGGCAAAACCGTTGAAAGAAGACCATTAAATGGCAAATGCACAGGTAAGAGTTATCCTTTAAAATTAACAACCTCATGTGTTGTTTTGTCTGTTCAGAATCACCACATCTATTTGTTTGGATGGCCTTTATCTCAGTATGCCTCTCATATCTGCTGATACCTGGGGCCTCTGTGGCCAAGTGGTCTTAGTAGTTACTACTGAAATCACTAGCCAATCAACACTGAGGTTGTGAGTTCGAACCCCGCTTATACGGGTGCACTCGACTCCAATCTTTATTGACTAGGATTGTCAGTTTTTCTATCGAAGGTCAGTGGTTTTCTCTGGGCACTCGGGATTCTTCCACCAATAAAAACTGACCGCCACAAAATAACCTAAATGCGTTGCTTAAAAGTGGCGTTAAAACACCAAAAATCAAAATCAAATATTGCTGATAACTTTGTGAATTTCTCATTTCCTTTGTTCCCCATTTATACCAAATTTCAACCACTGTTTATAAAAAAGGCAAATGATTTACTGTGCAGTATGATAAGATTAAAAAAAGGATTAATGAGATCTTAATATATGTGGTGTGCATTGTAATGGCTCTAAACTTACATGTAGTTAAAAAAAAATGTGTGAAAAAATGGAAACTTAAGTCACAATTATCACAATTATCAAAATCATAATTGTCTTGACTCATTGTATAACAGGACACATTATGTATCATTTCTTTTTCACTCAAGTGTAATGTGACAAATAATGTGTTTTATTTTTTTTTAAAAGTCAAGTTTGAAAAACAGTCTTTTGTTGGAATAAATAATAGCAGTTTTGATAAGTGAATTGCCATGCCAATCTTTGTAAGAATCAGGCAATGTATAAAAATTTCAAAACATGGCAGAAAAAAAACACCAACCTTACCACCCTATTTTGAAGGTACCCTCATCCTGAGATAAAAGTGGTGGGTCTTTTATTTTTCCATGTCTGGTAATACCAGAACAATCTAAATACATTTTGGTTAGAATGATAACAGAGTTATCTCCCATTAATTGTTAATTTCTAGCACATTTCAATGATTATATAAACATCGCAAACATTTGAAACAAGTGAAAAAAATATCAGACCAAAATGTTGTTTGCATGTGAAGAGAATGTGTATGAAGTTTAAGCATAAAGTGAAATGAAACATACCACTGTTTTAAGAAAATCTATGTCAAGTTCTAAAAATTAAAAACTCTCCTTTTGTAGACTGTTTTTAAGTACATTTGTTTATTTAATTTCTTTTTTTTACAGCTGGTTCATTGCAAAGATTCAAGAAAGAGGAATCAAAAGCTAAATTTAAGGCATTAATGCACAGAGTATGTATCTGTATTTCTTATTGATAGATGGTCTGATTGAATCATTATTTGTTTGAATTTTTTTGGAATATTGATGGAAGTTAGTTAAATTGAAATGATTTAAATCTGGTGGTGTTGCAGTTAAATAATTGGTACTGTTTTTGTTATTAACTAATTGATCAATGAATTTAAAAAAACTGTAAATTCAGAAATTATTGCATGCGTTTATTATTGCGATTTTGTCATTTTCAAAAATTGAACTCTGAGCCTGTAGATTTAAACGTTCATCGTGAAGACTGTTATTAATGGCTACAGATCTAAACTAGCCTCAGTAGTAGAGATATGAAATCATATTACCAGTTTGTACCAAACTGTTTTAGGGTTTGTCTGACCGAAAAAAGAAATGTCAATTTGACCTTTCCTTCTAAATGTATATATATTGTCAACTAAAAATCTTAACATTTCTGTCTGACGAAATATTTCTTGTCTGACATTTTGTCAGTCAGATAGAGTTAAAAGTTTGAAATACACTATATTATTGTTACAACTTAAACATATCATTATTGCAAATAGATATAAGAAGATATGGTATGAGTGCTAATGAGACAAGTCTCCGTCCAAGTAACAATGTTTGAAAATTAAAGCATTAAAGGTAATGTATGGTCTTCAACACGGAGCCTTGGCTCACACCAATCAGCAAGCTATAATATTTATGTCTACATACAAGACTTTAGAAAATTGAAATATATAAGAAAGTATATGCTGTTACACAGTACTGACAGGGCCTAATGATTAAATATGTCTAACTGTTTTTAGTCCTTCACAGACTTAAACTTCAGAGGAAGAATCACCCTTAAAAAAATGTAATTTGTTGAACATTAAAATTTGGAGTTCCCATTAACCTTCCAAATCAAATTCTTATTATGACTGCTTTCACACAAGACTTAACGTTATCAGACAAGCTATGCATACTTTGAACATTTTCCCAGGTATATTTGCATTTTGTTACTTTATCCACAATGAGGCTCTAGATATTGTATCAAATGCCCATGAGAAATCCTAAAAATTATAACGAAAATAAAAATGAATCCACCGTATATATATATACTAATATATCTAATGTATAAATGAAGGTAATCCAGAGAGATAAACCACCAGATGGCGAGCCTGAGGTTAACCCAATGAACCCGTTTGTAGAGGATTTGTACACACCTTGGTCAGCTTGGACACAGTGTTCAAAGTCTTGTGCTACAGGTATTCGAGAAAGATTTAGAGGTTGTAAAAATACAACAGGATTACGATGTAAAGGAGAAAGATGGCAAATACAACCCTGCAATTTAGCAAATTGTCCAGGTAAGTAAGTCCAAATTGCTTATTAGAAAAATGTACATTAAAAGTGTGTTTTAACTATCTGTTGCGATCTATATGGGTTAGATTGTTAAACAATAACAATAATCAAGACTGTTAACAGTAGTGGTGGAAGTGGCATTAAATACCAATCAATCAATCAATGATTTGTGTAGTGGTTTCAGTCTAATATGTAATGCATTGATTGTTACAATGATTTGTGTAGTGGTTTCAGTCTAATACGTAATGCATTGATTGTTACAATGATTTGTGTAGTGGTTTCAGTCTAATACGTAATGCATTGATTGTTACAATGATTTGTGTAGTGGTTTCAGTCTAATACGTAATGTATTGATTGTTACAATGATTTGTGTAGTGGTTTCAGTGTAATACGTAATGCATTGATTGTTACAATGATTTGTGTAGTGGTTTCAGTCTAATAGGTAATGCATTGATTGTTACAATGATTTGTGTAGTGGTTTCAGTCTAATAGGTAATGCATTGATTGTTACAATGATTTGTGTAGTGGTTTCAGTCTAATACGTAATGCATTGATTGTTACAATGATTTGTGTAGTCTAATATGTAATGCATTGAATGTTACAATGATTTCATTAATCCTTAAACACTGTTTGAATAACTCTTTGAAAAAATTATGAAGAACAATTAAAATTGCAAAACAAAATGAACTAGATAAATAAGCCAACAAAACAGTGACCTATAGTTGTTATTGTCTGTGTCATTTTGGTCTTTTGTGGACAGTTGTCTCATTGGCAATCATACCACATCTTCTTTTTTATAGAATAAGAAAGAAACAAGTAAAGTGAAGATACAAAGACTAAGGATTAAACTAAAAAGTATGGTCAATAAACCTTGATCTGTAAAATTTGCTCTGTCACATCTGAAAATTTGAAGTTAAATAAATAAAGTGCCAAAATATAACCAAATAAAGAAATAAATGACACCTAATCTAGACCCCTTTATATCAGTTGCAAAATATTCTACATTTCTTATATATAGTAATGGGTGGATGGAGTGAGTGGGAGACTTGGACTACATGTAGTGTTACCTGTGGATATAATGGTATACGAACAAGGTACAGACGATGTGACCAGCCTTATGCCATGTTTGGTGGTTCCTGTCTTGGGATAAGTGAAGAAACCTCACCGTGCCTGAAAACAGCAGAGTGTGGTATGAAATAAAATTTTGAATTTTGAATTTTTAAGAACTGTAAATTCAGAAATTGTTGCAATGTTTTTATTATTGTGAAAAATGCGACAGGATTAAAATCTCAATAAATTAAACACATGTTTTAATTTTTTTTATACGAATTAAACAGGATTTTCTCAATATGGCAAGAATTAGAATTGAGCTTTAGTTTAAAATGATAAATCACAGTAATAAATGCAGGCATTATTTCTGAATTTACAATAAGTAACTTTAAAAATAACTATTGAAGAAACTATTGTTCTATATCCTTGCCAAACAAAAATTCCTCCATCATATCTCTTTATATGGTGTGAATCCTTTATGGAGCACCATACTTTTCCTCCAGTTTTTGGAGGTTGAACTAATCCATCAAGTTTAAAGTTAAGGGGGAAAACTAACTTCAAATTTCAAACCAAATTTGCTGTAAGTGGTAACCCTTAGTCTATAAATCTTATATCACTTTTTGCATTGCTTGAAGAACAGTCTTCAAGGCAGCCCAGGCTTGTAAAATTGCTATCAGGCCTGTAGAAATCATATCTACAGGCCAACAGAATCTAACTAAAAAATTTCAAAAATTGAGCTCCGGGCCTGTAGATTGCAGTTCATTGTGAAGACTGGAAGAATACTGTGGATATATATATATATATAGGTCATGTATTAATAATACCTGGGATATCAATTTGCATGGATTTCATAGGTAAAGGCATTTTTATAGCGCATTATAAAACTAACTTCAAATTACCACTTACAGCAAATTTGGTTTGAAATTTGAAGTTAGTTATATAATGCGCTATAAAAATGCCTTGTAATAATAGTAAAACATGAATTTTAGGTTTTCAACTAGGAACATGCTACAGTAAGGCTTGTATGTAGACTTTGGAAAAACCAGGAATCATTTATCCACAAAAATGCATATTTCCTCAATCCACAAAAATTGGCATCCACGAAAAAACAAATGAATCACATACTGTGGCTTCCATGCCTCCAATAGTTCTAAATGTAATGTCAAACTACAATCTTTGACAATATAAGCAGACTTGCAGTTCTTTAGAAGCAGTCTTGTAAAGAAAGAAATTGTCTATGTAAAATTGGCATCAAACAATCGATTGCATCCATCTATGGTCGATTCATATATTCTCGTGGATACTAACTTTTATTGATGAAAAATTGTATTTTAATTTTTATAGTTTTGCTCAAATATATATACAAATTATATTGAATTTGTACTTCCTTGAACATTCAAATTTGTAGTTTTCTATAGTACTCACAAAGACATGAAAAGTTGGTACCCACAAAATATATTTCTTTTTGTTGTGTTTATTTAGTATAATCGTTACCATTATATTATTTGCCATTCAATTTCAAAACAAAACTAATGATAAACTTTTTCAGTAAAAGTATTTACGATTTTTTCTCCAGATGAAAGGATATCATACAGTGACTGGTCTTCTTGGTCAGATTGCTCCCAAACCTGTGGTAAAGGTGAAAAATCTCGTGTTAGGAAATGTAATCCATCAAAAAAGAACAAAACCATTGTTTGTTTTAAGGAAGATACCGAAGTCAAGTCTTTTTGTAATGCTAAACCTTGTCCAAGTGAGTATCTTTATATTATTATATATTATTAATCATGATTGTTATGTTTTTATATGACAGCAAAAAATTTTTGCGTTCGTATAATGGTATGATGTTGTCGTCTGCGTCGTTGTCTTGAGACACATTTGGTGTCCGGACAATAACTTTAGTTAAAGTGAATGGATCTCTATGAAATTTAAAAAAAGGTTCAATACCTCAAAAGGAAGGTTGGGATTGATTTTGGGGATGATGGTCCCTACCGTTTTGGAATTATGGGCCCAAAAGGGGCCCAAAACAAGCATTTTTCTACTTTCAGGATATCAACTTGTGTATAAGCATTTCAATTGCTCTGAAATTGTACCACAATGTTTAAAACCACAGGTAGAAGGTTTGTATTTAATTTGAGGGTTATGGTCTCAAATGTGTAGGTATTTGGGCCCATAAAATGGCCCAAAATAAGCATTTTTTTAGTCATCAGTCAATAGCTTGTGTTTAAGTGTATAAATCTCTGTGAAATTTTACCACAAGTTTTCATACTACAAAGGGATGGTTATTGGGAGTATGGTTAAAATCATCAAGCAATTAGGGACCAAAAAGGGGGAAAACAAGGTTGTTTTCTGGTTAAAGAACAATTTAGAAAATTTAAAAGCAGTGAAGGGGAGGTAATCCAATTAAAATTTAAAGAACACTGTTACATGTATGTTTGATAACTTGATTACCTCCCTAACACTACTTGAAAATTATGTATTAAGAAATGATGATTGTCTTGAGATGTGAAGCTGTAAATTTATTTTTAGAAGTTACTGTTTATTAATATTAATTTTAACCATGACTGTATGTCATTTTATATTTTCAGAGGCGGATTTAGGGGGGGGGGGGGCCCGGGCCCCCCCTTTTTGGGAAAAAATTTGGTTGCTTATATAGGGAATCACTGAAGCGTGACTGGAGCGGGCCCCCTCTTAGGTCAGTCAGTGGGCCCCCACTTATGAAAATTTCTGGATCCGCCACTGATTTTAATATTTCATGATGTATTTAAATGAGTAGTTATTGTTGCCAACTCCATTAGAAATTTGAATTGAGATTATTTTTTTAATAAGGAAACAGGGGAGGTGAAAAAAAATGTGGAAGGGGGTAGGGGGGTAAAATTTTTCTCATTTCAGATTTCAGAAATTAAAACGAATTTTTCTACAAATATTTGTTTTTGAGGGGATTAATATTCAACAGCATAGTGTATTGCTTAATAGCCAAAAAAAATAATTTTTAAGTTCATTAGACCATATTCATTCTGTGTTAGAAACCTATGATGTATCAAGCTTGAATGTTGTGTCCAAACTTGCCCCAACTGTTCAGGGTTCGACCACTGCCGTCGTATAAAGCTGCGCCCTGCAAAGCATCTGGTTAAGGATTTGTTGTCCATTAAAACTTGATCACATGTACATTTGCATTTACTCAGTTTGCACACCAATACTGTTTGTTTAGCTTTTCGTAGGTCAAAAACTGCATAGTGCACAGGACATACAGCATGTTGCTAAAAATGTATTCTATAAATCATTTGATTTCTCATTGTGCATGCAATAGTTGCTGATTAATAATATAACAATTGTATTTTAAATTCGTTGATGTCAATACAATGTTATATCGACCTTGAATTTTGTCTTCTGTCAATTTACTTCTCTTAGGTCTTTATTACCTTGTATCAATCCATACAAAGACTATGCTTTATATACTTGTATGATATACTACATATGAAAATCTCACAAGTATATACATAAAACAACACAATAAAATGTACTTAATTATACCTCAGACAGAAAGAATAAAGGAAATTGTTTTTCTGGATGTATACCATATATATTGAGATATCAGTGAAACGTCAAAAAAAATCTTCAATATTGATCTATAATGGTTTACTTTTATAAATTGTTACCTGGATGAAGAGTTGTCTCATTGGCACTCATACCACATCTTCCTATATCAATATAAAGTTGGTACCCATGAAAATAAATGAATCAACAGTATTATCGGTGTATCAATTAACATGATAATTTGTTTTATTCATTGTAGAAACTGTTTTAATGTCTATATTACAGTAAATGGTAATTGGGGAAATTGGAATTCTTGGTCGTCATGTTCTACCAATTGTGGCATAGGACATCATTTTAGGGATAGGACATGTACTTACCCAGCTCCCAAATATAATGGATCCAGTTGTTTTGGACCAGGGTCAGATATTATGACTTGTTTAAAAATGCCTTGCTCAGGTTTGTATAATGTAGAATTTCATTTTCTTATCATGTTTTTAAATGTCAGAAACATATTCCTCATAATGTCAAATAATGATGTTGGACACAGATACCAAATGACACTTATTTTTACCTGACGTTTTGATAATTTCATAGATTTGTATTCAAAACCATCTTTTCCTAAAAAAAAATTACCAATTTTTTATGAGTTTTTCATAATGATACTTTATATTTTTGTGTTGTGTTTTATTTGTGTAAAATTTTTATATTTCACAAAAAAATTAAACTGGGGAAATGGAAATATAGAAATACAAGATTTGAAAAAGGGCTTTACCAGAATTAAACAAATTGGAGGGGCTTCTTTAAGAACTTGACTACCCATAACTAACAATTTTCATTATACTTATATTTACAAAATTCTAAAACAATTCAACCACCATATAATGAATTAATTTGAGTGGTTCCCATACCCCACCTGATAATTTTTTTAACACCCATTAGCAAATTGATTGAAAAAGCACATGTGAAAAAAAAACAAAAATAGAATAATCCTGATATTATTTCTATTTCAGCTACCATTCACAAGGGTGTGTCAATGAAAAATGGATATTTATTGTATAAAAAAAGAGGTTATCCAGCAGGATATTATTCTCTGTTTTTGTTATTTAAACCAACAAATAACAAGAAATCCAATTTATTAAAGCATCAATATAATGGATGTAAAAGTGAGATGACATGTAAGAATTCTCTGGAGCTAATTATTGATGAAAACAAAGTACTGGTCAATATGAACAGTTCAGGTACTATCGTGACGATGAAAACAGAGGATGAATCTATACAGGTATTTATAGCAATTCCTTAAAGTCTATTAGAAGGTAATACTTCAAAGGTCTATCATCAAGAAAGTTAAAGCAACCAGAAGGTGCATTCTTGTTGTGACATTTATTGTTAGAGTTATCCTTCTTAGTAACCTTCGATTTTTAAGAGGCCTAGTTCTGATGATTGATTTTTACTAAACACAGTGTTTTTTAGTATCCAATTAATATAATTACCACAACAACAAAAACACACATATTGGTAAAAAATAAAAACAGCACTTTATTTATTTCATGCATTTGAAGTGCTTGTCTGCATTTACCTACATTATAAAGAACGCTCACAGCCCAATATTTGATGGCCAATGCTGTCAAAATCACTTCATGAGAGCAATATTTCCTATTGAATTCATTTGACTTTTTTTTGCTTCTCTTACAGATCATGTCCTGTTTCTGCAGAAAAACACAAAAACTAGTGAAAAATGTCATTCAAGGGCAATAACTTCTGTAGAGAATTCATTTAAGTTCTTTGTCATGTTTCCAATTTAAAAAATCTTGTTCTGTTTTTCATTTTTGGAATTTAAAGTTTCTATCTGCTACTATGGTTTACACAAATATTATCAAAAATTGTCATTCAAGGGCAATAACTCCTACTAGGAGTCGACTGACAATTTCAACCATGCTGATGGCTTTCTTTTGTAGATTTTTCCCTGCTGATCAATTTTTCTATCCACCAGGTCTTTTGCATAAAATGCAAATATGTATTAATATTCCCTATCAAGGACAATAAAATCATATAAGAAGTAGACTAAAGATAAGGGCCATGAAAACTGTTTTTGTAGATCTTGTCCTACAGAACTTTTTTTTTTTTACTACTACAATATCTCTCTATTCACAACATATTCAGCTCAAATTAAAAATACACCCCACAAATATGGACAAAAATCTATATTCAAGAGCAATAAATCCTATTAGTATTATGCATTTGTGCTAATTATGGAGGGGTATATGTGCTGTAAGATCATGTTTGTTATTAAAAGTGTCTCTTTATCTATTTCAAATAGTTTCTGCTTAATACCATAATTGGTAAAACTGTCATTCAAGGGCAAGAAGTCCTTCATCCAATCCATTTTTTTTACTGCCATTTTCAAAAAATTTTGAACTCGAAGACAATAACCAGCATCAAATCATGACAAATGCTTTTATTGTCATTTTTCAAGGAACTGAACAACGTACATCAAACCAACTGACAACTACAAGTCATATTTATTACTAATATGTACATCTTTATTCTAGGCAAAAAAATGGCATAACATATACTTGCATCTATCTGAAGACAGATTGTTTCTTAGATTAGATGATGGCAAAAAATATGAAACAGAGCTCAAGACAGACAAGAAATTAAAAATCAACTTTGATGGATTTACTCGAATTGGATGTAAGTGAAAAGATATTTTATTTGTTTTTCTGGTAAATGAGATAAAGTTTTTAATTTCTTAAATATGTATACAGTGCAGTTTATGCCTACCAGCTGCTTATTGTCTTCTAGAATAATAAATCAAGAAAGTCTCATCTTACTGTTAGTGTTAAGGTGGTACCTAACACTTTCACTAAAACTATAATTTGGCTCGTTTAATTTTCATAAAATTTTGTACTTTGACACTGTAACAAAAATATAAAAATTTTAAAAAATTTGAACCAACCGTTTTGTCAGAAAAATTACACTGGTTATATAGCAGTTTGACAAACACTCATTTTGATCATTGAGAAGCTTAATATTCCCTTAAGAACACAGCGTCATTAAAACGTTCTGCTGATTTTACAGAGTTATCTCCCTGTAGTGTTAGGTACCACCTTAATAAGCTGCAAATTTAGAAATTATTGTGATGTTTTTATAAATGCAAATAATGCCACCAGGGGAGTATAGCAATAATAAGAACTGAAATTATGATATTGGAAACATATATATATCTATATATGCAGAATTTAGTCCTGAAATCACAAAAACAATATAGAATTAGGTTATAAGTCCTCTAGACAACTCTTCACAAGACACCAAATGCCACAGAAATTAACAATTATAGGTCACTGTACAGCTTTCAACAATGAGCATAGTCTATAACACATAGTCAGCTATTAAAGGCCCTGAAATGAAAAATGTAAAACTATTTAAAGGAGAAAACTAACAGCCTAATTAACATACAAATTAATGAAAAAAAAAAAATGATCCAAACAAAGAATGCCAACCACTGAATTACAGGCTCCTGACTTGGGACAGGCACATACAGAAAGTGGCGGGGTTAAATTAGTTTTCATATCAGTAGGTAGAAAACTAAAGATTGAGTACATAAATCCTATCAAAATTTTTGGATGAACTCAGATGCTTTGAAAGGGTCAACAGTTCCTCTAGTTACATGTTACCCATTATAGGTTAAATTTCTATGAAGAATTACTCAAGTGATGCCAAAACTGTGGAAGAAAGGAACAAATTAAGGCTATGACAATCATATGATATGTGTTGTCATGATATTCTATAAAAGTCATCCAAATCATGATCATTGCGTCTGATAAACTTTAAAGGGATGACTTTCAACATTCAACATTACTTTTTGGAAACCTGATTGGTTAAATAGCTAGCTTACTTGTAAAAAACAACCCTCTATTACTTAAGTTTGACAGCTATCTAATATTTAATACAATATAACTATATTATTTATTTTTAATTGATTTTGAAGTACACAATTATTATTACAGCATTTTCTGGAAATATAGCTTCATTACGAATGAATTTGAAAGAATATGCATTGGACAAAGAAAGTTCTACATCATTTACTTCTCCTAAAAGATCTAAAAACAACACATATGTGATGTTTAAAGCAGGTTAGTAGAACTACGAAACAGATAAATAAATATAGATGTCAAGTTTGATCAATTAATGCTTCAGAAAGATACTACAAGAAATTATTAGATTGAAAGGTGCGTTTGATCTTTTTTTCTTGCGTCTAAGAATATGTTAATTTAAAGTATAGATCAGTAATCTTGTTTTTTATTCTAAATGGTTTTTTTTTTTAAATGTACTGGATATGTTTTGTTATAAATGATGTGTCAGGGAAACTTTAATAATGGGGAAAAAAGAAAGAAAATGAGAAATCTATACTATTAAACGAGAAGACCTCATTTTTTGTGTCGCTTCTCTCCTTTCCACAATAAATTAATCAACATGCCTCTGTGTCCTATAGGTACAGTGCATAGTCGCATTTGTCATCCATTCATATGATTATTCAGATTAAGTTATTTTGGGAGAAAAACGAGAAAAAAGGCATCCAGATATTGTCCCGTCATTGGACAAAATTTTAAGTCAGATTTGACTTCCGGTTTGCGTTTTTCTGTATACTTTGAACATACATATACAAAGAATAAAGTGTATTTTCAGAATTCTATCTGCTATTATTTTCAAGTTTACTATCCACGGCGGTCACAGAGTTTATTAAATAGAGAGGGTCTGTATACTATATCAATGACCACCATGGATCGATTAGTAAACTTAGAATTGAAAGTAAATACACTATATTTATATAGTAATGAATGTTCATAATATACAGATAAGCGCTAAAAATACTCATTTGAACTTTTGATACCTTTTCTGAAATTCTCCAGTCATTAAATCTTTTACAAAATTCATTGATTACAAAAAAAAGAAGATGTGGTATGATTGCCACGTTGAGACAACTCTCCACAAGAGACCAATATGACACAGAAATTAACAACTATAGGTCACTGTACGACCTTCAACAACGAGCAAAGCCCATACCGCATACTCAGCTTCAAAAGGCCCCGAACTGACAATGTAAAACAATTCAAACCAGAAAACAACACTTTACATACTTGAAACTACGCTCTGAATGCCTGCGATTTCGCGGGTGTGTTCTAGTTATTTATATAGTAATGAATGTTTATAATATACAGATAAGCGCTAAAATTATTCATGTGAACTTTTGATACTTTTTCTGAAATTCTCCAGTCATTAAATCTTTTACAAAATTCATTGATTACATAAAAAAAAAAAGAAGATGTGGTATGATTGCCATGTTAAGACAACTCTCCACAAGAGACCAAAATGACACAGATATTAACAACTATAGGTCACCGTACGGCCTTCAACAAAGAGCAAAGCCCATACTGCATACTCAGCTTCAAAAGGCCCGAAATGACAATGTAAAACAATGCAAACGAGAAAACTAGCGGCCTTATTTATGTACAAAAAATGAACGAAAAACAAATATGTAACTCATTAACAAACGACAACCACTGAATTACAGGCTCCTTACTTAAATAAATGTTCATAACATACTAAATGTATTGTAACGAAAACCGAGCGGTCAGGCTTTGATGTTAAACTATAAATGTGTAACCCTTAGTGTGTTGCTATAAGAATAGTATATATGAACCAAAGTTATAACTGGCGACCCTTCTTTGGTAGCGTGGTTCTCTGGTATCGTGGTACTTTGTGGTATTCCGGTAGATCTACAGTTAGTTCTGTATAGGTTTTGTGGTACGTTGTGGTATTCTGATAGATCTTAGTTTGGTTCCGTTTAGGTTTTTGTAAGAATAACAGACTCGTTAAATAAAAATCAACTTGTATTTACTTTAAGATGTATTAAATATCAACAATGCGTACACATATTAAATAACTTCACAGTATTCTAGTCTAACAAATAAATAACACACTTTATTAGAATATCGCAAAGAAAATGGATAGCGGAAATATTATACCCCGAAAGTCTACAAACTATAGTTTGGTAATCGGCAAATGGTAAGTCGAATTCAATGTTAAAAGACAACGTTTCTCTGGAGAAGTTATTCTCTAAATACAACTTGTTATGGAACTAACAAGCCCACATTATACGGAAATAGTCGGGTTATTACTTCGTCTGGTAAATGGTTTCGGTACATGTATATTTAAATCGCTTGGAATTAGCGTGTACGTGTTACTTGCCCAGGGTAAAGTCGTACTGAACCTTATCCTTTCTCTCCACCGTATTTATACTTTGGTAAACCATTACCAAAATGGTTTACCATTTACCATTTCGGCTTACCATTTTTACCATTTTGGCTTACCATTTACCTAAATTACCAAACCCAGAGCCGACGTCATAACAAAAATAGGTTATGACGTCATTGGTGTACTTCATTTGAAGTAAACAATTCACAGCTGTTCCGATTGTAAAAAACAAAGGAAAGAATAATAAAAAGTTAACAATGTTTACACAAAGTTGTACAATAAATATATAATAGGAACAGTAAATTTACGGTAAGGTTTTAACAACATCATCACATAATTTTAGGGAAAACAAGTTCCATTTCAAGGGACCCCCATTTCGTTTCAGTATGTTCATATTGAAATTGATAGAAAACCAAAAATTGGGAACTTTGGAAATAAAGGTGGAGGGTAAAAAAACATTTTCCTGTCCCCAATAACCTATGACTTATGATACTTTTGCTGAAATTCTCCAGTCATTCTGTATTTTACAAAATTCTTCCAACAACACTTTACATACTTTAAACTACGCTCTGAATGCCTGCGATTTCGCGGGTGTGTTCTAGTGAACTTTTAAAGTAAAATGAGTCTTAGAGAATCTCTACTACCAAATGTTGCAAATTTACAAAGCATTTCTGTAAATAAATAGAAATACTTGTTACCAAAAGGTATGACAATATCAACACAATTTTTAAACAAAAATTAATACAAATAAATTGCATTTCTATATAAAGTTGACCAATTAAAAAAAATCTACAAGAAAGCTGTGGCAAATTTGTACCCTGATTTTGTATATGGCAAGATAAGCCATGTGTAATGAATGTCTTTTGACAAGAACTATATATTGGCTCTAACAATTGGAAAATGTTATTGGATGCTTTATAGTATTGTTGAGGTTTTAAATGGCCCCTTTAATTAATATTTTTAGTATTTTTAATTTCTCTCTAAGAAAATGATACATAATATTACAAACATGTATCATTTTCTTAGAGAGAAATTAAGAATACTAAAAATATTAATTTATTTTTTGGAACCATGAAAATAAGTCAAGGAAAATGGATAGACAGAAACTTCATTTTATGTGGGGTTGGGAGGGGGTAGGGTTACCTAAACTTGCTCACCTTAAGGTCCTTTCATTAAAGAAGACAAGATATATGTATTTGTCAATGTTATTTTTCATACATTTTTTCAAGACTTCCAAAATAAATATTTATGTGTCGTTTTGTGTTTTTAGACTCCATCAATGGAATAGTTGGTTATTCTTTGTTTAGAGGAAATTCCTACATCAAAATACCTGTGAATGCAAACGATGATCTGAAAGTAGAACTGGTATTTCTGGCAACCAGCACTGATGGGGTATTACTCTTCAACAAGGGTCAAGCAGCAGGATCATATGTGTATATCGTTCTTATCAAAGGGACGATGAAAATGTGTGTTTCAAATGGGAAAACAAAAAAATGTGAGACAATACTTAATATCAACGTAAGTTTTCTGAAAGTGATTTGTTCATAAATATGATTCTTTTTCATCAGAAATAAAGCAATATTACAGTGTTCTTATTTACATCCTGAAAAAAACATGAAGAAAAACTTTATTATCTGCCCCTGCTACTGTATCGTATGCTATTAATGTGAAAAAGGTGACATTTATACCAGTAATTAGCAATTCACAATAAAACATGCATGCAAAATTTCTGAATTTACTGTACCTTTTGTAACGATATCTTTCAGTATTTGTTTAGTATATCAATCAATTTCAAAACTTAAATAACTTTAATTTAATTTTGCCTTAGAGTTAGACTTACACAAAGGCAAACATTTTGCTTTATACTTATAATATTAGAAGTCTATTGAATATATTTATATATATATTTCAGATTTATAAATGGTATTCTCTTAGTCTTCTAGTCAGTGGGCAAAAAATTGAATTGAGAGTCAACCAAGGTAGTGCATTTCAAGTGTCTTTTCTTGAAAATGTGTATTACCCAGCTACTACTGTTTGTATAGGAGGAGGGGAAAAGGAAGATCTTTTCATGTATAAGATGGTCGTTGGAATAAAAGAAGGCTTTCAAGGAGTCATACATGAAATATCAATCAACGATAAAACCTATAAAATGCATGCAAAACCTATCTTAAATGACGAGGGAATCATATCATCTGTAGGATTAACTAATCCAGGTATGAATATTATTTGTATTTATGTATTTTTAAAGGGCCAATTTGTTCGAGAATCATAAAGCGCTGATACAGAAGTTTACAACTATATTTAGGTTAAAGTACAGCCTTCAGCAATGAGCAAAATGGGTTAAACCCAGATAGCATAGCCAGCTATAAAAAGTCCCCAAATTACAGTAAAACAATTCAAACAAGAAAACAAAGGGCCTGATTTATGTATATAACCATGAAAGAAAAACAAATATGATATACAGCATCAAACAACAATCACTGAGTAACAGACTTGGGAATTGGGACAAACATAACAGGATATTGTGGTGTAAAACTAATCTGTTAGCACCAAAACCTCATCCTAATCTGGGACAGTGTCAGTGGTGCAACAGTACAACATAAGAACAAACTATAAAAATCGACTGACAATGGCTTAAGTTAACTCATCACATCGATTCAAAGCAGAAAAACATCTAACAAAAACACAGACTGGAAGTGGCAGGGTATTGATAAATCCCCACAACAAAAAAGACATTAATTACAGATCATAGAGTACTTGCAAACACTGACAATTAGTTCAAAGCCAATAACAACTAATAAAAAAGTCATGCATCAAAGCATTACTGTGATTTTTTACCTATATGTCTTTATAAAATTGAGAAAGGAAATGGGGAATGTGTCAAAGAGACCCGACCAAAGAGCAGACCAAGGCCACAAATGGGTCTTCAATGCAGCAACAAACAACAATATAATGTTGAAAAGTAAGTCCTAAAATAGTAATGATTTATCAATCCTACTATTCAGTTTTCTACTTTAAAAGGATTGTGTTATAAGCATTATTGATTTGTTTAAATAGAACGTGTGAATGTTGCATATGAACACCAGGAGAGTGAAGTAAAGTTCCGCTGTGATTACACAGAATATAAAGAGAAAACTGTTAACTCTCTGGTGGAATGGTTTAAAGAAGATGTTCTCATCCAGTTGAGCGATTTAGTGACAATTGATCACAAGTTAAGTATATATCTAGAATAAGACCAATAACATATAGTAAATAAAAAAAAACTTTATAAAAAATTGACTCTGTGTTATTATGAAAAAAAAATCTTTCAGAAAATTTATGTAAAAAATATACTTGGTATTTTTGTTCTAAACTCAATTGCATAATTGTTCAAAAGTACTGTGTTTTACTAATGACATATAATAACACTAAGTATTTTTCAACATAATGAATGAAGTACTCTTCAGTATAATAAATTCCAAACTTAGATTCCATTTTCATTATAAATTCAATAGTAGAGCTGCATAATTTTGTATCAAACCAAAGGCTTAAAGTTTCAGCTTACAGAATAAAATTGTTTGTTAAGAATGACAATTTTGGGAATATTTTTGTATAAGCATGACTGTTATTTTTCTAGAGTACCCCATAAAAATAACTTTTGAATGTTTTTAAGAAAAGTCGAACTTGGCATTCAAATCTGATTTTTTTTTATCATTTTCATCATGTGTACCAAAATGAATAGACAACTTTCGAGTTGGATGCATTGCCGTCAAAAACTGGTTTTAGTGAACGTCATTTGTGCGTTTAGGGGCGTCGTCACTTCCATTCCAATGTTGAGCGAGTGGTTGGAAAACTTTAATTTTATATTGTACGAATTATTCGGCAAATTTAATTCTCAAAATTGACACTTAGCACTGCTGTCATTAGGGCATTGTCATTAAGTACCTACAGAACACCCATTATTTCTAGTTTATCCTGCACAATGACGATCACTAAGAAGCTTGATGAACATAAATAGTGCAGGGATACAGGTGACCCCCTCTATCTGGTAAATGACGTCATAAAGGTGTGTATAATTGACGAGTTTTTTCCGGTGATGGATGAACTCGAAAGTGGTCTATTAAATTTATTTCGAAAAAAGTGTTTACTATATTTTTTCATCATAGATACCAGAAAAATCTATTTATTCTGGAAAAAAAGTGTATTATATAATTTTTTTCATCACAGATACCAGGGGAGGGTTATGTTAGCCAACTGACTCTATTGCCATCAGATAATCAAACTGGATTGTATACATGTGCAGTTCGTGAAGATGGTGTTTACACAGTACTACATGCTTTTATTCTAATATTGCATGCTGTTAAAATAGGTAATTACAATTGTAACTGGCAAGAATAGTTTACTGAATTTACAGTCTATTATTTTCTGTTTTTTTCATTAACTCTTATTTAAATAATGATTTTGAAATTTTTTTTATCACTGCACTGCACTCTTGATTTTAAAAGCAATCTTAAAAAAATATAGAAATTTGACATATATGAAATTATAAAAACAATTTTTGTCCAAGTATATAAACATTTCTCACTCATTACATTCTTGAAATTCATTTGTTTATAAATTTATTATACAGAACATTTTGCTGAAGAAGTAGAAGTAATGGGATTAGAAATATTTCTCATATTTGTACCAATAATGTTGATTGCATGTATAGCTGCTGCAGTTGTTAATCGACTCAGATCATTGAGAAAAGAAAAAATGTAAGCATCTTTTAACATTAGTTTTTTGAATCAGCTGTCACAAAGGGCCAAGTGAGCTTGCTTCATCTTTGAAAATGATCAGCAAGACAACATTTTAAATAAGTTAACATGGACCAAATCTTCAGACTCCTTGAAATTGAAGTTATTGCTCTTAAATGAAAATTTTCTGCATTTTTGTATAACTTAAAAACTATTAAAAAAAAGAAGGAAATTTTGAAAAGGCAAATTAAGTGATCATCAAGACAAGATCTTCAAATAAATTTTTGGCTGAAATTATCAGTTTACTCCTTATTTGAGGTATTTCTCCTTCTTGGAGAATTCTAATGTTTTTAGTGTTTTTGCCTACTATCATGAAAACTATAAAGGTAGATAGACACATTGATAAGCAAGACCATATCGAGATCTACAAATAAGTGAAACTGGTCTGCCAATGAATTCTATTCTAGTCTACAATGTTGGGAGGATCAGTTGTAGAAGATTCAAATATACCTAGTTGAATGACACAGGCTCTCCAGTTAGTTAGTTGTTTTACTTTCTTAAATATGATGAGGTCAAATTCCTCATTATTTTATCTTAGAAATATGTTTCTTCAATTTCTCCAAGGGAGATAATTATATTTTTCCTTTTTCTTAATACTGGTTTACTGGAAATTTTTAAAACTCAATCAAATCAAACACATGAAGAACAGTCAACAATCATTGATGACAGGCAGATGTTTAATAAAAATTAAAAGAACCTGCATAATTTCAGTTAGAATTAAATCAAAAGCACAATTAACACTTATAATATTGTTTCAGGCAAATCGTTAAAAAGACCCTTGAAGATGAATTTCAAAACTCCATGAGCAAATTACCATTGGTTGAAAATTCTGGACAAGATGGACCAGCAGACAAAGATCCAAATGATATAACTGATGAAATGGGCACAACCAGACAAACTGATGACCTTGAAACAACTGGCGTAACTGACGACCTTGACACAACAGGTAAAACTGATGACCTTGAAACAACTGGTAAAACTGATGAGATTGACACAACAGGACCTATAGATGACGATGATATGGATGATGATTATGAAAGACTAATTGTTCCAGTAAGTATTTAAAATTATAATAACTCCTATACAATTTAAATGTATGTGGGAGGGTAGGAAAGTAATTACCTATACCCTTGGCAGCTGCAACCTAATAAGTTTCTGTAGCCAATGATTACATGAAATCCCTTGATCAAAACTTGGTGAGGGCTATTCCAGAAAAAATGTATGGGGGGGTTGGAAGGCAGTTTTTGTCAGCACCCACCACCCAGACAATTGTAATTGAGAATTTAATTGCATCATAGTGTGAAAAGTTGCTCTGATACCCATCACCCATGTATTATTAATATAATGTGCCTTCCAACCCCCCCCATACATTTTTTTCTGGAATAGCCCTGATTAGAAAGGGTGGCCAAAGTAAATTATGTCAAATGCTAAAAACTGTTATAAGAATTATTAAAAATTTGACCAAAACTGACATTACAACAGAAATAAAACATACTTGACATACTTGAGAAGTAATTTAATTTCTCTGTCAGTTTAAATATGATGTGCCAAAAGGAAGTTATTTTGATTTAATAGTTATATTACAACTATTTCAATGTAAAATTTGTAGTATTTTGACCAGATTTAAAAAAAACAATATCTAAATCTTAGGGCCAAACTTTATCCCTTCATTAACTTATACACCTTAAAGATACCCTAGAAAACAGTCATTTCAGTTGAAAGATATCCTTGTTTTCATTTTGTTTAGCTTAACTATTTCCTTAATAATACTTTTTTTTTTATATTATAATACCCTATATATTATTTTATATTTTTTTTTAATTCCATGCAGATCTGTTGTTCTTAAAAAAAACAAAAAACAAATAGGTAATAAAATTAATGCTGATGAAATGGATCTAAAATGTTTGTCTCTCTGTATCATGTTGACATGGTTATATAAGTGGTAGCTAAATTCATCTTTCTCTTTTTAGAAATCTGAAATATTGGACTTCTAATGGTGAAAATTGGTAAAGCTTGTATACATGTAATTGAGTTTACATTTTTGCATACATAACTGTCAAAGTCTTTCTTTTTAATAGATTTTTTTTTTTATCTTTGTAGGAATCCCAATTAAAGAAGAAATCATCTACACAAAATTCAGGGTATGATATAACTATAAACTTTTAATAAAGTACAATTTCAGAAGAAGAAAAATCCACAGGGTTGATGTGCTGCTGGTGGATGTTTTTCCCTTTCAGAGGATGTCACCAGCCTCTGAAAATGGATTTGAGGATGTTTTCTACTCTGTTGTAAAATAACAAGCTTTTTAAAAGACTGTTTTAAAATTGCTAGTATATGAATAACAGAACACAAAAAAAGAAGAAAATAATGAAGATTCTGTGTCCTTGTTTTTTTTTGTGATTAAAGCCACTAAAAATTTGGAGGGAAATAATTCTCTAGATTTTTCAATGTTGTCTCGGCTGCGACAAAAGTTGCACTATGCAAGACATAGGTATTACTTTTCGGTGGCAGTGGCATAAATTATTTGATTAAAATTGGTTTACATGTAATTTTATCCCCCCTACTTACTATTTTATGCATAAAATATAAAAAATAAATTTGGAAGGTGTATGAAAATTTTGCAAGTTACTGGTATACGCTGTCAACACTTGAAGGACTCTATATTTGAAGACAAGGAAATCAAAGAATGATAACTGTGTCCCTGGACCATATACCTAAATTAAAAAGAACTCCAATTTTATTTATATATTTTATGAACTTATAAACATAAAATAATTTTGCAAGTGGACATGGTGTCCTAGTGAAATGACTAGAAAAAAAACCACATAATTATTTCTAATGAAAAGTAAATGAATTTGATATGATTTAGTTGACAGTTATGATTTTATAGATGATTGATGTGATTTAGCTGATAGTTATGATTAAGTTGATAGGTATGATTTAACTGATAGATAAAAATTAGCAAGTATCAAATCTTTCTGTGACTTTAACTTAATATATCATATTTTTTTTTGTAGACCTGACAAGGATGGTAAAAGCAAATATTCTATGTCAAACTTTCAAGGAAATATATTTGAGAAAAAGTGGCAAGCAAAAATCAGCGAGTGGCAAGATAAAAAAGAAAAATTGAGAGAAGAGGGCAAACCAATCTTTGAGAAACCAGCAGAGTAAGTGTAACACAAATAGTATATAGAATAACCAAACACTGTCACAAAATGTGAAATTTATTTATACATTGTTTAAACAGATACAATCACAGTGAGACTCTAAAAGGCATCAACAATGTATAAGTTTGTGATTAGGTCAGTTTATGGGGAACCACTGGTGGTAGGTCAATGATATTTGGCATGCAGTTGAATAAGCATTTGTATATCTTATTTCCATGGAGATTGTTTGCCCCTTCCCCCACAATCATGGTCTATTGTCCTTAATTTACATGATTTAGTCTCAGTTATCAGGTCAGTTTATTGGAAAACACTAGTAGTAAGCAGTTGTAACTTTATATGCTTTTTTTTAAAAGTATTGGAATATCTCATTTCCACCTATCAACCTCAGACTTACATAATTATACAGACCACTCAATATAATTCTTAATACACAAGTATTTGACCTCATAATTGAATGCACAAATGTGTATATTAGATGTTTGATATTTATAAGGATGATAGATTATTTATTGGCAATTACTTTTGATCTACATTACATAAAGTGATTCTGTAAATTATATCTGAAAGATAAATGATTAATGGATTAACAAGATCTTAAAAAAATGAAATATGAATATAAATATGAATAAATAAAAGGTATTCAAGTAAGGCCTATAATTTACTTGATAAATTTCCAATAATCATCTGTAATTAATCAACAATTAAATTAGTACACTTTTTTTTATCAGGAATTGGCTTGAAACAGTTTAAAAATTTTAAAACTTTTAATTATCACAAACCATTGTTTATTAGTTTAGTTCCCATCAATCATTATGTCTATTTTAGTCATTTGAGTTTTTATTAGAAGTGAATATATATTTTTGCAATCAAGAAAGAATCCACATTTCAAAATGATAAGTTTTTTAATTGGTTTACGTTGAAAAAGTACATTTTCAATGCCCTGTGTTGAAAAATACTTTAAAAATTGATCAAAAGGCACTCTAAAACTTTTAATCTTCAATGCCATATAACCTCTGTTTCAACTTACAAAATACCCCAAAACAACATTTTTCAATTTTTTTGTTGACACTTTAAAGTTTTAAGCTGTTGGTCCAGATTTATGTCTTACAAGGATAGTTGGTAACATTTACTAAAAAAAAATTTGCATTTTTTTGTTTTTTTGAAACATGTTCAGAACCGGCAACATAATTTCGATAAGATATAAACTGCAGTTTAAATAAAATTGTGCAAATTAAGAGACCCATATTTTTTAATCTTACTGCTCATTTTATCCTCATACTGGAAAAGCAAGTTTCCTTCTATAGACCTGCTGTAAATGCAATTTTCAGCAATAGTGCTTTATAAATGTTCATTTTTCCACACCATACCTTAATATGAAATAATTCAAACTACTTTTCTAATCTTTCCATGAGTGATTTCCATCACTTTGATTTTTTACCTCACTGTGAATTGACAATGCTGTGTGCTCATAGAATTATATAAATGCGTAACTATATTTTTTATCTAAAATTATCATGTCAATTGATCACCTCACAAGTTTTTCAAACAGTTTCTGTCCAAAAAAAAAAAAAAACCAACTGCATGTATGCTTGTTATACTTAACAGCTCACTGACCTGGTAACTCTAACTTCTGCATCATTCAGGTGAAGTAGGGTCACATATTAGCTGTACAGTATTTACTTATACTTGCCAAATTGTTTGTTCAATAACTCCAGTATGGTCAAGCATTTATAAAAATAAATAAGTAGGGGTATGAAATTACAAAAATAAACTGACAAACGCCATGGCTATAAAAGGAAAAGAAAAACAAACTATAGTACACAAAAAACACCATAGAAAACTAAACACTGAGCAACACAAACCCACCAAGAACTAGGGATGATTTCAGCTGCTAGGGCATTGTAAACAGGGCCTGCTCCACATGTGGCACCTGTTGTGTTGCTTATGTTAGTAATTAGTCTAGTTCAAGTTGCATAACAGAAGAGTTATCATTCTGTTGGTTAGACAATCTTTTGCAAATGTAGGAAGAGTAGAATCAATTGTAAATTCATTTTATTTTCTTTTATTTCAGAGCACAGCCAAAACTTTCAAAAGGTTCAGTACGTTGGTCAACAGTTGATGTTCCTCCAGCCAATGGATTTCCGAGATCATCACAAATGATTAAAAAACATCATTCAGCTCCAAACCAGCCATTAACTAATGAGAGTCGCCCAAATATTTCATCTGGAGCCACACGGGCCAAAAGTTTGCCACATCAATCTTACAGATCGAGGACTTCACAACAACAACCAAAACCTTCAAATGCATCTTTTGGACCATCTAATTCACAAATGGCTAGAAAACAATCATCTAAGATGGTGTCAAGTGATCCACCATATGCAACTGTTAGTCAGGAAATGTTAGATTCAGCAGCTCAATTGTATAGAAAACAATTAGAAGGTGATCAGCATGCTAGTAAAATAACAAAGATTTCGTCAGAAGGCCCATCAGACTTCAAGTCATTTTCCAGTAGCCAACAATCAGTTGGGAATCTGTATGCTACTGTTGCAAGGCAGAGTGGTGAAAGACTTCAACCTCAACCACCTCAAGTGCCTCCCCCGCCTCCAACGCCTCCTTTACCACCTAAAACTTGGGATATGTCAGCAGCTCATCCAAGTACTTACCAATTGATGATGGATCATTATGCTAGATTACGGATGGAGGCAATAGCTTCAGCGGAACAATTGGGAGCTGATCAGCAGGATAGAAGAATTTTACAGATGTCAAGGAGAGATCCATCAGACATCATAATTCCATCTGGTAGTCGACAATCAGGAAATGATCAAAATGATTTGAATGCATGGCAGAGCAGGGGGAATCTTCCACCATACCCACCTCCTGCACCACCACCGCCACCACTTCCCCCTGGAGTTCAACAATCAGAAAATGATCAATATGATTTGACTACATGGCAGAGTGGGGGAAGCCTTCCACCACCCCCACTTCCCCTAACTCCGCCTCCACAACATCCCCCTGGTTTGCAACAATCAGGAAATGATCAATATGGTTTGACTACATGGCAGAGCAGAGGAAGCCTTCAACAATACCAACCTCCTGCACCACCACCACCCCCTCCCCCTGAAATTGGACAATCAGGAAAAGATCAATATGATTTGACTACATGGCAGAGTGAAGGAAGCCTTCCACCACCCCCACTTCCCCCGACTCCACCTCCACAACTTCCCCCTGGTAGTAGACAATCAAGAAATGATCAATATGATGTTAATGCATGGCAGAGCAGGGGAAGCCTTCCACAATACCAACCTCCTGCTCCACCCCCACCTCCTCCGCCTCCACCCCCACCACCACCACCTCCGTCGTTTCAAAGACAGGATATGTTACCACCTCAGCAGTCAATAAATAATCATAATGCTAGATTGAAGATGGCGGCAGACCAGTCATCGCAACATTTAGGAGGTGATGAGCAAGTTAGAAAAAGATCACAGATTTCAGACTTTGTAATTTCTCACAGTAGTCGACAATCAGTGAACGATTGGAATGCTAGTAATGCAAGGCAGAGTGCTCAAAGACTTTCACAACCCCCAACAGAAAGTCGGGATATGTTAGCACCTCATCTAAGTAGTCAGGAGTCAGTACAGGATTATAATGCTAGAATGCAGATGGCTGCAAAACTTCCATCACAACAATTAGTAGGTAATCAGCGTGCTAGAAAAATATCAGAGATTTCATCAAAAGGTCTGTCAGATTTCACATCATCTCCTAGGAGTCAACAATCAATAAATGATCAGTATGCTATGCATGCAAGGCAGAGTGCAGAAAGACATCCACCTTACCCAACAGAAAGTCAGGATATGTTAGCACTTCATTTAAGTAGACGGCAGTTAATAGAGAATCAGCAGTATGCTAGATTACAAATGGAGGCAAAGCATTCATCTCAATCAGGACAATCAACAGGTGGTAGCAGAACATTACAGATGACGGGAAGTTTCAAGTCACATCCAAGTGAAAGTGAGGGTCTTTCTACCACTCAAATGGATAGGAGACAGACATCTGAACATCCTGCTAGTAATACATCTCAAGTAGATAAACGTCGTCCATCAACTCAAGGTCGAGAAATGTCAGACACAGTTCAGAAGGTCAGAAGTCAAAAAGTAAAAAATATTCAGAATGCAAGTACAACTACTCAGATGGTTGACCAGCGTTCATCACAAGAATTTAATAGGTCACTTCCGTTTCCTCCTAGTTACCAATCAAACACTGAGTCACTTGTCAGCAAACCAAAGCAGATGACAACTCGCCGTTCATCAACTTCACCTCAACAACAAAATATTTCAAACACATCACCTTATGTCAGTAGTCAACACTCAAGAGATGGTCAAAATGCTAGTAATACGAGGCAGATGAACAGAGGACAACCATCACATGGTACACAAAATCTAACAGGGGAAACAATTCAGGGATATCAAGATAATCTTCATACAAAGAAATCATCACAAATGGCTGCAAGACGTCTTTCAGATCCTATGCAGAAGGTAGCGGGTTCAAATTTACAAACAGGTCAAAAAGGAGAACAAACTCCAGATATCCAATACAGTTCTAGAAATTCAATGTATGCTGCCAAAGGACATATGTCTGATCCTACTCATAGTCAGACTCGCTCAGAATCACAAATAAGAGAATCAGCTGAGGATATTCAGTATATCAGCAAAAACTCATATGCAGTGTCCCGTTCTCCACAAAAAAATCTACAGATGGATAGACGGTAAGTTTTATTCAATGAAATCATCATAGATAGCATGATTAAAATTTGTACTCCAGACACATGCTTTGTCTACAAAAGACTCATCAGTGATGCTCAAATCAAAAATCAAATTATTTTATGACCCAAAATTAAGTTCACATATTAGATCTGAGATTAACACGGGTAAAGATAATAAGAAAAAAAAATTAAAAAAATCATATTTGAAGAGGCACGTTATGCATCCCATTAAATTCTTTTTAAATTTGAAAAAAAGGATGGGTATATTTTAAATAGCAAAGTCATAATTGATTGGTTTGTGTCACATTGTAAATAAACATTTTATTCAGTTATAATATTTCTTTATTTTATAAATTTATATTTATTGATTCTTTGCATTTATATTTGATACCAGCTTTGTATTAAAATGTAACATTGAAGTTCTCTGAGCCGTGCATGTCATATACAAAGACATACAAAAAAGTAAAATCACAAAAATACTGAAATCCGAGGAAATTCAATCGGAAAGTCACACATTTTAATGAGCATTTATAGGCATGGCTGATGGATAGCTTTGATGTGCTTTTTTATATATATATGTATTGGTATATATTCAAAGTAACTTCTCTCTTAAAGAAGAAATATAAATTGATTTCCACATAGGAGCTAATGCTCATGTATATATAAAAAAGAAGATGTGGTATGCTTGCCAATGAGACAACTCTTCACAAGAGACCAAATGACACAGAAATTTTAAACAACTATAGGTCACCTGGTTATTTAGCTATTATCATGACAAATGTAATGAAATATGTTTAATAAAGAGAAATTTTTTTTTTTTAGTCTTCATATTCCTTAGAGCCTAAGATGAGTGATTCATGAATGCTCCTTGTAGCTTCTACTTTGAAATTGTCATTTTTATCTATGTTTTAGGTTTTAATGTCAAATTTTAAGCAGTATACAAAAGTATAAAAACTAACTATGAATTAAAGGTGTTGGACCATAAATTCAAAACCCTGATATTATCACCAAACATCTTACTTTTCACTGCTTTATGTATTTAACCCTGAGTTTAACTGTATGAATTGCACAGCTATCACCTTTCCATATACCAATTTTCAACTTGAAGTCACTATGAAACACTACTGTTTCAAAGTCAATTGTTACTAAAAAAAATAGCCTGATTTTCAGAAAAACTAAGAAAGGGATACTATGGAACATATTAATCCTTAGTTTCAATGCAAAATCATTGACAATTGAATTGTGGCTGAAAATGGTCTAATCATTTCCCTCTTTTAATAGTTTAATATCTGCAAATTTGTTTGTTAGTTTATGTGAACAAGAACATCAAAAGGACTATTTTTTTGTCAGGGAAGTCTTCAATTACATATATGCTAAATTGATGTGGGTGAATAAGGGGTCTGATATCTAAAAGTCTATATTTTTAAGGTGAATCAGAGTAAAACCAATGAGAAAGCAACTGACATTAAATCCTTTTTGCTTCCTAGATTTTACTTAGGTACCAATTCTCATGGATTGAAGAAACTTTTGTAGGTATATATGCTATTTCACTGTTTTGTGAAAATTAGCATAGATTCCTATATATACAGGAAATCCTTTGTACCCTGAGAAAATCCACTACAAACGGTATCAAAGAATTATTCTGAATTCACAGTATTTTTTTTTTTTTTTTTTATTTTATCTAAAATTATACGGACATTCAGAAAATGCAGAATGAGTACAATTTTGATTTATTTGTGATGTATTATTGATTTATAATTTGTAAAAGAAGATTCTTATCTTAGATTTTTTTGGTTTGCCATCTTTTATTATTATTTAGTTTTTTAATGATATGCTATTTTGAATTATTTGAAATAAGTAATGAAATTGAAAATGCAATTCTTTAGATAAATTTGATTTATTGCAGTTCTTCAGAGACTAGATCATATGAAAGTTTTCCGCCACCACCTTCCAGCTGGACACTTGTTTCTAAAGATTCAAGGTTTGTATAATCCTTGATATATTTAATGATTTAATTTGACTTGACTGTAAGTGTTGCTCTCTACCTATTGAAATTGCAATACTTAAATTTTAGGCAGTGTCCATGGGAGATACTCAATTCTTCTTTTGAAAAGTCTTCTAAATTCAAAAGAATAAAGATTTTGATTTATCTCCCATGGAAACTTATGAACAATGTATTGTAATTACTAAATATCAGATGTTTTGATTTGAATTATGTCTGATTCTAACTAATACAGAAAGTTTTGTTTGGACGTTAGTATAGCATTTATATTATGTATTAAATATAATGGCAAATTTTCATAAAATACTCCTGTAATTCAAACAAATGTAATACATAAACAGATGCTATTAAAGTTTACATTTTATTGTGTTCATTTTAATTTATTGATTGTTGCTTGCTCAAATTCCAGTGGTATATATTTCATGCATGCTCAGGACAAGTACAAATTAACACAAAATTATATAAATATATATATATAGGGCCTGTTATAGGGGCCACCAAATATTAAGGTAAGTGAAACTTAGACTGCCACTGGAAAATGAGGATGTTGAATACTATATGTTCAAATGCAAAATAACAACAGTAAAGAGAGGCAAACGGAAATGATTTTAACAAATTATATTGATATGAATGAGAGGGCCTAGGTGGCCAAGTGGTTGGAGAAGTTAATGTCAAGAGAAAAAAGAGTGAATGTACTGTATCACCAGCCTGTCAGAGGTTGTGAGTTCAAAAACTCAGACATGGCAGGTGTGCTAAACTCCAATCTTAGTTGACTAGGATTGTCAGTTTTCTAAATCTATATATGGTTGGTGGTTCCTTTCACTTCAGCTTCCTCTACCAATACAAATTTATCATAAAATAGCGCAATAGTGATGAAGGTAGCATTAACACCAATCAATCAATTAATCAATATGAATGGGGGAAAAACTTACAGTTAGTTTAATTTTCAATATTTATGTATAGTTTCTGTAATGAAGTGTACTCTTTATCTATTGTAGTATTGAAACATCACCTTCGAAAAATGACTTTAATAGCAAACCAATTCCATATCAAGGGCCATTATCTGGTCAAAGAACTACTTTACATAGATCACCACCAAGAATTTTGCCACCCCAACGGCGTGCATCATTGACCTCTGATACTTCGCCTCTGCCAGAAGTTTTGAGATCTCCACCAAAGAAGTCCCCAGCAGTAGAATCTACTTCTGATAGGTCAGAGTCTCTCCTAGATGATGTTAGTTTTGGGTCACCATCAAGGATGCTTTCATTTTCTCATCAGGAAATGTCTTCACCAGACAAATTGAGGTCTAGACAGGATGTTTCAGGATCTCCACAAAAAGCTACATCAACAGCTCGTCATTTACCATCTTCACACGAAAAAATTAGCTCTACCCAGGATGTATCTCCACAGAAAGCTGCATCCTCCCGCCAACATGTAACATCCTCCCAGGAAAAAATCAGGTCTTCACAAGATGTGTCACCACAAATAGCTGCATCAGTCCCATACAATGTACCATCTTCAACGGAAAATATAAGGTCTATACAGGATGTCTATGGAACTCCACAAAAAGCTGCATCAGCCCCACATTATCAACCATCTTCCCAAGAAAGTATGAGATCTTATAAGGACGCTTCAAGATCCAAAAGAGCAGCTTCAGCTCCACACCATTCACCATCTTCAGCAGAAAGAAATAGGTCTATACAGGATGTTTATGGGTCTCCACAAAAAGCTGCTTCTCATTCAAGTCGTGTACCATCTTCCCATGAAAATAGGTCTTTACAGGACATTTTAAGATCTCCTGAAAAAGCAGCATCAGATCCTCGCCATACACCATCTTCAACAAAAACAATCAGGTCTATACAGGATGTCTATGGAAGTCCACACAAAGTTGCATCTTATCCAAGCCGTGTACCATCATCTGTGGCTACAAATAGGTCTATTCCGGATGTTAATGGATCTCAGCAAGAAATTGAATCTCATCCAAGCCGTGTACCATCTTCATCGGACAAAATAAGGTCTATACAAGATGTTTATGGATCTCCACAAGAAGCTGCATCTTATGTAAGTCGTGTACCATCTTCACCGAACAAAATTAGGTCTATACAAGATGTTTATGGATCTCCACAAGAAGCTGCATCTTATGTAAGTCGTGTACCATCTTCACCTGACAAAACTAGGTCTATACAGGATGTTTATGGATCTCCACAAGAGGCTGCATCTTATATAAGCCGTGTACCATCTTCACCAGACAAAATAAGATCCATACAAGATGTTTATGGATCTCAGCAAGAAATCGAATCTTATGTAAGCCGTGATCAACCTTCATTGGACAACATTAGGTCTATACATGGTGTTTATAGATCGCCAGAAGGAGCTGCATCTTATCAAAGCCGTGTTCCATCTTCACAGGACAAAATTAGATCAACACAAGATGTTTATGGATCTCAGCAAGAAATTGAATCTTATCCAAGTCGTGTTTCATCCTCTCCAGATAAAATAAGATCTATACAGAATGTTTATGGATCTCAACAAAAAATTTCTTCATCCCAAGGCAGTGCTCCATCTTCATTGGACAAAATTAGGTCTATACAGGATCTTTCAGGTTATCAACAAAAAGCTGCACCAGTTAGAGATGATACAGGTGTGAAATCCTATACTTCAGATGACAATATATCGGTACATTCTATATTATCTATAACTCACAAATCAACTACTAGTAAATCAGATTTGGCTTCTGTACAATCTAGAGGTAGCTTTACAGCGAAGTCAGGTGAAAGTGTTAAATCATATGATGACTTTATTGACAATGATTCAAATTAGATATGAGTAGTGTTTTACAAAATTTAATGATTGAATTGAAATTATAAAAAATGTTTTCGTTATCTGTATTTTTTCGGTGTTCAAAGAGATTAAATTAGAATTTATAATATACTTTATTAATTGCATTAATTTAGTTCAAGACAACTTCTTAAGTTCATTTTCTCTCCAGTTTAAAATATACTAAATTTCTATTCATATGAACAAATGAATTAAATAGATGGATACATTGTAACTCTTCAGAAAGAAATAAAGGCAAGAGTAGTATACCGCTGTTCGAAATTCATCAATCGATTGAGAAAAAAAAACATATCCAGGTAACAAACTAAAACTGAGGGAAATACATCAAATATAAGAGAAGAACTACAAGTCATGTAACACACATGGAAACGAACTAAAATATAACAATGGCCATTTTCCTGACTTGGTACAGGACATTTTAATAAAAAGAAATGGTGGGTTGAACCTGGTTTCGAAAAAGATACACTGAAAATACATAAAGACAAAATACCAGGAAACTATCTTAACAATATTGACATTAAAATTTTCACAGCAACCACTGTCTTCTCTAGATTAAAAAGTTAAATCACAAGAAAAATACAATATTGGAAAGTCCATAATCAATGCAAATGGCAAATTTAAAAGCTCTAAACACATCAAACGAATTGATAACAACTGTCATATTTCTGACCTGGTAAAGGCATTTTCTTGTGTAGTAAATGGTGGATTAAACCTGGTTTTATAGCTAGCTAAACCTCACACTTGTATGACATTCAAATTAAATTCCATTATATTGACAACGATGTGTGAAAAACCAAACCGAAATAATAAGTTAAAATGTAAATATAGGGGTACAGTACTTAACATTGTGTTATAATTTTATCAATAAAAAAACCAAGGAAATATGATCTAAGAAGAAATAAAAGGAAGCTAAGCATATCGACGTTAATTTGAGGCATACATGCTTGATATATTGCTTAGTTTTCTACTATTAAAATGAATACAAAAAAACAAAAACGCAACATATATAAAATGCACTCGAACCCTAAGACTACTAGTGCATTATTCAGTTTGGAAAACTAATAATGTTCATTATTGCTTTCTTTTGAAAATAAACGTTATCCGATTAAAGAGAAATCAGCAAACTGTATATGTTGTTTACACATCATTTTGTACAAATCATCCTGCTCCACATGTGGCACCCGTCATGTTAAAACAATCATTAGTTAAGAAGTATAATGCATTATTATTTAAAGGGGAAAACCTTTTTAAAAAATATGGTTTGAATGCCTTTGTAATGTAGATGTCAGCAATTATAGATCCTTGTACGGACTTCAATAATTAGCATATCGTATAGTAGGTAATGTTTGGCTTGATAGAATGTAAAGCGACTAAAACAAGAGACCAAGAGCTCTCTTTTAATAGAATATAACCAAATATGATTGACAACAAACAATACCAACCACTGGAGTATATTCCCCTGACTTAGGACATACATTTACAAAATGTGGTTGGCTTGAACATGTGTACTAGCGTCCAACTCTAAACTATCATGAGACAGTGGTGTGATCGCACAATACATAGAAAATCCTGTTAAAAAGGGATTCACTTTTCAGCTTAAAATATGAAACCTAACAGATACACCAGTTACCTGTTGAGTACTTGCAGTGCTTGAAAGCTATTTCGAAGCTAATGATAATTTCAATATCTAAATAATTTTCCAAGATTAAGCTGTATAATGTGAATCCTTATATTTAATGAAATATTCTATACAGTCAAAAGTAATATCACAAAAAACTCCCGAGAAAAATTCAAAACTGACAGTCCCTATAATCAAATGGCAGAATCAAAAGCTCAAACACTCCAAAGAAATAGACAGCTATATAATATTAAAGAAGCATTTACACCATGGAATTTCAAGTTAAAATAGATCATCGTCAGTGATTGAGAATACGTTTTATTGCCTAGTCAATATATCAGATACTAGTACTTTAAAGTCATATGAAACGAGTGAGTGGTGAAAAATAATGTTTGTCCAATTCTTGAACTAATGCATGTATACGTCATAAACTTAGCCTATGTGCACGATTTTATCATTATTTTCGCAAATATATCATATAATTTCCAATTTTTTTCTCTCTCTGTTTGTTATGATTTAACAAATATGGCTGCTCATTAAATGCCGTGATTTGAAGCCGAGTTTTACCGATTGTCACCTTATAGTAAACAAATCACAAAAAGCATGGGTATTGATCACGTGTTTAACATGTATAATCAGATATTTGTTTATTTCAATGACAGATCCATGCGTATTGTGGTCACCGGATTTTTACGAGGAGGGTTACGCTCGGGTCACTATGCATACGGAAAATATGTCGGCGAATTGCTTGCTGGCAGCAAGCAATTAAAAATAAGTACACTTCTTCTAAATGTGGACAAATTAAAGAATTTTCCTCAGAAAAAAGTATATGTACATAAGTTGTTTAATGAAAACTATCCATTTAGTTATAAAAATCATATGCATATTTTTTTTTAATTTGAGGTTTCTTATGACTTTAAGCAATATGTCAACTATATTTGGGGTATACAGGCCCCGATATGTACATATTGAAAAATCAATTGAGAAAACTTACAGTATTATTTATAACAAAACAATTTGCGCAAAACAAATATAAAGAACATGAACCGACAACTACTGAAGTATAGGCTCATTACAGAATAAAGCGGGATTAAACTAGTTTCCAGGCGCCAACCCGCTCCTTACCCGGAACAGTGGTGTAACAGTACAACATGAACTATAAAAATCATTTGGAAAGTACGAAACTCGTCAGATCGATACAAAGCAGAAAGGAACTTTCCAAAACACAAACCTGACGTGGCAACGTATCTTTATTTCCCATAACATAAAAGACATGAACTATAGATCAGGGAGTGCTCCCATTTACTGACAGCTAGATCAAAGCCAATACTACTTAAAAAAAATCATGTATCTAAGACTAAATATCAATCAGTACACATCAAATGGATTTAATGTTTTAAAAAACGTCGTTAAACGTGGGAGAAAAACATAACTTTGTTGGTGTAAAAACACCAATCATAGTACGTCACATCATGTTGCATACGAAAACGGGTCGAAAAAAAAAATCCCTTGAATTTGACTCGGAAATAAATCATTAAAAAATTAGTCCTACACAAATGTCTTGGGTGTTTCAATTAAAGCACCATTATTTTTTTTATTTGGTGTTTTATAGAATATTTTATGAAACTTTGTCTGTAGTCCTGGACAGGATAAAAATTTACTCATGCCAAGTATTTACTTTAAACACCGTATGTGATCTTCAGTGCTTCCGAATAGTAAGCAGATCCTGCTCAACAAGTGGCACCCGTCATTTTTAGGCAGTTAAGCTGCCTTATGCGAGCACCCTGGATTTGTGTTCTACCCAATAAATGCTGAAATACGTGCCATTGTTATCATCTAGCTGGCTACTATGTTATTTCTAACTTATTGGACAGTTTTTTTTATACTTTTCATTCTGGATTACAAAAAATATGACCAGAAAAACCTTAAATGATCGTCGATTTTCCCAAAAGTTTTGAAGTTGCACATAGGAAGTAGAGCACATTAGGAATCCTTATGTAGTTTATTGTCCCCTGAGCTTTTGGCTAAGATGTCAAAGAACAAATGTATGAAATATTTAATCGCCGTAAATCTGTAAAGACAAGTAGTTAAGATTTCCCAAATTGCAAAAGTCGTAGGAATATTGTTTGTCATCAATACGTAGTCAACTACGTCAGTAATTAATATAAGTTCAACGATGTTTGTCATCAATACGTAGTGAACTACGTCAGTAATTGATATAAGTTCAACTGATCACGCTGTTGGCGGCAATTTTGAATTAGAAGACGAAATTTTCGTATCTTTTCAATTTGGACGCAGGGGTTCAAATTAGCGATAAAATTGTCCGAGGTCTGAGACATTCCACTTTTGCAGTCGGACTTTCTACTTGGTTACTAGCTACGCCCGACATGCCCGACGGACCTTGAAAGAAAAAAAAATAACTTTGCAAACATTTTTACCAAAGTTTCGATCTAATAAACGATCTCAAACTTATTTTCATCATTACTATTTATGACAGCGATGTTCAATTTGTTCAACCGCTAGCTTTATACAGAATATACAGAAAATCGCCGACATATAATGTGTAAATCCGAGTAAAATCATATCTCATTATCTGTCAAAAACAACATTGAAAACAAAATGGCTGCTGCGAGAAGACAATTACAATATTGGATCCGATTCCGGAAGCGGATAAGGGTAATCCCGGGTTTTAGCTATTAACTAAAAAATCCAGACAGGTGACAAAATACATCTTTGCATGGTAAAAAAAATATAAACACTAGAATTGAAAACCAAAACATATATGTAAAAGAAAGAAAAAGCAGAAAATATTTTGTACACCAATTTTAAAGTCAAAATCCAATACATTGTGACAGCTGGGAACAGTTTATCTGACAATATATATGATCAGTGTTCCTGGTAACAGTATACATTTTCTTTATCAGTGATAAATGTTGGTAATGCATGTTAGATGCTTTTAAAGTTAAACATATTACTGCAATTTCAAGGGGTATTTTTTTCTTCTCCATTTTGATAGGTCATTTAAAATAGCTGGAACTTTCTTATGTAAAAAAAAAAAAAAGGATGTTGTATGATTGCCAATGAGACAACTATCCACAAGAGACCAAAATGACACAGACATTAACAACTTTAGGTCATCGTATGGCCTTCAACAAGGAGCAAAGCCCATACACTATAGTCAGCTATAAAAGGCCCCGATAAGACAATGTAAAACAATTCAAACGAGAAAACTAACGGCCCTATTTATCTAAAAAAAAATAACAAAAAACAAATATGTAACACATAAACAAACGACAACCACTGAATTACAGGCTCCTGACTTGGGACAGGCACAAATAGTGCAACTATATTATATGATACCTGAATGTAAGCAAATCATATGATATATAGGTGGAGTCCATTGGGCCACTCTACCTCCTCCTGTTTGATATACATGCATGTATGTCAGAGACTAAATAACTAATCAAATGAAATATAGGGGAAGTCCCTAGGACCACCCCTTCATGTTTTAGAACTTGGAAACAGTCGAGATCCCCACCCCTAAACCATATTTATTCATGTATGGGACAATATATATATAATCAAATGAAATATAGGTGGAGTCCCTGTGGGTCACCCCACCCCTCCTGTTTGAGAACTTGGTAACGGTCGAGATCCCCACCCCTAAACCATATATCTTCATGTAGGGGACATTTTAACTAATCAAATGAAATATAGGGGGATTCCCTGCTGGTAACCCCACCCCTCCTATTTGAGAACTTGGAAACGGTCGAGATCCCCACCCCTAAACCATATATATTCATGTATGGGACAATATAACAAATCATATGAAATATAGGTGGAGTTCGTGGGGCCACTATACCCCTTTCTGTTTGAGAATTTATAACGGTCGAGATCCACAATCTTAAACAATATATTTTTATGTATGGGGACAATATTACAAATCAAATGAATTATAAGGGGGTCCCTATGGTCACTGTACACCCTCCTGTTTGAGAACTTATATGTATGGGACAAGATAACACATTAAATGAAATATAAGGGTAGTTCCTAGGGTCACCCACCCCCTCTTGTGTGTGTTTTGAGAACTTGTATCAGATTGAAATACCAACTCCTAAACTAAACCATATTCATTCGTGTTTGTCATTTCAAAAAGATTGAATGACATACAATGTCAATCTCATGGACGTCACACATGCATGTCACTTTGCTAGACCTAACCAACGTGTACTAGACCTTGTCCAATTTCAGGCGACCATGGGAATGAATAATTATGGGAACTTTGTTTGAAAGACTTCGTAACAGCATTATGTTACAATCATTTTTTTGATAATTAAAAAATTTTATTGATGGAAAATAATTAGTAGGTTTAAAGAATTTACCTTAATTAATTATAATTTGAATTATTTCTGGTCCTATAAAAATTTTCATTTTCATATGGCTCATGTTCAAGCCGAAGAATGTTTGACCAACTGTTTTTATAATTACCTGTCATTTTATTCCAAACTCAGAAATCATAGACTTGGGGTGAATGTGGGGGACATTTACATTTACTATGGACAGGTTAGATAGACCTCCCCTTTAATCCCTGTAGTAGTAAACATTTGTCTGATGTGTGTCTCATAACTTTTGTACTGTTGAACACAAACTCAGTTTTCTTTCCATGGAAGCAAGTCCATTCATACTTTTGCAAGCTCGTACTAAAGTCAACTTGAACTACTAACAGTCAACTAATACCAACGTTAACTATCAACTAGAAGAACTGCAATCATTGCAAACTTGTATCACTGCAGACTCTATGACCATGAAAAAAATATACTTGATATATGCGTTGCTTTAAAAAACTTTGACAAAATATGAATTATTTGCCTTGATGATTAATTCATTAAATGAACATAAATGTACAATATATGAATGTTAAATGTTTGTTCTTTTTAAAAATCTTTAAAAAAAAAAATTGAAGCAACATTGCAACAGTTTTTATGCCCCACCTACGATAGTAGAGGGGCATTATGTTTTCTGGTCTGTGCGTCCGTTCGTCCGTCCGTCCGTTCGTTCGTCTGTCCGTCTGTCCCGCTTCAGGTTAAAGTTTTTGGTCAAGGTAGTTTTTGATGAAGTTGAAGTCCAATCAACTTGAAACTTAGTATGCATGTGCCCTATGATATGATCTATCTAATTTAAATGCCAAATTAGAGTTTTGACCCCAATTTTACGGTTCACTGAACATAGAAAATGATAGTGCAAATTTCAGGTTAAAGTTTTTGGTCAAGGTAGTTTTTGATAAAGTAGAAGTCAAATCAACTTGAAACTTAGTATACATGTTCCCTTTGATAAGATCATTCTAATTTTAATGCCAAATTAGAGAATTTATTCCAATTTCACGGTCCACTAAACATAGAAAAGGATAGTGCGAGTGGGGCATCCGTGTACGGTGGACACATTCTTGTTATAATTATGTTTGGCTTGGTTTTTGGTTAACTGCCTACAGCGCTTACAGTGCTTTGATTTAATATCCTTACTCGACTGTACTGATTTTTACTCGACCAGTCTGACTTGGTCTGAATTTTACTAGACATTACTTGACCGCAGTCTTAACCGTACTCGACTGTACTGAATTGTACTTGAAGCTAGGTTCACACTGCCTATCAGATCAACTCGATGATTCCGATTGCCAAAATTTCCACGACCAAGCGTAACCAAAATCTTGATCGGGCCTGTTTACGACTTCTACCCGACTGTACACGAACTTAACTCGACCATTCATGACTACTTGATAACCCCATCACGACTCGAACCCGACCACTAATTGAATACATATTCAATAATTCCGACCAATTCACGATCTCTACACGATCTTTACTCGACTAGCTAGACCAAATCAACTATACTCGATCTTAGTGTGACCTCGGACCTGACAAGATCGACTTGATAATAAAGGGGTCGTAGGAATAGTCGGGCATTGGTCGGGTATGAACTTTCAGTATAAAAAAGTATGATTTTTTTTTATATTACCCGCTGCAGGAAAATTCAAAACGGAAAGTTCATTATCAAATGGCAAAATCAATAGTATGAGAGACAGGAACCAAATGTTATAAAAACTTCCTGAAAGTAAAGCAGGACGTTGATTTGTTATGAGATTTTTACTGCTCTTTACTTGAAAATGAAACCACAAAAAGAGATTTGTACCTGGATTAGTACTGATGGTAGATATCAATATATTACATACATTTTACCATCCCTGTTTCCTTTCTTTATTACAAATTAAGCATACTGTTTGTGTCATATATGTGTGTATGTATGTAATCAGTAGTTGAATGGTTCAAAATATTTCTTTTTGATGTATTCATGGCAACAACCTGCTTGTTTTTGCTAATAATATTGCCAAAAGGGGGTAAATTTGTCACATATTTTCCCAAAATTTGGCCAAAAATAGATTTTCAATCCCCTGACGGATACTTTTTCTTAAACTGTTTTCATATATCTATCACGTATCAAAAAACCGTCTGACATAGAGGGTTTGTAAATATTTGACCGTACAGTTACATATAGTTGTTAATTTCTGTGTCATTTGGTGTCCTGTGGAGAGTTGTCTCATTGGCAATTATACCACATCTTATTTAAATTTTTCTTACTACAAAAAAATCTGGACATACGGACAGTCAAACAAAAATAGCACATGTCAATAAACAGGTAAAATATAATAATGAAGCTCGTTAAAAGTCATCGTGAGGGCTAAGTTAGTCATCAGCTGTCTAATAATGAATTTTAATGCACGATTACTTTGAGTATTTTTCATATTTAAAAAATATTCTTAGGCCAAAATGCAGGATCTACTTTCCTTCCGGAACACCTGAGATCATCCCAAGTTTTATTGGGTTTCGTGTTGCTAAGCTTTTAGTTTTCTATGTTGTGTAATGTAGACTGCTGTGTGTTTTCTTGTTAGTTCGTTTTTCGCTATGGCTGTGTCGGTTTGTTTTCGACCTTTTAGCTTGATTGTTCCTTTGGAATCTTTTGTCTCTCTTTAAAATTTTACACCTCCTTGCAAAAGAACAGTCGCGTACTGCATATGGAGGAATTTGTGTACATTTAAAAATAATTAGTAACAATATATTTTTGCAGAAGCAAAGTTATGAGAGTTAATCAGAGCTGCACACATTTTTAAAGAATCGTGTAGCAGTCATGTTTACTCGTGCATGGCCGAGTAGAGATCGAAGAGTGGTTGAATATGGTCACGTAGAGATCGGGTATTGGTCGAGTTGGTCTAAGATGAAAAAGATATAGAAGTCGCAGTGACCATGAATCGATCGGGCATTGGTCGAGTTTATCTGGACCACTTATCGAACAGGTTGGTGTTGATTGGAAAATGATCGGATATTAGTCGAGCAAAGATCGAAATGATCAAGTAATGATCGGTATACTATTTGTATTCCAATTAAACTCGATCTCTAGAAGATCCTTTCCCGGTCAATTCGACCGCTTCTCGACGAATTCTCGATCTCTTCTCGAGTGACTGGCTTCTCAATCCTTACTCGAATGCTTTTGACATGTCAAAAATTCTCGGGTAGAAAATCAGATCGATGACGACCAAGGTAGACCATCCCGAACATACTTGTCGATTGAGTCAGACCAGTCTCCCGATCATGTAATTTGTCTTGATCGAGATTGATCCAGTTGGTCTGATCGGCAGTGTGAACATAGCTTAACCTTATCTTTGACATTGAAAATAGTATGAAGTACTTTATGTGAATGAAAATAGATTCCTCGACATATCTCACCATAAAATATATCTGAAAAATTCAAAAACTTTTGAATAACATTGAAAATATTAGTCACAATTCAGTTTTGAGATAATTTGATCAGCTTGTTTATCTTTAGTTTAAAGGTTATATATATGTCTGTAACTGTTGATAAGTATGGTGTTGAAGTAGTATTATGTTTATTGTGAAATTTTGGTATTAATGCTATAATTAATACATTGACGATTTGTAATTGTTTAAATTTCCAGTTCCTATTAAAATTGTAAAATACAATGTATAAATACAAAAAATAGTTCTAGGTTGGTTAAGACTTGGTCGAGTATGATTCTGACTTGGTCGAGTATGGTTCAGACTAGGTCGAGTATGGTTCAGACTAGGTCGAGCATGGTTCAGACGCATTTAAACTGGTTAAGTACAAGTTCAGACTATTAAGTATGGTTCAGACTATAGTCGAGTATTATCTAGTAAATTTCAGACCAATTCAGACGGGTCGAGTAAAAATCAGTAAAGTCGAGTACAAATACAGTGAAACCTGTCCAAACCGAACTTTCACGGGACTTTGCGTTTTGTTCGGTTTTCACAGGTGTTAGGATTGTCGAGGTAAACGGAAGTCCACACCAAATAATTTTGGCATATACTGACAAGGGATAATAGGTGACACAACAGACGACAGTTTATTTTTGTGTTGATTTAGATGTAAATGTAAAAATAAAAGAAGATGAAGATAGACGTTTTGCTACATTTTTGTTTATAAATCAAACGCCACTCCATCAATCACGCTCGTCGTTGGGAGAAGTCCGACGTGGAGCGATTTTGCTTTTTATAATTATTTTCTCATCCGTTAATTCACTGACCAATTCAGATTCACAGTCAATGTCAAATGACGATTCCGTAGTTGAATCGGTAACATTATTGTACACACGAGTTCTCGGACTAAACTGGTCACCCGCTGATTGACACTTCGGCACACGATAACAGTGAAACAACAGCAGGGGTCCAGTTTATTCTCGGACTTTATCGTTGCCAAATAGCTAACGGAAGTTTTCGGGGGCATTCGAATCAAATATATAGGGCCTATAAAGGGAATCCAGCAATCGAAATCCATTGACCTTGTTGTGTTGCACGACTTCTTAATCCGGTGAAAGGCTTTAAAACTATTATTTAATTAAACAGTTTAGCTACAGAAAGCCAGTTTCGATTTTGTGGCCGTAATTATTTGAGTAAGGTGCATTTAATTGATCTGAGGGAAAGTTCTTTTCTCGTCATTATCGGCGATGGGGGTAGATGACCAGTTTTACGTTTCTGTACAAAAAATCACTTTATACATGGACACAGACATGCTAATTAGTTTGTAATAACAACTCAAAAGTTCATTAAACCTCAAATACCGTCGGGGATACTTTGCCATCCTGTGTTTGTTTGATTAAATCATGCAAAAAATTAGTAATATTTTATTGTTTTGATTGGTATTGATCGATTTTGACAGGTAATTTTTAGATAATAATTTACTAACGAGCCTTCAAAAAGCGTTCGGAATTCGGTATTGACAGGGTTCGGTTTTTTCAGGTTAGATTAACGTTAATTGATAGGGAAATTTTGTGGGACTTTGAAAATTGTTCGGTTTAAACTGAAATTCGGTTTTATCAGGGTTCGGTTTACCCAGGTTTTACTGTATAGGCCATTACAGACTTTTACTGGTTAAGTATCGTATCTCTATCAACATTAAGTTAATTGTGTATCGAATGTGTTATATTTAAGAACATGGAGAATCCCAATCTGGCATACAGTTAATGAAATACCGTAATCACTTAGCAGTTCTACTCTCTTTCGCTGGCTATCCTAAGTGAAAATCTATATTTTTACAAAGTATAATGAAATATTTGACCTGCAAGAAATAAGATTTGTTTTTTATTTAAGATGTGTACCGTCAAATTCATTATAGTACTTTTATAACTCATCCTTTTCAACAAAAAATATGGTGTTGCATTATTGTTCTGAAATTTCCCTGATATTTATTTCCTTATGATCAGAATAGGTGAAATGTTTCTCTTAAATTCATGCTCAAACTCAAAGACAGTTTTTTTTTAATTTTTAAACGATACAAATTCAGGTCAATTTTACCAAAGTTCATTGATTTGTTTTTTTTACTACATGCCAGACAAGTTACATATTTCTATTTTTAGTCACAGCACTTTTTGTTGAACAAAAATTTACAACGAACCTAGTAACAGTTTTTTAAAATTAAAATACAAGCCTCTCAGAAGTTATCTTCGAATTAGAAAGTGATGTTGTATACTTCAGAAAACAATAAGTCATTTATCTAGCAAATCTCTTGATTACATGAACACATGTGTATACAGCTGCACTCCTATAATAATATATAAGGGTCCTTAAGTTGTTTACGCCCTCTCTCCCTCTCTTCCTATGTTTAAAGTTAAATGTTCTACTGGAAAACCAAACTAAAACTATATGTATATTAATATCAATTATAATAAGTGGGTTTTTAGGTTGATTTTTGTATTGATCTTTTATCAAATTGATCCAAAAAATCTAAACACTTTCCTCTTTATTTGTCCTTTAAAACACGACAACCTGGTTATAGTTCTACCGACGTTAAATTGCCTACTTATGAAATATGAAGATCTAAACGTATAACCTATACATTCACAAATATTTTGACATCTACATTCATATGCACTTTGTTGCACTAAATATTCGAATTGCTGTATATTTGAATCATCTCCTATATTAAAATTGTACCTAAAAATACGACTATTCACAAGTATATAAATGAATAATCATAGATTAACTCAATGTTTCTTTGGAGTTTCAAACATATGAAGAACTGTTTCTTCTTATTTTGGATTCGACAACAAACAAAAATATATTATTGGGTCTTCCAAGTGCTGTACGAAACCTCTTTCTGTATAACTAGCATCAATTTAATCAGAATTTAAAGTTATCGCGAAACCACCCCCTCAAGGTGCTCTGTGAAACAGATGTAAATACTCAAATAGAACCTGTGCTCAAACTCATAATCTATGTTCAACGAGTTGTAAGACCATTTGGATTTTTTTTTGTAAATTTTAGGTATTTTAATCGTCATCGTTAAGGATTGTATCTCCATTAATATTTATTTTTGCATCGAATTTGTTAAATTGGTGAACATGGTGAATACTAATCTGGCATAAAGTTCTTCATACAAGTTCTCTCTTTCGCTGGATATCCTAAGTAAAATTCTATAATTTTGTTTAATAGTATGATGAATTGACCTGCGAGAAATAAGAACTGTTTTTTTTTTTAATTTATCGTAAAATGTTTACCGTCGAAACTCCAACAACAATTCTATAAATCGTTCCTTTAATAAATATCAGAAACGTTAAATGAGTTTTTTATTAAATTCATGCCCAAATCAATTCGTAGAAATTATTTTATGTATGCAATATCTGTAAGAGTTACTTTTTATTAAACATATATAAAGTTGTCAAGCAAACATCCTTCAGGTTATTTTCACTTGGTATACAGTATACAAACAAACATAATAAGATAATTTTCTTGTATTCTTGTACTCAAATATTTAGTAACAATATATATGTGATGTGATGGATATAAAATGACTTCTCGTAGCTTTGCTTTTTCAAAGATCATTGTTTTGCGTTATTGTCTTGATACAAGACGGTTATCAAAATATATCTATTTTTAAGTCACAACACATCTTGTTGAACATTTATTTACAACGTAGATGGTTATAATTTTCTAAATATGAAAATTAATTTATCTTAAAATACAAAGGTTCTAAATAAAGACAACAGTAGTATAGCGGTGATAAAAAGTCATAAATCAATTGCGAGAAAACAAATTTGGGTTACCAACTTAATCTGAAGGAAACACATAAACTATAGGAGAAAACCAACAGGAACACTGTTCAAAGTGCAACACCAAAAAAAACCAGCAACCGTCAACATATTTAGAAACGACATATTTAATAACAACTGTCATAATCCTGCCTTAGTACAGGACATATTAAAAAGAAATGTTGGTTTGAAACTGGTTTAATGGCTAACCAAACCTATAGTTATTTTGTCTTAAGGTCCAGCAAATGATAAAAATTGTCTTATAAAGAGAAGTGGTATTTTATACTTCCGGAAACTATGCAAACAATTGGACTTTATAGATACATGAGTATATAGTTGAACACCATTCCTTCCTCTATTTCTTTGGTTAATGGCGGATAGTTTTTGAACTTTTAATCATATCTTTCCATTATTTGATATATTAAATAAACAGATTTAGTATGAGTGCCAGTGTGACTACTCTCCGTCCAAGTCACAATGTATCAAAAGCTAACAAACATAGCTTTTACACTGAGCTCAAACCGAACAGCAAGCTATGAGGGCCAAAAAAAGTAGTGTAAATCATTTCAAACAGTTCAACGAGAAACACTTACTAACCAAACTAACAAACAACAACCACTGGACAAGCTACTGACTAAGAACAGGTGCCTAAAGATGCCGCGGATTTGATCGTTTCAACAGGCGCTAACCTTCACATTAACCTGAGACATGGACAGTAGTAGTGCATTGACTTGACATATCAACGATATAAGGATGAGGCTTAGAAACGGGGAAATGTGAGGCTCTGCCGAGTTTTTTCCCCGTTGCAAACAAAAATATTAACAAGTGAAATATGTTTTTCTTCTTCTAAAAATTGCAAAAGAAATAAGTGTGAGTCGTTGGATACATTGGAAACAAGAACAGGTTGAATAGGTCGTATGAATAATTAATTATACTGTCGGCAATTTCTATTTTAATATTCATGAGGAAAAGTGATATCAGGTCAGTGACTGTATATGACATAGAAATATACGGCCAACGCATTTTGACTGCTCAAATAGAACGAGTGCAGTAAAAAGTACTGTAACATTGCAACATAAAATTAAACATTAATTAAAATGGCTTATCTCGAATAAAAAGACGTTTAAACAAATCAAGTAGGCATGTTAAGAACATATTTCAGTGCTTTTAAACATTCTATAATTACTAACTTTAATATTATGATCTTCTGAAAAGGGGACTAATACTATAATTTAACTATCAGTTGCTTTTTGAAAAGAATGTGTATTTGTTTTTATGAAGTTTATGAAAAAGTAAAACATCTGTTTTCTCTATTTGTCCTTTAAAAATAGAGAACCTGGTTATAATTATCCTTCCCATGGCATATTCATTAGATATTGAAGATCACAACACATTTACAATACATTTGAATTTTTTTTTTGCCTACACTTATATGGACTTCATGAGTTACACATTGCAACGAAACATCAAACTTGAAATTATCTCCCCTATAATACAATGTATATGAACAAAAACATTTGGAGACCTGATCGCAGCTGAAATGTTTGTATTTAGTGTTCAACAAGAATTTCTCACACACTAAGATAACAGCTAAATTGCCAGTGAAAAACATTGTGTACGTCTTGTTTTGGCACACAGACTGGAACAATATAAACATGCAGAATACAAAACTTGATGAACAATGTTCTTTGCATTATTAACCCAATGTTTATAACAATTTATTTCTCAATTTGAATATGTGTTTTTACTTTCGATAAATGTTTAACGAAATTTCAGATCATTCGAAACGAAAAAAATAAACCACCAGATTATGACTTAAATCGTTAGCATTTAGGATAATAAATTAATGTATATCCACCAACATCAGATTCTGTAGAGGAAGATGTATAATAGAGAACATGGTTTATATTCATCTTACATTATTTCGTGAAATAAGAAAACTTTCTCTCTTTCTTTCTATCCTTCTTCCAGATGAAACTAAGAAATGGTTTGACGTAGGGAAAGAAAACGTAATTGATTCGCTATAAGAAGGTGTACAGTTTAAATTCAAAATGATAACATTTCTATAAATCGTCCTTTCTAATGAGGAAACAAATATATGCACTGTGTATTATCACATTATAATTAGAGAATTATGCATTTTTTCATGAGATGATATATTCCATAACAAACAGTTACATACATGTTTTTTTAACATGGTCAATCATTTTTGTTGAATGTGCTATATGTATACAAAATTATGTCCAAGTAAAATTAATCGAGTTGACAGTTTGCAATCGTAGCAATCATAAGTAGTTACAACGTTACAACATTTATATTATACAAGTGAAACGTTATATTTACGTTTACCAATTTTTTTTTGCATGTGAGTATTCAGCTATTTAGCATTTTTAGTCTGTTTGGGAAACAATCTGTAACTTGTCATTGCACAAGGTCATGTTTTTCTCTGGCTATTTATGACGGCTTTACACAAAATCCATTGGATGTTGGATGTGTACGGATTGATAGTTCAGTCTTAGATGCATGATTTTTTTATTAGTTGTTAGTGGCTTTGAACTAGCTGTCAGATAACTGCGAGTACTCTCAGATCTGTTCGTTGTGTCTTTTTGTGTCGGAATGTATTAGTACCGGGCCACGTCCACTTGTATTTTTGTCCATCTGATGAGTTAAGCCTTTTTCAACTGATTTTTTTTAAAAAGTATTTGGGATTTAAAAAAAATGAAAACAAGAAGTTATTAGTTTAAATTGCCCATTAAGATGATATACTATTATCGAGTTGACATTTTTATTATTCCTTTGAATAAAATCTCATATCTTTTTAATGACAAAAGCTGTTCATTCTATTCAACATAGCAGGAACAAAAAGTCCTTAATTCTCAAAAAAATGTTACAAGGCAATGATATGGCTAAAGAATAAGACAGAAACATATATATATTCTTCTGTAATACTTTCATCATAATTAAACATTATTAGTTGTATGGCATTAACAAAAACAAAGATCCAATACAAGTTTGCTACTCTCTATGTCTTCCAGACAAAGGGACAATTGTAAAGTGTATGTTATACTTAAACTATATTACTGGTTTCACATTGAAAAACAAACACTCGTTACGTGCAAAAATTAAAGAAACTGTAAGTTGTATCGATGATGGTTTTATTAAATTATATCAGAATCTTAAACATAACCGTCCTTAGTACAATCGGTTTGCCATATTTCATGTTCCTTAATCATGTTAATTAAACGAACAGAAACACCTTTTTGCTACTTTTTGGCAAAGGCACTGACACTACCGCTACGTTAACTATGACTACAAAAATGTTTTTAGTCAAGACCAATAGTAGTTAAAAAAAATTCTAAATTCATTCCTTAGCCCTTGAATACATAAGATAAACGGCGGTTAACTTTTTTCTTAAGGATTTTAGACTTAGAAAAAATAACAGAACAAAGAAAAACATTGATCAGAAGCTAATGACAGCTTAGCTTAATTAATGTTTGTCAATAACCAGGCTACTGGACAGGTAGACATTTTTTTTTCTAGAAAAAGGAACCTTTAATTTATCTCTCATTTTACATCTCTTCCCAAGATTAAATATTTATAGAAACATCATTGTCAAATGTTTGTAGATTTATTAGACATCTTAAATTTGTTATTTCACGTATAGCAAAATTCCGGTATATTCCACAATAAACATCGTTACACAAATTTTAACATTCGGTAAATGAAAATAATCAGTACCAATTGTGTATAGTATCTTTAGTTAATCATCTCTAATTGTTTCTATCTTTGATATTGGTATACTTATAACTCACTTCTCACTCCTAACCATCATCTGAATGAGGTTGTCTTCATACGGATAATGCTGCAATTATGATACCACTTTATGCTATGAAATAGGCTGATACAACTGATTTATTAAGATACGAATTGTTGTTCATAGCCACTTATATAAACCTCGATATAAACGGTACCAGATGATACACTTTTACGACCAACAGACTAGATATATATTATTGAAATTTGTAGAAATGCTTTACTTCTTTCTACATTGAATATTCTGTATGACTTCCGGTAAATTGTTGATTCAGGTTCGAAAACTGAGAAATTTCCCTCCAGCTAGTCACTATCCTGTAATAATGAAACAAATAAAACTAAACGCAATAACTAGAAGTATACAATGTTCCTTAATTTTCATACAAAATAACATTAGTATTGAGCAAAGTGCATCTTTATTTCAATTAAGCAAATATCATCTTTATCTTACAACTGCACAAGGTGCATCTTTATTGAAAACAATGTGCATATTTAAGATCTTTAACCATAAAAGCAATGAAAAGGTGATTATCAATTATAAACAGCACAAAGTGCAACTATTATTTTCGAAACGCGCACCAGTTCCATCTCTTATTTACAAATTGCACAAGGTGGTTCAATTTTCATTTCATCAGCATGAAGTTCAGTTTACAGAATGTTTACATTACACATTATATACATTTTTTGTATCGTGCATTACGTGTTGTTTACATATTGTGATACGCTTATTGACCTCGTAGTGATAATATCACACACGATTGTAAAAATGTTCAATGAACCGAACAAAAGAATGATGATCAACATTTGAATTGAAAAAAGAGGACATAAATGTTGAATGAGTATTGAATCAAACCGCTGTCGATGGTCGAACCTTGTAGAAAGATATGTTTGATTCAACTTAATCCGAAAAATGCATTTAATGTATTTTCTGTGCTGTTCCAAACCATAGATGAAACTTGAAACTGAGTTAGAATAGTTATCATTCTTGTCCATCAATTATTGAAGAAAAATGTTAATATTTCTAATGTTCTGGGAGAATGTTTTTGTGGTTATGATCAGAACGTCAATCAAATTTAACATAAAAAAAGCTTTTTCTGCATATTACTTCGCCTCTTTTGATGCCTTAAAATAGTTTTCTTTTTTTTTGCACTTATCTACAAATGTTTATAAGATCTAAAACTTAACCCACTTTTTGGAAACACTTGTAGAAACAGTCAGATGATTTATTACATATGGTATATTTGAATATTTTAATTTCAGTAATGCAACCATTCATTTCAAATTGTAATTTTGTAATAGCTTTCAAAACAAATGATTATAATCTGTCATTATAAATATACTGTTGACGGTTTTTGATTCGAAGTGCTTAAAACTAATTTAGAAGGCTTTAATATTTATCAAAGGTACCAGGATTATGATTTTACTAGAACACACCCGCAAAATCGCGGAAATTTAAAGCTTGGTTGAAAGTATGTATACTGTTGTAGGGAGAAATTTTGTTAAAGATTTTGTGTCTGGAGAATTTCAGAAAAGGTTTCAAAATTCATATGTACTTGGAAACAGTTTCAGCCTTCTCCCTTGTTTCCAATTCCGTTATTTTTTTTCTGTTAAATTCCATTTATATTTTCACGTTTCTGTATACTATGAACATACGTACCCTATAAATAAAGTGTATTTGCTATTAACTATCAATTTCAAATTTCTTCTCATAGGCAATCACTTCTATATTATAGAGAGAGTCTCTATCAACCCGATTATTATTGTGCTGTCTCCGAGTACTCTTATGAAATTTATGTGCAAGTTTAAAACTGGAAGTCCTGTTGAAAGTATGTTATCTCTGTTTGGAAATTTTGTTGTAAAAAATTTTAAGACTGGAGAATTTAGGAAATGATATCAAAAGTCATATAGGTACATGGAGACAGGACAATATTTTGAATCCCTCTCTCTTTTTTTCAAAGTCAGTTATCATTTTGTTTTCTGTTATATTCCCTTTTTTTCGCGTTTCTGTATACTATGAACAGACACAAATAATACATTCAATGTCTCTGCTATGAACATACGTATCCATATTATAAATATTAAAGTGTATATAATATTCTTTTAACTATGAATTCCAAGTTTCTTTTCCATGACGATCACTGCTATATCATATACAGTGTCTATATATATCAAAGTAGTATTTAATCATAGTTTAAATTACTGTACATGCAGTTAAACACAAAAATGATTGTCCTGTCCCCGTCCGAGTACTTTAGAAAATTATGTGAAAGTTAAAACTGAGGTATAATAGTAGTGATTCTTACGACCTAAAAACCACAATATGGGTAACACTCTGATTGGCTTATTTTTTTCGTATTTTTGTTATAATCATACGATTGGTTCTCAATATTAAAACCGGTAGTCCTGTCTGACAGTAAAGTCGGTCTGATGACGGAATGAATATCTGGACGCCTTTATGTTCGTTTTTCTCCCAAAATAACCCAAACTGAAGAGTCATAAGAATGGATGACAAATGCGACTATGCATGGTACCTATAGGACACAGAGGCATGATGATCAATTTATTGTGGGAGGAAGAAAAGCGACACACAAAATGAGGTCTTCTCGTTTAATAGTATAAATACGCCAGACGCGCGTTCGTCTACATAAAGACTTATCAGCGACGTTCATATCAAAATAGTAATAAAAATAAACTACACGATTTTAACCGATGTGTTACAGCCTGATTTTTAACAATGCACGTATTTATACTATCATATCATATTCCTAGTGTTCATCAAGAGAGGGATTGAATACTTGTTTTAGTGGCTTGTGCTGACTTTGTCTTGCTGAAAAAAAGGTCATTTGTAAGCAAAGAATAAAACAGTTGTGTCCCAGCTTTTTAAAGACGCACGTCTAAGAACTATTTTGTTATGTGAAGTCGTCATTCCTTAGTTCAGATTCTCAAGCCATGAAAGAAGTCTCTTGTGTTTTAACCATCTCTATTTGGTCATTAGCATCTCAATTTTCAAAAACGACCAACTTTTCAAAATAGGTAAACAGATGAATTGACATTCATTTGCGTTAGGTCGATTTCTATCCGACGCATGTCAAATTGTATTGGAATCGAAATGTTACTTTATCATCCGATAGCAATCTGTCATTTTCATTTTCACACTAGTCAAGTCAACAGACTAGCAGTGGCCCAACGTTGGCAAATTGTCGGTCCGATGGTCGACCGTTGGTGTGGGTAGCACAACATTGGCCCAACGTTGGCAAATTGTTGGTCCGTTCGTGGCACGTTGGTGTTGGCTGCACAACATTGGCCCAACGTTGTCAAATTGTCTGTCCGTTGAGATGAATTATTATACATTTGTTAGTGATGGTTACACAACATTGGGCCAACGTTGGTATGATGATATTTACAAGACCATCCGTCGGTGTTGGCAATTTTTCTATGCCAACGTTGGCCCGTCGTTGCCCCAATGTTAGGTCAGAAAAGGTTGATGGCTTTGCTATATCCTTCCGAATCGTATTAGGGCTATTGTAGTCTAAGTTATTTCTCCATTCCCTGGGATATTTGGTTTATATCAACGATAAGAAAAAATGATCAGAAAAATTATATTTGTACATTTGTTAAAGTTTGTTGGGCCAATGTTGAAAATCTATTAAAAACTAACGTTGGTTGTTCCACGTAACACTGTACGTCACACTAAAACTGCCAATGTACATTTTTTTAATTATGGATTATAAGTGGTACATCGGATATCGGTTGGGTATACTTATTTTGATTACCCATAAAACAGCTAATTATTGCAATGTGGTGACTCGGTAAAATTATATTGTTTACAACTATTATTTATTATTTGTTTTTGTTGGTATTTAAAGTGTCATTAAAGTTACTTTTATTACTATTACCACTGCTACTTGTACTATTCACCGATTATAATCACTTTAAAAATTATTAATAATGAATTAGTATATATATAGTTGAGACGTAAGCAAAATATATATATACAGCTGTAACATTTTGATAAGGTTGAATACAAGTAACACGCTGGTCCAATGATAGTTGCTATGGTTATATTTATAAGTTTAATGGGATGGTCAGAATTGTGAACATTTCCCGCCTTGCAGAGCAGTAATACTACAGAAAAGAGAATTGTCTTCATGAAAAAAGAAAAGAAAACATGTGAGTTGTTAATTTCTACTTATTTCTAAACAATTATGATTTATACAAAATTGTTCTATTTTCGTTGTATGCGTAAAGTTAATATCGTACATTTTTTTGGTATGAAGTTTTCATGAGAGCGTGGTTATCAACGGGGTAAATTATACTTCAAGAATGAAGGAAGTAAAAGAAAACGTTTATGAAAGTTGAAATATAACCCAAAGTGATATATATTTTGAAAATAAACAGTTGTAAACTGATCATAACAACGTATTTTAAAATGATCAATATTACGAAATCATGATAATGTATAATTTGTAACGTTTGCAAATTGTACGTATATAGATATATACTTGTATATGCTTTTTCTCTTTCCGAATTATTAATTTGTAATAAAATAACGTTATACTAGTATCATAAAATTGATTAAGTTAAAACATCTTTTTTTTTTTACTAAATGCAGACCTTTTCTCTGAAACAATAAAAGACACAAATTGTTCAAAACTAATAAAAATTATCAGGAATGCGGAAAAAAAATTGTTATCGTTAATTAAGTTGTAAATTAACGTACGTGTAGTACAGATTGTCTATGAATCTTTTACATGCGTATTAAAAGTACACATCTCATATCTTTTCCAAATCCACAGTATAAACAAATATTATATCGATACAAAATTTGTGTAATTATATTGAGGTAGAATTATTTCTTAATATTTCAATAACTGACCAACATCTGGAATCTATATCGGAAATTGCAAATTATCAGACTCTAAACTTGACCTCTTGCTGTGTTCCGCTTTAAAGTCTGTTATACCGTATGTTTCATCCAGTACACGGTATTAAGACAGACAATAGAGGTAATTACTAACTGTGCATTAATACACATCTAAATTATTCTTTATATATTACGAAGATATAAAGTATGATCCAGAATTGTGAAATAATAATAATAAGGGTTTGTTTTATGATCATGTAAACAAAAATATTAACCAATTTAAATCTTTTTTTTAATTAATTGCTAGAAACATTAAAATAAGGAGATGTGGTATAATGATTGCCAATGAGACCAACTATCAACAAACAATGAATGAATACTTTCTGTTTTTCAAACCACTCATCGTCCTGAACATTCAATAAATTTCATGAAACTAAAAAAAAAAATCATGAGAATAAAAACAAATAGTTTGAAAGACAATGAGACTACTACATAAAAAAGACCGAATGACACTAGCAGCTATCGATAACTGTATGGCCTTCAACAATGAAAAAACCCACATTGCATATAGCAAGCTTTACAAGTCCTTATATCGGCATCAGTATTTTCCCCCTACTCATATATTTTATAATGGTGGTGCTTGAAAGATACCAAGAACAGGGTTAAAATGTCATATTATTACCTGTAGGTACGTTTATCTCTTACTTGTTGTTTGCAATTGTTTTTATTTTATTTTAAATCAAGCATCATATAATTATGTTGCAGATCAAACACCTAAGTACTTCTAGAGGAGATACGGTAAAGCAGAGTTTAAGAAGGATTATGGGCACAATCCTGGAAAACTTTATTGCCATGAAATTGAATTGGCTAGGGAGAGGGGACAAAACTGTTTTTCCCCGTATGATCCTAAGTAAGTATTACACTTTATGAGTTCTTTATGGCTAATTATGCCCATAAATCCTTCTAATACTAATGAATTTCTGACCATTAGACAAATAACCAATATTAAAAAAAAAAGAAATTTAATTTCATTTTGTATTGAATAGTGTTTAAAATATTTAGAATATGCAATAATTTATATTGCATATCTAGTAGGGAGATTGCGCTTGCATGAATTAGGCAAATACACAATTCAAGTTTACTTATAACTTTATTACAGAGTCGGTTAAAAAAACCGTAGCTGTAAAGAGTTTTCAGATAAGGAGATAGATGATGCAGCTCAAGATTGGCTGCGGTTTAGCCTTGACAAAGAAGGTGGCAGGAAACAGAGAAGGGCAAGAAAGAATAACATAAATAATAATGACACTGTTGAAATTCAAATTGAGGAGGACAATACTCGTGGTGACGACCAATGGTATCAAATTTAAAATAAATAAAGTTTCATCTTCTGAATTATTTAATTTTCATTCTGGATCTAGAACCAAAACAACTAAAATAACATCTAATAAAAAATTATTTGTATCAGCGACTTACCATAAGCCATACGTCATTTGTTCTGTTAAAGAAATAAATGAAATTGATATGAAAAAGAAGATGTGGCATGATTGCTAATGAGACAACTCTTTACAAGATACCAAATTACACAGAGTTTATCTGGTCGATCCATCAAAAATTGCTAAAGAAATGTCTTAGTGTCACACAATAAATGAAATTAAAGAGGCAAAATGCATGAAAAAAAACAAGGACAGTAACCACAACAACCACAATGGGTAATACAAAAGTACAGAATTGCTACCTTAAACTATGGCAGTTTGGAACACAAAAAAAATATCAAATATCATGTGCTCCGGAGTATTTATCATATCCAGCTCCTCATGCAGCATCCATTGTGATTTGGTTGATACAATGGACAACGTATTGCCAACATAAAAATGAGAAATATCTACCTTGAACCAACATAGTGCCAACACAGAAATAAGACATATATACGTTGGACCAACGTAGTGTCAACATAGGAAAAGATATTTCTACGTTGGACCAACGTTGTTCCAACATGGATTTCGTTTTTCATACATTGGGCCAACGTTGGCTCTATGTATGGCATATAACCGTACAACGTTGAGCCAACATGAAACCATCATGTTGGGCCAACGTTAAAATACAACAATGGGCCAATGCAATGATATACGTTGTGCAAATGTTGGGCCAACATACTCATGTTGTCTGGGAGTTGTCTTTTCCATAGTACCACAAAAGAGGAAAGATACAAAGGGGACATTCCAAAACAAAACAAAAATAGGAAAAAATGTTGGTGTTCGCTGCTGATTGTACCTACACGATGATGACAATTACACAATGCATTTTAGAATTTTTTTAGCAGTACAGAAAAATGAACATATAAATGTAATTTCATGCCAACATAAAATTATTCTGGCAAGATTCAGTGATATGGTCTATTTCAATGAATTTAAATAAGTGTCCCATATTTGTTAAACTCCCCTCCCTTATGGTAATCATTAAGGTTTATGACCCCTTCTGTAGCCATTTTTTTACGAATTTTTCCAACTTCAATTGTATCAAAACTGCAGATATAATGAATAATAGAGATAAGCCATTTAGTACATATACCAAGGGGAAACTTGATGGAAAGCATAAGTAATTACTGTTTCATTGCATTTACTAGAAAAAGAGTACTTTGTGGCAAATAAATCAAGATTTTTATAGAAAATCCACAGCCTTTAATACAGAGATTTTCGTTATAAAATTGTAAACATAGATTACTCACTGGCTTTTCTATGGTGTGCTAGTGTTCATTTTCTACAAAATGTTCTAACCAACCTGTAAATTCCAAAATACCTCGTGCTGAGTCACTTAAGTCGAGTGCACCCTAAAAGGTGTACTTGATTTGGTCCATATTTTTATTTGTTTTAACTAATAACTACATTTATAAACTTCTTTTAAGGAAATCAATGCTAGCACTGCAAGCACTTATCCTTTATCTATCAGTCATCAAATTGCCAAATATGAGAGTACAAGGATAAAGGCTGCGGATTTTCTATAAAATTTCCATATGTTTAACATTGAATCAATAGAAGGGTACATAATCCTTATTATAATTCCTTCTAATTTTGAACATGTATTTTTTCTTCTCGATTTAAAAAGGGAGGCAACGGATACGAGAAAGGGACATTTAACTCACAAGTCGAAAATAAAGTGACAGCACCATTGAAAAGTGACCAAATACAAACAACTGTATACAAAACACAGAAAACTGAAGACTGTCAATATGTTTTAAGTACCGTTGTAAAAAGTAAATCACAAAAGTACTAAACTCAGAGGAAAATTAAAAATGGGAAGTCCCTTATCAAATGGCAAAATCAAAAGCTCAAACACATCAAACTAATGGATTACAACAGACATATTCCTGACTTTTGTACAGACATTTTCTGAGGTAGAAAATGTTGGATTAAATCTGGTTTTATATGTTAGCCTAGGTAAACCTCTCATTAGTAAGTGTTTAAGTACAAACCTTTTCATCTTGTTGTTCTTTAAATAATAATGACTGGAAATAGTCCTCCCTGCTTGTAACTGTCTGTGAATAAAATAAATAAGATATTACACATTATCATAAACATATGAACATATTTTTGAAGGTACACTTATCACATCCTTCTGGATAGATATACAGCTATATTTTTGATTTGTAGAAGAAAAATTCTTATACATGTATATCATTCTCTTTGTCGGGTTTTTTTGTCCCTTTGACATATTCCCCATTTCCATCCACAATGCTATCGTATATAATTTAGACTTACCACGAATAAATGTGTGGGTGTGTGTATGTTCAATATTTTATTTCACAGTAAGTGTTCTGTATAATTTCTTAATATATTTCCTATTTGAAAAATCTAAGTGTTGTTAGTAAGTACTAAGGGGTTGGAGTTGCTTCTTAGTTTACTTCTTGAATTAAAATCATACAATTTGATCATATTATAAGAGTATGTGATCTTTATTTTCAGATGTCTATTCTGTCCTACCATATATCGGGTAATCATTTGTACTTTTAGCAAATAGTATTTGTACAGCACAGAAATGAGCAATGAGCAGTTGGTCATTCAAAAATTCTAGCATGGAACTCATATAATGCAAACTTATGTGGAAATGGTCTATCCTAACCCGAATAAAAAAAAGAAAGAGGGTTTAGTGGCCTTTGTTAGTCTGGCAGGATTTTTAATTCTTGTTTTTTTTTGTTTTTTTTTAAATGTTTTTTTTGTTTTTTTTATATATTTCGGACTGTAGTATGACGTCCATAATCGCTGAACTAGTGTATATTTTTGTTTAGAAGCCAGAAAAAACACGCTACCGGATGTGGACGTTTCTCGTTCCATTAGTGGTATATTCGGCTGTTATCTGCTCTTTGGTCGTGTTGTCTTTTTGACACATTCCCTATTTCCATTCTCAATATAAACTTATGTTTAACTCATAAAATGAATTGTGATAAAAACAATGTATTATTTTATTGCTTTTATTTTAACCATATCGATATCTTTTAAATGATTTAGTAGTTATCTCAATTGAAATGAAGGTTAGCGAACAATTTGTTTCAGAATTGTCTGTTTCGGAGATCATCAGTTTTTTTTTCTTGTATTACTTCACAATCGGTATATTTAACATCTTACCAAGAAGAATGTTGTTAATTTCTGTGTAATTTTGTCTCTTGTGAAGAGTTGTCTAATTGGCAATCTTATCATATCTTCTTTTATATATTCCTATAGTTATTTAACATGAAGCAGTATATAAGCTGATCTTTGTTCTATACTTTACAAGAAGAAGTTTCTATATATGTTTTAGTTTAAGATATAAATCATTGTATTAGCCAAGTGAGAGGATTTATCTTAATAGTTACACCTTTCTTAAGAAGCAAATGTTTTGATATGCTACTCAAATTGTATTTCTATAGTTTTTTTCTTTTTAACCTGATAGAAAATTGTGGTTGACTTGTTGTTGGCTTTTTTTTCATGTGAAAAAAACTAGTTGCAAAGCTGCCCACCGATTTGCCAGCATGTAGCATTGTTTTTTTGTTGTTGTTATAATTTTTTTCTATTTATGAGATCAATGAATTTTATTAGGAGAGCAGCACAAAAAATAGTTTTTTACTAAATATAATGTTTATACTTTATGTTCGTAACCTACTGCACATTTGTTTTCACGCTCACGGACTAGCAAGGGAACCAGCTTCAATCTTTCTAATGAATTTATCAGAACTGTTGCCTCTAATTTGACACTTTTTGAGCAAAATGATAAGAGATGTTGGTTTTCTATAGTTTACATTAGCTCTATTTATACTTGCAATAACATTTTACAAAGGGTTCTTGTATAGTTATTCTTATTCTTGAATTTGTAGTATTTTATAACAACAAACAAAACTGATGATCATCAAAAACGTTAACATAAAATACAGTGGCTATAGAAGCTCCATATTCTGCAGTAAATAAACAAAAAAATATATTGGCTCTAGTTATATATGTTTTTATGACTGATAAGCATCATAAAATATAAATAGTAAAACCTTGTATTATCCAACCAGGATATATCCGCGTTTATTTGGTGCAGGGCTAAATAAATCATTGCACAACCTTTCACACGTCATCCAAACAGCCTAGGACAGTGCATTATATTTCAGTTTAAGAATGAATTTCATATTGTTCTTACATCAAGCAACTCACATTTAAAACCAAATATTTGGACAAAGAAAAATAGAAGGAAATCATATAAATAAGCGTCTACCACAATTTTTGGAAAACCATTTTGCTCAAAATCCTTGACAGCAACCTGACAGTTACATGTATATGCAGAATAGACTACAACAAAACAATGACAACAACAAACTCATTATTTGCAAGACGAGATATGAACAATAACTTTTAATCGAATACAAAATACTTGATCATTCAGTTCCTTACTAAAGTACAAAAGCCAGTTAACAAAATTTTCTTAAATTAGATGTTTATTTTTCAAGGAGCACAAAAAAGCTTTAAGTTTCTTTGGTTTTTTTTTTTTATTTATTTAAAAAGGATAATAATCATTTGTTGGACCCTTTAAAGTAAAAAAAAGATGATTGTCTTTTTCTGAAAAAGAATAAAAAAAATAGAATATTTTTTGTTTATGTATGAAAAGAATAAATGTTATTTTCATATTTTATGGTAACACACTAAATATATCACGGTGATTCTTTTACAGGCTTAACTCTTATGTCTAGATAATCGGAAACTTATTTGAAACTCATTTACTACATTTGTGACTCAGGTAGAACAATTTGTAGATTTAATTGTTACAATGAAATTTTAGGTATTTTTTCAAGAATATCTAATTTGTTCAATTTTCAATTTTTAGGCACGGTATTCTTTTGAATAGGATTTGTGTATGGTTAAAATTATATACAGTGATATGAAATAAAGTGTTGGAACTCCTAACTGCAGATTGTTGAATTTACAGCATTGTTTAAATGAAATGGAAAGATAAACTTTTATTTTGTATATCCTAGTTGTTGAGTAGCAATTGCAAATTACAATATTCTTTTTTATATATTACAAAAAGAAAGAACTGATATAAAACTAGAATGAAATGTTTCATTTTTCAAAATAAAGTGTTGTTTTCCCCCACAAAGTAAGTGCCAGATTGATCAAATTGAGTCGAAAACAGTATTCTTATTTCTATGAAATATATTCCTTTCCTTAATTATTTTCAGTAATAACTTATAGCTTTTTTGGAGAAAAGATAGAATACAATTTTATAAACTCTCTGTACTACAAACATAATAACAAAGTACAGGAGCATAGTGTTTTTTATACGATATAAATATTAGCACAGTCATATAATAAGATGTATATATATTTGTGGAACCCTCTGAATACAAATACTATTTCTGACATTCACAAGTATTTTTATTATTGTTACAGTGTATTAGTTTGTAATTTTAAAAAAAGGGAGACAAATACAATTGATTACCTCCCCTTTGCTTATTTAGCCCACATGTAAGTATTTTCATTCGTAAAAGTTATAGCAAGAGCCAGAAAAATATAATTCTCCTTTGACAAACTCAGTTTTTTGATTGAGTTAAGTCTGCCAATTGATATTTTATCGTATGTTTTTCTATGTTGTGATGTTATGCTATTGTTTCAGAAAAAGGGAGAAGGTTTGGATCCATTAAAACGTTTAATCCCGCTGCAAATGTTTGCACCTGTCCAAAGTCAGGAATCTGATGTACAGTAGTTGTCGTTTGTTTATGTAATATATACGTTTTTCTCGTTTCTCGTTTTGTTTATATAGACTAGACCGTTGGTTTTCCCGTTTGAATGGTTTTATACTAGTAATGTTGGGGCCCTTTATAGCTTGTTGTTCGGTGTGAGCTAAGGCTCCATGTTGAAGGCCGTACTTTAACCTATAATGGTTTACTTTTTTAAATTGTTATTTGGATGGAGAGTTGTCTCATTGGCACTCACACCACATCTGCTTTTATCTATTATAGATAATATTCCTCCTGGAAAAAATCAAAATAAGTTTTGTAAATGTAGACTTAGAGTACAGAAATATGCTAGTAATATTGCCTCTAAATCTGAATTAGGAAGATTTCCCCTTTATTGTTTCATTGCCACACAGTCACTTTTGTATGTAGACCGACTTTTGAGTGAAAATTCTGATTTACTTAAAGAGTGTCACCCTTTTAAAGTCACTTAAGAATCAGAGTATAGACTCATGGTACTCATATGTAAATCATTTTAAGTCCGATAATAATATTTGCAACCCAAAGATAAAATTTAAAACAAAATCAAAAACTGTAAAAAATACTATAAAAATGAATTTTAGCCAAGATATAAAGACATATATGACAATTAGATATCATCTCTCGACCAAAGTAGCAAATTTCTTTTGTTTAAAAATTATAAACAAGAATTTATTTGAAATACCTTAATATTGATACAAGAAAACTTGTATGGAAATTTAGAATTAGTGACCTTTCTCTGGCCATTGAAACTTGAAGATATAAAAATATTACTCACCCGCAAAGACTTCGTAATAATAAGTGCAGCGTTCCGGATGATAAATCCTATTTCTTTTTATTATGTAAAATAAATGATAATTTAAGTCATGTCTTTTTTAACGATTTAGAAACTCAATATAACGATTTTTCTTATTATATACTGCAATATATCCGAAGTCCAACCACTAGTCAGCAAGTGAAATATTAAGGCTCCTTCATTTAAGTCTATGGAACTGAGGACATGGGGCACTTGAGGTCATTTGTTGTGTAATGTGTTTAATGTTTTGTTTTGTTTTATTTTAAGGTAGCACTACAGTCTAGCAGTAATTTTTTTAAGATTTTTATTTTTCACATAAATTTGAAGTAAGTATTATTCTGCTAAGTTTGTAAAAATCCAAAAATCATTATCATATCACAACAGGGAGTAAATTGACAATGAACTTATATAAATAAAAGCACATGGTAATTAATCTAAATATATAGGCATTTAGGAGGGGCTAATATGTCAATCATCTGTTGATGCCAGTGTCCAGCTGTTAATCATTGACCACAAGATAAATAGTGTGGTCTTATCTCATTGTATCATGTGTATTGCAACAAAAGTAATTTATATAACTAATAAGTAAACAGAGAAAAGGGAAAAAAATATTAAATAGGAGAAAATCTAAAGGGAAAAAAATCTAACCAAAATGAACAAAACTATATATATAAGGATAAGAGTGTGAAAGTCTCCTCGAAAGCCTCTGACCATAAACTTTAAACTTTCAAGGTTCTTACTACATTCAAGAAGAATATGTCTCTGAATGTGTCTTCTGTTAGGAGTTTTATGCACTTTTACCTTTTACTTTTTTGGAACATGTCTTTATTGCATAATTTTGATGTTCTAGCTAATTTCATAGTATATTTCTTTTTAAAATACAAATGAAAATAATTCTTTATAGTGATAATAGTGATGTTAAATATTGATTATATGCAGCTGGTCATTCCTGTTATTCTCTTATCTTAGACTGTCTTGATAAAGGCGGAGCTTTGTCTTTATTTAATTACTACATCACAGATGATGGTCAAATCTGTGACGGCAAACTCCAGCCAAATGCCAAGTTCGTGTTGGTCAGTGCACATATAATTCAAAATTTACAGTATTAGAGCATCAAAGACACAAAGTGTGTCGTTATATTGAGAAAATAATGGTGTCAGAACACTCCTGGGGTGTTCTCAGTGGAACTTTTGTATTAATGATGCATTTATAGGGGTTTTAAGGGGAAAATTCGGTTATTAGGTCATTTCTCAGAACATTTTTTCATGAGAATTGTTAGCAAAAAATGAAAATAGAAACTTCATGGGTACCCCTTTTGGTTTGACTTTGATATATGTGATTTAAGGGAGTATACTGTGTTCCAGTTTTTGGATTATTTTTTTCTAAATGAATTTATAGGTGTCCAAAGATGAAAGGTGAAATGAGGTTTGGCACCCAGCAGTTAAACCAATATATATTCTTACTGGAGGCATATATAAAAAATCTGAGACAGTGTTTCGTATATAGTTTATGGTTGATTAAAGTGATGAAAACAAATTGTTACTACCATTTGACCTGAATGTGCCATTTTCATCAAAGACCATTTTTTTGGCAATTTAGGAGCTATAATTTGAGATTAATCATAACAAAAAATAAATTTATCTACAGATTAAGAAGAATCAATATTTCAGCTTTAAAATGAGTTAAAGATTTTAAAAATCCATTGAGTAGTTTTGGAGAAAATAATCTTTAAAGACTGTTGGTTGGAGTCAGAAAATTCTGACTGTAGTGCTCCCTTAATGTAAAATTCATCATAATATTGTTGTTATTACATGTAATTGCTATGTCTTTGACCCTCTTATGGATATACTTTGTGCTTTATAAAGTTGTATATGTCACTATATACACATTTGAATTGATGTTTTACTTGAAATGCGTACTTATAATATTGATATTAATAATGCTAATGGAGTTTTATGTTAAAGTTGTATATTATTCTTTTATCAAGCTCATAAAAAAATCAATTTTCTGTCTATCTTTTATACGAATTGTTATAAGCATTTAGCTCCAAACCTTCTTTTCTATTTGTCCTTAAGTTATGATAATCTGGTTACAGTCCTCCCTATTTGTAAATGTCTGCGGTTAAAATAAATAAAATTTTACTCTTTCTAATAAATATATGAACAAATTTTGTAGATACACTTATCACTTCTCTTAAGATAAATACAAAGCTATTTTGTTGATTTGAAGAAGAAAAATCAAAACTTATTGATATATAATTAGAATGACCATAAAATGTTTGCATGTGTGTACGTTCAATATTGTTATCTCAGTAAGTTTTCTATATAATTTCTTGACAGATTTCTTCTTTGCACTAATTTAATTTTTGTTTGTATGCACTAAGGGATTAGGTTGCTTCTTATTTTTCTATTTCTTTTTTAGTTAAAGGCGTATAATAGAGCTGATTTGTCCTTGATATATGTATGTCACCTTATTTTCAGTTGTCATTTTTATCTTACCATATAGCAGGTAATTACTAGTACATTTTGTAGACAGTATTATCACGACAATAAAATGAGCACTATTTAGAGCAGTTGATGTATCTGCATCTCTAGCAAGGAACTCATATAAGTGGAGATGAAAAATTATGTTGAAATGATATCTCCAAACCTGAAAAAAAGATAACGTTTTGTAGATTAAACTTATATAAAAAATAAATTGTAAATAATATTTCATTGTTTTCATTTGAATCATGATCTTACGCACTAAGCATTTTGTGGTTATCTCAATATCAAGAAGATTAGGCAAAAACCTGTTATGGTGTGTCTGTTTCTGTAATCCTCAGATTGAAATTTTCGTATTACTTCAAACTCGGAAAATTCACATCTTACCTATATTATAACTCTTATGATGGTTGTTTTTTATATGTAGCATAGTGTATGCTGATCTTTATTTTTAAACTTTACAAGAAGGTGTTTTGATATAGGTTATTAGTATCAGATCATGGTATATAAGAAGTGAGAGGACTCTTTAAATAGTAACCTCTCTCTTTAGTTTTGTTATCGAATGAGTTGCAAATGTTTTGCTATGCTATTCAAGTTCCAACTTTACAGTTTTATCTTTTTTACCTGATAGAGTATTGTTGTCTTGTTGATGACCTTAAATATAAATAAAAAACAGGTTGCATTGCTGCCCATCGATTTGTTAAGATGCAGGTTTCCTAAGGTAAGGGTTTCGTGTTTTTGGTATCCTTTTGTTTGTATCTCTGAGATCAACGAAAAGAAGTATTTTTCTTGAAATCAAACATTCGTTCTAAACTAAACAACATTTTATTTAGTAGTTTTTAAGTAGGTTGATTTAGTTTTCTTTTACATTGGAGTCAAAACAGTTCACAACTCTGTGGAAAAGTTAAAAAAAATGGAAATATAAAAATACTGCAAACCTGTAATGTGAAGTGTGTTAAAGGCAATCTTCCTTGGTATCATTTTCTCAGATTTATTTCTTTTGAAATATTCTTGTCCGTCTATAAACCAGGCATTTTACTAAGTCAAGCCTTTCTTGTTGAAGATGATGTATTCATCAACACCTAAAAAAAACAGAATGTGAGGATTATGATTGATGATATAATGATGAAATTTCTTGAAAATGTTTCAGTATGAACCTTTCATTATATTATCTTCTCTTTAAATATGTAATAGTTACTTTTATATGTAGTTGCTAAACAAGTAGGACTACTAATCTCTCTTTAGATGTAAGGAGAGTAACACATAAAATGGTCTGTTACTCAGTGCATATTGCTTATATTTTATCTTCTTAACTTACTGCTCATGTACTTTTTAATCTCACGGCTCAGCTAGCGAAGTAGCTTCAATCTTCCTAATTGTTTTATAAAATTTTAACAAAGGTAAACAACTATTGCCTCTAATTTGAAACTTTTGGAGCAACATAAAACATGCAATAAAGGTTAGGAAAGGGTTCCTGTGTTTTTTGTTTCATTACATTTCTAAAATTTCATAATAACAGACAAAATGAATGGTAATGAAATAAGTTAACATAAAAAACAAAAGCCATGGAAGCTCGATAATCTGCAGTAAATAAAAAAAAAAATGGATCTGCAGATAATATACTGAGTTGTTTCTTCGTCTAAGAATTGATAAGCATTCTTCTGTATAAAAATAAAACCTTGCATTATTTAACCTGGAAACCCTTTTTTTTTTTAAATTTTGAACACAATATTTTATGCAGAGCTAAATAAATCATTGTGCAACCTTTCACACTTCATCCACCCGTCCTTGACATTTCAGTAGATTTCAGTTTTGGAACGAACTTCATATATTTTTAAATCAAGAAGCTCATATTAGAGACAAAATATCTAGAAACAGAAGGAAAAAACCGATTAAAGAATCAAATTATTACAGAATTACTGGATATTTACACAGCAATTTTGAACTTTCAACTAATATGGTAAGTACAATTAAAAGCTATCATTCATGTGACAATAAATTACCCGACAAATTTTTCACACCCCATTCCTTATGCAGGTCAAAACGGTTCTATGTCCTAATTTAATTAAAAATTGCATGTTAAGTGGAAAGAGACAACATAGCCAGTTGCAAATAGTACATATTGAAAGTACCATTTTTGAATGAAAGGAAGCTTTTCTTTTATGCTATATGCATGATATGAATTAGTCTGTCAATAACTGGAACATGGAGCAAAAATGATAAAAAAAACGCAAATAAAGTCTGAAAATCTAATATTCAAAATGACATCTCCCGCCGTCTTTTTTTGTTGTTGTTTTTTGTCAGCCATTTTGTATTTTCGAATGACCTATGCCCACAAAAATACAAAATATCATATTTTAGACAAAGCAATTCCCAATAGGTTGTGAACGAAAACAAAAGCCTATTATGATTGTATTAGTGAGCAACAAAGTATGATTTGAAGGCTAAATATTCAATTACGGGATGAAGAATATTACGAAAGGGGTTTCAAACATCTTTTTTGGGCTATATATCCTTTAAAACTATAAATAGCATTTAGAATTAGATTCTGCCATTTTTTTTGTATTTAAAGCAAATCCAAGTCTGCAATAAAAAAAAATCCTAAGTGTGAATAACTGGTAAAAAATTATTTAAACATAGAACCAGTGCAAAATAGGACGTGTTAGGTACGTTTAGTAGTAGTTTCAACGCATGCCAATCAACTTTTTTTCTTTAACAGTTGATAACGTTCATGTGAATTATTTTAGAAAAAAATGATTGAATAAATATCAAATACAAATGAAATTATGTTTCAAAAAAGACGACTGAATTTAAATGAATTAAATTTCTGCATATGGCAAGAACAGTATATTTTATTTTAATATGAAAGCTGTTTCATTGGCAATCATACCACATGTATTGGATTAGATTCATATGTAATACACCACTCTTTTTAAATTTTATGAAAAATTGTTTTGATCGATTTACTTCTTCCTTACAATGTTCTTTATGACTTCTGATAAATTGTTGGTTCAAGTTTGCAAACTGAGGTATCACTCCTCTTAGTTACTATCCTGTAATAATGAAACAAAAATAAAACTAAATGCAATTGCTAGGAGTAAACCATGTTCCGTAATTTTCATACAATGTCCTTAATATTGTGCAAAGAGCATCTTTATTTCAAATTAGCAAACATCATTTTATTTTACAACAGCACAAGGTGCATCTTTATCTAATAACTGCACACGTTGCAGTTTTATTCTTAAACCACAAAAGGTGATTGTTAATTATTTTAAAATATCACAAAAGCAGCTTTTATTTTCAAAACGCAAAAGTTACATCTCTTGTTCCCTTATTTACAAATCGTACAAGGTGCTTCAGTTTCCATATCATCAGCAAGAAGCATAATTTAAAAAAATTATTAAGATTACTCATAATACACACATTATTTGAAGCAAAAGTTGAATCTCGAATTATCAATAACTAGTAATGTAAACCAATGTAGACGTATCGTGCATTATGTAATGTTTACTTTTTGTGGTTATTGATTTCGTAGTAATAATATCACACCCAATAGTAAAGATGTTCATTGAACCGTACAAAAGAATGTGTGATCTCCTTGGATCAACAATCAACTTTAAACATAAGGACAGTAATGATGAAAGAAGGTAAAACGAAACCGCTGTCGTTGGTTGAACCTGATGTTCTGGATATACATTTTTGTGGTGATAACCAGAAAGTAAATCTAATTTAAACATGAAAATTACCCATGTAAAATATATATATTTCTAATGTACCGGGTGAATATTTTTGTGATGTAATTCAGAAAGACAATCAAAAGTAAACATGAAAAATGCCTTTTTCTGCATATTGCTCAGTCTCTTTTAACGCAATCGAATTTAATACGCAAGAAGAAATGCGCGTCTGGCGTATTAAATTTTAAGCATGTACCTTTGATAACTATTATATTCTCTACTTTTGCACATATTTATTAATGTTCTTTAGATCTAAAACTTATCTCTCTTTTTGGAACTACTTTTAGACACTGTTAGAGGATTTATCAAAAATGTTTTATTTGAAACTTCAGTTTAATGCAACCATTCATATTTTTTATTCTGTAATAGCTTTCAAAACAAATGTTGAATTTTAAAAGCTGATCTGTTACAATAAAAAAAAATACTGATGAAGGACTTGAAAAAGGGAACACTTTAAAGTGCCTAAAACTAATTCAGAAGGCTTTAAATTATGTTCCAAAAACCCTACATGATCTCACTTAATTTGATACAGTCTGAATTTTAAAAATGCACGTACTCCGTGTACTTATACTTTGTCTCGCTTAATGTATGTCCTTTGCAAGCATAGAATCGAACAGTGTACTAAGAACATTTCATGTTTCTGGTGAGTTTGAATCTAGTGTATACACGAATCCTTACCCCAAATACTTGCAAGAAGACATTGAGAAATAAATAACTATTAGTCGCTAAAACAGTTTGTCCTCAAAGAGTTAAATGAAAATGTTATAACAAAAATATCAAACTTTAAGACAAATTCAAAAGTGGAACTCCTTAAAAAGTGACCAAATCTTTACGCCGTATCGTTTCATAATCTACGAGTACGAGCATACCTTCTTAGTTTATCACTTTTCGCTCTTTAATAATGACACTATCCACAGACATTTTCGACATCGGGAGTAGGATATTTGTAAAAAAAGTCTTGAAGACCTTTCATTTAATATGCGACAACACCAGCTTCTAGAAAAAATAGTTTTTGCACTTAATAACCCCATTCAACTCTTTTTTTTTTACCAAATTTGGTAGACAAGATTTTGATATTTAGAACTTCTTCAAGGTCACAATGAATAATCAAATTTATGATGCAAAAATAAACTGGAGCACCGGAAGTCGTACATATGGGACACCACCATTCAACTTTCAAATGTCACACGATCAAGGTAATAGTACACTTTGGATGTCAAGGTAAAATGTCAGAATGACATTGATATTGACCTCATATTCATGGTCTTCTAATACTGATCATTGTTGCAGATTGTAGTAGGTTATTATGTGTAACCTTTTCAAAGATATACACAAAATAATATACTATTGAAAAATATCTTTTCGTAACGTTTCAACGAATGGTTGGGCAGTTTTGAGCCTAACATATAAAATGTAGAGCTCTTTGAGAAAATCATTTTATACACTGTACATATGCAGAAACCCCTTATCGTTTCCTCAATATGTTAACTTGAAGTTTTCAGCGTAAAAAATGGCTTTCGGTGACTTTTTATCATTTAAAAGATTACCGTATTATTAATTTTAAGATTAATTATCACCATGCAATGGATTGTGCTACTGACGATCGAAATGACGGTATGTAGATTTATCGTCGTGCTGTAAAAACTCCGACAGTTTTTTCTTATCTAATATTAACGCAACTCAGAAATATTTGTTTCCGGTAAAGCTCCTAGGATTAGCCATGGGGCTCAAAAAACGTCAAAAAGATTAATTGAAATTTAAAATTTCTTCTTATATTATGTATTTCAATAATTTTATGAATTAAGAAATCCCAAAATATACAATGCAGTAATAAAATTATTCGAAAATATTATATTATATATTTCATAATAATGTAATGATAAGGATATGTCATGATATTATGCAATTTCCTATTTGCCTCGACTGTCTTTTGATGCTCTTCATCGCAAAGTTCCACCGAGGCTTTCAGCACGATGCATAAAGAAAGCGTATATAACATACGATTGGTTATTTATTCCCTTTGAATCAAAATCCTTTCCCTACGTGTGGTCAATGAAATACAACGTACGCGTATTAGTATAGAGCGCATAGTAAAAACTAGTAATAAAAGTCCATTATAAACCAATGAAACACCTTAACACAACACGAGGGCACACACAACTCCAAAAAGAATGCCCGTAGCTACTGAAAGCAGGCTCTTAATGCCAAAAAGAGAATAACGAATGATGTTATCGATATTTGATGTTTTCTTGATATTGTCAGAGGCGGATTCAAAATTGTGTTAAAGGGGGAGTAATTGCCAAAAAAAAAAAAAATTAAAAAAAAAAAAAAAATAGTCGAAAATGTTTTTGGATTATTGTATGCCTTAGAGTATGAAATATTTTCTTATTATAAAGGGAATCGGGGTGTAAGCTGAATATGCAGCTGGTTATGCGATGCCAAATTGATTAGAAATATCAACTTAGAACATTCAAATGGAATGAGTAACTTCGAGAGTCAATGTATTATTATTCCCACATTTTAGACCATATTTGACGATTTTATAACCAATTCAAGTCAAACAATTAATGACGAAAAGGATGGTTTTAAATTGTGTGCACTAGATCAATAAAGAAGATTAAAATTGGAGTTAGGTTTGTGTTATATGATAGATGCTTTGCTGCAAAATCCAACAAGTACAAATGCAGCTCGATGTTTCAGATCCTTCTATTTCAGTAACAGTCTCTTTGACCTTCGACCAACGGACTTTACTGACAGTTTTAGTATTTTGATAAATACAAATGCGTTACGACCTAGCATCTCTGTATTGGCATTGGTTTGGATTCGAGGGCTGTTGCATATTGAACAATACCGACAACATCAAATAAATACTAGAACATCCCAGATGTTATACTGTATCTTATAATCGATCAGTAAACTTACCATGATTATTTGGAAATTTTTACGTATTTATCCATTTGAAAAACAAATAAAAGTCGATTTGGTTATTTCAACATAAAATTTTCACGGCCATTATTGGCAATTTTCATTTAGAATGTTGATAAACTGCCAAATTATACATAGACCACAAACACTATTATTAAAGTCATATTATACAGTTCTTTCATATTGATGTTTTCTACCACTATAGAATTGTTTTGCAAAGAAAACAGTATGCTCTGCCCTATCAGTTTATCAGATTGTATAGTTTTATAGACACTGTCTTTAATAAACAGGTAGTCAAAAAAATAAATAAACCTTAAAATAGTTTCATAATCAATTATAAAGATAAAGTCATAGTAAACATAGTTCTATTATATTACTGTTTATAACCCGTATTTTCTATTCTTTTGCACATACTAGGTAAGCTATGCTCTGTCGGTAATCAAATAATAGTAATTATTAACTTTGTTGACTATAGCCAAATAAGTCAATTTTAAATCGATCATAATAAAGCTAAAGTGTAGTTGTTTTGTTAAGTACGGTCAATTTTAGGAAGAGTACATGTATCTTTTTGCCAATTTATTCCAATATAAAAAAAATCAATAAATAAAGCATATCATATTTGGAACGATTCGAAGTTATATAGATGATTTACTTTTTTATTAAATTTGAAGCAAAAATTACGAAAGAGGTTTTTATTCTACTTTCTTCGAGTGTGAATGTGAGGGTTTTAACTAAACATAAGAAAAGAAAACTAACTTTTGAAGAGTAAAATATTATTAGAAGTATAAAGGAGACAAGGCTGCCTTTACTTTTTTTTTTAATACAGAGTCAATTGTACCAATTTAGCCCAAAAAAAAGAAGAAAAATAAAGGATTTTACACTAGTATGAAGCCATCCGGCATTAATATACATGCGAAAAAACTGCGATAGTTTTCATTAGGTGTCTTTTTATTGATAAAATGTTGCTGGAAACTATAAACTTGTTATGATATAATTTCATTTTGCCAGATTTATTCACATAGAAAATAGTTATGAAATGTATCAGCTTATAATTTGATACGCCAGACACGCGTTTCGTCTACATAAGACTCATCACTGAATATCAAAATAGTTAGAAAGTCATATACATTTAAAGTTGAAGAGCATTGAGGACCAAATGCTCCCCCAAAAATGTGCCAGATACAGCTACGGTAATTTATCCTAGGGAAAATTCTTAGTATTTTGAATAATTCATACTTTTGTAAACAGTTAATTTATAAAAATGACCATACAATTGATATTCATGTAAACACCGAAGTGCTGACTTCTTGGATGGTGATACCATCGGGACGAAACGTCCCCCAGCATAGGCATCGGTCAAGGGGTGTACATAGTTATCAATGGTACCAGGCTTATTATTTGAAACGCAAAACTCTCCTTTTGTCTACATAAGAAAACATAGTTATTGTCGGGGCTAATTTCTGCTATCGTATACAGAAACAATACAACCATACAGTTCAACGTTTACTTCATATATTTGAGCTGCTAAGGCTACGTCCCACTCTGACGTCAACCATAGATACAAAACGGTAAAACGCGACGTCTCAACTCCCTCGGTATTCTTAACATTCTCCGGGCCTCGAAAAGTAAATATTAAATTAAATTACAATAAAGAAAAATTTAATTAAAATTACTGTCTCTCAAACTCAAAACTTAAACTTAAACTTTAGCACAGTCAGTAGCTTCCAGATAACTACATAAGTGTCCTCACACACAACAGTATATTGCTGGGTCTTCCAAGTGCTCAAAGAAACCTCTTTCTAAATTATTAACATCTATTTTATCAGCAATCAAAGACGGGCTTCAAAGTTATTGTGAAACTGCCTATTCTAGAGGGGGCTTGAATCAGATGTGGATACTTAAAAATTCCAAAGATCTTTTAGAGTACATACAATCTAACTGTCTTTCATCTTGTAACAGTATTAAAACATTTGACTTTTCTACTCTTTACACTAGTATTCCACATTCCAAACTAAGAGACAAATTGAAAGAGTTGGTATTGCTTTGCTTTATAAAAAAAGAATGGCCAACGTAGATAAAAGTATCTTGTCTTAGGGAGGGATAAATCCTACTTTGTAAAGGACCACTCTGATTCAAACAAAAAATTCTCTGAAACTGATATTATCAAGATGCTTGATTTCTTGATTGACAACATATTTGTTACGTTCGGAGAACGTGTTTCTAAATAGACTGTCGGCATTCCAATGGGAACAAACTGTGTCCCTCTACTTGCCGACTTGTTTCTTTATTATTATAAGGCTGACTTCAAGCAGGAACTTCTTAGGAAGAAAGATAAGAAGTTAGTAATATCCTTTAACTCTACCTTCCGCTATATAGATGATGTTTTTTCACTAAATAATTCAAAATTTGGTGACTATGTGGAACGCATCTATCCCATCGAGCTAGAGATAAAGGATACCACAGATACAGTTAAGTCGGCCTCATATCTTGACTTACATCTAGAAATTGACAATGATGGTCGGTTGAAAACAAAACTTCACGACAAAAGAGATGATTTCAGCTTTCCAATTGTGAACTTTCCATTTCTAAGTAGCAACATTCCAGCCGCACCTGCATACGGGATATATATCCCCAATTGATACTATATTCCCGTGTTTGCATTTCCTATCATGATTTTTTTGATAGAGGGTTGCTGCTCACAAGGAAGCTATTACACCAAGAGTTCAAATGGTGAAGTTGAAATCATCGCCATTACGAGTTGGTTGACCGTTATGGAATAACCGTTTCACAAATGATTCTTGTGGAATTCACACAATGACGTCAAATACTCTGTTTTCCATCGGTTCCAGAATTGTTGTAAGAGTAATGATTGTCTTTGAACATGTTTGATAAACTTTGTTTTGTTCATAAATGTCTCATTAATCATGTTAATTTCACGAATATCCATGTACGGTGATGTATTTATCCTACGTCCATATAGAAGATGAACTGGAGTAAGTGGTTGAAGATCCTCAGGGTCTAAAGACACATATGTTAAGGGTCGATCATTTAGGATGGATTCTATCTCTGTAACGATTGTCTGAAGAGTCTCTAAATTTACAAGTGATTTTCCTAGTAGTTTTTTCAAACGTTTTCGTCATTCCAATAAGACGCTCCAACCATCCACCAAACCATGGAGCACGTTTAGGGATGAAAAACCTGTCGATTCCTTGTGCTGATAATGTCTCTTTTAACTGTTTTGAATTACAAAGTTGTTTGATGTCTTCTGTAGCGGATACAAAAGTAGAACCATTGTCTGTCATAACTACTTGCGATAAAGATTTTCTGCTTGAAAAGCGCCGAAATGCTTGTAAAAATGTTTCTTCTGACAAATTTGTAACGACTTCAAGATGTATCGCTTTAGTAGAGGCGCAAGTGAATAATATCTGTAGACTTTCTTTATGACAGTTTCGTTATCTTTTACTTATAATGCGCCTTTGAAATCTATCCCTGAAGCTGTAAAAGGGTCAGCTTCTTGTAGACGAATCTTAGGCAATGCGGCGGATCCGGTGCTGCATATGGTTGTCAAACAACCTTTCTAACAGTAACACATTTCCTGAGTGTTTTTCGAACAAACTGTTGTATTGCGGGTATCCAAAAACTTTGTCTCAAATGTACGATGATGGCATTTACTCCGGAATGACAAATTCTTTCATGGGTATCTAATACAATAAGTTTAGAAATTGTATGGTCGTTAGGTAAAATATACGGAAATTTTGTGGACTCCGATAAGGGCGCATTCTGAATTCTTCCTCCACATCTGATGATGTTCCTATCGTAAAAAAAATCTTAATTGTCTGATTCTTGGTAAACTGTTCCGTGTGTTACTTTTATACTTCAATGCGTTATATTCCGTAGCAAAATTTTGAATCCATACCTCAACAGATTTGGAGAGTTCACTTGGTTTTAAATGTTCTAGTGTCCTTAAACTCTTTTTAATTCTACAGTTTTCTATTAACCGTAGTACATATGATACGTAACAGTTTCTGGTACGACGAATAACGTTCAATATCTATAATAAAGTTAATTCCAAGTTGACAAATCGAATCGTCCTTTGGTTGGCTAGTACATGTACTGTAATTTACTGTTAGCAAAACTAATAATTACGTGTCGATTGGTGTTGATTTTGGGTACTAGTAAGTTGAACTGTCTGATAACCAATGCGGACCTTTAATCTACAATGTGCTGTTTGTGTATATCTCGGCCGTTATCTCTCGTGTTACTAGATCAGCTGGGTTATCGCTTGTAGGACAATACTTCCATTCCCATGATTTTGTCAATTCGTTTATTTCATTCACACGATTTTGTATGAAACACTTAATGTCTTTGTTGACTTAAGCCAGTGTAAAATAATCTGACTATCCCACCAAAAAGTGATGTTTTCGCACTCCAACGTTGATTGAAGGTGTTAAATAAGCGTGCTCCGATTCCGGTTACCATTAATTCAAGTTGTGGGAATGTAAGTTCCTTTAATGGTTCTACTCTTGACTTTGCCATTACAAGTGCTATCTCATGTCCGTTACATATATATCCTACCGCACCATATGCCTTTGTACTTGCGTCAACAAATATGTGAATACTGTGATTTGTTGATCCTGTAGTCTCAGTGAAATAATATCGAGAAAATACTGTTTGCAGTCTCAATATTCTCGCGTATACCGATCCATTGGTTACATAGGTCTCCTTCTATTAAACTGTCCCATTTTAATCCAGGCTTCCATATTTCTTGCAACAAAATTTTAACCATAATTGTCACTGGACTCAGTATTCCTACACTACAAACCAGTAAAAGTCTGAAATGGCCTATATCTGTACTCGACTGTACTGATTTGTACTCAACCAGTCTAAATTGGCCTAAATTTAACTCGATATTACTCGACCTCAATCTTAACCATACTCGACTGTACTGATTTGTACTTGACCCTTATCTTTGCTATTGAAAAAAAGTCTGAACTATTACTCGACTAGTCTGAAACAGTCTTAACCCATTCTCGACCTGTACTCGACCAATACTCGACCAGTTCTCGACCTATGTTTTCAGTCTGAACCATACTCGACCAAAGGTCTGAAACCAAACTCGACCAAAGTCTGAACAATACTCGACCAGTCTGAACCATACTTGAGAAATTAACCTTTACTTTTTTTATGTTATCTGTTTATATAACTATCTTTTTAACTGACATGACAACAGCCACAATAAAGTAAAGATATATTTACAGATTTATCAAATCGAGATAGTCAAATTATCTAATGTTAAAGTCTGAGTCTTGTAAAAAAAAGATTTTCTTTTACCTGAAAAACACAACTGTTCATCAGTAAACTGAGGGTAATAAAACCTTATAAAGGTGCTTCTTGTTTGCCATGTGTTTTTTTTAACAAAACTTTAATTCACCTAAATTCTTAAATAAAAGCTACATAGATTTCATGGCTACATACAATAGTTATATAACTATCTTTTTAACTGATATAACAACAGCCAACACAATCACTAAAATTATTTAACCTTATATCAGAAATGTATCTATTCTTATTATAATTTGGCATATATGTATATATATATTTATATCTAAAAGGGATAAAAAAAAGTAAAGAAATGATTAAAATTGTTCTTCTGATCAGGGGTACACTATAAAGTAATACCTCCTGCTTGGGGCACACTCATTAAAAAAAGCACACCTGGTCAAAGAGTAATAAATTTTAAATGACATCCTTTGAAAATTAAATAACATCCTGTAAAACTTTAATCACAAGGCATTTTTTATTCATTAGAAAAATAATAGACAAGTTTAAAATAAAAAAGGATTTTCGTTTTACCTGTAAAACACACCTGTACTGAGGTAATTAAACCATGTCTTTAATTATGACAAAACTTAATTAATCAACCTAAAGTTTTACTGCAACTTTGGAACACAATTCCTTTTTTAAAAGGTTATCAAGAATTGCTATGGAAATTCTATAATATTTAATCCTTGTGTTACAAAACAAAGGTGTCATTTTTAAAATTTATTAAGTTGCTTTATATACAATGTATAAAAAAAATGTTCACTGCGTTATTAACTAAACTCGACTGACACCATAAATTTATTCTAGGCATAAGTTAGTGTTGAAAATTTTCCAGTAAACATAAAATATATCTGAAACTTGAGACTACTATATGTTATAGTAGTCTCAGCTAAAACATTCAAAAAATGTTGAATACCATTTAAGATATTTGAATAATGGTCGAAAGTTCTAGTATTGTTGATGTACATAATGCAATGTGAACATGATCATGTATATAAAAATTTATTTAACCGAAAACTTAATTCATTACATGATATTTTTTAAATCCGACCAGACATCACTTCCTTTGATAATCTTGTTTTTATTTTTATTTTAGAGGTGATAAACATTGTGGAAATACATGCAACTGTTGTTAAAAATAGTTCCTAACTTGATGAAATACAATATATAGATTAAGAAATAGGTTTAGGTTGGTTTAAGACTTGGTCGAGTATAGTTCAGAAAACAGTCGAGTAATATCGAGTAAATTTCAGACCAATTCAGACTGTTCGAGTAAAAATCAGTACAGTCGAGTACATATATAGACCATTTCAGACTTTTGTTGGTTTGTAGTGCTAGCGGATCGTAAATTCCTGACGAATATCTCAATATTTCACGTTTGGTTACAAGTTTTGTCGTTATTTCTTCCTTGTGTGGATAGAAAAGATAATCTGTGTGACTACACCATCTCATTCCCAATACTTTCGTGTCTGTGTCCGTGTCTAAAATATTCTGAGATACTGCTTGCTGTCGTACCTTTATGCTGTTTGAATTCCAAGACCTCAAAATAAATCCTGCCTAACTCATCATTTCATTTGCTTGCTAAAAATAGTTTAAAGTGTCATTCTCTCTGTCAATGCTAGTCAAAATGTTATCCACATATAAATCCCGTTCAAGCATTTTTGCAGCATTACTGTTGGTTTGCTGTAAATGTTTTAACAGGGTACGCTCAAGATAAATGGTGAGCAAGTTGCTACAAATAATACCACTTTAAATCTATACGTCATTAACGGACTAGTTACATCTGAACGGTTACTTAACCATAGAAATCGGGTTACATCTCGGTTGTCTTTGTTGAGTCCTACATGTAAAAAAGCCTTCTCAATATCGGTCGGTAGGGATAGCATAACGATGAAGTCTAAATCCTACCAAGATCTTTGATAAGTCGTTAACTCTGGAGGAGTCTTCAATAGGCAATCATTCAGACTAGGTTGATTGTGATACATCTTACAACTGCAGTCATACACTATGTGTATTGGTGTTTTACTGGAATCTTTCTTGACAACGGCATGGTTTGGTATATGATGTACCTTGTTAATTGTCGATTCTGATTCATCAACCCTTTCAATAAATCCGCGACGTTCCTGTTCCTTTATAATATCTCCGTATTTCTTTAGCATGGTCGCATCTTTGCCTATTCTTCTGATAACGTTTCCGTTCTCCTTTTTGCGACATCATCATTTGACTGTAATTCTTCGTAATTTTGTTTCCATGGTAATTTCGCCGAATACTTATCTCCTACAAATTCAATAGACAACTTTCGAGTTCGATGCATTTCCGTCAAATACTCTGGTTTTAGTGAACATCATTCGTGCGTTTAGGGGCATCGTCACTTCTGTTGTAATGTTGAGCTAGTGGTTGGAAAACTATAATACTATATTGCACGAATTATTCGGCAAATTAAATTCTCATAATTGACAATCAGCACTGCTGGCATTAGGGAATTGTGATTAAGTACTTACAAAACAAACATTGTTTCTAGTTTATCCTTCAAAATGACGATCACTAAGACGCTTGATGAACGTTAATAGTGCAGGGATACAGGCGATCCCTCTTTCTGGTAAATGACGTCATAAAGGCGCGCATAATTGACGAGTTTTTTCCGGTCACGGATGAACTCGAAAGTGGTCTATTGATGACTCCTGATAGTCTTTCACATAAGTTGTCTCTTTCACTTGATTTTTGGATGAATATATGCCTATCGATACAAGTTTCCAGAACGCTTCCAAGTTAAATTCTTCTGATTTTTGCGAAGCTAGTAAGTTAAAGATGCCAGCTGTCGTAGTCGAATGTGCTATACCTGACTGTAAGGGTCATTATAGCAAATACCCAAGCTTTGATCTTACCGCGGTCGGTCCATCTCCTCGTATAACCTCGTCTTCAATAAAATCCCAATAATAGTCGACACCAATAAGTAAAGAAATTTCAAAAGAATCTTCTTTGGTAACTGAATAAGCGAGTCTCAATCCGTTTAGATAGTTCATATCTCTGTTTACGTAGCACATCTGATTCTGAAGTGGGATTACTGTTGTAGGTACAATTTGAACTTTAATTGGAAATTTACGCCTATTTCCTGTTTCAATGTATACGGTGGATTTACATAGTTCTCTCGTGCTAGTGTTGTCCTTTCCAAATGCCGATAGGTGTACAACTTCAGTTTTCAAATTTATTGTTTTCGCTAGATCATCTGTTAAAAAATATTTTGTGCACCCTCATCAAAAAAAATATTCGTATCCATACATATACTACCTGACCATACAGGAGCTACAATCGTCTTCAATAGCACAGTTGTGCGCATCTGTGTCGATGAATGTAAATGTTCGTATCTTCCTTGTTTTCAGTAGTATTGATGAGACTTACAGATATAGATTGATTCTGACTTTGATTATTCTGTATATCTGGGTTGCTTGCAGTTTCCCTGTTACCATGGTTACTTACATTACATAAGCTGGAATGGTGTCTCTTATTACAGTGTCTACACGTTCTTTTTTATTTACACTCCTTAGCATGATGATTCCCTAAACAATTAAAGCACAAATTGTCTCGTTTGACTATAGATATGCGGGCTTTAGGATCACTAACCTTGGTACAGTATGTTGGCGCATGTATGTCTTTACAAAAAACACATGGTTTCTCCTTAATATTCCGGGGCTGGCTTTTCTTCGCGTAGTGTGTTTCCTTGTGGTGAATTATTTCCTGTGTGAAATGTACTTATGGATTAGTTTGGTCTATAGAATCAAGATAAGTAACTGTATTTTGTCCTGCCTCCATGATTGGAATTTTGTTTAGTATACTCTTCCTCAAATCTTTCAAATTCCAACTTGACGGTCCGTGTTCTCTTGCAAGGTTTTGGCGTATTTCTGCGGGCAACTTGTTCAGAATAACCGGTACAAGTAGTGAACCATAGGCATCATCAGTCTGTCCGAGGGACTCTAGACCTCGTACGTAAGTTTCGGTGTTATAATAATTGCGGAGGCTTACTAAAGTATAAATCGTCGGCGAAATCTCAAGTAGAGTTTGCATGTATGTTTGTATTATTGTATGTATCTGTCCATACCTCTCTTGTAACAACGAAATAGCTATGCCGTAGTTTGTGTTTTTCATAGCAAAACCTGATATGGTCTGAAACGCTTTGCCTTGTAGGAGTGACTTTAAGTAATTAAACTTTTGTACGTCGCTGAGTGTTGGATTTGTATGAATAGATGTCTCATATGAATCCCAAAAGGAAAGCCAATGTAGAATATTCCCTTTAAAAGTAGGCAAGTTCAACTTTGGTAATTTGTGGTACTGATTATTTGCGCCGGAAGACGAATGTAAACTTGGTATGTGCATAGACGGGTTCATAGTAGGAATAATCTCTGATATAGCAGGGTTAGTAGTATAAAACGATGCTGCATTCGATTGTACATGATATGTCGACGTGAAACAATTGGCGTGCGGGTTCAATTGCGAGGAGTCGCTTGCGGGTACAATATTTGCTGTAGGTGAAATCAAGGTATGCATGGGTGTATCAGAGGGAAGTACATTACTAGCATGAAAATCGGTAGTATTGACAGGTAAATTATGACTTGTTGACTGAGAGGGTTTAATGAGTTATCTAATTTGACAGATTTTTGAATCTTAATCGAACATGTACTCATCTATTTGCTGAATTTCATCCACCACGTCTTCATCCGAGCTTGCGTTCATAATTTTATCATTTAGATCTTTAAGAATGTCCTTTTTCTATAACACGGAATCTAAGATAGCTGTGACGTCCTCAATTTCTATTTCGGAAGTGTCTCTTATGTCTCCAAAATTCTTCCAAAGTCTTATAATTGCTCCTTTATGTCCGGAACGAATGGCTTTCAGCTTTGTATCCATTTTCCCTTTTGGTAACGGCACCATAAATGTTAGGGCTAATTTCTACTATCGTATACAGAAACAGTACAACCATACAGTTTAACGTTTACTTCATATATATGAGCTGCTAAGGCTACGTTCCACACTGACGTCAAACACAGATACAAAACGGTAAAATGCGACGTCTTAACTCCCGCGGTATTCTCAACAGTTATTCTAAATATCTAATAGATAGATATCTTATGTGAGGCCTGCGTCTACAATCTAATATAGAAAGTATATAAAGAATAGTTGCATACATTCATTATATTGGGTAATTGGTGAACAGTTGGTCCATTGGAAAAAAAATATTACTTCTATAGTAACGTGAACAAAATATTATTCAGGTGTGTCTCAATAACATGACAATACCAAAAGGTTAGAAAATGCTACAAAGGTAATAAAAAGCTGTGAGTCTAATAAAAAAAAGTTTGTAAAACAATTGTCATACACCTTTGAGCAACACTAACACACTCAAGTAGGGATTAACTCAAGGAATACGTATTGAGAGATGTTTCTGATCCACAAGTAGAACCCGCCTAGTTACTTTTTGCATGTAGAAATCAAACCCTTATCATATCAGTTATTTTTAACATACCTGACATACCGAATTGAAATTAAATTATGTAAGATACTCTTTTTTTTCTATCGGATTTTGTTCTGGTTTGACAACAATTTTGAGTACAATTAGCTCTAGAAAGATTTGAGAAAAATTACACTTACATAATCAACGCGCGTCCCATGATTTAATTGATAGATAATGAGCGTCTTCATCTTGATTAGACGTTCTAGATTGTTATCTTTGCTATAGATTTATTATGGTCTTGATAAGTGTATTCTAGGAGCTGAAGTTGTGAATCTTTTCTTTTCTTTTTTTCCCTTGTACTAATAAAAATGATTAATGTACGGTTACGAAGACATACTTTTCTTAACATATAATTTATGTTGGTTATTTCATGAAATGGTTAAGAAATGTTATTATAGCTACAAATGGATCAATACAATTGACTTAAAACATCACTGTTGATATATCGTTATCTAGGTACTATTCGTATTCTTCTACCTCCGCTAAAAATATAAGTATCAGAGATTTTAAACGCGTTAATGTTTTGCGAAAAAAACACAACTGTTTATTGCATTATTCAAGTAGTAATTCAAAAGCTTCAATTCCTTGAGCTCTTTTATAGGGATTACCTGCTAACAAATTTTTAATCACTTAATATTATAAAGTGATGATTTGCTTAGTTTTAAAAACGAAAGTCGACTTTTATTTATTATATCTTTTTCTAACATGGTTTAAAATTTTAGTTTTGGAAAAAAATTACTTTTAATTTAAAATTCTTTTTTCCCCAGCATTTAGCTCGTTAAATGGCATAATTTCTGCTTAAAAATATCGAGGATGGCATTATTAAATTCAAATTGATTTCAATGTCTTGCTTTTAAACAAATTTTTGATATGTATTACAATCTTTGACCTCTTGTCAGAAAATATCTACAATGAGAACTTTCCTGAACACCATAAGAGTAAAAAGGACACTATAGCTGTGCATATATACATGCTTTTTTTGGCTATAAGCATTTGAAAAACATTATTTTAAAGTAGTCTTTGTCAAATTGTATTTGTTTCAAATGTGTAAGAATAAAGAGATGTGATATAATTGCCATTAAAGTTCCAATGACGTTAGCAATTATAGGAGATCATTTTTGGACCTTAGACTAAATGGTTTTTATCATGATAATTCTACACTATTACCTAAGGGCACACGATAGAGTTTTGATCTCAGAGTGATTTTTTTATGAAATGTCCCATACAAGCTATTTTTCACCCATGCAATTCAAATATGTAATAAAAATACCTTCACATGCTACTTGAAAATATAAATGGGGTCGAATATTTTTTTATTCGGCATTTCTATCCTTCTGATTTATTTCAAAAGATAAACACCAGCGGATTGTTGGAAAATCTTTTTTACGTTAGTATGCCCTAAATTTGTATAAGAATTCTTTAAAATATTTTTTTCAAAGTTTCAAGGTTTTAGAAACAAACGACATTTTTTTCTGTATATCTAACTAATTCCAAAACAAAATTCATTGGTTACTTTTTAAAATGTACAAATAATCTTCATGGCTAATCAAATCTTATGTCAATTTGAAAAAAGACGGGTCCAAGAAATCGTTTTCAAGTTAAATCAATCTGAATGATAAAATCAATAAAAAAATGCATATTTTCCAGACATGTCACATATTATTCCAATGGGAACAAACTGTGCCCCTCTACTCGCCGACTTGTTTCTTTATTATTATGAGGCTGACTTCATGCAGGAACTTCTTATGAAGAAAGACAAGAAGTTAGCAATATCCTTTAACTCTACTTTCCGCTATATAGATGATGTTCTTTCACTAAACAATTCAAAATTTGGTGACTATGTGGAACGCATCTATCCAATCGAACTAGAGATAAAGGATACTACAGATACAATTAAGTCGGCTTCATATCTTGACTTACATCTAGAAATTGACAATGAGGGTCGGTTGAAAACAAAACTTTACGACAAAAGAGATGATTTCAGCTTTCCAATTGTAAACTTTCCATTTCTAAGTAGCAACATTCCAGCAGCACCTGCATACGGGGTATATATCTCCCAATTGATACGATATTCCCGTGCTTGCATTTCCTATCATGATTTTCTTGATAGAGGTTTGCTGCTCACAAGGAAACTATTAAACCAAGAGTTCCAAATAGTGAAGTTGAAATCATCCCTTCGTAAATTTTACGGACGCCATCACGAGTTGGTTGACCGTTATGGAATAACCGTTTCACAAATGATATCGGATATGTTCCTTACGTCGTAACTACAATCCCCTTCCCTTTCATGAATATGTCCTACCGAATTAGACTTTTTACCGGATTTGTAATCACATAAGCAACACAACGGGTGCCACATGTGGAGCAGGATCTGCTTACCCTTCCGGAGCACCTGAGATCACCCCTAGTTTTTGGTGGGGTTCGTGTTGTTTATTCTTTAGTTTTCTATGTTGTGTCGTGTGTACTATTGTTTTTCTGTTTGTCTTTTTCATTTTTAACCATGGAGTTGTCAGTTTGTTTTAGATTTATGAGTTTGACTGTCCCTTTGGTATCTTTCGTCCCTCTTAGAAATTTTTTTTTTTTTTTTTTTCAGGCTGAAGTTTTGTATTTAGGAAACAACTGTAACTGTATCATCTGTCTGACATATGGAGCTATTCGTTTAGGAAATACAAGACCAATAACAGATATACGTTTAGGAAACACCAGACCATTAACAGATATTCGTTTAGGAAATACAGGAACAATAACTGATATTATTCTTATTTCTGGAAATGTAGAAATTCCTATCGAATTCTTTTTGAGGAGATTTATCAATCAGTAACAACTTAATTTATAGATATAAGGATGGCACTGTTAAACGGATTAGGATGCATTGTGTTGTCACTACATGCTTTAGTGCAAAGGAAAAGTAAATGTTAAAAGAACTTTAAAAACTGGGAGGACTGTTCTTCTTATGAATTCATATAAATAGTGTGGTAAAGACCACTTTTTCGACAATCAAATTTAAACTTGAAAATCAATTTTTGCATATCCTTAACCTCTTTAATGCCTTCAAATTTCATTCTATGCTTTTGCAAACGTTTATTAAGATAAAAAATCTATATTTTTTTTTGAAACCACTGATTTATGATACAATTTATATGTTTCATTTAAAACTGCAGTAATACAACCATTCATTTTTTAATTCTGTAATTGTCTTTAAAATAAATAATGAATAGTTTTTTAGGTTGATCTTAGATTATTCAAATAAACTTATGGTGGTTCGTAAGTAAATGGAATAATAAAACCATATTTTGCAGTGCTGAAAACTAATTCAGAAGACTGGTTCTGAACTGAGATTTACTGTGCGTATCGTTGTGTGTGTTTTTTCTACATTGGCTAGAGGTATAGGGGAAAGGTTGAGATCTAAAAAAAAAAACATGTTTAACCCCGTCGCATTTGTAGGACATAATCAAACAGTGTATCCGGGACACAAAGTAAAAAGACAATTCGTCGTTGTACTGCTTCTATGAGTTATTTTTTGTTGTTTGTAGTCATGATTCCTTGGTCCACATCGTTAGATAAAGCTACAAAAAAGTCCCCAGTAGTACACCCTTCTTTGCCACCACCCTTTTGTAAGGCTTGTTAAATGTAAATCTGCAACAAGCTCTGACTACAAAAGTTCGAAGTTTTGAAACATCTTCAACACTGTCAACAAGAGGATCGTCCAGATATTCGTGAACGATATCCCAACCTTGACTATCTGCAATCTTAAAATTTTATAACGATTGTTCAAATTCAGTCCTGAAAATAGACTAGTAATCAACTGCATGGTTGTGCGACTCTGATTTATGCAAAGTTTTAGTCCTTCTCGAATTTGAATTGTGGTCAGTGTTGCCATTGAACTGCTTCTTAGTAACCTCATGTTTAAAGTCAAAAGGCGAAGACTGTAAAACAAGACTTAAAGAGGCTTGTCCTGGTGGCAGTGGATGACTTATGATAATATGTGCTTATTACATTGTACTAGTGTCTTCATACTGGTCCATTCAACAAAATATATTGAATTATAGAATTTTTGTTTACATGTAAGCTATGTTTCAGAACATTTTTTAGAAGTTGTTAATTACAAAAATATAACATAGATAAGTTGTTTGCTGCATCAGAAATTTTCCATATACCTATGTCTATGATTGGTTTGATTAAGCCATACCTGGACACTTTTACATACTTTAGTTTGAATAGAATGTGCTTGTGTGTTTGATTTAATCTGTATAACTATACATATAAGGTTATAATAAATGCTTATATTCAGCTATTTTATAGTTATTAACAGTGATTTTTCCAGGACATGCAGCCAAAAGGGACACCTGCTGATATTGACACAAGATCGAAACCAGAAATACAATATAAAAAAATGGGCACCTCATATGACCAATCAAAGATCTTTCCTCAAGAACAGATGTTAACCAAGAAACGACACACGAACAAATGTGTTTATATGGTATGAAAATGTGTACATACAGTCTTTAATAATAATGAAATGGTACACATATAAATTTTGCGTTAGGTGCGGAATGAATACTAGCATTTAAAAAGTCGGAATGCGAGTACATATGTTCAAACTCTTTTAGATCATTTTTTAGTAGCAATAAACAAAAGAACTATGTCAATTGGACATGCTTTGATACTATTTATGCACTTGAATTTTTACTTGATAACATTTTTGTTCGCTTTGGAGATTCCGTATATCGTCAAGTTATTGGAATCCCAATGGGGACTAACTGTGCACCACTTATTGCGGACCTGTTTTTGTATTGTTATGAGTTACAATGTATGACTAAAATTAGCAAAGACCCATCAAAACAACATTTGATACAAAAATTTAACAATACTTTTAGATATTTGGATGATATATTGGCTCTAAATAATGACGACTTCAGTATGTATACTAAAGAAATTTATCCTGTAGAACTTACTTTAAATAAAGCTAATGATAACAATGACCACTGCCCTTTCCTCGATCTTGATATCTATATCATAAACGGGAAGCTTAATACAAAAATTTATGATAAAAGAGATGATTTTTCATTTCCTATTGTTAATTATCCATTTTTAGATGGTGACGTTCCCTTGTCACCATCTTATGGTGTTTATATATCTCAACTTGTACGATTCGCTCGTGTATGTAACAATGTATTAGATTTTAGCGAGAGAAATTTATGTATTACTGAAAAATTATTACACCAGGGTTTTCGATATCACAAACTGGTCAAAACATTTACTAAATTTTATCACCGGTATAAGGAAATAATTCGTAAATATAACTCAACATGCAGACATCTTATACGTTCAGGTATTTCACATCCAAAATTTTATGGAAATATTCTTTATAAAGCACAAAAATGTCAGTATTCTCCTCAGAAACTAACAAAACCTTTAAATAGACTTATTAAAAGGGGATATAGTTACGATACTGTTGTCAGGTCATTAAAGATTGCATATTTTGGCTTTAACATTGATTCACTGATAGGGTCTTTGCATCAGAACTAAACACATTTATTTCTAAAAAAACAGTTATTGGCATGACACGGGTTATGTTCTTCTCATATATTTTATGATAGTATGATACTAAACCCCTAAAGGGAGGGATTGTACCTGATATTCATATGATGAAGACATAATCTTTCAATCAGTTTAATTGAGGTCTGGAGCTGGCATGTCAGTTAACTGCTAGTAGTCTGTTGTTATTTATGTATTATTGTCATTTTATTTATTTTCTTTTGTTACATCTTTTGACATCGGACTCGGACTTCTCTTGAACTGAATTTTAATGTGCGTATTGTTATTCTTTTTCTTTTCTACATTGGCTAGAGGTATAGGGGGAGGGTTGAGATCTCATAAACATGTTTAACCCCGCCGCAATTTTGCGCCTGTCCCAAGTCAGGAGCCTCTGGCCTTTGTTAGTCTTGTATGATTTTAAATTTTAGTTTTTTGTGTATAATTCGGAGTTTAGTATGACGTCCATTATCACTGTACTATTATGCATATTTTAGGGGCCAGCTGAAGGACACCTACGGGTGCGGGAATTCTCGCTACATTGAAGACCCATTGGTTGCCTTCGGCTGTTGTTTGCTCTATGGTCGGGTGGTTGTCGCTTTGACATATTCACCATTTCCTTTCTCAATTTTAGTACATATATGTATATATATATATATATGCGTATCTTTAACGGGGTACGAGACAGCATACATATCAATATACCCGAGTTATGACAATATTAAGGTACGAATTGATTCGAAAAATCAATAGTACCACGTGTATGTTTGTCAGCATCATCAGAACAAGGACAAGGCTACGTGGTTAGTACATTTGGTGTAATCCACAATTTTCTTTGGAAAATGCCTATAACATTAGTGATTGCTAGTCGTTCAAAATGTCAACATAATGAGAAGGAAAGGCTATAAGAGCTAGATACGGTTGCATGAGCTTCTGGTATAATGGCGGCACACTGTTTGCACGCCAACAAGAGTGTGAAAATTGTGTCCGAAGACAACAAGTATGGAGTTATTGTCACTTTAACAATCAATGATTACACTTCTAACGTTCACGATTTAGCGTTACCCAACAGGACATTCCCTCATATTATAATTATCAGTCCTCCATAGCCCATATGCATAATCATTAACAAAACATTTATTCAGTCATTAAATGCAGAATTAATGGTATATTTATATCATGGTTTCATTACAAGCAGACCATATGTGATTGTAGTGGTCAGGTTTTCATAATTTCAGAGATCTTTCAAATACCATAGAATTCATAATTGTCAAACAATGACTAATTTCAATGAGTTGGAAAAAACCATGTCAATCAAATAAAATTGAGAATGGAAATGGGGAATGTGTCAAAGAGACAACAACACGACCAAATAAAAAACAACAGCAGAAGGTCATCAACAGGTCTTCAATGTAGCGAGAAATTCCCGCACCCGGAGGCGTCCTTCAGCTGGCCCCTAAACAAATATATACTAGTTCAGTGATAATGAACGCCATACTAATTTCCAAATTGTACACAAGAAACTAATATCAAAATAATACAAGACTAACAAAGGACAGAGGCTCCTGACTTGGGACAGGCGCAAAAATGCGGCGGGGTTAAACATGTTTGTGAGATCTCAACCCTCCCCCTATACCTCTAACCAATGTAGAAAAATAAACGCATAACAATACGCACATTAAAATTCAGTTCAAGAGAAGTCCGAGTCTGATGTCAGAAGATGTAACCAAAGAAAATAAACAAAATGACAATAATACATAAATAACGACAGACTACTGGCAGTTAACTGACATGCCAGCTCCAGACTTCAATTAAACTGACTGAAAGATTATGATTTCATCATATGAACATCAGGCACAATCCTTCCCGTTAGGGGTTTAGTATCATACCATCATAACATATATGAGAAGAACATAACCCGTGTCATGCCAACAACTGTTTTTAGAATAAATGTCTTTAGTTCCGACGCAAAGACCTTATCAGTGACTCAATATTAACGCCAAAATATGCAATCTTTAATGACTCGACAACAGTATCGTAATTATATCCCTTCTTAATCAGTCTATTTAAAGGTTTTGTAAGTTTCTGAGGTGAATACTGACACCTTTGTGCTTTATAAAGAATATTTCCATAAAAAATTGGATGTGAAATACCTGAACGTATAAAAAGTCTGCATGTTGAGCTATATTTACGAATGATGTCTTTATACCGATGATAAAATTTAGTAAAAGTTTTGACTAGTTTGTGATATCGAAAACCCTGGTGTAATAATTTTTCAGTAATACATAAATTTCTCTCGTTAAAATCTAAAACATTGTTACAAACATGAGCGAATCGTAAAAGTTGAGATATATAAACACCGTAAGATGGTGACAAGGGAACGTCACCATCTAAAAACGGATAATTAACGATAGGAAATGAAAAATCATCCCTTTTATCATAAATTTTAGTATTCAGCTTTCCGTTAGTGATAAAGATATCAAGATCGAGGAAAGGGCAGTGGTCATTATTAGTATTAGCTTTATTTAAAGTAAGTTCAGCAGGATAAATTTCATTAATATACATACTGAAGTCGTCATTATTGAGAGCCAAAATATCATCCAAATATCTAAAAGTATTATTAAATTTGTTTATCAGATGTTGTTTTGATGGGTCTTTGCTTATTTTTGTCATAAATTGTAGCTCATAACAATACAAAAAGAGGTCCGCAATAAGTGGTGCACAGTTAGTTCCCATTGGAATTCCGATAATATGACGATATACGGAATCCCCAAAGCGAACAAAAATGTTATCTAGTAAAAATTCAAGGGCATATATAGTATCAAAGCATGTCCAATTAACATAGTTTTTTTGTTTATTGCTACTAAAAAATGACCTAAAAGAGTTTGAACATATATATTCACATTCTGATTTTTTGAATGCCCATTTAATTAGGTGTGTGAATTTTTTCTTAATGAGAATGTGAGGCAATGTGGTATACAGGGTAGAAAAATCAAAACTTTGAACAGATTCAAAATCACCAATATGAGCATGCAATTTATCAAGTACTTCCAACGAGTTCTTGACACTCCAAAAGTAATTTATTCCACTTTTTTCGAAGGCCTTATTTGAACAATTTATTATAAGGTTTTTAATTGTACCAAGTGTGCTGGTAAGAAGAATAGACAATTTAGTAGTTGAACAATGGCTAGAAGACGAAATAAATCTATATTTGTAAGGGGTTTTGTGTAGCTTTGGAAGCCAATACATAGTTGGGACTTTCATTGTATTTGGCTCTGCTTGTAAAGCGGTGGCTAAAAGTTTATGTTTGTTACAGATTCGTTTTCTGAAAATGGAGTCAGTTGGAATGTTGGTGAATTGGTGATTTCCTTTTTCAGAACCTCAATGTAAAATTTACGTCAAACAATAATAATATTATTTGCAGCTTTATCGGCCGGGACAAAAACAAATTCCTTGGCTAGTTCTTTTAGTTTATGTTTGATACGAGAAATAGGTTTATTGGGGTTATTGTTAATAGTAAAATGTTCTTTAAAATGTTGAATACGTATATCAACTGTCTTCATTACTGAATTAAAAAAAGAGTCCAAAGATTTTTTGTCAGCTTTTTCCCGTTTTATCCATTTCATACAGTAAGTATGGAGTGAGTCGTGGATGATATTACGACACTCATTCCAATTAATAATTGACGGGGGACGATATTTAGGTCCTTTACTGAGGAATGATTTTAACTCTCGGTCTTGAACGATGTTAAGATCTCCTGTTAGAACATGGGAAATGGGTCCATAAATATATGCGGAATTACTGCAATTACATGAAGTAGGTGTATTTTCACTGATATTAACATCTTTACACAATTGACTATAATTAAACACAAATTTCCGGGTAGATTTCTTGTAAATATAACAAATAAGAGGTAGCTCAGTATTGTCAAAATAACCAGGAATTTGTTCTTTAACAGAATGGTCGTTAAATATGCCGGCAATATTTACAAAATCAAAGCCTTTATTGACATACTTAATTTTAATAAAATGATTTTTATGATCTTCAGGGCGATCAATTTTGGGAAATAATTTAGAATAACAATATGCCATAATAATTTGAACAATTTCATACTTAGGACTGCTATATGAAATTGTGTTGCAATCCTCCAAAATTTTATTTAACTTATTAACCGGTAACGAACAGAGTTTTGTTAACAGATAATGTCTGCCGTTGTTTTTTGAAATAGAAATTAGGTCCGAAATATTGGTATGATTGGCCCGAAATTTTCTTTGGTGGCGATTTGTTCTACGGCCGTGAGAACGGTTTTTACGAACAGTTTTAGAAACTATATCAAAATGTTAACGGAATTGGTTCTAGATATATTACCAATTCCCATGATATTATCATTTAGACCGAGAGGGTAAACTGTCTGTAATTTTTTAATCCAATTTAATTCAATTATTTTCCGTGATCGTACAAACTTTGAATGCGATTCACCAGGCTGCTTATTTACTACTTCTAAAGGTTGAACTGCTAAATATTTAAACGGATGGTTGTGCTTCTTAAGGTGTTGGTAAATGATACTTTTGAATTTATTTGGTCTTTTAAAACGATACAGATGTTCTTGAGTGCGTTTAGATAAATATTGTCCAGTTTCTCCTACGTACTGAATACCACACCCCGGTTTGTTTCATGTGAGTAAATAAATAATACTGTTTGTTTTTCAAGTTATATCAATTTCAAAATTTAAAGAAAATGTGCGACCATTAAACGTGGACCTTACCGTATTGTTGGTGGAAAGACGGGGACATGTAAGTCATTTTTTGGCATGACACTTATCGATAGAAGGGTAACCACGATTTTTATTGTTAAAAATGTTAGCGATGGTAGTATTTTTAGATAACCGATTTTGAAGATTGAGACGTGTAGATACCCTTTGAACAAGATTAGTTTTTAGTATTTTTCCGTTTCTAAGCTTCATAATTGTTTTGTTAGTGAATTACATAATAAAGGAGCAAAGATTGGCGTCCAGAATATGAACCAGCATACAATAATTAAAGTTATGTAAAATTGATAAATTTTTTATCCGGCTGAAAATGTCAAACGCTATCAGTATAAATTTCTCGAAAAAGATAGTGTATATCAGGGTAGGACTGATGGCTGACTAAATAGTAAGTAGAATGGGGCTGAATATTGAAATACTACTTTTTGATAAATATTTCTAAAGTAATGAACTAGAGCAGTTCTCGCTCGGACACACACTCCATAATCTAGTATATTATAAGAGCATAAACCTGAAGCACGGGGAGGCACTCTACTGCCTCCACACGGCACTAAAGACAAACTCTGTAAAAAATAAAATTGAGAATGGAAATGGGGAATGTGTCAAAGAGACAACAACCCGACCAAATAAAAAACAACAGCAGAAGGTCATCAACAGGTCTTCAATGTAGCGAGAAATTCCCGTACCCGGAGGCGTCCTTCAGCTGGCCCCTAAACAAATATATACTAGTTCAGTGATAATGAACGCCATACTAATTTCCAAATTGTACACAAGAAACTAATATAAAAATAATACAAGACTAACAAAGGACAGAGTCTCCTGACTTGGGACAGGCGCAAAAATGCGGCGGGGTTAAACATGTTTGTGAGATCTCAACCCTCCCCCTATACCTCTAACCAATGTAGAAAAATAAACGCATTACAATACGCACATTAAAATTCAGTTCAAGAGAAGTCCGAGTCTGATGTCAGAAGATGTAACCGAAGAAAATAAACAAAATGACAATAATACATAAATAACGACTGACTACTGGCAGTTAACTGACATGCCAGCTCCAGACTTCAATTAAACTGACTGAAAGATTATGATTTCATCATATGAACATCAGGCACAATCCTTCCCGTTAGGGGTTTAGTATCATACCATCATAACATATATGAGAAGAACATAACCCGTGTCATGCCAACAACTGTTTTTAGAATAAATGTCTTTAGTTCCGACGCAAAGACCTTATCAGTGACTCAATATTAACGCCAAAATATGCAATCTTTAATGACTTGACAACAGTATCGTAATTATATCCCTTCTTAATCAGTCTATTTAAAGGTTTTGTAAGTTTCTGAGGTGAATACTGAGACCTTTGTGCTTTATAAAGAATATTTCCATAAAAAATTGGATGTGAAATACCTGAACGTATAAAAAGTCTGCATGTTGAGCTATATTTACGAATGATGTCTTTATACCGATGATAAAATTTTCAAAATTAAGACTTTCAAAATTAACTTTCATGCACATAATTCAGCGTATTTATTTAGAACCGATTGCCGATGGAAATGGTCGTTTATAATCAAATCCCCATCGGTGTTTTTTTTTGATAAAATGCCCCAAGCCTGTATGCATGTTTGTATAAATGGTCCTGATATGGACAGTCTTAAAAATCCCATGTTATACCAAAAGCAGTGGAAACATGAGTAGGAACTAAAAACAGGAGGAAACATGCAGTTAAACAAAGTTGTAGAATGATAAACCAACAAAATCCTATTCCAAATATTACTAAAGACCAAGACATGTCAGTACAGACAGAGCCTGTTGATCTTTCAAGTTTAAGTGACAGAGAGGAGGTCAGGCTTGAAGTGCAGGCTGCAGTCAAAAAATGTATCTAGACTTTGACATTGATGAAGGAGATGGTGATAATGATGATGATGATGATGATGATGATGATGATGATGATGATGATGATGATGATGATGATGATGATGATGATGATGATGATGATGATGATGATGATGATGATGATGATGATGATGATGATGATGATGATGATGATGATGATGCTGATGATGATGATGATGATGATGATGATGATGATGATGATGATGATGATGATGATGATGATGATGATGATGATGATGATGATGATGCTGATGATGATGATGATGATGATGATGCTGATGATGATGATGATGATGATGATGATGATGATGATGATGATGATGATGATGATGATGATGATGATGATGATGATGAGTTACAGAATTTTTGTATTTTAAATACAAATCCTCATGTACAACCTTCTTTTTATGTCGGAGTCAGGGGTTAATTGGAGAACCAATCAAGAATAGGTAAAGCATGTAAACATAGTGAAATCAGTTTTTCAAATCTCTTTTAGAATATGTTTTCAATCTACATATAAAAACTTGTGTGAATTATAATTTTACGAGTATGTTGTAGGTGATGATGCATACAGGCTTGGGGCATTTTATCAAAAAAACCACCGATGGGGATTTGATTATAATGATGATGATGATGATGATGATGATGATGATGATGATGATGTTGTAGGTGTGCTTGATTTGTCAATTTCATTTCAATCATTAACTTTTTTTCATTTATAACTAAGAGGCATTAAGTATAGTACCACGCTTTTATGCTCGTTAAAAAAAACAAGACACGTTGCGTTAAATACCTACACTATTATCTGTTTATAGCTTTCGGAGAAATATTTGACAGCAAATATAACCATTATGTCTTAAAAGCGTTTTTACATTTTTCGCAGACACAAGCTTTGCAGTCAAGGAACAGATGCAACTGTGGCATCTGTGTAAAATGTGAAGGTATTCAACAAGGACATCACACAAAACCAATCACAGATGTTCTACTTATTGGAAATAATGAATTTATTATAGAATTGCTTTTCAGCAGAAAATAGACAAACTTATTTCTAAATAAGGAAATGCCTGTTCTAAGTTCGGAAAATGACAGTTGTTTTCCATTCGTTTGATGTATTGAAGCTTTTAACTTTGCCATTTGAAAAGGGACTTATTATTCTTGGAGTTCATTATTTTTGTTATTTTATTTTTTAGAAAATAGTAAAGGGAATTGATCAATATTACGTAGGTTTAAAATGTAAGCATATTATTCCTAACTGCTATGCATATTCAAAAGAAAGTATATAGTTGTAATTTAATATTCATTACATGAAATGCAAAATACAAACATTGCAATACGTGAATTGTTTATATCAGGCTGTAGTTTTTCAGTTGATGACAAAGTAAGATAGATAAAAGTGAATCCCTTAACCAAATACTAATATTAACATGTAAAGATTCAAGTGCAAAGGCTAGTCAAAGTCATACAATTATGTATATGCATAGATATTGAATTGTGATCGTATGTATAATTAAACTTTCCCGCGTGAAACATTTTTACTAACGCTGCATATGAAATTTCTAATTTAGTCACGTAGAAATTTGCATTTTCGGAGAAATGTTTGGAAAGCATTCACTTTCTATCCAACAGTTGTACTGTCAGGTTTATTTTGATATATTTCAATTATGTTATATTTTACCTACTTCTCTTAATCCTTTTAAAAAAAATTTTATTCATAGTTTCCCATGATACTTCATATTTAGTTTTTAATGTAGTTTGGCCGAACTAGCTCGTTAAAGTGGGTTGCTCCTGGCCGTCGGGATCGTCGAGGATTGATACTTTGTCATTATTATGTAATTTACTTTAAAATACAGCTTTCCAGCATTCAGTTTTCATAGATTATTTTAATGATTCATTCATGTATTATGCTTTAATATGAGTTATAATTGTGAATATTGTTTTGATATTTCTTTTAAATCCGGTGTCCTTCAAGCTTTCTGGGTATTGGCAATATGAATATATTGTTTGTTTAATTTAAGCCTATGTATTTTTGGGAAAGAAGTTAAGGTAATACATGTTCTTGTATGTGTGCTCCTTGTTTTTTTGTATTAATTTTTATACTATCTATTGTGTATTTGATTAAGACTGAGTGAATAAATGAATATTCATATGTCTATAATAATTAACATAAGTGTCTTATTTTTTTGTTAATAATTGTCTTTGGAAAGGAATGCATGTGTTGTTGAAAGAAGATATAGGAAGATGTTGTATGAGTGTCAATGAGACAACTCTCTATCCAAGTAACAATTTATAAAAGTAAACCATTATAGGTCAAGGTACGGCCTTGAACACAGAGTTTTGGCCCACACCGAACAGCAAAGTATTCAGGGCTCCATAAATGACTAGTGTAAAACCATTCAAACGGGAAAACCAACGGTCTTATCTATATAAAAACGAGAAACGAGAAACACGTATGACCTACATAAACAAACGACAACTACTGTACATCGTAAGGTATTTATACCATAGCATTATGATAATGATTACGATTGACAATAAAACAACTATCCTATAATGGTTTAGGCTAGCTATAAGTCAAGTTTAAACCACCGTTTTCTTTGGAAAAAGTATCTACAAAGTCATGAATATGACAGTTTTTTCACTTGTTCTGTTGCTTGAATGTGTTTGATTTTGTCATCATTTATGGACTTTCCTATTTTAAATATTGCCTTCCAGTTCGGATTTTTTTTTTACTTTTATGTCCAATGTAGTTCAAACAACGAAGATAAAAACCATTATGGGTTACCGTATGTCATTCTAAAATACAAAAAATACATACCATATAGTTGACTATAAAAGGCCTCGACATGAAAAAATGTGAAACATTCAAATGAAAAAACAAATGGCATATTTCATATGAATTCATGAAAACAAGAATGGCACTAGAAAACCAACAAGAGTCACCGAATAACAGGCTCCAAACTTTGAACGGACGTAAGAAGAATTAGGCGAGATTATGTTTGTGAACTTTAAACCCTTCCCTTAGTTTACATCTTAAAACAAGATTAGAGGAGGGACGTCACTTTGCACACGAAACGTATATTTGTCTTATATTATAAATCGATCTCGGAAAAAACGCGTCATTTATTACAATAAGTTCGTAGCATGAACATCACCTGGACATTCGAAATTTGTTAGGATTATAATATAAAATGTGTTATAAACAGATTTAATGGTTATACAATATACATTCATGTACACAAAATAAACGAATTTGGTCATTATTGGTAGGGAATATACATACTTGTCATTCTTATCCTTGAATATAAAAAAAAGAAGATGTGGTATGATTGCCAATGAGACAATTCTTCACAAGAGACCAAATGACACAGAAATTAACAACTATAGGTTATCGTACGGTTTTCAACAATGAGCAAAGCGCATACCGCATGGTCAGCTATAAAAGGCCCTAAAGTGACAAAAGTAAACCAATTCAAACGAAAGAACTATCAGGCTAATTCAAATACAAGAAAATGAACAAAAAAAACCAATATTTTACACATCCACTGAACTACAGGCTCCTGACAGGCACATACATGCAGAATATAGCGAAGTTAACATGTTAGCGGGATCCCAACTCTCTCCCTAACCTGGGATAGTTGTTTAACAGTTCAACATAAGAACGAACTATAACATTTATAAAAATCAATTGAAAAAAGCTTAACTCATCAGATGGATACAAATAGAAATTCTATACAGAGTGGACGTGTACGGGTACTTAACAAAAAGACACTAAGTACACATATACTAGTAGTCATAGTTACTGACAGATAGTTCAAAACCAACTAACTGCCAAGATACAGGTATCAACAGATTGTAGATCCATGAATGTATTACTATTAAAAAAAAATTGGGTACGCTACCTGTATTTCAAATAAATCTAAAATGCTAAAACAGCAAATTACTTTGAAATATTATCTTCCTTTGAAGCAAACATTCTTTAAAAACAATGTATCACATATCTGAACGTTTTAAATACTATTCTATTTTATTTATTTGCGAGCTTACTTATTTTGATGAGCGTTTTGTTAAATCTACAGTCGATAGGTCGATTATTGTAGATTTTAGATGAATAATATATAAACAAAAATATACAGGTAAACGTTGCGCAATTTGATTCCATTTACTGACGCAATTACATGCAATAGCATACGACAATATGTAGAGTTGTAAAATTGTGATTAATTCCTGTAAGTGGCGCAAACCGAAAATGACCAAATTGTCTATTTCATGAATGCCAAAAAAAATAAATGTAACAGTTTGTTGTTAAATTAGGTGGTGCTTAAGAACATGATTTGATTATTAAGAAAAAGATACTTTAAAGTTTAAAATTATTTTGCACCTTACAACATTTCTTTTATGAATAAAGAATTTAATTGGAATGGAATTAAGAATGATTAAAGGTAGGTAAGATGAAATTTAAAAAAGTGGAATATATATGAAATTACTTAAGGCAAAATGCACTTTGTAAAATGTCACCATTCATGTTGTAAACACTTAATTTCTGTGCTATATTTATATATGACTGTTACATGGGAATTGATATTTCGATGCTTCAGATATTTATATCTTTATAAATATAGTTTTAGCCTAAATATTGACATGAAAGACCTAACTAAGTGATGATAAAGATCTTATCATCCTTTTGTGTTTGGAGGTTTTTTAATGTCAATATCAACAACAAACGGAAATAAATACAAAACGTACTCTCCCTCTTTAATATCAATATTAACATACTGAAAATGAATACGAATTGTAATCCTCTCTATACATCATATTTGAATGGCACACGCGTTTAGATTTCGACAAAATCTAATAAAATTGTAAAAAGATGATTGTACGCATTGTACAGTTGTCTGTCATTTAATGTCATATTAATTCACATAAATTCTCCATATAACCATTCAGTATCTCGCACTTTGTATTCAGTCGCAATATAAAATCTAAATGGGCGGGGCACTGTGATGTTTATCGTACGCCCTGTTATAAATATGTTAAGTCTCAATAATATCATACATGATTTCGTTTCCTAATTGTTGAGACTATCCATTCATCTTTCATGAGTTAAATAGCCGTAAAATTCACACATTAAATGTCTTTGTAATATTTGTAGGCATCATTACCTTTGTGAATAAAGATATAAAATGACAGGATTGAACTTCTCAAACTGTTTAAAAAAGGAAAGTAAATGAAAATATAATTCAATTCTGACTATAATAAACTCATCATAGATCCCAGGATTAGATTGTGTGACCGCGCGTTTCTTCTACAAACGACTCATCAGTGACGCTCGAATCCAAAAAAGTTAAAAAGGTCAGATACCCTAAGCAACATGCTTTTTCCAATAAAGTTGTGTTTGTCTATTCAATGTTCTCAAAATGTTTGACACAAATGTATACTAATACGTTATACCAGAATTAGCAGTTTAACGACAGAAAACTTCTCATAATATAGTGATGTCTAAATACCGGTCTAATTAGTCTCAATATATCACAACATTGGACATGTGACCAGTTCGCCTTCAAACTAAGCAGAAAAGGTTTCGAATACGAACAACAATACTAGTAATTAATGTGTAATGAAAAATTAATTTCAAATAAAAATTAACAAGATAATTTACAAACGCTCGGATCCCATTCATTATGTGCTTTGTTTTAAAGAATTGAACATTTTGGTTTTAAAGAACACTCTTAGTATATGGTTCAAAGAATTTACATCTGCTACATTGTATTCATTTTTTACTATGACATATGAATTTCACTATTTTATGGTGTTTGTTTTTTTTAATTTTTCCATGGTTTTTTTTTCATGCAAAGACTGTTGATAAAGTTTAGCAACGGGCATCATTTTGCTGGTTTATAAAAAACAAGTGTAGATTTATAATTTATTTTAGCTGAATACTCTAAAAACAATGCTGAAAGTGTGTTTATGCTGAAGGTACACAATATGAGAAGATATGTTTTTGTAATAAATTAAATTTTTAAAATGTATTCATGTTTATTTAAATATTTTAGTTAAAAGGCATACAAGACTTTCCTTCAATTTGAGTTATTCATTAATTTAAGTATATTTTCACAGATAACACTGTATTGAAAGATGCTTCATAGCATTTAAATTCAATTTTTAAGAAAGAAAACACATTCCCCCTACCATATCTGATTCAAATGTAAAAGAACTTTCAAATTGTACATGTATAGATATTCATTTGTATAAATCGATACGTATTTTTTAATCTAATCAGGGTACATTTATGTATGAAAACCCACTACATACATTGTTTATTTGCATTTCAACAAAGGTATAAAAAAAAATATATAACATTTGTGATATTTTGTATGGTTATTAAGTTTATTTTTTTATGTTTTATTTTCCATAATGTCTTTAGAATGTATTTTATTTGAGTAAACTGAGCAGTATATGACTACTCTCCCTGAAAGGCATGAGTGTAATAATACTGTTTTCTTTTAAAATTGAATGTGCTAGTTCATTTGTCAAAGAAACAAACACCCGAAAAAAAAATATTTTCGGCATGATGTTAGGAAAGATGTTAAACTTTTATAATCAAAACAAAAATAAGAAGTGTCAAAAACCGGATAAGTTAAGTAAACAGAACAACTTTTTAATGCTTTTGTATGAAGAGGTTTACAACAATTAAAATCTAATAATTCTGTTGATAAATATAAGAGATATGCTGTGTTACTGTCATTGAAATATCAGAAAGTACTTAGTAAATTACAGCAAAAATCCTTGACACATTTTTTACATTTGAGTATACATTCATTTCAACCCCCTTGTATTTATAACTACATTTTAGAAGGACTACTGAAATAATGTTTATGTATACACAAATCCTAAAGTTGGGTTGAATTACAAATGACGTTATATGTTACTTATATGAATGACAAAGCACTAGGCAAGTTTTCCTTTATAAAAACTGAACCAACATGTTTTGATGAAAAATATGGTATTATTTTCATTTGCTTGGAACTGAATCTGCATTTGCAATTGATTTATTTAAAAATGGTAATATAGTTTGTAAAAGGCGACCAGGTTAGGCTGACAGGTTCTCGCACTACAAAATACCAAAAAAATAAATTCACCAGTACAACTTTTCATGATTGGTCATGGATTTTTTTGTAGCTCCTGACTATTTACTGATATTGTTATTCAAGGTAAATAATAATATAATTTTTAATATCAGTCAATTTATTAATTAATTACACAATATTGATTTAGAGGTGTTTTTATGTAATCATTTCATTGATTTAATGTAAATTGGATATGTATTATTTGATAATTACTGCTCTATGAATATTTAATGTAATACAAATCCTTTTTGTATTTATTCCTATTAAGGTGGTATAGGTGTCTAAAATAAAATGATAGATTTTTCCAAAACTTTGCACAGTTGATCCCTACAAGGTATAAAGTGAAAATATATCATTTTATTTCGGTTTCCATGGAAACTTTACCGATATTTCTTGAACATATTCAATTAAGGGATAGTTACAGGCTCAGATGGTGGAATGTTATTAATGTTTTATCAATGATGTGAAGGTGCAATAGTATAGACTTTAAAAAACACTAATAAAAAACGGTTGCTATGGAAACAAATGAAACAATCACATTTCATATGTAAAGTTCGAAAAGAAATCAACAAAAACTGCATATATATTTATGTAACATATAGCTTAAACAACGAGAAATTGATGTGTTAGAGCTGCATTAGAGGTTTTTGCTTCAAAATGTATATTTTGCAATAAAGAGTTTTTTTGACGCACATTTCAATGCATTCCTTCAAAGACAGTCAGAGGTGCTGGTAGATTAAAGTATTAATGAATGGGTGTTTTTATAATGGCCCTATTATATGTCGGCGGTCTGTAATACTGGTCGAGGAAGTCTGTAATGGCCCGAGGCAACGCCGAGGACCATTAAAACATCCGAGGCCATTATTACTGACCGCGGACATATAACAGGGCCATTATATAAACACCTATTTTTTAATACATTTATTAACTAACTGAACAAAAGTGTATGTGTTGCTGCTAATTTGATGTATTCTCTACTCTTTTAATTACAGTTTAGTTTGAAAAAAATAATTTGTACTTCACCATAATGAAGCTTTTAATATACCTAATATCGAAGATATTAAGTTGACGTTGAAAAACAGGATGAACAATGATCCCTCTACAATGTATATGGTTCCCCTAATGTTGGTTGCTTGTCACTAAATTAAATAAAATACAAAAAAGAATTGTAGTTATATTATTTTTAAAACGAAATTAGATTTAATTAAACATTATCAATATTAAATTTGAAAATTTTTGGTTTGAACATGTCATCTATTCCTGTGAGGATTCAAATTTCCTGTAATAGCACTGTTTTTTTAATGGCCCTGTTTTTCTATAATGGCCCTGTATTAATGCCAAGTTTGTCTGTATTAAGCCCATTTAGGGTTTTTAATTAACAGCCTTTTTTTGGCAATGATGTATTTAATTGGTTAATAAATTATGGTATGATGATGTAACTTGTGCAAATCATTAAAGCAGTGTTGTTATTCAAAAAGCATTCTTAAATTCGACATATGGTACTTGTACATGAATTTAGTTATTATCTAATTTATTTACCTTAATATGTAGTTACTATTTATCAAACAAGTGAAGGATATTGATGTAACTTTCTTGTAGCAGTTGTCATTTTAGGTAACTGTTTTGTTGTGCATTTTATTGCAACAAACTGTTCATCAAAGCTCCTTCTTGCTTAAGTAATTACCCTTTCATATAACCACTTGTGTGTTCTTGTTAAATTTCCTTTAAATAAAATCAAAAGGGTTTATATTAGGATATGTTTGTTAAGAATCAGTGGTAAGTTATACTGGCAAACACATTTCATATTTATTCTTTGAATATATATGCTCATTTTTTGTTTTAATATTCCTGCATAATTGTTCCTGTTTTCTCTTTTGAAAGAAATTAAAGCCTTATTACTCTTATCTATAATAAAGCAAGTAGTTCGTCTTTCTCATTCAGCATGACCTTTCTTATTTCGCTGTAAATGTCTATCTGTTCTTGGGCTACAAACCTCTTCTATAGAATGTTCAGAACATCTTATATACATATAAGGTTTTGTTCTAATGCACTGTTAAATCAGTGTCCATGCATGGTAAGCGGTGCGTCATTAATTATATAACCAAAACCATCACATTCAGCATGTACCTATCCGAGATAAGAAGTCTATAGGTCAGTGATTGTCTTTGGTTTCTTTTGGTATAATCATAGCCTGTTATTTCACCTTATCAATTACTATTAATGATCCATTCTCCTAAGTATGCACACGATTGCTATATAAACAGTACCATCTGCAAAATACCAAAGACGTATTTACAGTGATGTTCTTTTAAGTGAGTTTCACAAATACATATAAGGAGTTATTAATAAAGTAAGAGAATGTGTAAGGTTTTAATATAAAAATATACAACAAATGCAGGCTTAAATGTTCATTAAGAATAACTTGAAATATTCTGAAATCAGTATGTAACCTGAAAAATTAAATGAGTTGTACGATTATTTTGTTAGGGAGTGGGAGGGGTTTGCTCAGTAGTTTACTTATTATGTTTTGTTGACTTGTGATGGTCTTTTGAGAATTTTCGTTTATTTAGTCAGGCAACTAATGAGTTTTGAATGCTACTTTGTCATCTTCTGTTTATGTTTACTAGCGCTCTAGGTGTAACAAATTCAATTGTAATTCAAACCAGTAAATTGTATTTTCTCTGTTAACATAGTCTAAAGATCAGTTCTAAGGGAACACTTCAGATGGACATTTTACCTTTGAAAACAAAATGACAAAGGTAGTGTTAGGTCTTTATATAGAATATGAAAGATTAGAATATGTATGTGCTTACAATAAGTTAATAGGTTAATAAAAAAAAACCCTTCTTTCCAAATGAATAGCCAACTGATTTGTACATTCGAAAATTTGTCTTTCCATCATAAAACTCACCGTATCCAAATACCTATTCATACGTTTTTTAATACCTTTAATCTCACTTCAAATGTCTTTTGTAGGTTTAGATAGATGTAACTAACCTCTTAAAATGTAACAACGTATCCAAAATGATGTTCTGTTAATGTAATTGCAGTCTATCCTTTTCATATTCATACTATTTGTCCATCTATCCAACATTGTGTCTTCGTTTTGTAGTTCTAATTTACACAACATTGAAACGAGCACTTTGTAGAGGCATACAATTTACACTCTAGCAAATAACTCATCTCAGTGGAAATGCAACATTTCTATTCTATGTTGACCTGATTCATTATACAATCTGAAAAGAAGAAAAAGATATTTAAATAAAATCATAGATTTTATTAATTAATCTTTAATACACATATAAATTTCATAAATAACGTAATTTGTTAGTTTTGTGAATTGTGGTTTTTTTTGCAATTGTAGAGTTGTTGACCTGGTACTTCAGTACGCAAGCTCAAATTGAATTTTACTTTGAGAGCATATAATATGGAACATTTAATCCGGTGTTTACATCAGTATAACACATGCTTATAAAAAGGTGACACCTAAAGGGTATTACAGCTTTCACCAAATACATAGGTTAATCTTAAAATCATCTAAAACTGTAAAGCGAAAAGCAAAGTTTCAGAGATATAAATATGAAGCATTAAAAAAAAAATCTGCTGTTCCAACCAAATATGAAAATAAATAGAGAATAATACATGGCAAAATCCGTATCATATGTCGTATCATCCCGAGACATCAATACCAGCCCAAGGGCCTTTAGGCCCGAGGGATGATATTGGTCGAGGGTGATACGGCATGTGATACGGATTTTGCCATGTATTATACGCTTTATCATATAATTTCAACAGAAGAGTATTATATTATATGAACTGTTTTCTGATCCATAGATTAGCACTGGGTTACCTTCAGTTCTGCTTTTGTCTTGTTCAAAGCCTTAAAATAACTGCTTATACAAAGCACCTGGGTTACCTTACCATTTGCCTGCTGGTGTTTAACAAATATTTTGTTTATTATTGTTTTTATTTGAGTGTTTTGTATTTTTTATAGTTGCATTTAGTGTGCCAAAAAATATGCAAACTTGATGTTCGTGACGTCACATACAATATGAAGACTTGACGTTCGTGACGTTACATACCAAACAATGACGTCATTAAAAAATGACCTTATTTTGAGGAAATTTTTTCTTAAGCAAAAAAAACAAAAAACTTACTTTTAATATGTAAAAAAAAAAAAAAAAAAAAAAGGTATGCGATACGGGTTTTACCATGCGATACGGGGTATGCGATACGGGTTTAGCTATGCGATACGGGGTATGCGATACAGGGTAAGTGATACAGACTGGAAAAACAACCTTTATTAGATATACAAAATAGCTGTATTTTGTACTAAATATATGATAAATATATATATATCAAGACATAACATAACATTTTTATAATGTTTTTTGTTATTTTATATTAATATGGATCTTGTCTATATACCAGGTTTGATCATTTGGAATATCTACTAATTTTTACTTCTTCGTACTACTTTTGTATGAACATCAAGATTATTCTCCTTAAATCTGTACAGAGAGGAAGTTTTAGCAAGCTCTAATTGTATAGTTTTATTGTTGATATTGACCCAAATTTGTGTTGAATTATGTATATGACAGAACTTTCTTGATATTCCTAATTATTGGAAAAATTTTATACACTTAAGTAGTCTACCTAAAACGACAAAGTTATTTTTCATTTACCTGTATATATTATTAAAACTGGATTTTGTCAAAAGTGATTATTTTCGAAGGGTTAAATATTTCGCGGTGGTGTCTTGCCATGGCCTTTTTTGGACTTGTTTGTTAGCTTTTTGGCCTTGAATGTTTGTCCCTAATATTTTGTTAACTGCGCATTTGCATTCAGGTATCGCAGATCACATTTATTCGTTCGTAGTGTGTTAATTTATCTTTTTTGATTGAGTTAAGCTTTCCATTTGATATTTTATCGTGTGGTTTTCAATGTTGTGATGTTATGCTATTGTTTCCAAAAAAGGGAGAAGATGTGGTACCATAAAAACGTTGAATCTCGCTGCAAATGTTTGCTCTTGTCCCAAGTCAGGAATCTGATGTACAATAGTTGTCGTTTGTTTATGTAATTTATACGTGTTTCTCGTTTCTCTGTATTTATATAAATTAAACCGTTGGTTTTTCCCGTTTAAATGGTTTTACACTAGTAATTTTAGGGCCCTTTTTAGCTTGTTGTTCGGTGTGAGCCAAAAAGCTCCGTGTAGAGGCCGTACATTGACCTATAATGGTTGAGTTTTATAAATTGATATTTGGATTGAGAGTTGTCTCATTGGCACTCACACCACATCTTCCTATATCTATATAAGACAGCTACTGGTGAAATGTCTTACTTAGGAATGCACATTTATATGTTACTGGGTTTAATGTATTTTGATTTTGTGTTCAATTTCTTTTTGCTGCAGAAAACCCTTATCTTTGACTTTTATTTCAAATCCAATGTGCCATATAGCTACACACAAATTTAGGTATTTACACATTATGTGTGTTTAAATTATTTTCATTTACTGTTGCAAAGAATTTTAAAGTTTAATAAACAGAATATTAACCAAAAAATACGGCATCACTAATAAAATGTCATACCAACACAGGAGAATAAGTTGCTTAGCAGAAGATAGATAGCTCAATGGGAACTTAGCTCTATCTGCAGAGGAGCTGACCAAATGGTTAATAGAATTTTTTCATATTCCCGACTTTGATTCCGGTTTATACTATTTTTCGACAGGTTATCTAGGCTAGCTGGTACTCGGTCATTTAAGATCAGTCATAATACGTAAAACAAAGCATTTAATCGGTGTAATTTGAGGTGAAATTTTACTATTTTCTGTTGACTTTGTCGTGTTAAGAAAATATAAAGCAGCATATTTTTCACAAGAATTGTACAGATTACATGCTTGATTTTACTTCTTTCCGTTGCTTTAGCTTGACTTGGTACCAGGATGTCCGAGGTAACCTTACGAAAAAATATAAACATCGTAGTCATAAGTCAGTAGTATAAAAATAGTCTATTAAGTCTTGAGATCGTTATCCATGACATCACCGGTACCTGTCGAACCTTTCCAGCTGAAAAGCAAAATCCCTAGAATAGGATTGGTTTAGTATACCAAATTTGGTAATTTCATTTAGAGACTTATTTACTGGTTTCTTGACATGTGTCATGTCTGACTGGTTTCCTATTTTTATTTAAACGTGGCAGGAAATGAATTCAACCCTTTCACTGATTGGTTAATATTTTACCTCATATTTGGCAAAAAAAGCTTAAGTGTATTCAATAGTTTATGAAAGGAACATAACTGTTCAGTCGCAGAGAGAATAAAAAACAAGAATTAGAAACATTAACACGGTCATACTGGTATCTGTTGAAATGGCCATAGGTCCAATGACATAACATAGTAAATTCCAAAATTCAGCATTTATTTTTGTTATGGTAAGTGTCATAATATGTTGTGTTTTGTGTCCTGACGCCATTTGTTTTCCTGATAATGAACTCTAGATATATTTATATTCAATAATTCAATTATCCTTTATAAAATGGTTTATGACTAAACCTCGTTCAAAACAAATAAATATTTAATAATTTGCAAGTCACATTCAAGGTTACAATATGGCGCTCAACTTTTTCGAATTCAAAAATCGAATACTCGGAAATTCGCCATCTTGTTTAGTACTGATAATTGTAATAACATTTGCATATAATTAATATGTTTGTGTAGCATTTAAACACTCTTCGTTAATGCTTGCTTTATTCAAGTGATTAATGATCAAATTTAGTAGTCTATTGTGTTTTGTTTTGGAATCATTGCCATCTCTTATTTGTTTAATTCCACGAACTAGAGGACCTCTACATTTGTGAAAATGTTACAAATACACTTGTATTATCTATATTTTTTCATTATATCTCTGACATGAATCAAATACTTAATTTTCAAAAAGTTGTCTCGAACAATCTACACACTATGCTTTAACTAAGCAAGATAAAACTATTATAATAATAAATGGAGGTCAATTATCATAATATACAAGAGCACATGAGCGAACACAATAATTTAAGAAAAAGAAAACAATAAAAAATTTCCTTTCATTTCTACCAATTCAGTCGATGAGTACTTACCATTAATGTTTCGATATAAGAAAACAAACACTTAATTTCAGAATTGTAAAAAATGAAAAACAAAGTTTGCTTACCTTCATAATGATATATTTTTCCTTAATTTCAGACCTTCGATCCCCACAAATACAAGCTTAAATTTGTTCAATAATAAAGTTGATAGGTGAAAATCAATAGAAACATAAGTAAATAATTTATGTATTTAAAATCACATATATTAATCCTACTTAAGTTTTATCAATACGGAATAACTTTTACTTTTTAAAAACTATACGAGGATTTTGTATCTCATCAATTCGAATAAACTTTTATAATGATTATAATAAGTTAGATTTTTATTCACAGTATAAATACTTTCAATAAAAAAAGTGAAATAAATAAGAGATATTTTAATTTGACAGCATTTGGTCGATACCTCGGCTGGACAACTAGTAGTTTGCAAAGGCATCATACGCTCAGTAGTCAGTATTTTGGTATTGCATAATTAATACGATAATTTTGTTCTCCGTTAAACTTCGGTTATAATTCCCTCACGCAAACACAACATTAGAAGATTATGCACCATCTTCATAACAATATTTTTTATATTTAGTTAACGATATTTTGCATATGTCATCGTATATATTTTTACATTATTTTATACACGTCTTATTTCCATGTCTGCATAAATATTTTCCTAGTTAATGTCATTTTATATGACACTGTAACCGGAAATAGTGGTATAACTATTACACGGAAATAAATAATTGAGGGAAAATAATTTTATCTTATTGATTTACATGTCATTATGTTATTAAAATTTTCGTCTCATTTTTAGGTGCGAATTGTTCCATCACAAAATTGGATTAGTTGTAGCTGTGTGGTACCTGTATGGATTGGGACTACAAGACCATTCAGAATTATTCCTAATATAAGATGCCGGATCCACAGATTGCAAGGAATTAGACTTGGAAATACTCGCTTCAGTATCCGACTTGGCTCTACACGACCAGTTATTCGTTTAGGGTACACAAGACCAATAACTGATATTGTTGTTATAGGGAATAATGAATTCCCGATTGAGTTATTGTTTAGGCGAATATGATTTATTATACGAAGCAAAAATTTATTCGAAGGAACAACTGATCAAAAGCTTTAGAAATAACCAATGTTTCTACTGTTGGCTTGTGTTTTGTGATACATAAATAGTTAAAAAGGGAATGTTGAAAGCAAAAGGATGTGTAGACAAGAAACACTTCTTGATCTTCTGTATGATAAACTAAATGTGTTTTTGTAGGACAATAATAAAAGCATGACAAGGGCAGTCATTTTGTTTTAGTATATTTGTGTCGTTAACTGCTGTCGTTTGCAATCCAGTGGATAAATTGGAAATACATACAATGACCAACCAGTAATGCTTAAATCATTACGGTTGGAATGCCAAATCAAGTACTTATTTCAATAGCATTTTAAAGAAAATTCCAAGAATTTTAATGAAATTCAACTAAGGTAATATATGTCTGAAATCGAAAATTATAAGTGGTTTGTAAAATTAAATATTCTATAAAAGTAATTAGCAGAAAAGGAGCAATTCAATGATATTTCATGCCTACACAAAAGTGAGGATTAGCGGGCTAATAATAACCTTGAAATAATACGTCCATAACAGTCGTCTCTCAATTGTCATATTTCGTGTTGACAGGAATTATCATTGATTAAAAAATGCTCAACTATACGAACACTAAGGGTTTGCTATTCTTGCAGTATCAATTGCCTTAGCCATACTAGGTATAAATAAACACAAAAATTAAAGGATATGACGTTAACCAGAATATCTGATTTATATCCTGACTTAGTCTAACTTCTCAAAATGGTTCGATTAGATCATGACTTTACAACAGCAAAATTGATGTGAATTTTTCATTTTCATTTCTTTGCAGAAACGTTCTAGTAAAAACTGTATATGCAATAAATATATAATAGAATATTCCAGAGCTTGCGTTTTCTATTAGGATTTTAATTGTTAACTGGTTATTGCTAATAAAGAAGCTGTTTTGCTATTTTTTCTTACTTCAAGATATCTCATAAACTTTATAAGAAATCTTATCTAGTTTATAAGATATCTCATATATTTTGTTTTATAATATATCTTATAAATTATATAAGATATCTTATATAAAAATTATTTATAAGATATATTTAATGTTATATAAGATAACTTATATAAAAATTATTTATAAGATATCTTTAATGTTATATAAGATATCTTATAAAATATATAAGATATTCTATAAACTTATGAGATACCTTATATCGCATTAAAGATATCTAATTAATAGATATCTCATATAATATATAATATATCTTATAAAAAATGACATTATATAAGATATCTTAAGCCTCGGTCACACCTTACCGGATAGCTCGAACGGACGCCTAACGGATAACTTTTTTTCAATCCGTTAGACGTCCGTCCATATCCGTTGCATGTCCGTTAAGCGTCCGTTTTATCCGTTGCATGTCCGTTAAGCGTCCGTTTTATCCGTCGACGTCCGTTCTGTCCGGTAGAAAATTTTGAGCATGTTCAAAACTTTGAACGGACGTCTAACGGATAAAATGTCCGTTGAACGTCCGTTAGACGTCCGTTAGGCGTCCGTTTTGTACGGTACTCGTCCGTTTCGTTTCCGTTTTGTATCCGTTACGTGTCCGTTATACATCCGTTGGAGGTCTGGCAGATAAATTCACCAACGGACTTCTAACGGACGTCTAACGGATAAAACGGATGAGAAACGGACTTCTAACGGACGTATAACGGACATAACGGATGATGAACGGATCTGAAACGGATAAAATTGATGGCAATTGAAAATTTCTCGTCAGAAATGCCAAAAATATTTCTTAAGGTTCATGAATTCTTATTATTCATAATCGATCTTAGAGTAAGGGCACATCTTCACAATCAATCAGCTGTTAAACTTATTCAGGTCAGACACTACCCTTTAGCGGCATTTTGAAGAACAAACAAAAACCAGTTACACAGAACTTTGACAAATAGATTTGCTTTCATTATATTGCATGTTTTTTCAGTTTTGTTTGGTAGGATTTGCATGATTTTTTATGTGATAGTCGGTTAAAAAGTTCATCAGAGCTCATGTTTTGTCTGTTATTATGTATATATATGCCGACTCGAAATAAAATCAACTTACTTAATTACTTAACTAGAACATTTTCAATATTAATGCGATTGACATGTATTATTATTGTCGCCTTTAATTTTTTCGTATATCTTGTTTATCCGTTTTATCCGGTACGCTTTCGTTAGGTGTCCGTTTTATGCGGTACTCGTCCGTTGGATGTACGTTCGACATCCGTTCTGTCCGTTACGTCTCCGTTTCTCGTCCGTTGCATATCCGTTGCATGTCCGTTATGCATTCGTTAGGCGTCCGTTTTAGTTGGTCAGTACATCAACGGACGCCCAACGGATAACAATTTTGTCAACGGACAACTTTTATTTTCATCCGTTAGGCGTCCGTTCGTCTTATCCGGTAAGGTGTGACCGAGGCTTTATATATTAAAGTAGATATTTCATCTAATATAGGAGATATCTTGAAATACGAATAAATAGTAAAACGGCTTGCCATAATTTATTTGGTTTAGACACATTTAGCAATAGTTATTTGAATTAAATGATCAAATCTATGTGAAGAAAAATATAAAATTCCTTCAGTCATGACAAAGATCAATAATCGAGGTAATATGTAAGGAATTAAACCTATTGTATTTGGTATTACTTCTGGTTTATGAGAACAAAGCATTTCATTGTATTGATGTTTATCTTTTTGTCGATGATGTCAGATTCATAATGAATATACTTTGTTAAGGGTAAATATTGTGTTTAAAACTATTTAAATTAGGCGAATAGGTCATTCGTCATATGAAAACTCCAACCGAAAAATCTTCTGTTATGATAAGAGCTTAAAAATATTAAAGCCGTGTTCAATCAGTACTTTTTCAAGCATGACTATTCGACTTAATTACCCACACAACAGTGCCATGTGCTGATTTTAATTGCACATTATAATACATAATATCATGTCGACAAAATATAGTCAGTAATTTATAATAACTACTGAAATGAAAACATTAAAAATAACATCAAATAAATGCTCATAAGAAAGATAAAAATCTAACTTGGAAAACATGTCTTATCGAGTCGGCAATACTTTTAGAAATCTTTATTCCTTAATGCTCTTCAACTTCGTACTTTATTTGGCCTTTTTAACTTTTTTTGGATTCGAGCGTCACTGATGAGTCTTTTGTAGACGAAACGCGCGTCTGGCGTATATACAAAATTTAGTCCTGGTATCTATGATGAGTTTATCTACTATTCGCATTTAGCACTGATACATATCACATATTATTTTTTTTAAATATATTAAGAAATATACAAACTTCATTTAAATATTTTGGAAAATATCAATAAAATTGTGTCAAAAACACTCTCAGTCTTGGTAATAGTACAACCTTTAATCTTTAAAATCATAATTTGTTGTCTTGTTAATGTTTTTACTCACTATGCATCGGTAGTCAATGTTGTTCTGTTTTCCCCTTCTCAAATTTAGTCATAGTGGTAAAACGCTGTACTAATTGTCAGACCACTTACGTTTAAAATAATTTTCATCGGCATTAATAAGGCTTGAATTTTATTTAAATACTGTGATGGATGTGGAATATGTTAGCACACACGAATAAAAATAAAACATACATTTTATGAGAAACGAAATCATTTTAGGGAAAAAAAATTATGTTTAATAATATCATAATTGTGTGTTCTTTCGACCATGCAAAAATCGTTCTTGATTGGTACATGTATGTACAGAGTGAACAGTTCATATGAAAAGGTCGAAAAGAAATCAACAAAAACTGCATGTATATATATATATGTAACATATACATGTAGCTTAATTAAAGAGATGTGGATGTTTTAAAACTGCATTTGAGGTATTTGCTTTAAAATAATATTTTGAAATAAAGGGTTTTGTTGACGCACATTTCAATGCATTCCTTAAAAGACAGTTAAAGATGCTGGTTGGTATCATGGTATGATGCTGTGACTTGTGCAAATCATTAAAGCAGTGTTGTTATTTAAAATGCATTCTTTAATTCGATGTATGGTACTTGTACATGAATTAAGTTAGTATTTAATTTACCTACCTTAGTATGTAGTTATTATTTATCAACAAAGTGAAGGATATTGATGTAACTTTCTTGTAGCAGTTGTCATTTTAGGTAAATATTTTGTTGTGCATTTTATCACAACAAACTGTTCATCAAAGCTCCTGGCTTGTGAAGTCATTACCTTCTTATAACCACTTGAGTGTTCTTGTTAAATTTCCTTTCAATAAAAACATAAAGATTTTTATTAGGATCTGTTTGTTAAGAATCAGTAGTAGATTATACCGGCAAACACATTTCATATCTATTTTTTGAATATATATGCTCTTTTTTTTGTTTTTATATTCTTGCATAATTGTTCGTGTTTTCTCTTTTGTCAGAAATTAAAGATTTATTTCTCTTATCTATAACCAGCAAGTAGTTCATCTTTCTCTTTCAGCATGACTATTCTTATTTCTCTGCAAATGTCTGTCTATTATACCTCTCCTATAAAATGTTCAGAGAATTCTTATATACATAAAAGGTTTTGTTCTAATGCGCTGTAAAATGTCTTGTACCAAGTCAGGAAAATTGCCATTGTTATTTTATAGTTCGTTTCTGCAAGTATTACATTTTGATGTTATGTTTCTGTTGTGTCGTTGTTCTCCCGTATATATGATGCGTTTCCCTCAGTTTTTGTTTGTAACCCGGATTTGTTGTTTTTTTCTCTATCTATTTATGAGTTTCGAACAGCGGTATACAACTATTGCCTTTATTTAAATCAGTGTCCATGCATGGTTAGCGCTGCGCCATTTATAATGTATTCAAACCCATCACATTCAGTATATACCTGTCCGAGATAAGAAGTCTATAGGTCAGTAGTTGTCTTTGGTTTCTATTGGTCTAATCATAGCCAGTTTAGATCTTGTTGATGGTTGGATTTTGCTGATGGGTGAAGGCTATACGAGACTTATTTTACCTTAATAAAATTATTATCAATGATCCATTCTCCTAAGTAAACACACACAATTGCTATATAAACAATACCATCTGCAATATACCAAAGACGTATTCACAGTGATGTACTAATAAGTAAGTTTTATAAATACATATTAAGTTATTTATAAAATAAAAGAATATGTAAGGTTTTAATACAAAAATATACAACAAATGCAGGCTAAAATGCTCATTAAGAATACTTTGATATACTTTGAAATCAGTATGTAGCCTAACAAGTTAAATGAGTTGTATGATTTTTTTAGGGGGGGGACGCTCATTAGTTTACTCATTATATATTGTTGACTTGTGATGGTCTTTTGATAATTTTTGTTTATTTTGTCACGCAACTAATTAGTTTACATGCTGCATTGACATCTTCTGTTTCTGTTTAGTAGGGTTGTTTGTATAATATAATTCAAACCGGTAACTTGTATTTGCTATATTCTAATGAACAGTTCTAATTATATAAGTGAATACTTCAGATGGACATTTTACCTTTGAAAACAAGAAGATATAGTTAGTATAAAGGATGATTTTTACGTCGTTTCATAGAATATGAAAGATTAGAATATGTTTGTACTTACAATAAGTTTATAGGTTTATTAAAACAACCCTTCTTTCCAAATGAATAGCCAACTGATTTGAACATTCGAAAATGTTCCTGTCTATCATAACAACTCACCTTATTTAAATACATGTTTAAATGTTTTATACCTTAATTCAAATGTGTTTTGTAGGTTTTGATAGATGTCATTAACCCTTGACAATGAAATAAAGTATCGAAGAGATTGTTTGTTAATGTAGTTGCAGTCTGTCCTTTTCATATCATACTACTTGTCCATCTATCCAACTTCGTAATGTAGTTCATATTTACACAACATTGAAATGAGCACAATGTAGAGGCAAAATGTTGACACTCTAGCAAATGACTCATCTCAGTGGAAATGCAAAATTTCTATTCTAATTTGACATGATACATTTCACAATCTAAAAAGAAGAAAAAGAGATTTAAATCAAATAATAGATTCATTAACTGATATGTATTCCATCTGATTATATTAAACATAGCTTAGTTTTCTAGCTATGTGAATTGTGCTACATGTATTTACAATTGTAGGGTTGTTGGACCTGTTCCTTCATTAAGCAAGCTCAAATTGAACATTACTTTGAAAGCATCTTATATATAACAGTTGATCTTGTGTTTACATCAGTATCACAAATTCTCATTCAAATGGACACATAGAAGGAAGTATACAGCTTTCGCCAAATTAACATGTTGATCTCAAAATCATCTAAAACTGTAAAGTTGAAAATAAAGTTAAACAGAATAATGAAAAAATCTGCTATACCAACCAAATATGAAAAACAAAATAAAAACAATATAAATAAAGACATAAGACATCTACTAGCGATGGGCATTTCTAGGGACAGGCACTTTTATATTTACTTGGGTTTAACATATTTTTTTCTGTTCAATCTCTTTCTGTTTCAGAAAATTATTACCTTTGACTTTTCTTTGAAATCCCTTTTGCCATATATTTCCACGAAATTCAAGTATTTACAAATTTAGAGTTCAAGTTATTTCAGTCTTCTTATGATCAGATCATTTACCAAAACCATACCGGCATCACTAATAAAATATCATTTAATGCAACTGTAATATTATTGAGAGGTTTATCTAGCTTTTATACCAGGTTTAAACCACCCTTTTCATCATCGGAAAAATGCCTGTACCTAGTCAGGAATATGACAGTTGCTATCTATTCTTATTTGTTCGAGATTTTGATTTTGCCATTTGACTTTTTGTAATCGAATTTTCCTCGGAGTTTATTTTTTTGTGATTTTACTTCATACCATCATAGGTGAGCTAGTTGCTGAGCAGATGATAAATACCTCATACAAAAAAAACGGTTTTCTTTAGTATCGAGTTCGATTTCTATAACATTACCAGTAACACTCGGTTCGATCAAGTTGAGAGGCAAAATCGCTAGAAAAGTGTTTTTTTAAAAACCAAGTCGGTATATTTTTTTATGGGCTTGTTTCCTGGTTCCTTGTCAAGTATTATGTCTGACTGGTTTCCCTTTTTCTGTGCAAACGCATGGGGAGAGGATAATAAAACATTTTTGTCTGATTGGTTGATATTCAACCTATTTTTTATGCAAAAAATGTAAACTGTAATTCTAATCATATATATGCAGAGGACATTAAAACAAAGTTTACGTCAATTAAGAAGACAAGGATTAGAAAACAATGAGGCGCTACTACTGTTTCCGGTTAAAATGACAATGACCTAAAAATAGATAATTCCAAAATTCAGCATCTTATTTAGTTATGGTAAGTGTCATAAATATTTGCAAAAATTAGTATTCTTTGTACCATTCAAAAACTTTATTAAGTTCATGCTTGCTTTATCAAAGTGGTGAATTTTGAAATGTAATGGTTGACTATGATTAGTCTTTTGTGTTACACGCCCTTTGTTCTTTGTGATAACCTAAACATGCAGACATGTAGATATGTTTATATTTGATAATTTATTTTTCCTTTATAAAACGTTTGTGAGAAAAACTCGTTCAATAAGACAAATTACTAGTTAGTGTTGTTCAAGTCATATTAAAGATGACAATATGGCGTTCATTTGTTTTCGGTTCAAAAAACGAAACCTCGAAAATTCACCGTTTATTTGGTAATGGTAATAGTAATAACACTTGCAAATAATTATTATTGTTTGTAGCATTAAAACAATCTTAGGTTCAGACTTGATTCATGCAAATGTTGAATGATGAAATGCATTTGTCTCGTGTTTTTAGTTGTGAAAACAACGCCATTTTTATTCATTAATTCCATACACAAGCTGACCTCTTCATATGCGAAAAATATAACAATCTGGTTTTTGTTTTGTAAACCACTCGCTTAAAATATAAATTGTTATAAAGTTTTCTTCTTATTATAAATGTATAATGCATTTTCTGTTTGATGGTAAGTAATCGTCACACCCTTATAAATAAGGACACTTGCACTACCTATTCATTTGTCAATATGTCTCCGACAGGAATCAAATATCTATTTGTTTTTTGAAAAACAATAGTTGGACAATCTACATATAATCCTTTAACAAATCATTATAAAATTTAGTATCATATCACATCGAGGAACCATCATTTATAAGAGCGCATGAGCAAACATAATTTTTTAAGAAAGAGAAAACAATTATTAAAAAATTAAAGTCAACATATCTTTTCATTTCTACAAATTCATTCGATGAGTACTTACCATTAATGTTTCTATATGAAAAAGCAAACACTTATTTCACAATAATTGTAAAATTGAAAACAAAGTTTCTTCCATAATGTTAAAATTGTCCTTAATTATAGACATTCGTACCCCACTAATACAAGCTTTAATTCTATCAATAATAAAGTTGTTAGGTAAAAATTCAATATAAAAATACGTAAACAATTTAATCAATCTACGACATAAATTATAAACCTATCCTTGTTCAGATAATATGCATGTTGCAGCATGCAAAATTACCGTATTGATAAAATTTGCTTAAAGTTATATAGGTGTTCTATTTTTTAAACTAGATGTAATATCGATAGTTATTGGAATTAACGTTGGGGATTTTTGTGTTGTTTATATTAAACGAGGATTTTGCATCAAATCAATTCCAGTAAACTTTTATTATGTTTATTATAAGTTAGATTTATTATTCACAGTATGATTACAATTGTTAATATTTATTTCAGAATAAACAACGAGTTTTTTTTTCTAATTTGATAACATATTGACTGGACAACTGCTGATTTCCGAGGGAATCATTCACTTAGTAGTCTGTATTGTGGCACTGCATTATTAATACGATAATTTTGTTTTCCGTTGAATTTAGGTTCAAATTCCCTCAAACACGCCATAAGAAACGTGTGAACTTTTAACATCATTTGTGTCAAAATATTTTCTCATTTTTAAAGGTGTTTAAACATGCTTGGATTGTATATGTTTGGTTTTAGGTAGAAATCATGAAAAACGATGCAGATTTTATGAATTAATTAAAATTTGAATTTCTTCTACAGCTATAACTAAACACCATTTATATAACAATATCTTTTATATTCGATAAACATTGTTATATGCCATCGTATATCTTTTTAACATTATTCTTTAAAATTCTTATGTCACAGCGGCATTAATATTTTCTTTCACACGTTTACCGTTAAGGAATAACCGTATTGCAGATGATATCGGGTATGTTCCTTATGTCGTAAATACAATACACTTCCCATTTTATGATTGTGACCTTACGGAATTAGACTTTTACCGAATTTGTAATAACAGAAGCAACACTACGGGTGCCACATTATAGCAGGATTACCCTTCTGGAGCACCTGAGATCAACCCTAGTTTTTTGTTGGGTTCGTGTTGCTTAGTCTTTAGTTTCCTTTGTTTTGTCTTCTGTACTTTAATTTGTCTGTTTGTCTTTTTATTTTTAGCCATGGCGTTGTGATCAGTTTGTTAAAATATATGAGTTTGACTATCCCTCTGTATCTTTTGTCTATCTTTTAATGTTACTTATTAATTGAACTTTCTACAATAAATAGTGTTATAACTAATACAGGGAAAGACATTATTAAGGGATGAACATTTTGTCTAATGAACTAACATGTAATTTTGTTATCAACAATTTCTTCTCTTTTTAGGTGCGAGTTGTTCCTTCACGTCATTGGATTAGTTGCAACTGTGTGATAACGGTATGGCTTGGGACTACAAGACCATTCAGAATTATTTCTAACATAAGATGCCGAATCCACAGACTGCAGAGTATCAGGCTTGGGAATACTCGCTGCAGTATCCGACTCGGCACTACACGACCAGTTATTCGTTTGGGGAACACAAGACCCATAACCGATATTGTTGTTATTGGAAATTATGAATTTCCGATTGAGTTACTGTTTAGAAGATTATAATTTATCTTACGGAGCAAACATGTATTCGAAAGAAATATTGAAAAAAAGTTTTAGAAATAACCGATGTTTCTACTGTTGACATGTGTTCTGTGATATATATATAGTTGAAAAGGGAATGTCAAAAGCAAAATGATCCGGGACAAAAGATACTTATTAACTTTTTCATTCTTAAACGGACCGTGTTTTTGTGGGACAATAGCAAAAACAGAATGAGAAGGGCAATGATTTCGTAATAGTATATCTGTGTCGTTAACTGCTGGTTTTTTTGTAATCCAGCGTAAAAATTGGAAATGCATGTATATACAACGCTGCATGTTGTAAGCTGATTGAATTAAGCTTAAATAAATCATATAATAACAAACTAAGAAGCTTTACATTTGATGAACGTTATTAACGTTGAAATTTGAATAGTGTTTACAAGCGAATCATCTATTTCATTCAATGTCGTTGTAATTAGCACTGTGTGGTTTTATGAAATAAAAATGACACAAAGTTGACGTCCTATTCAGTTGCAACCATTCTTCTAGTAATGGTCAATTTTGTTTTCCCGATCAAATCTATATCTATCGTTGACCTTTTTATTTAGAAAGAAAGTACATAAGTGTATAACTCTTTATTCCAAAATATATGATATTCTTCCTGATATATCAAAGTAACGCATGCATATTTTGTTGACTTTATCATGATTTGGTTATACTTAATATGATACTCGCAAATTATACATCTCTGGCTTACAAATTTTTAAGGTTGTAACATTTTTTATCAAGGTAGAAACGTTCTACAAACATCTCTTATAATTTTGGTATGGCAGTCGTGCGTTTCGTCTACGAATGACCCACCAGTAACGCTTGAACCAATTCGTTACGAAGGCCAGATCAAGTACTAATTTTAATGAAATTCAACTAAGGCAATATATGTCGGGAATGGAAAAAACTTAGTGTTTTGTAATATTAAATATTCTATAAAAGTAATTACCAGAAAATGAGCAATTCAATGATATTTCATGCCTACATTAAAGTGAGGATTACCGGGCTATGCTTAATTTCGACAGAATTCGTTCCTTAACAGTCGTCTCCCAGTTGTCATGTTTTATGCCGACAGGAATGATCATTGATTATAAAATGATCAACTATACAAAACATTTAGGATTTTCTATCCATGCAGTATTAATTTTCTCAGCCTTATTAGGTGCAAATAAACACACAAAAAACCCAGAATATGATGTAACAAGAATACCTGATTTATATACTGACTAACATCTTAAAAATGGTTGGTAATTAGCGTTCGATAAATGAATTTACAACAACAAAAATTGCTGTGAAATTTTAATTTTTATGTCCTTGATGCAATGTTCTAGTAAAATGTGTGTATGCTGCATTATTCCATGGCATGTGGGATTTTAAATGATAATCTTTTCTTGCTTACAAGGAACTTATTGAACCAACCATTTTGATATTCATTAATGTTAAAATTTAAAACATCTCTACAAAACGTTACGAACGTCATCGTAGTCTGCTTAACCGTTGTATAGAAGATGTCCGTGGATATCTTTATCATGTTACAGCCACAACCCCGTCACAATTTCCTTTGTTTTATTATCATAAGAAACAATGGGTGTCCCTTTTTAAGAAAAAGCTTAACCGTTTCATAATTCATCTCACTTTCATGTTGATTCGCTTTGCTTAATCTTAAGTGTTATTCGCAGTGTTTGTGGTTGTGTTTTTCCTTTTGGTCTAGTGTTTCTTGTATTTTTTCTCTTTTTCGGATTTGTTTGTCATTTTGGTAGCTCCCTTAACTTTTATTATATTTCCCAAGCATTTAAATGTTAAATGTTATGTTCTATTACGTCTTTATTTGTTAATGTTTATAACAATACTTGTTTTAGGTAGGATTTCCGCCTATGTCTTTTTAACTACTCCAAACATATTATTCTTACTAAAGCACTATGAATTTGCCTAAACTATTTTCAATTTAACCAATGTATTTGGAAATATTTGTTTATTTGAATCATACTAAAAATCCAACATCAATATTTGGATCTATATACACATGTATAAAGATTGGAAATTAAATCGGAGCATTTAACTGATGTAGACACATTAACACACTATATTTATTTAAATTATATGATCACATCGACGTTAAAGAAAATATAAATATCCTTTAGTCATGCAAAAGATCAATAATGGAGGTAATATGTAATGAATTCAACCAATCGCATTTGATTTTCCTTCTGGTTTATGAGAACAAAGCATGTCAATGTATCGATGTTTATCTTTTTGTTGATTATATCGGATTCATAATGAATATACATTGTTTAGTGTAGATATTTTGTTTAAAATTATTTCAATTAGGTGAAAAGGTTATTCGTCATATGAAAACTTCAACAGGAAAATGTTCTGTTAGTAAAAGAACTATCATATATTAAAGCCGTGTTCAATCAGTACTTTTTCAAGCATGACTATTCGACTTAATTATATTAGAAAGTTGACAAATTGCCAATTGATATTGATTTTCTCTGCTAGTGGTCCCAATCTTACAATATAAACAGAAAAATCAAGTGTAATTGATCATTACTTAAATTAAAAATTGTGGAAATTAACTATACAAATTGAAGCAAAACGAAAGTCTATCTTTTTTCTTTGTGTGTAACCTTTTATATCTATACTATTATATGCATATAAAATTTATATAATAAATTTATATAAATTTATATAATATACTTTGTACTTTGAGGTTGGTTGTACTGGTAGAAGAGGTAAGCAGTGGAATTGCTTGACATATATCCTTTCATCAAATATGAATAAATATACTTTGTTATCCGTCTACCCTTGAAGAAAATGACGTGTGTGTTTTATTTTCTATGAATGCCCTACATTTTTGTTAATAATAAGTGTTCAAATGAACACACTATGACGTTTTCCTTTTATGAGATATGGAAACTTGTCTTTGAAAAAAAAGAGGTTGGATTATATTACAGATTATCTATTTTAAACAAAGCTATAAAACTTCAATTCTAATGCAACAACGTCTGTAACGTTCATTTTGATTGAATAACGTCACTTTCTTACATGACATCAATTGACAATTGATTTTATTGGACGTACGTGCAAGCGCAGACGACATATGACAGATTTTAAATACATGTTTTAACGTTGTTTTCTGACAGTTTCATTATAATGGAGATAACAATATTGTATTTTAAGCTCCGACGGTATCAATTTGGGATTTGATGGTCGCAAATACCCGTTTACTGTCTCCGCTAACGCGTCGACAGTAAACTTAATTTGCGGCCGTCGGAGCTTAAAATACAATACAGTTATCTCCTAATTCTCCTCTGTTTTAAGACAACGTACAATAAAAGTCAGAAACATATGTATTCAAAGTATATAGCTACAACATAATTAAGAATAATTTCTTGACCAAAGGTAGGTAACCTACTTAAATTTTGTTTACCATCCGTCAGTTTAACTGATCCTAAAAGTGGCTCCATTTGGCTGCTGACATTTTCTGTCTGATTTAGTATATTAACAAATACTCTTTATCTTTTGTGTTGTAGTTAATATAACTTATATTGCCTTATTCGATATACCTTATTCAAAGTTTAGTATTTGTCTCTTGTACTATCTTGCCTGTTTTATTTAGTGCTTAAAATAAATTGATAATTTCTTTATTTGATCTCTTCTGGAATATTCATTGAATATCTGAGATAAACGTTTAAAACACTACCCGTAATGTGTTTCTATTTCAACCGCGTATAGTTTATTTAACTGTTAAAGATTATTCCAATTCCATTAAACCAACAAATATTATTCAAAAGTCAAACGGTAATTAAAGAGGTGATAATAGACTATGAAAATGGAACGAAAGATACCAGAGGGATATTCTAACTCAAATTTAAAAAATAAACTGACAATGCCATGGTTAAAAATGAAAAAGACAAACGGACAAATAATAGTACACAAGACACAACATAGAAAACTAAAGACTAAGCAACACGAGGTCCACCCAACAACGTCAGGTGATCTCATGTGCTTCAGAAGGGTAGCAGATTTTGCTCCACATGTGGAACCCGTCTTGCTGCTCATATTATAACAAACCCGGTAAATAGTATAATCTGTAGGTCACCTTCGTGAAAAGGAACACATGTGATATCATCTGAGAAACAAATATTCCATAACGGTCAACCAACTCGTGATGGCGTCCGTAAAATTTACGAAAGGATTACTTACACTTCACCATTTAGAACTTTTGGTTTGATAGCTTTCATGTTAGCAGTAACCCTCTATCAAAGAAATCATGATAAAAAAAATACAAGCCCGGGAATATCGTATCCATTGGGAGATATATACTGCGTATACTGGCGCTGCTAGAATGCTGCTACAAAAAAAAATGGAAAGATCACAATAGGGAAGCTGAAATCATCTCTTTTGTTATAACAATTTGTTTTCAACCGACCCTCATTGTCAATTTCTAGATGTAAATCTAGATGTGTTCAACATAGTCACTAAATTTTGCATGAAGTAGTGAGATTACTTCATCTTTATAGCTGAAAGTAAATTTAAAGGATTGTTCTACTATCCTTATGAATTTTTTTCAAACAGGATATGCAAATTCATAAGTCGAAAACAAACTGTCAGTGCCCTGACAGAAATCGATAAACGACCAAAGCCAAAAAAAAATACACAAAAACTCAAAATTAGAAAATTAAGACTGAGCAACACGAACCCAATGCAAACAAAAACAAGAGATGATCTCAGATGCTTGTGAATGGTAAGCTGATCCTTCTTTGCATGCATAGTGGCACCAGTGTTGCTAATCGTGTAAGTACAAAAACCGCGATTAATTTTAAACAGAATGTCCCTAAGCAAATGCAAAGTCAAAAGCTGAACATTAAAAGAATGGATATTCCTGACTTGTTGCAGGCATTTCCTTATGCGGAAAAGGTGGATTAAACCTGTTAGCATAGCTAGCTAAACCTCTCATTTGTATGACAGCCGCATTAAATTCAATAATATTGATTATTGTGATATTGTCAACAGCAACACTCTATAATAAAAATCATGATAAGAATCGAAAGTTCTGGAATATGTATTTAAAAAGTAAAATCACAAAAACTGGGACATGTTTATTCCATAAGCCTGCTCTGCTGTAACGTTACTGAATAGAAATGGAAAGATTACAATTTCGAAAGCTGAAATCAGCATTTTTTGTCATAAAGATTTTGTAATCAACCAAACTGCATTGTCAATTTCAATACATTGTCTAAATGTTATCAAAAATATCAGACAACTGTGTCTTTAACAGCTATGAGTAGCCATTCAAGTAGTCTGCATTTTCATGTTAACTTATTCATCATCTTTTATGTATATTAGTTCTTCTTCATAAAAGTCTCCTCGTTCACTCTTAAATAAATCTATGCGTTTTTGTTTCTTCTGCTTTCAGGTGAGCACCTTCTTGTATCGTCTTGTTGTTTTCCACACGTTTAATGTGTTTGAGCTTTTGAGTTTGCCATTTGATTGCGGACTTTCCGTTTTGGGTTTTCCTCCGAGTTCAGTATTTTTGTTGTTAAAGTCCCTGCAAGACCTAGTTTCCAATCAACTGATAAAAATGTCATAATTATTCATAAAACTATCAAATCACTAACCATAAATTTTACAACCAGGTCAAATTCATATGAATCTCGATATATAAACTTTTCACTATTAGTTTTTGACAAATACAAAAGGTATACAACATAGCTATATAAGTTTTAAAATGCTGTAACTTTCTTAAAAATGCTTGAAAATTTATAAAAGTGGTAGTTTTGGATAGCTAACAGATTACTCTTTCAAATAATTGCAATATTAGTATCATGGAACAATTAAGTAACCAATTATAATGTTAACTGTGTCTAAAATATTTTTCAGCAAATTTACACTTTCAAATGAAATTAGCCTCTCCATAAGTATCCCTAGAGGGTTGATTTTATTATATGTTGTTTATATTGCCATTATCTACATAAGAGTGTCTCAGATTTCAGATAGAATGTATAGAACAAATTTTACACCTAATCAAACAATATCTTCTTTTATGTGGTTAGTATGTTTACGGTAATTAGAGATTTATGAGAGAATGGAATACCATAAGGACAATTTGAGACACCCTTTTAAAGCCCATGATGTGTTGATTAAGATTTCGTTAAAATTTCTTGTATAGTTAAAGAGATGATGGAGGTAAATTCATTCAAGTGAACTGACCCAGATTTTGCCACTAATTACATAATAATTGATTCCTTAATTATTGCATAATAAACATATTGCAACCATTTAAAAATCTTTTATCTATTAATATATACCTCTTTTATTATTTTCTATGCATTCATAAGAAAGTTACAGCAATTTGTAAACTTTCCATTTGAGGATTAATTTCACATAGAATATTTGTACATAGGTAAACCAGCAGTATACTCCTTCCTTATCTTATTATTTACTTAGCATGTAAGCTTCTTTCAAATGAGGATTCAACTGAAAACATTCAAGTCTCTTTAAAAATAACTATGTTTGTATTTAATTATCAATTTTTATTGGAAGTCTCCCAGATTCAGCCCTTGATGCAAGATAAGATACATTCTGTTATTTAAAAGTAAAATTAACAAAATCAAAATGTAATTTTTCAATTGAACTTATACCCCAGTCCCACTAGGCCACGATCGCACTACGATCTGTGAAAAAAATGCAAATTTTGATGATCGTAGTACGATCGTGTAGATCCCAGAAAGGTCGTATCACGGTTGTAGTGAGGTCTTCAAGATCGTGATGAGCGTGGTTAACTTTGAACATGTTCAAAACAATCGTGGTGCGGTCGTGGCGAAAACGGATCGTAGTAGAAGCGTAGTGAGAGCGCACTAAGATCGCAAAGGTCGCTGTACCATCGTAGCGGGAGCGTAGCGAAAGCGTGCTTCTATTCGGAGAAACTGCCCTACGATCTCATTGCGACGTTATTACGACCTCACTACGACCATCACGTTCTCACTGCGACCTAACTACGCTTCCACTACGTCTATACCACGCTATTCACGACCATAGTACGATTCTATCACGCCCTTGCCGTCCTCATCACGCTCTTCTTACGACCTGACTACGTTCATACTACGATCATCATTTTCATTGTCATTTTCACATTAAATATATTAAATATCTCAAGGTTTTGTTTGTCTGTATGTAATTGGGACTTCTTGTTCATTTTGTCTTACGGCTCAACCATGCTTCTCGTTTTCATATAGATTTAACCGTTGATTTTCCCGTTTGTATGGTTTTACACTAGTAATTTTGGAGACCCTTTATAGCTTGCAGTTGGGTGTGAGCCAAGGCTCCGTGTTGATGGTTTACTTTAAAAAATAGTTACTTGGCGATGGAGAGTTGTCTCATTGGCACTCATACCACATCTTCCTATATCTATTGGCACATCTTTGTCATCTCTGCTATCGTTCACTAAAATATCGTCAATTCAGGTTTATAGAACAGCAATAGGTTTTAATTTACGTCGGATTGGTCGGTCCGACATAACTACTTGATCAAGATTCGTTACTATCAGAGCTCCCTCTGCATCTACGTCAACCCCTACCACCACGCCCACGTGTTCTAGTAGATTTTGGTGGCATGATTATTGTTTTCGAGAAAACGTATTAATCAGAAATAGAAGGAATGGAACTGTATTCATATGGAACACGATGTTGACGTTATTGCTACGAGCATAGAATAGATCGCGGTATAATCGTGGTTAGAACGTGCTTTCATCGCAGAAGAAGCGTGGTAAGATCGTGTTGCAATCGGATAACTTGTGGGACTGGGGCTTTACTCATTAGAACGGCTGATATTTGTCAGAATTGAATTTTATCTAATTTTCATTCTATGTCTGCTCTAAAAAGATATGTGTGCGCCTAATTCGGTTCAGATCATAATAAGTTTTATGACAAACAGTACGGTGACCGAGTAAAGAAAAGTCGCTTATTTAAAGAGTTTAATCGTCATTCGGACTATACGGCTATAAATCACAGTATTGGTACATCAAATATTTATCTTAACATTTTGACTTGTCGTCAAAAAATCGTACGGTGCAATTTTTGTAAAATGGGCTTTGAAGTACGTAAGTTAACTTAAACGAAAAATCGACTTAAAAAAGTTTTAAGGTCTACATTGTAAAATAACGTCCGTGCTCTGATTTCTGTTATTACAACATTGTTGTTACACCTTATTTTAACGATTTCAAATAAATTTTAGCAAAATTAATCCGTTATTGAAGAGTTTATGTAAAAAAAAAATGAAACTACAAATATTTTGCATTGAATAGAGTACGTTTTAATTCAATTTCATCGTTTTTAACGCAAAATGTACACTAATTAACATTTATATGATATGTCATACCTTTACTAATCAATAATATTAAATTCATCTATCTCAGAAGCACTAATTAAGCAATTCAAGCCAAACACAAGTCCTCACGCTCATATGACGGAGCTATTCGAAGCACATATACAGCCTCTTATAAATACATATAAGCAATGAGGGCTGTATCACTTACATTCAAATACTGGGATGTGTTCCTTGAAGCAGTAGACATTTTGCTGTCAAATGTTAGAACAGGACGAGAGGGAAATTGGTCACTTCCTTGCGATCGTCATCTCAAATGTAACCTTATGTTTTTTGTAACAAACCGTACTATTCACTAAAGGTGGAAACCAGTTTACATAGTCGATATGTTTCAACTTTCTGCGAATATTCGATCATCTTTTTTGGATAGCTACTTTTCTGAAAGACAGACTCCTGGACAATTAAACGGTCAAGGACCGACATGGCAAGATAAAAGTCTACGCTTGTTAGATGGACCCTTACTAGACATTTCCTAGAACATTAGTCGTGTAACGCTGAAAATGGCTGGAATTGCTGCAAATAATGCAAATTCACAACCGGAAACAAGACCAACAGCAATGAAGAGAGACGAAGAACATGTTATTGCTATTGTGAACCATCTGAATTATCCATGACTGATCCCTTTGATAATGAATCCCATCCTCCATGTCTTATCAATATCTCTTCTAGAAAAGGCATGATACAAGAGATATTCGAAATTCTTTGCTCACAGCTGTAGAGGAAGGATTGAACATGTCTAAACATTGTATCACTAGTTCACTTTCTTTAGGTCCTTCAAGGAGTTTTTATAGTCCAATATCAAAGTCAAAACTAAAAACGTGAAAACATGACCACAAAAACAAACCTTAAATATAAATCGGGGGAAATACTTTTAGGTCACATACATTCATAACTTGTATTTAGACGTGCACTGAATGTGGCAAAATATAGAGATGATGTACCATAGAACATGTGCTGTCGCACCCTAAAGGTCCCATTCCAATTTCCCTTTTTCAAGATGACGGCACCATGATTTGTTGAAGTAATTAGAATCTGAAATTCCTTCAGCACTTTCCGTACCTTCCTTTGTACCATCCCTTCCAACTTACAGTTGGTAAGGCATTAGTTCAATGTATTGATGTTTAGAAAGGTAACCTAAAACATACGGTGACCTTGCAACATATTTCTATAGCGCAAACAGTAGCAGATGTTTTGACCGCTACGTCATGAACAACTATATAAAGTCTGTCGAAAGGGAACGCCGCACAAAGACTATAGCTTCCACCAAAGTGTATCAGATTATTTCTGACTACAAAACTTTCCCAAATCCCCTATGATTCCACCTGATGTGAGCTTTGCATAACCAGAACGTTTGTTAATTCCGAAATTGTCAAATTATACCGACGCTGTTAATGGCTGTCGTAATTTGTTAAGCACTCAAGAGGAGGTCCATTCTCGATATCTTAAACTTTGACACCAAGTTTAGAGAAATATGAAATAGTGGAAGAACAATCAAACGGACCTCTAATACAGATGTGATTGTGCTGTGCGTTCACTACTATAAATATATGACACATACGAGCGAGTTGTGGGTGCATGTGAGGAACATTAGCAGTTTAAAGGATGGGCGAAGACTTTCACCCATTCCCTAACTATGTGTCTGTCTTTCCCCAACAATTTGTAAACTATTGACTGCTGTACATGCACTAGCCGGATGCGACATAACTGTCTCTGTTTGGAGTAGGTAAACAAACTGTCTACAAGACTTTGAAGGAAACGCACGACTATTTCGGTGGATGTTTTTAGAGTTTCGGTAATATTGACAAAGTTGAAGCCCTTGCTTAAGCTTGGGCATGGAAGTTAAATTCAAAGCTTTATGATCAGAAATATCTCTTTAAAACCACTCCATCATAGTAATTATCCAATGCACTTCAAGCTTGCCACCAGTAAAGATGCAAGTTTAGTCAGGTTTCCTCCCTGTGAGGCAAAAACTAAAAATTTGGAGCGCATTACACATTGCTAACCCCCTTATTTCGTCAATTTTACAATACGGTTGGCGAGATTTAAATAATTCATTACACCCCGTGTATTTTAATGGGCATATGTCAGCAGAATTCTTGCAGGATCTTGTGTTTTCATTGAAGGGAAAATGTCCATGTAAAAATGTCATGTGTTTGTTCACAACAAAACCCTACATGTCCGGTGCTTTACTCCTGTACAGGGTAAGAATGATATAGAAATCGCAAATCATGTTCCTTGACAGGTGAACCAGAAGATACTCCTGACATAATTCTGTTGTGAGGATCTCTTTGGTTGGAATTTTGAATTATAACTGTTTTCGTGGTATTGGGTGCTTTGAAGCTTTCATGAATTACATGAATGAGCTTATGCAGAATACGCCTCCATGATAGCCGGCTTCAGTTAAAATAATAATATTTATTATTTATTGATGAGGTTGAATGTCAGCCGGTAAGGTAATTACTGTAACTTTATTAGAATATTTGCATAATAGATCAAGTGTTTGAAAAAAACCAATTTCCAGAATAAATCGATTTCCTAATTCATTTCTTTTCCATTTTCGAGATAATTCATTGTTTAATGATTTGAAAATAATGTCTGTATCTGAAATTTTACCTAAATTGTTGTATATATCTTCAAATTTCAAAATTATGGAAAAAAAAAAATTAAAACAAAATTTGATCTTTGACTCTATTTTATGCAAAACTGTTACCTCATTTCTTTTTAACGACATCGTTATTTCAAAAGTACTCTTTTTTCCGAATCCAATGATATATAATATAGCTATATACATGTAGTATGTTTGACGATTAAATCTAAAAAAAACATTGGGTCTGGTCACCGTACTTTAAGTGAATTAAAGAGCTGACATGCCACTTTGACTGGTAAAATTATTCAAAGACTTTGCATAAGCTTTCAAACCAAATAAAATTTCTTGGTTTTTTGTTGTTGTTGCTTTTCAAATGCTATGAAACATGTTTCCATTACATTTTTAGTAATAAGCCGTTGGGGTATAGACATGGCTCATGATTATTGAAGGCCGTAGGGTGTCTCATTGGCAATCATACCACATCATCTTTTTTATGTATTCTGATACATTCTCAATGTAAGGGTTTTTAAAACTTGCATATGATGGTTTTGGTTTATCCTCTAAAAATCATGGATTTGACTTTTAAATACATAATTTCATCTTCCAATTTTCACATGGCTAAATTATGAGAACATTCTGAAGTCCTGTTTCATATGTATAACTATATTTGTGGTAATAACATATATGTCAGTTTTTCAACGAAGGTATTGAGTAGAGGCCTGAGAAAGAACGCAAAACTACTTTTTTTTGTGGAATTATATCACGATCAGTTACTGAAACTGGTAATAATAATGTGATTATTATCCCTATATCATTATCTGCATGAGGTAGTTTGGTACATTGCTGTATATAAGTGTTTTGGAACCTAAATTGTTTTTATGTTTATCAGCCCAATATGTTCTCTATCTTAGTCACACGCTTCAACTGTCGAAAGATGATGTCATTTTGGTAGTAATGAGCAACTCCACTGCCAATTTAAGCATCTGCAAATACAATGATATCAACTAAATTTAAATGTTATTAAAATTCAGATTTACAAAATAAAGCTAATTTATTACTTTACCATTTTACAAAAACAGAGAAAATAATCTGCTTATTTCATGCCCTTTTTAGATATATTTCTATTCATTTTACTACTTATATTTAGATTCGTCTTTAATCCTTGACAGAATGATTTCACAATTTTAGATTTTAAAGAAAAACTAAAAAAAAATCTTTCTTTTAAGAAATGAGCTCTTCAACGCAGGCTTTGATATTATTAAAATTCATTTACCTCCAGACAAATGCAGCTAATGCTGATCCAACTATAGGTCCTACCCAGTAAACATAATGATGTTCCCATACGTCTTTCGTGAAAACTGACATACAAACAGCAGGCCCAAAGCTCCTTGCTGGGTTCATTGATGCTCTGGTTATAAAGTCTCTACCAAATAAGGAAAACATATTTAAATAAACGTCATGACATCAACTCAAACTTTGAAGATGACTTTTTGGTAGATTCATAGTATATTGCCATTTTGAATGAGACAATTGCAGTACACAATTGCAATAGATCTTTGTATAAATCTGCAAATAAGGAGACATATGTGCAACTGATTGATAAGATTGTTTATATGTATACAGTAAACTAAGTGATTTATTGTATTTTCCAAACATTTTTAAACAATTACCAAATATTTTTGTTAAAACAATTTTTCAACTTAGCCATTTAAGGGGAGGTCACTCTTATAGTAAAAAAAAACTAAACAGGAATGATAAGGAAATTTGTTTACTTGGAGCAAAAAACAAGTTCCTTGCATCACTTTTTATTTCCATTTTCTTTAAGCATATCATAAAACCTATCTTCTGATATTTTATTTCCAAATCTTATTTCATAGATTTCTTTTACGGACAAACATGTGTTTTGTCATAAATAAATTATGCGAATTGGGGCAATTTTGCACGACCTGTAGCTTAATAATAGCAAGGTGACCCATACTTCGTATTATATTCTAGAAAAGTACATTGTCAAATCTTCATTTTGGAAATTTTACGAAAATACTTTCTGAGGAAATATATACTGATGATCCACCTTAAATTATCTTTAATTAGTACATTATTGACTACTTGGACACCTATCATTTTCATTTTTTAAAGATTACATTTTGCCTCGTTGATGACTTGCTTATTTTTGTCCTTTGGTTGTAACATCTGCTTTTATTTTTTGGATGTCGGTATATCAATTTGATGCTTGAACATTACATCTGCCACTTCTTTTAAGGCAAAATAAGGCCTTGCATTTTGACTCAATTAAAAACTTCCAAATGAGCTATAATTTGGATATTAAATAGATCTGTTTTATAAGTCTTGTGGTAAGCTAAAGAGATATTTATCACGCTGCAAACATTGTGGACATCATAATAGAATTTATGACCATACATAGATATAGGAAGATATGGTATGAGTGCCACGAGAAACACGTATGAACTACATTAACAGACGACACTACTGTACATCGTATTCCTAACTTAGGACAGGTGCAAACATTTGCTGCGTGGTTAAACGTTTTAATGGTACCAAACATTCTCCTTTTTCTGAAACAATTGTATAACATGTATATATAAATTTGTACATTAAAGGGAAATTCCGCGATTTTTTATTTATCATCTTATTATGTTCATCTCAACATAAAAAACACATTTGCAAAGTTTTAAATTAATATTCCTTCTAATAACGGAGAAAATCAAATATTTGTAACTTTTTTGGTTGAAAATCTCGAGTGGGTCGTGACGTATTAGCCCGATTTGTTGAATTCTGGGAAAAAATAAAATCTTTTTAATTCTTATAGCTTATCGACAATTTACGTAATTAAAAGCGCACATCTGACGAATGGTCGTAGTTATTAACCACAATATAAGAATGGACGAAAATGAATATGCGTATACCGTTTTGTATTTATTGAATTAAACTTCCTATATAAAACTATCTCTAGTAAATATTTTCGAATAAATTTCATTAATTATTGTTGAGTTTTTATTCATAAAATATCTATTGAACAATTTTACTTATATTGAACTGAAAATATTTCCGTTCTATTTACCGTTATTATTTTGGTAATCATTTCAATGCAACTTATGTGTGAGCAGAGTGTGTTAATTATTTTGTAACGGTCACTGTATATTTCTCGGCTTCATGTCAATTCGTTTACCTTGTAGCAATTTAGCCGCAGGTGTGAATTCAAGCGTACACAGGTATGAGTGTTGTAATTTGGGATGGATGAACAGAGAGTGTGTGCCATATCTAATACATTAAGATTTAATACGCGATGACAATTAAAATGTATGAACTAATTGAAAATAAAATTCAGATTCGTATTATAAATTCGGAAAGTTTACAGAATTTAAATTGAAACAATTTTTGATAACGTTTTATGCGGCAATATTCGTAAAGATTAAAATAAACAGTCAAATAATTATAGTACTTTTAATCTTAAAAAATAATTGTTAAATTTATAATTATTAAGGAGATACCATTGCACATGTGTTTAATTTACTTTACCGAAATTATTTTATTTGTATTGAATCTGCCGATGTATAAATGCTAACAACTGCAAACAATCGCAAAACTTATTTTAAAGTTTTTATTGAAAAAATATAATAGCACAATGCCTGCTTTTTATTTTATCTTCTTTTACATAATTTAATACAACTCACAATCACTTAGACGAATTATTTGTGAACTGAATGCCAATAATCTTTAATCTCATTAATTATAAATTATAAATCTAAGCTATCAAAATAAGTGTTTATTCCATCTTGATTTTTTTTTACAAATGGATTAGAGAGCATAATTATACGACTAATTTCCCACAAATCCACTCTTACTCACTAATAGTTTCTTTTGATTTATCTCTTGTATGAGGTCTTGAATTGTCGTGTTTAAACACATGAAAATGAAAGGAAATAATTTCTATATTCTAATATAATTTAATACTCTAAACTAAAGGGTAGCTGTTATTAATTCCAAATATAGTAATTGTAGTACTTCAAAGCCTAGATGAGGAATGTATTGCTGACAATGACACCAAACATAAGACCAGTTCGACACATTGAAACAATGTTTACTTGTATACTTTTCCCGAGGTATAAGCGCCATTGAGGACGAGCTCCAGAGGTTCTTTCTAATGCACAAAGCAGATTAATATCGTACCGTTCGTTTGTTTGTGTTAGGAGAGGCCAATCACTTGAAAAGAAAACAGAATCACCCTACAAGCATAGTTGTCAACACTATCATAAAAGATTATACGAGTTTCTTATATACTATGTTCTAGAAGGTAAACGGACAGAAAGTCACAGGACAAAAAGTCACAGGACATAAAGTCACAAATTTGGTAGGACAAAAAGTCACAGGACAAAAAGTCACATATAATCTGTTGACAATTATTTGAATATATAAGAAAAATATCTTGAAATATTTACTTTTTTAATACATATATTCATATTAAAGTGTAGGAAATGTGTCATTATACTTGAAAAATTAAGATTTATTTAATTTTAATCATGCAAAGGGTATATTTCTTGGCACAATGAAGCCATTTAAGTGCAAAGCCACGGTGACATTTTGTTTTTTTAACAATTATTTGATCATCTTTAATATTTTTATGATAAAGTTTGTTTACAATGTTGGTTTATATACAATAGTTATAAAAAAATACAAAAATATTTTTGTGGAAATAAGTGTTTTTTATTCAAAGAAAATATTCAGAAAAAAATAATTGTGACTTTTTGTCTGTGACTTTTTGTCCTGTGACTTTCTGTCCTACGCAAAAATGGACATCAAACATAACGGATTTACACTAGTAATTTTTGGGACCCTTTATATCTTGCTGTTCGGTATGAGCCAAGCTCCGTGTTGAAAGCCATACCTTGCTCATAATAGTTTTCATCAATAAATTGTTACTTGGAGGGAAAGTTTTCTCATTGACACTCATACCACATCTTCGTATAATTATTAGTTGTCCTAGATATGCCACTTTTTTAAATTTATATATTTTTATTTTTTTACTTTTCAACTTGAGTTAGGTCTCATGATAATTTGACCATTTTTAATGCAAAAGGTATACTATATATATGTGACATTTTATCCGTGACCTTTTCAGCATTTATAACTTGCAAGGCAAAATTTGTCTTTATGCATCAAGGCTTTAATATTTTCCACTGAACAAAATAAAACTATTACATACATTAATTTCTTGTAAAATTATAAAAAGTGCTTTGCGTAATCTAAAGCTGTGCGCAAATGTATTGATAATGCACTCACACGTATAAATGCACCGATTACAACAAACTATCGAAGTAGCTTAGGGGTTCATAGAAATATTTTCCCCTTTCAATGATTTTTAAATTTTATATTCCCATTCAACAATTTATTTATCATTATAAAGATAGGGAAATATACATATAATCTACAATTAATTAATATTAACGTGACGATAAGCAGATAAGTGCTGCATTACTTTATATCTGCATTTTTTGCAATCGCCAAAAAAAGCGCCGTATTTGCGTCAAAAATGACTCCGCAATTAAGACTTATTTCTTATCCAAAAATTTACAAAGGTCATGTTTATAAATTATGTTTTTTTTTTTCTAATTACAAAAAAAAAAAACCAGGTGGACTTATGATTTCAAACAACGTTTATTAATTTTTTCAGGCACAGATATATACTGACCACCGGATGTTTATAACAACTGGTAGTTTAAGTTTTATACAATGAATGTTACCTGTGCACACCTGGTACTCAATAAGGAGGCCATGCAGGGACATGTATTACATAACTGTGTATTACAAATTTTTAGTCGACAGGATGTCACTGGAATACCTAACTGAATCTGTCGTTCTGACACGACCTCCATCAAAATTTTAACTAAGTCTGACATGCCAACATCAAGTCGCGGGGAAGCCGACAAATGTATAAAAAAAATGTAGCAAATAGAGAAAAAAAAAATCAATTTTACAACATACTAGGGTCACACGTTTAACTGTTAAACGCAACATTATAAGTGTCCATTTTAAATCGATCCCGTATCAATTTATATTATGTAAATCTTACTTGATTTTTTTTAATAAAACACATCATATAAAAGAAATAACAATGAGATGTCCAATATTCCGAAATTTACACATCAATAACCTGGGAATATTTAATTTATACTATATCAACATATTAATTTATGTTCCAGCTAAAATATTTTTCCGTGTCAATATCACTGACAATAAAACAATATCGTATAAATTTAACAATCATTGTATCTTTTCATACATAACTATTCTTTATATATACCGTATAACTGACATATAACCTGATATACCAATACAACTAAAAAGGTATTAATCTTGTAACTTTATTAATTTAAAACACTATCTATACTAAATACGAAACTTTTCTTTATATACACCAATGCACTTTGTATAAAACAGACATTCTAATGAATCTTTTCCGAGTCAGTGGCTGTTACAAAATACTGAAAATGCATTACTTGTAATTGAATCTTTATTTCCTTACCATCTTTTTTTTTTCAATCAACGTGATCTCATCATATAAAGATTTGATAACATTATAGCTATCTATAACTGAAAGGTTATTCTGTTATTAAAATAGTATAATTACCATCAAATCTGTTTCGAAACAACTTTTCTCGAAATGGTCTTCACACACTAACTTGTGCTTGCTAAAGATGAAACTATTTGATGTAAGGTTAAGGTTGCACAACCATGCTTGATATAACTCTTTCTTTTTTGTGGGGTCTGGAAAACGATGAAGACTTTTGCCGTAACCTTGTCGGACAGAACAACCGTACACTTGACAAGACATTTTGACACTGAAGGACAACTGCACGGCATTCTCCGATTGATGACGGGAGATTTTAACGAACGGTCCGTTGAATCCCCGATTCGTTTGAAACTTTGCGGTTTTTGGATAAACCGTGATATCACATGACTTTTCACATCGGGGATGCCGGCAAGATGGCGTCATGTCAAAAACTGATAGTAAATTTCAGAAATCAATTTTGAACTCTTCAAATGGAGAATAAAACTTTTATATTTATGAGAATGGGATTTTTTATGCTTAAAGAACAACATATCATTTTTTTATTTTTTTTGCGAAGTTTCCCTTTAACTATGCCTAGTAGATACAGTTGCATATTCTCAATATGCTTTACCATATAATCTAACATAGCGTAAAAAATTGATAACTTAGAAATCAAATAATTTTAGCAGACAGTCATTCATGATAGAGATAAATATATTGCTTACAAGCTTAATCTTCTGCATTTTTGAGGCTGTATATAATATGTCGTCTGTCGGAAAACATGTAATTAAGAAATAAAACCCTGTCCAAAGTCAGGAACCTGAGGTTCAATGGTAGTCGTTTATTTATGTGGTTAAGTATTTTCGTTTCTCGTTTTTTTAGAAAGATAAAACCGTTGGTTTTCCCATTTGAATAGTTTTACACTAGTACAACCGTACCTGACCTGTAATGGTTAACTTTTATGAATTGTGCCCTTGATAGCGAGTTGCCTCATTGGCACTCATACCACATTTTCCTTTATCTGCATATTTGTTCTTTAAGATATGTCTCTTCAATACAAGGGATATTTCAATTGCAATTTTGCTAAAAGATGATACATGTACTTTTTTTTTCAGTCTACATTATGTTTCGATGACAAAAATAGAATTTTATATTTTTTGTGCTGAATAACATAAATGAATTTTTTCTTATTTTTCAAATCAAGCTCAAATGTTTTGATCATTGTTGATAGAAGTTTAACTAGTAGAACGGTATTTATTGTATACTCTGTTCAAAGTATATATACAGCAGTTCATTAATGCTAGATGGTTATAACAATTTAACTTACGCAGCATATATATTGGATTGGGCAATAAACCCAATTGCCAATGATGACAACAACCAATTGGTTTTCTTTTTTTCCATTGTACACATAAGATAAGTAAGTACAAGGAAGAATGTTATCAATCCTTCACATAACAGAGCCCATCCAGGTTTAACATTCTCCCGTAACACGGTGATTCCATTTTCAAAGAAATATTCATTGTCAATATATGCAAAAGATGGTTGTACAGCCTACAATACAATAAACAATTAATAATAATAAAAAAAATACAATGCTTTAATCATACGTAGTAAAATGGACAATTATCTATGAACGTTATTTTGTCTCGTATCGAAAAAGTAACAAAAACGAAAGTTCTTAGTTTGTGATTAGATCATTTGATCAGAACAGTGGAAGTGGAATTGCCAGTTATAGTTCAATTTGGTATGCAGTTGCAACAACATTTGTAACTCTCAACTACATAGAGATTATTTGTCACTACATACTCAGTCATACTATATTAACTTTCTTTAGTTTACTTGTAAAAGTGTATAATTCGTATGATTTAAGGGAAACTGCTATAGAAGGATCAACACTATTTGGTATGCAATTGACGTTTTATTTAATATTTGTCTTTTACCCCCAGTGATTGCATAGCCCATCACCCCGTCACTGTTCATAGGGTGTTGGTGAGTCATGGTTCGTTGGATTAAAATGGTTTGCATAGTTAAATTATATGTTTGAATTATGATACAAAAATGTTAAGATGTGATACATATTAAATATATCAGCTATTTGTCGTAACTTTGGGAGGGGTAACTTTGTCATCAATCAACAGTTAATGACGATTGGTTTATTTTTGTAACCATAGTTATCCGGTAAAAATGAGAGTTTTGAATAGTAAATCAAAAACAATTTTCTAATGATTTTCTAACATTGAATGAAAATTCAGTAGATAAATGAAATAAAATATTGATAGTCCAGTAGAAACATATTTATTTCAGTCTTTCGACTAGCATACATTTCCCAAGCCACGACTAAAGGTTATGCAGTCAAGCTCGGTAAGTAACAAATCAAAACAATTTATGTGCATGATTAATTTCAATTTTAACGACTAAGTAAAGTGACACCAAGAATATAGTTTGATTTATAATCAACAATCCGAAAAGATCATATAACATCGTATATTGTTGGACAAAATATATTGAGCTTTGTACTTTTTAACTTTATTTGAATATTGTTTTATTGCGATGAAAAAGTAAAATGTAGCAGACATACATTTCTTTTTTTTTTTACAAAATGTAAATATATGCAACAGTAGTGTAGCGCTGATCGAAAGGCAGAAATCGATTGAGAGAAAACAAATCCGGGTTACAAACTGAAACCGAGGAAAACACGTCAACTATATGAGAAAAGCAACGGAACATCGAAACACTAAAGTGCAACAAAAAAACAAACTTGCAATGTAACGCACACAGACACGAACTATAAGAGATTTAAAATTAAGTTCATCGTAACTTCTTGTAAAATAAGTCTTTTTAGTTAAATTGAAAATGAATTGAAAAACTGCCATTGCACTGACTTAGTACAGAGCATAGAAAAACAATTGTGGGTTGAACCTGGTTTTGTGTCTAGCCAAACCTCGCGTTTTTATATCAATGTTTAACGCTATTTAAAGGACAACATTACATGACAGGACTACAGTACAAATGAATGCGAACACATTCAGGACAGAGAATTGCACAAATAAACAATACAAAAATACATTTCGACATGCTTAGAATAAAAGGTGCCAGGCTTGCAAAAGAGATGATTTTTCATTTCCTAATTATCCATTTTTAAATGATGACGTTCCTTTGTCACCATCTTATGGTGTTTATATATCTCAACTTGTACAATTCGCTCTTGTATGTAACATCTTATTAGATTTTAGAGAGAGAAATTTATGTATTACTGAAAAATTAGGGTTTTCGATATCACAAAATAGTCAAAACATTTACTAAAGTTTATCATCGGTATCAGGAAATAATTCGTATATATTACTCAACATGCAGACATCTTATACGTTCAGGTATTTCATATCCAATCTTTTATGGTAATATTCTTTACAAAGCACAAAAATGTCAGTATTCACCTAAAAAAATTACAAAACCTTTAAACAGACTTATTAAGGTTCCACTAAAGTTAAAATATAGGACACTTCATAAACATCTAAAATTTGCCTGTATTTGTCAACCTATAATGAATAAAGTCATAAACTATGAGAACATATGTTCATTTAAACATACTTTACATATACACACTGTGTAAATTGTAAATAAACTTGAAATTATATATGTTGTGGCCAAACCGGTTCTTGGGGTGAACACTAAATTTTCAAAAAAATCTGGAGGCCTGCTAGACGACTTAATTTGTTTAGAATTGGTATGGACGAATACTGTTATATCTAATGCAGGGCAAGCTCATGTTAATTTTTCATAAAATGTATTGATTTTCGAGTTTCAGTTAATTTTATGTATCTAAGTGAACGAATATCGAAGGTACAATACAGAAATTGGACAAATATGCCATTAAAACATATGTATGTGACAAATTAACATGCGCTTGCCCTGCATTACATGTAACAGTATTCGTCCATACCAATTTTAAGCAAATTAATTCGTCTCGCAGGCCTCCAGATTTTTTTGAAAATTTGGTGTTCACCCTAAGAACCGGTTTGACCACAACATAACAATTTCAAGTTTATTTACAGTTTACAAAGTGTGTATATGTAAAGTATGTTTAAATGAACATATGTTCTCATAGTTTATGACTTTATTCATTATGAGTTGATAAATACAGGCAAATTTTAGATGTTTATGAAGTGTCCTATATTTTGACTTTAGTGGAACCTTAAGAAGGAATATATTTACGATACTGTTGTCAGGTCATTAAAGATCGCATATTTTGGCTTTAATATTGATCACTTATAGGGTCTTTGCATCGGAACTGAACACATTTATTTTTAAAAACAGTTTTGGCATGATGCGTGTTATGTTCTTCTCATATATTTTATGGTAGTAGGATACTAAACCCCTAATGGGAGGAATTGTGCCTGATATTCATATGATGAAGACATAAACTTTCAATCAGTTTAATTAAGGTCTGGTGCTGTTGTGGAGTTCTGTGGAGTTCTTTGATACATACTTACTTCTATACTTAATACGAAAGATTCAATATGTCAACAATTATAAAATTTATACTTAAGTAATTGTCATTGTGTTATTTTAAATTTTGCTTTGTGTGCTTCTTTGTTACATCTTTGTTTGTTTATATACTGATTAAGATAATAACACAATGTTGACTGATGTACCACTTTTTGTGACAATTTAACCTATTGCATGTATGTCTGTTTGTTTTATCAATATAATGCAGTTTGGTGCGACTGTAATGCAAGTGAGCGGCTGAGCTAGCTATAAAACCAGTTTAAAAACTTTATGCTATAACCGTTTCACAGATGATATCGGATATGTTCCTTATGTCGTAACTACAATACCCTTTCCCTTTGCACGAATTTGACCTACCGAATTAGAATATTTACCGGATTTGGAATAACATTAGCAAGACGACGGGTGCCACATGTGGATCAGGATTTGCTTACCCGTCCGGAGCATCTGAGATCACCCCCAGTTTTAGGTGGGATTCGTGTTGCTTAGTCTTTAGTTTTCTAAGTTGTGACTTCTGTACTATTATTTATTATTTTTGTGTCTGTATTTATATTCTATGTTTCTCTGTAAACTTGTATCTAGTTTTTAGAGAATAAAACTTGTATCTAGTTTTTAGAGAATAAATATCTATCTATCTATCTATCTGTTTGTCTGTTTGTCTTTTTATTTGTAGCCATGGCGTTGTCAGTTTTTTTTTCTATCTATCAAGTTTGACTCTCCCTCTGGTATCTTTCGTTCCTCTTTATATCCACCATTTCCTCTTTGCCTGTACCTAGCCAGGAAAATGACTGTTGTTATCAATTCGTTTGATGTGTTTCAACTTTTGATTTTAATATTTGATTAGGGATTTAAGTTTTGAATTTTCTTCGGTGTATTCTTTTTATTTTACTTTTTGACAAAATGTATACATGAAACGAACTAGTATAGTAATTTGATAGAGTATGAAATCGAAAAAAGGATGTATTAAAATTGTTGTTGTTTTGTTATTTTAGCGATAAAGTTAATTATCTATAAACTTACCCTTGTGAGTGCCGCACCAAGTAAACCACCAACCATTTGGACGACAGGATATAATATTGTTGCTTTTAGAGACAAACGTCCACATAGACTGATGCCTATTGTAACAGCCGGATTAAAATGGCCGCCACTGAAATGACACATTAAAATTTTCTACTTGAAACTTGATTGGATCATATTTACATTCAAATATTTCATCTGAAAAGGCCCAGTAACAATCAGAACTTTCTTCAATCATGTTACTATTCTTACACAGAAAGTCCATTTTTTGAATATTATATAAATCATTTAAAACCCCCCAAAAAAATTTAATCCATTTAATATAAACATTTTTTTTTCATTCCATTTAATATAAACATTAAGTATACCTATCTTAGTGATTTTAAAAAAGTTTACAGTACATAATACATATAATGCTTTTGTTTAAGATCATTGAGTCCTTGAAAGAAAAGAAGTACTGTTGCGAGTGTTCATAATAAAGGATATACAGCTGCAGTATATCTATAACAAAAATGGTCACAAGACCGTAACATACAAGAGAGACGAAAGATATCAGAGGGACAGTCAAACTCATAAATGGAAAATAACGCCATGGCTAAAAATGAAAAGACAAACAAACAAACAATAGTACACATGACACAACAAATAAAACTAAAGAATAAGCAACTAGAACCCCACCAAAAACTGGGGGTGTTCTAACAGACCTTTTACGAGACTATATGTATCATGCAAACTGAAAAAGGGCTCTTAAAAAGTTTATTTAATAATGTTTTTCTCTGTGCTGATTGTTGTTGCATTTGTTTTGCACTGTATTGCTTGTCACGTAGTGTTGTTATTTTAGCAGTATTTCTAACCGTGCCATATAAGCGAAAGTTTAGGCTAGCAATACACAAGGTTCAATGCACCATTTGTATTAAAAATGTTCTTTACCGAACAAGGAATAGGGCAGTTGTTATCAAAAGTCTGATTTTATGTATATTCGCGTTTGCTTTTTGATGAGTTAAGTGTTTCTTGTTGTTCCAATGTGTTCCTCTAATACATGTGGTTGATTTGTTTCCCTCGGTTAAAATTTATCACTTGGATTTAATGTTTGCTTATTCGAATAATGACTATTGAACAGCTGTATACTACTGTTGCCTTTTTTTTAAAGATACACTGATAACATTTGAAAATCAGAACGCTTCACACATTTCTGCAATATGCAACAAGCTGATAGAATAACTAAAACACGAATTAAACGTACAGGTAATTCAAACATGTACTCAACAAAAACAAAGGTTACAAAGGATGTTTGCTGTTTAATAAAAATATCATTAAATAATAGAAGACCCATACATAATTCTTCCATTACGTCGCCGTATTCGAAGTTTTACCGTTAATCTAAACAACTACAATAAACTAGCTTTACGTCGCTGATGAATCTGCGACCAAGTTTAGACTAAAATCATACCAGATCGTTCATAAAACAGCAGTCTTATTAAAAGCCTTAGCACCAGGCTTTACCAAATATTTTTTTTTATTTCTCTCAGACTTTAGTAATACTATTAGTAGAGAACCTTTCATCTATAACTTTTAAATACCTAATAGTACTAAGATCATTAAAAACTTAGATGTAAGAACATTGTAACGGAAATGATTTGTAACAACTGTTGAATCAGTATTAAATTGTTTGAAAACGTAGCTTCTAACTTCCATCAGCCTTTATGCTATCTTGATGTAGATTAATTAAAAAATTGCTTCAGTCTTTGTTAATTGTTATTTTCAATTTCCAGCAATGCTTTGATAAGTCTCAATAGTATCATCAGCTCGAAGTTGCTTGTAATGTTCTGATGCATATACTAGTATATCAAAACACTGCCTAACCTTTTTCTTGATTCTATTTTTTTTAAAGATAAGAACATGAAATCGAAAATAATTACTCTAGTGAAATTCATTTCGGTCTTTTAATCTCACAAAAACAATCTTATACACAAAACATTCTTTTTACAACCTTCATTTAAAAAATTGAAATATAAATTCACATATCTAATTTTTACCTGATTTTGCCAAAACATGCTATCAGTGCGATAAGTGCCATTCCTGGAGCTGATGTATCATAATAAGGAATTGTAGCTATAAATACGTATATTGTTGTACCAAGAAATTCCACAAACAATGCTTGGTATAAATTCCATTCATCAATGTGGTCACTTATTACTGGTTCATCATCCTTTCTTGTTCTTGGTCTAGAGCTATCATTGCCTTTATCAACTCGGACTTCATTGGCAGTATGTCGTTGGTCAGCATTGTCAAACTCCGGATTTGAAATTTGTATTCTATTTGACATTTTGAAAATTAGTAAGAATCAACATGAGTAAAACTGTACTTAAGAAAAGAAGATTGTAAGAAACCACCTAATATATATCAAAGTTCATAAAAATAACATGATAAGAATTTTGTTTAATAACAATAACAATAGACAGTCATATTGAAAGAAATTAATACATGATTTATTTCAATGCAAATGAAGTGCCTAATTGTAATATTTAAAAGGGAAACAAAACTGGTGTTGTGAATCACTAGGTCTTTTATTCTCGGATAAATATCCGTTGACTTTTGTATTTTATTATTTGAACCTAACACAGAACGAAGACAACAGTAACATATATTGAGGATTACAATCATTACTCATGATAAAAAAGAACGTAAATCCTTAAGTCAGTTACTTTTGTATATGAGTACCTAATGCGAGAAAGAGTAGAAATTTTATCCAATATTAATCAAACTTGTTGAGCTAGGGATATCATCACACAAATATATAGTAGTAAATATGTTTGTTGTTTCATATACATACTAGTATATCAGTCGCATTGTCATTCAAATTTTAATAAATCAGTTAGATGATATTCAGCTGTTTAACACAATATAAAGTAAAAGGGCTATTATCTTATTAGTATCATTCCTTAGAAAATCATGAAAGTAAGGGTATATAACTAGAAGACGCTTAGAAAAGAATATTAAATGTTGGTCGAAAAAGATAAGTCTACTAAAGGGGAAAAAATATGTTTCAATATGAAACAATGAATCATTTCTTTGTTGACGAAGCAGGTTTCAGTTCGTGTTGCTTAGTCTAAAGTTTTCTATCACGTTGTGTTTTGTGTACTATTGTTTGTCTGTTTGTCTATTGTTTGTTTGCCCCACGTTGTCAGTTTATTTTCGATCTATGAGATTGAGTGTCCCTCTGGTACCTTTTTAAAAGCAACAAATTATCCTTCCATCACCAAAAATGCATATTTTCTCCTTTTTTGTTTAATTTGTAACGTTACAATACTGTTGCTAAAAAGGCTTCAGCGGAATTGAACTAAAATACAGTAAAATACTGCAAATAAGTTTGCAAACCATTCTAGCTAGGCAACTTTGACTATTGATGTATGATTCTATCATGTATTGACTGTTCAAATGCATCTATTCTTCTCTGTATACAACTCTAGTAGTTCTGTAGTTGCCAAGTTACATGTATTGTCCTCTGGAACTTCATTTATTTTTCTCATATTTTGTATCTAATTCATAGTGTCAACTCCCAATAATTAATGTATCTAGCATATCTCGATATACATGAGATGATTTTGTAGACAATTAATCTTCTAAAATATAAAGATGTCATTTCTAAAGTGGAAAATCCATAAACCCTGAAAATCGTCATATTTTGGAAATTCCGATGTTTGTGAATTTTAAATAAGGTGATGTCGTGAACGCTTAATGTTTAAATTATAAGGATGTCGTTTTGAAAGTGGAAAGTCCAAATTTTAGTCATATGTGTTAAACATGTTAAAAGGCACTATAAATTACCGAAAACGTTTAACATTGAACGTTTATTACTATTTAAGATTTTACAAGGTAATACTACTCAAAAACTTCAATATAAATGACATTTGATAGTAGTCATTTTATTTTTAAAAACAAGATCTTGTCTTGATAAAGGTATGACCCAAATCATTCGAACATCTGGTATACAGCATTTGTAGTCTATATTTGATACAAGAGCTTAAATGGTGACTGGTATTCTTGAGTTTTAGAATTAGGGCATTCCATCGTAAATTTGAGTTTAAAATCACTTGTGCGTTCAAAACATTTGCTATCTTATGTTTCTTTCTAAGTATATTCATACAATGAAACACACCAGGTTAATTCGAACACAGATAATTTTCTTCATGTCGTTTCAATTTTAGTTCTAGGGTTTTCATAATAATGACAACAATATTATTTAGGTGTTTTAAAACAGATTATATGAACTTATGAATTTATGCAAATTAACAATAAAAGCACTCCTAGTTAAAAACTAACTTTAAATTAATTGATCATAATTGTTCTGTGAGTGGAATTTTAATATCATTTTTAAAGAATTTGGCTTTCCTTTTCACCCTTGTGAACTTTGTTTTACAAAAAGGTCGGTGCAGGTTGACAATTGACAGACACATTTTAAATGTTGTACAATATCTAGCTGTTGGGAAGATGCATAACGACCACATAACTATAAGAACATTAACAGTACTTAGTTGACTGCATCAAATGCTCATTTCGACAACTAGTACCATTCACTGATCCTCAAAACGTAATATTCAGAAAGTCAAAATATTTTATTGACGTCAGCATACATAATGCAACAATAATTGTCAATCTCTAACTGAGAACAGGGCCATGGTCAATATTTTGTTCGGTTCAATTAATTTTTGAGAATTTCAAATATTTCTATTTTCTTTCTTGGTAGGTACTAAAGACATCAATTTTTACAAATAAAGAGGTATTTATGTTCAGGGGTTTACGATCTTTTTCGAAAACAACACTTTTCATAAAATATATTGTTTTATAGGATTAAAGTAAATATTTACCAGAATGGCGATATTATTGAGTTTTGTAAATATTTGGTGAATATCAAACTGTCAAATTGTAATTACTTCCGCTTGAAATAAAGTTTAAAATATCGTCTACTGGTTCAACATTAATCAGTTGTTTCAATACCACTATGACGAGAAATACGGGGTTTGAAATGACAGAAGAAAAAGACAATGTTGCAAACAATAACGAAATTGTTGTTGATGTTAGACAGGAGACACCAGATGAAGCAAGCAAGCTGTCCAATTTAGCGAAGGCAACATTTGCAGAATTTCTTGGCACGGTCATCTATGTTTTCCTAGCCACGAATACTCAATATTATTCAATTTCTCCAGCTCTAGTACTCGTTGGATTAATTATAATTTTTAGAAATATCAGGTATGTTTGACAATGAAAACACTATTTTAACATTGGAAAAAAAAATGTAATTATAATTTGTGAACATCTATAATACTAAAATAACGAGGTCTTATGTGTTAGCCGTTATGGGGTTAAAACGACAATTCAAAGAATTAACTGTGTATATAGCTAATATAGGACAATACTGTAGATTAAAAATTATACCTTTCAAGACCCATTTGTTTTCCACATAATTAATATTACCAATAAATGATCAGTTCCAGGTCGACGGGTTCAAACAGAAAGATTTTGAAAGCAGAGAAAAATGTGCATCTTATAATCAGTATGACTTCATCAGATGACAATACCAATACTAAAAATTCAGGCTAAAATAAGGCTTACTCAAAGTTACATACTTTACTTCAGTCACGGACCCGCGATATCGCGGGTGTATTCTAGTATTATAAAAAAACTTCTTTTTTTTTGGCTCTTGTAAAAATGGTTATTATTGTTAGGCGTTTATCTAGACAATGAATCTTTATAAAGTGGTTTCCCCTTAAAAATAATGGTTTACTAGTTATTGAATCAATATTGAAAACCAAAAAAAAAGAGAAAATGCCATGATTCAGAGTGATATATTATGTCGCTATTTAATCTTTTAAGGTATGAATAATATTTAATCATTTAAGAAAAATTATTACAACTACCCTTCTGTCAGAAAAACAGTAATATAGCTTCTACCTGAATGTATTTAACTATTTTAAGTAGTTGGAGTTACTAATTGAATGTACTGTTGTTTTGTAAAAATTAAATTGGGTAGGATTTCTAAACATCATTTATAAGTATTATCTTCCATGGGAACTTATTTTAACATATTGTGATTTAATTTATGTTTTTCTTAGTGATACGAATTTCGTTACCCTTTCTTTTTTTGTGTGAACAACTTTTTATCTTTTACAAAAAAAATGTTTCGTTTCAGCGGTGCTCATTTCAATCCAGTAATCACACTTGCTGTCCGTATGAGTGGTAACATGGAAGGTTCTAAAGCGATGATACTGTATTCTGGTTTTCAGCTGTTAGGAGGCATGGTTGGAGCTGCTCTATCAAGAGTAGGTTTTATATTAAAAATTAAAATTAACTACATTTGATTAAGATATAGAGTGGAATCAATCAAAATTGATTGAAATATATACATATGTATCCAATTCCATTATACTATTATGACACGAAGATGATCAATAGAAAAATGAAGAGAGAATCATAACAATAAGTAAGAGAAAAATGTATTGACTTCAATAATAAGGAAAAGAAGAAATTTTAGTATAACATCAATTAGACAGAAACTTTAAAATAGAATATAATCACCACTTTATATATATAGATTATTTCCATGGAATCAAGTGTGATACGATACTTCTTTATTTCTTCTCATTTGTTATAAAATAAAGTTGCAAAGCTTCTTAGATTTTGAAATTTTAACAGTTAAAACTGGAGAAATATCATAGTAGACCAGAGTCTGTGTTGTAATTTGTTTCTCTGATAAGTTGTATACATTTAAATAGAAACATTTTAAATGATCTACCAGAAAATATATCTATTATAAAACGTAAAATAACAAAAATACTAAACTCCGAGGAAAATTCTAAACGATAGGTACCTAATAAAATGGAAAATAGGTATACTCAAACATATCAAACACTTGTCATATATGTGACAGTAGCAACATATTTAATGATGGACTCACAAAATTTTTTTTAGAGAACGACAGAAAACCTTTTTAACCGGATAATGATTTGATACGTCGGACGCGCGTTTCGTCTACATAACACTTATCAGTGACGCTCAGATCAAAATAGTTGTAAAATCAAACAAGTACAAAGTTGAAGAGCATTGTAGACCCAAAATTCCAAAAAGTTGTGCCAAAAACGACTAAAGTAATCTATTCTTGGGATAAGAAAATCCTAAGTTTTTTTTCTAAATCTGAGATCAAACGAATCACACCTATTTTCAAAATTATCAACAGCTATCGAAATGTGTATATTGGGTAAGAAAGGTGAAAAATGTCTCGAGCTACTTTAATCCAAACAAACGTTTTAACATTATGGACCCCACCATAATTTATTCAATAAATGTGGAATATCTGTGTCGCTTTTCACCACGGATATGCTCAGTTTGTTACAGTGACAACTACGTCGAAATTAGTTACTACAAATGTATCAACAAATGCGATTGATACCTTCGTCAATGCTCATGACATGTCAGAAAAACGACGGAATTCACTGATGTCAAAATACTCTTCTTTAACATGTGAATTTAAAGCGGCTTCCATCGTCTCAATAAAACTGTTTCTATACAAATTGGTCATAATAATTACACGTTAATTTTTATCTCTATAGAAGTCGTTCCTTACTATCCTACTACCTGTCGATACATTTATTTTTGGCATTGCACAAGTCATGTCTTCTCTGACTGTTAATGACGTTAAAATACGAAATCCCTAGGATGTGTTTTAGTTGATTTTGGTCTCTGATGCATGATTTATTATTATTAATTGTTTTGGCCTTTAACTAGCTGTCAGTAACTACAAGTACTCTCAAATCGTATTTTCTTGTTATTTCGACCTGTTGATACTGTTAATAATGCTTTTTTGTTATTTTATATTAATATGGATCTTGTCTATATACCAGCTTTGATTACTTGGAATATCTTCTTATTTTCACTTACTAATTTGTATAAACTTCAAGATTTACCTGTATTATCAAAACCTTTTTTTTTCAAAAGTGATAATTTCGAAGGGTTAAAAATTTCGCAGTGGTGTCTTGACATGGCTTTGTTTGGACGTGTTTCTCGTTTCACGTTTTTTATATAGATTAGCCGTTGGTTTTCACGTTTGAATTGTTTTACACTAGTAATTTTGGGGCCCTTAATAGCTTGTTGTTCGGTGTGAGCCAAGGCTCCGTTTTGAAGGCCGTACATTGACCTATAATGGTTTACTTTTTCAAATTGTTATTAGGATGGAGGGTTGTCTCATTGGCACTCACACCGCATCTTCCTATATCTATATACTGAATTTATTAAATGAAATGTGCTCTCAGAAAGCACGAGGGAGAAGGACTGAAACCAAAATTATCTCAGTTTACTGCCTTTTTACGATATGGTGACCCAATTGATGTGAAAAATCGTTTCATCTGTTATATTGCTGACCGTTTTCTATTGCCGATTGATACATTTTTACTGATGGCGGATTTACATTCTAAGTGATTAAGGCATACCAGGAGTTTCTTACGTACACACTGTCGACGAAACTGGAAACGTCTTTTTTGAGTGCATGCGATTAAAATTCTTTTTGTAAACTTAAAAAATGTGGAGTAAAAAGTATAATTTGATAGTCCTTATTAATTTTAGATAGTGCTTCCCCGTGACAACTACATGGCACACGATGGAGGTGCTACAACGTTATCTAATACAGTTGAGGTTCCAAGTGCAATTGCATGCGAAGCAATTATAACTTTTGTTCTAGTGCTAACTTATCTAATGAGTACACTGAACAAAAGTAATACACATTCTGTTATATCCCCAGTGGCAATTGGATTTGTTGCATGGGCTAATATAGAAGCAGTGTAAGTAAATATTTTTCTTATTAAATATAAGGTTTATACATTAAGTGTATATTTCCTCCGATAAAGTCCATAGTTGATTAAAAACATGTCTGACATATCTTTTAATACATATGATGATATGAATTCATTTAAATTGCGCAGCTTTAGTTAATTAATATTTATGTGCTTTTTGACACGTATGTTTTGATTATTGTTAATATTGAAAAATCTGTCATGTCTTCGGTTAAGTTATTTATTATGCGCATGTTACATGTACATTTCAAACTTTACATACTCTGTAAAGTATGAATTCACATTTAAAGTGATAAAATTCGAACATGATCAAAAATATAGGCGAAATACAAATTGCAAATGCATAACTTTTTTACTGTATGCAATATCCAAAACTAATATGTAGATTTATAATTTGTTCGAATTAGGCAGCGAGGCTGTGTATGCAATAATTAATGATTGATTTTGATTTTAAATGTATTTCCTTAGAAAAAACCATTATCATTTTCGAAAGATTATCAAAATTTAAAAATTACCGTACATTAACTTATTTTACCATACATGGACGCATGAATTCTTGGAAACTAAATCGATAAAAAAAAGGTAGTGAAATGCTCTTCAATTCTGATGACAATCAAATTCTAAATAGTCATACTGTTGATTCATTTTTTTTCGTTTGAATACCTATTTTCGTGGGTTTTGTACATGTGCTACAGATGAAACACAAGTTTTGAGGCTGCATGCTCTGTTTGGCAAAACCACAAAATCACTTACATATATCCACAATTCACGAAAATTGGTACCCACGAAATACAGGAATACTTTACAAGAAATAATTTGTTAAAAATCTCATTTGACAGCGGTAGGATAACAGGGGCATCAATGAATCCCGTGAGAAGTTTTGGACCAGCTTTGTGTATCTATGTTTTCAATGAAAATGTTTGGCAATATCATTATGTTTATTGGGCAGGTCCGTATTCAGGAGCAATATTGGCAGCTCTTGTGTACAGGTAAGTATATAAAATATATTGGCTTACATATTATAAAAACTATTCCAAAATTTTTATTGAAATATGGATAATGAAATTAGTACGATGGAGTAAACCTTTTTTTTATTAAGCTCCAGTGTCAAACAATTCGTTGTTGTACGTGTTCAAAATACTTTCAACATAGTTTTTATGTTGGTAATCTATATGTGAACTATGTTGTGTGCATATAAGAGAATTTATATCGTTTCGAATATCCCTTTTTGATCATTCATGTTTTCATCGAGCGTAAATACTCGCTATGTGCATTAAAATCATTAATATACGTTCACATACACATGTTGTATATAAGATATCATTTAAACCTAGACAGATATAATATTTTGTTGCATTTAAAATTGATGTCGTAGGCTGAAACACTAATTTGTACAATATAAGCTGTTGTTTTGAGACAAATTTGGTTTTGCCATCTGACAAATTCAAATTCTTTACTTAGATAAAACAAATTCGGAGTTGTTTTAAGATTGATAATGTTACAAATATCAAACTTATATGAAGATTTTTTGAGATATGTATGCCGGTAAACTACTTTGGTTTTTATTTTAAACAATTTATTATACAAACTTCAACCGTATTTTTGTTAATTCTTTTTGATATAAAACTAGTCTGAAATATCCGTTTAAATGTGGATATAGTAGCAATGTTATATAAAAGTAGCTTTTGCTCCCTTTATGTATAGTTGATTAGTTTGAAAATGAATGCTGATGTGTATAGCTAACTTACAGAAATTCGTAACTAAAATGTTATTTAGACATTCTTAAAATCAACAGTAATTGCTAAGAGTATTTTCAAAGTCAATTATATATTGTTATATTTAATAAGCGAATTATAACATATTGTTATTCAAATCTATTTTAGGTTTATATTACGAGACAAGTAAGAGCCTCCTTTGGTGAGTTAGATAATATTGTTAGAAATTTGAAATGTCAATCCTATATTGTAAATTGACAATTTCTTTTAAAAAAAAATAGTCATGTGTACATGTTCTTAATTTTATATATATGCATAGAAGAATGTAAAGTAAATCAACACGACTAAAACATTATTTTGACTGAAATATTTTTATCACTTAATTCATATTGCCAAAATTGATAATTTAATACATACTTATACTTTAAAAAAAATTATGATTGTAATTGTTTTATTGTTTGTGGCGTTTTTGTATAAAGTCTAATACAAACAGCTTACATCGTATCAAAGGTGAAAAAGGCATTATTCTATTTGTATAGATAGTTCTACTTTCGAAACTTTTCTCCTGTATTTTACTGATATTACTATGATTAAAGAGTTGAATATAATATTTTTTTAACATAATACGCAAACACTCAAGGGAATGTTGTGGTACAACACCAATAGTATCCCCGTCAATAGTTTACTGAAGTAAAAGAGAGACGAAAGATACCAGATGGTCATTCAAGTTCACAAGTCGAATAAATTGACGCCATGGCAAAAAAAGACAAAGATACAAAATATAGAGAAATAAAGATTGAGTAACATGACCCCCACAAAAAAAAACTTTGGGTGAACTCAGGTGCTCCATAATGGTAAGCAGTGCCTGTTCTTCATGTAGTATCTGTAGTGTTGCAGTAATTGTTTAAAATTGTTTTGTCTTGGACTGTTAAGAGCTTGTAATCAAGGTGAGAGTTTCGTGGATATGCAGTTGGTTTATAATTACACTCGTAACGCACATATCCCTTGATTGAAAGCGATCATTAAAAATATTAACAAAGAAAATAACACTGTGCTGACATACTGGTATTCATAAGATCTTGTAACAATGGACAATCACTATTTTCCTTTCATTTTAAAATGAATGTATACCAGGAGATGCCATTTGAATTATTTTGGTTGTAAAAGGACAATGTATATATATATGCACGATTTGTGTTTTCAAAATTAGTGTTTCATCGAATGATTATACTTACAGCTTGATTGCGGTCTTGTGTATGACAGCATTCATTATTTTCGGTAACCGTTGTTTTGATTGATCAAACCATTTCTAAGGGAACTTGATATATTTTACAATCGTCGAAATTAATTGCCAACAAACCTTTTTATTTCTTATAACTATTAATCGTTTATTTGCTTTTATTTCAGAACCAAACAGTTTGGATTGACAACAAACAAATTGCAAATTGACACTTAAGCCAAACTTGATTAATGCATGTAAATCGTTTTGAACTATATTCATCCTAGTTTGAAATAAAAAAAAAAAACAAAGTTTTCAGATTTGGGTTTATTTTGTAAGGAGTGAATATTGGAGCCGTTTCATCGAAGGTGTCTTAAGACTAAGATATGTCTAGAGATCATCTTAGGAGATTGTTTTGCTTTTATCTGTGTCCACAACTGATCATAGATACCAGGATTGAAATTTTATATTTACACAAGACGCACGTATCGTCTACAAAAGACTTATGCGTGACGCTCAAATATAAAATGTTAAAAAGAGCAAATAAAGTACGAAGTTGAAGAGCATGCGGGACCAAAAATTCCTAACCATTTGGCCAAATACAGCTAAGGTAATCTATTCCAGAGGTTCCTGAAAAGATCTTATCTAAAGATATCTCCTTATTTTAAGCCCAACTTTAGGACTACTTATAATCTGTCTTAGTATATAATTTAGACCATTCTAACGTTTAGTATAACTTTATGATGTGCAAGCATATAATTTTTTTTTGGGTGGTATGTTTTTGAGAAAATAAAATAATAAAAAAAAAATCATTAAGTAGAATTTGTATTAAAATTCGTACTTATTTTCTTACTCATTGTGTAGGGTTACGTTAAAGTAATACAAAATGAATAATTCATGTCTGTGTTTTTATACGTAGATTACACGAGATTCCCTTTGAAGTAACAAATCTAAACCGTCTAGAGACTGTCCTAAAATTTGTCCTAGGATGTATATTAAGGATGTACTTAGGTGAGGTATTAGAATTTGTGTCAAATATTCGGACTCCTTGGTGTTTTTCCATACAATACAATGTAAAATATTTTGCCCCATAACACCCATTTATTTTTTCATATAAGACTAAATAGCTCATTAAAAATCATTTACCAAAATTTTAGAAGATTCTTGATTTTCTTTCATTTGTTTTGAGACCCAAATAATACCAATGCAAATATAAGGTATAAGTCCGAGTCAGCCTTTTCCCGCCATATTTTAAATCTCAAATATCTCGAAAAGGAGGTCCATCACCTATCAATATTTTTAGCTTATCTTTATCCTTAATTGATGCTCTACCAGCTTATAGTTTTCTTAATTTCTTAATTTTTATCTAACCTCACCTAAGTACATCCTTAGGACAAATCTTATGTCACTTTTAATGACACGTCCCATGGATTATGAATTAAATATAACTCGTTAAGTCTTCTCATATATTCAAATTAACATTGAGAAGTATGTAACAAGTATCAATGAAAAGAAATATGCAATGTCAGGAGTGAACAGGCTTTGGGCATCGTCGTTGAAAAATTAGAAAAAAATAGTGAAGTCGTTTACTTCAAAGTAGGTAAAGACGTTCCCTTGTCACCATCTTACGGTGTTTATATATCTCAACTTGTACGATTCGCTCGTGTATGTAACAATGTTTTAGATTTAAACGAGAGACATTTATGTATTACTGAAAAATTATTACACCAGGGTTTTCGATATCACAAACTAGTCAAAACATTTACTAAATTTTATCATCGGTATAAAGACATCATTCGTAAATATAGCTCAACATGCAGACTTCTAATACGTTGAGGTATTTCACATCCAATTTTTTATGGTAATATTCTTTATAAAGCACAAAATTCACCTCAGAAACTTACAAAACCTTTGAATAGACTTATTAAAAAGGGATATAATTACGATACTGTTGTCAAGTCATTAAAGATTGCATATTTTGGCGTTAATATTGAGTCACTGATAAGGTCTTTGCATCGGAACTAAACACATTTATTCTAAAAACAGTTGTTGGCATGACACGGGTTATGTTCTTCTCATATATGTTATGATGGTATGATACTAAACCCCTAACGGGAAGGAGTGTGCCTGATGTTCATATGATGAAATCATAATCTTTCAGTCAGTTTAGTTGAAGTCTGGAGCTGGCATGTCAGTTAACTGCTGGTAGTCTGTTGTTATTTATGTATTATTGTCATTTTGATTATTTTCTTTGGTTACATCTTCTGACATCAGACTCGGATTTCTCTTGAACTGAATTTTAATGTGCGTATTGTTATGCGTTTACTTTACTACATTGGTTAGAGGTATAGGGGGAGGGTTGAGATCTCACAAACATGTTTAACCCCGCCGCATTTTTGCGCCTGTCCCAAGTCAGGAGCCTCTGGCCTTTGTTAGTCTTGTATTATATTAATTTTAGTTTCTTGTGTACAATTTGGAAATTAGTATGGCGTTCATTATCACTGGACTAGTATATATTTGTTTAGGGGCCAGCTGAAGGACGCCTCCGGGTGCGGGAATTTCTCGCTACATTGAAGACCTGTTGGTGACCCTCTGCTGTTGTTTTTTATTTGGGCGGGTTGTTGTCTCTTTGACACATTCCCCATTTCCATTCTCAATATTTTAAAGTCATAAACGAGTACTCAATACTTTAGCGTTATACAAGTGCTGGTAATGTTTATTTACAATATAAGATTAAAGAGAAAAAAATCATAATAATAAGGTACATGCTGTACTATCGGTGCAGGATAAAAACATTCAATTATCCGGAATCGGTGTCATAAAAGCTTCCATAGTGGGAGCTCTAAATGTCAATACTGGTAATTTATTCCAGGCTAATACTATTCTTTTTTTAGTAATCATTTCTTAGGCTCAATATAGTGTATGCCATAGTATTATAGTGTCTAGATGTCCTGTATAATAGAATCAGGTAGCTATATAGGTTTCTGTAAGAATTGCTACGAGTCTATTAACTATTTTATTTAACAAGCATACTCTTATATTAACTCTTCGTTGGTACAAAAACAGATCCAAGTATTATTATAAATAAATAGAAGGCTTTTTTTCTAATACAATTGTATCCGTATTCGGTTGTCAGTTGAATCTCACATGGACTCATTTCTTCAACAGGAAACATATTTTCTTGATTACCCCAATAAAAATATGTACGTCACTATGAGTGTTTATTCCATTTCTCTATCCCTAAAAAAACAGGCAACTTTAAAATGTACAAAAAGAAGTTATGTGTAAATAGTTATCAAAGGTACCAGGATTATGATTTAGTACGCCAGACGCGCCTTACGTCTACATAAGACTCATCAGTGACGCTCATATCAAAATGTTAAAAAAAGCCACACAAATACAAAGTTCAAGAGCATTGAGGATTCAAAATTCCAAAAAGTTGTACCAAATACGGCTAAGGTAATCTATGCCGGGGATAAGAAAATCCTTAGTTTTTTCTAAACAGAAAATTTATAAAAATGACCACATTGATTTTCTTGAAGGTAGGTTTATAGCGAATTAACTTGATTTATTTATTAACTGATCCAAAAGATAGAGAATGAGGACATTCCTTGGCAATTACTTAAAGTCGAAAAAGTATTGTATCAATGTCAATCCTGTCCACAGAAAAAGAAAAAAACAATCGATATAAAATGTCAACTTTACAATAACAATTTCATTATGCAAATTTCTTACACTTTAACCTATATACATGTAAGCTATGTATTTACGATTACCATAAATAAAGGCAACAGTAGTATACCGCTGTTCACAACTCGTAAATCTATTGACAAAAAACAAAATTGGGGTAACAATCTAAAACTGAGGGAAACGCATTAAATATGAGAGGAGAACAACGACACAACATTAAAATGTAAAAGTCCAACACACTTAACGTAGTACATTGATTCGATATTTTTTTAAGGCGATTGATGTTCTACTCTAGAATATATTTTTTTTATTTTCTTATAATTTTTTCCGTAATAAATTGGTTTTTTTCCGGTATTTTCTGTTGTACTGTTTGTCATGTTATCCAACAACATTAGGAGGGTAATGAGGGCATGGGTTACTATAGTTATCCGACTTTACAATATGATATTCACATTTATCATCTCGTATTTCAGTACATCCCATAGGGGGAACACGTGCACTTTGTACATCGATTCTGTAAAAAAAAACAAAAAAAAAACATGTATTTCATGAAATGTAATATGCACAAGTATAATAATAAATTATATTAGTCTTTTGCAGACATGTATGTGCATGCATGCTGGTATCTAGAAAAATAAACTATAACAAAAGGTACGTTATCTTGTAATTTGGAAGTAATTATAATTGCTAGTAATGCTATAGTGAAGGAAAATGTGCATCTATTTCAAAACTTTGTTAATGAATTATAAAGTATCGTCGGTTTTAATTGAAACACCTTATCTTTTCTAAGGTATTGTTCTAGTCGGTTCTTATGAATGTTGGTTTAGATGAAAGTTTTGTCCCCGACTTTTTCATACAAATATATAAAAAAAAAGATGTGGTATGATTGCCAATGAGACAAATGTCTACAAGAGACGAAAATGACACAGACATTAACTATAGGTCACCGTACGGCCTTCAACAATGAGCAAAGCCCATACCGTATAGTCAGCTATAAAAGACCCAGGTATGACAATGTAAAACAATTCAAACGAGAAAACTAACGGCCTTCTTTATATAAAAAAAAATGCACGAAAAACAAATATGTAACACCTAAACAAACGACAACTACTGAATAACAGGCTCCTGACTTCGGACAGGCACATACATAAATAATATGGCGGGGTTAAACATGTTAGCGGGATCCCAACCCTCCCGCTAACCTGGGACAGTGGTAGAACAGTACAACATCAGAACAAACTATTAGTTGCAAAAGGCTCAACTCATCAGATAAACAAAATTACAAGTGGACGTGGCCGGGTACTTGATCATCCCAACAACAAAAAGACACTAGGAACAGATCTGAGAGTACTCGCAGTTATCTGACAGCTAGTTCAAAGCCACTAACAACTAATAAAAAAATCATACCTCTAAGACTAAACACATTTTTGAATTAAAATTGAGAATGGAAATGGGGAATGTGTCAAAGAGACAACCATATAACCCGACCATATAAAAATCAACAGCAGAAGATCACCAACAGGTCTTCAATGTAGCGAGAAATTCCCACACCCGGAGGCGTCCTTCAGCTGGCCCCTAAACAAATATATACTAGTTCAGTGATAATGAACGCCATACTAAGTTCCAAATTGTACACAAGATACTAAAATTAAAAAAATACAAGACTAACAAAGGCCAGAGGCTCCTTTTATAGCATTTATTGCATTTCTTAACATTTGTTCAACTCGTCATAGCAATAGAACATATTCTGTGTCAAAATATTGTATTTCTTAACATTTGTTCATCTTGTCATATCAATAGAGCATATTCTGGGTCAAAATAATATGTCCTGATGGGTTAATTTTCTTATTGCAGTATGTTACTCTTGGTGTCAGTCCAGTAAAAAGACAGAAAACATTTCAAAATTTTTCATTTGATGTGATTGGTGTAAATACATTTTGCTACAAATGATTACTGTAAATTCAAAAACTTTTTTATTTTTTATTTTTGCGAAAAATACGACATGGTTATAACTGAAATTAATCAAACTCCCATTTTGAAATTTTATAAATCAGTTAAACAGGATTTTTCCCAATATCGCAAAAATTAAAGGAGGCGTAAAAAATGACAAAATCGCAATAATTTCTGAATTTACATTACATGCTGCTCCAATAAATCACAGCTTGAAGGCGATCAAGATCCATAACTTTGAAGTTGAATGAAGAACAGTTATCACAATATCCAAGAGAAAAAGACCAACAGCATTCAGTACACAGAAGAAAAAATATTAAATAAACCAACAAAAACCATCGATACGAAGATGCTCACGAACTTATATCTGAAGTATTGATTTCGTCTAAAGATATAAATTACTAAATAAAACGCTATGGCATTATTTACGACATACTGTAGAAACATCCACTCGTATCTGATTGAAAATTTCCATCTAGTTGAGGAGTTGATCAATGAATAGTTTGTTGAATTGATAATTGAGGAATTTTTAATTAGTTCTTATTTAGCCCAAATCCCCAATTTTTCGAAATCGTCGTATAGAAAAATTACAGTAAATCTAGGCAAAAGTGCATCTCCAATTTGTTAATAAACAAACATATCAGATATTTCGGAAAAAAAATAAGCACGGAAAACTTTTGAAGTAGACCTGCAAATGCTAGAGGACGTCGCGCTCAAATGCTTTTTTAGTACCAAAGGACTTTTTACGTGACCAGAAGAAAATTATAAGGAATGAAATTCTACAATTAAAAAATATTACAATTCGGTATATTCATAGTTTAAAATGCTATTCATCGTTACATGTTTTGCATAGGAGGATGTCGCGAACTAAAATAATAAATCCGTATCCGAAAGTACATATTTTGCTTTACTAACAATATTTCTGTTTTTTCTACGATTTCCTTTTTATACATTTTTATGATTAATACTCAAAGTTTACCTAATAGTCCGGCCGATTGGTGCAGATATATAGAGCAGAATTGCTCATTTGATGAGGAAAGCATGAAACTTTGCATTGTAGTTCTTGGTTATATACCCTTTGATTTCAGCTATGGACCCACTCTGAAAAATCCAATATGGCTGTCATTTTCAAGATGGCGGAAAAATGGTATAAATATCAAGATTGTCCTAAAGGTATTCTATATAATTTCGGAAATAAAAGTAATGATTCTTTAAAAATGGACTTCATGTTCGTGAATTTGTTATCAATTAATTTTAAGATATAAAAAAAATAATTTGGTTATTTCTGTAACACATACATTTGCAAATATAGCTGCATGTACAAAAACAAATAGTGAAATTCAAAATGTTAATCAACATGTCACATGTTATTGTAATTGTTCTTTAAACGCTTTCATTTTTAATGGTTGGAATGAAATAGGTCAAAACGAGTCGAATGAACGTTAATATAGGTCGGTTAAATGTGGTGGAATAGTAGGTTACTGATCTAAACTTTGACGGAGTGCCGAGGGCACCTTGTCTCGTGTCTCTTCAATGCCACGTCTTACGTCACTTATCACGTTTTCATCTGCCGTATCCACTACATCGTCAAATTATTCTATATAATCAAGAGTTGTACCTTTCTTCAGGCGGACTAGACGATTGCCATCATTTAAAATGGTTAAGGTGCAACTATTTCCTTTTCCAACTATGTGCGAAACCAATTCGCAACTATTCAGCGAACATGGTCCTAAAATGAAGTCCTGGTCAGCACTTTTATTAGTTTTAATGGTAACATTCATTTTTGAGTTTGGCGGAACTGTGATGGTTCATTTTATTCAAACTTACTGAGTTGAAATCTCGTTTCCAATGTTAACAAATGTCGCATTTATCACTTTATTGTTGTTGGTAATTGTTGGAGTACTCAGGTTTATCATTGCGCTCAATGTGTCCAAAATATCTAGCCTAAGTATAACATCGTCTGTTAATGGCTCTTTGCACACATCCCATTGTATGTTTACTCTATTAATGTCGAGAGTCGTTCTTTATAATCTTCCCAATAACAAGCTGTCTGTTAACCCTTAACCACGTAGCGTTACGTTCTCCAAATCTCCATTTTCTGCTGGAATTAATTTCTCGTGGGTTTCTCCATATCCCTTAGTGATTCAGTTTCTGCAAATTAAATGTGCTTGTCCTTGCTGTCCTCAATTACTGCCATTTCATTGCTATGTGTTTAAATATATGTGGCTCAATTCACAGTTTAATATCTCAAATTTCCAAATATTGCGACCCAAGAAATAAGATAGGCACTAAATAATATCTTAACGCAGATAAATCCCAAATCACAGCTTTTATGTGTGACCCCAAGACAACAAATAGTGCAGCTTATAATGAAAGCTACTATTGCAGCTTTTTATGATAGCTGCTACTTTGTGTATGAAATGACAATTGCAAACAAGACAAAATCAAAAGGGACAGAACTGGGACAGATACTAAATGACACAATACATCAATAAAATGCTTATATTCAGGTCAATTCTCAATAATGAATATTTGCTTATTTTTCAAGGCGGCCATTTTGAAAATAGCCGCCTATTTGTATTTCAAAGATAGATCAAAACAAAATCTTGCTAAGTTCACCAAGTCATTCAAATATCCAGCATCAAATCCACTGTGGTTTGTACAATACTGTAAAATATTTTAGAACATACGGCAGCCATCTTGAAATAAGCCGCCATATTGAATTTTGAGAGTGGGTCCATAGCTTATATTGCTCAGTACACAAAAATGTACTATCATGCAAAAATTGGTGCTTTCCTCATTATTTGAGCAATTTTTTCACCGATCGGCCGGACTATAAATAAAGGCAACAGGAGTATATTACTGTTCTTAATTCATAAATCGATGAGGAAAAAACAACAAATCTGTGTTACAAACTAAAACTGAGGGAAACGCATCAAATGTAAGAGAACTACGACACAACAGAAACATAACATTAAAATGTAACACTCACAGAAACGAACTGTAATATAACAATATCTGTCATTTCGCTTTTTGGATATCTTCAGGTGTTTACTATTTAAATTTCTTTTCAGTATAAAGTCGTTATATTGTCGTAACATTAAAGTATTAATATTGGTCTATATATTGTGAATTTAAGTAAAGAGTGATAGACTTTTCAAAATAGCCCTGCTGTGAATCAAATTCAGTAGAAATTGTTCCCTTTCTTTTTGTTGGTAATAAGTTAGACGCCATTGTAAATAATGTTGGTGCTCAAAATACTACTTTTACTAAAATACGTTAAAGGTCAGAGTACGTTGTATTCTTGCATTATGTGTAAACTTACGTACGAACAAAGAGAATATTGTCCAAAATCAAAACACATATACTTCATACATTCGTGATAGTTATTGTATGTTTCGCCAGCATGTAATATTATATTATTTTTCATAACACAGGGCTGGAATGCATCTACAAATCAGGAAAAACATCAATCGCTTTTTTATTTTAAAACATACAAGAGTTTAATTGTATTCTGTGACTATTCTAAAACTATATTTGGTTTTCTCAGTTCTATCATTTCATATTTTGCACGTCGAGGCCTTTTGAAACCCACTATACGGTATAGTTTTTCTTATTGTTGAAGACCGTACAACTGCCTACAATTGCTTACATTCATTTCTTAAGACCTTGTGTGGATTGTTGTGTCATGACAATCATGCCACATCTCCTTATTTTTTAATTAATAGGTTTTTGAGGTCTGGAGCTGGCATGTCAGTTAACTGCTAGTAGTCTGTTGTAATTTATGTATTATTGTCATTTTGTTTATTTTCTTTGGTAACATCTTCTGACATCAGACTCGGACTTCTCTTGAACTAAATTTTAATGTGCGTATTATTATGCGTTTTCTTTTCTGCTTTGGCTAGAGGTATAGGGGGAGGCTTGAGATCTCATAAACATGTTTAATCCTGCCGCATTTTTGCGCCTGTCCCAAAGCAGGAACCTCTCCCCTTTGTTAGTCTTGTATTATTTTTAATTTTAGTTCCTTGTGTACAATTTGGAGTTTAGTATGGCGTTCATTATCACTGAACTAGTATATTTATCTTTTTGGGGGCAGCTAAATGACGCCTCCGTGTGCGGAAATTTCTCGCTGTATTGAAGAGCTGTTGGTGACCTTCTGCTGTTGTTTGTTTTATGGTCGGGTAGTTGTTTCCCTATTTCCATTCTCAATTTTATTAAGTGAAAGAAAATAGTGTCAACATGCGGTAACAATGAGAGGAATACACTTTTTTATTCATCTGTTTTTGACATGAGTTATCTGACCTTTAAAAACAGCAAATAAATATGTTGTCTTTTGTTTTCGAATATGCAGGTTTTCCTCGATTCACGAAAATTGGTACTCGTGAAAATAAATGAATCCACAGTAACTAACTAATTTGTTATTTGGAAATGTTGAAATATACTTTAAATATTAGTCTAAATGCTTTACTTCAAGCCAAGTAAATATGCAGCTGAAATAAAACTTATTGTGTACATTATACATGTACCTTAAATGAATACTAATTGAATCATTGTGTACTTACATTTTTTGCCTATTTGATAAATTATTCATTCCCAAAACAATAAATGCTCTATAGCACTAATGAATGAACAAAATCGTGCATGTGACCTGTCAATCATTAACCAGATTTTAAAGAATATGTTTGAATGTCATTTATGAATAAAGATAAAATCTATAATATTAACTGTGTCTTTTGGTATATTTTGTCTAGTTTAACATGTTACTGTGTGATTGTATATTTTCGTGTAATTGATGTTACTGATGTACAACACATAGCAAACTATCGTATCAATTGGGAGATATAATCCGTATGCAGGCGCTGCTGGAATGTTGCTAGTTAGAAATGGAAAGTTCACAATTGGGAAACTAAAATCATCACTTTTGACATATCATGATTTCCTTGCTAGAGGTTTGCTGCACAAGGAAGCTATTAAACCAAGAGTTCGAAATGGTGAAGTTGAAATCATTCCTACGTAAACTTTACGGACGCCATGACGAGTTTGTTGACCGTTATGGAATAACCGTTTCACAGATAATCCCTGATATTTTCCTTATGTCGTAACTACAATCCCCTTCCCTTTTCATGAATTAAACTTTTTACCAGGTTTGTTATAATATTATCGACACGACGGGTGCCACATGTGGAGCAGGATCTGCTTACTCTTCCGGAGTACCTGAGATCACCCCCAGTTCTTTTATGGGGTTCGTGTTGCTTAGTCTTCAGTTTTTTATGTTTTGTCTAGGCAGTGGGTTATGCAAATTTGTCAATGTAATGCATGGTAATGCATTATATTTTCCAAGTTATTACATGTTATGTGTAATGCAGCAATTTGTGCATTACATGTACTTGTAATATAATGCGTTACTTTATAAAAAAAAGTTGTGTAATTTCATGAATTACATGGCATTAGATGTCACTACTTTTATTACATATTACATCTTTAACATGTTTTTTGAAGTTTTAACTAAACCAAATTTATGATTTCTTGATTGACTTAGAATATATTAATCATAAGAATAAATTCTTTATTACACTTTATTTCATATATTTTCATTTATTTTCATACATTTTCCTGCATAATTTGATTGATATTTGAAAAACGTAACTGTATTGTTATTATAAGATCAAAGAATACCCTGTCTTGTTTGTTATAAAACACTAATTTGTTTGTTTTACAATCAATATTTTCACCATTTAGAAAATTGTTCATTAATTCAGCTCTATCTTTAAAGTAATAACAGCTATTAAAATTCTGTTTTAAATTAAAAAAAAAAAGAAAGAATATGTATAAAAGTAAAGTCAGCATTAAGTTAAAATAATTAAAAATGTAAAAGCTTTTCACATTTGTCTTAGAATACTTTATCTGTTGATATATAATTTGACCATTCTGACAAAACAGTTATGTTGAAAGTTATGCATAATGGCAAATTATGAAGTTGATAATCATTTAGTCACTATGCAAACTTCTACTGCTTTGAGATTTTCAGCTTTGGAACTATGTTCAATTTGGTACTGTGACGTTAAATGAATAGTAATTCAAATGAGCTAAAAATATAGCATGACTTACTTGGAAGTCAATAATACATGACGAAACTGTTCTAAGCTGACGCAATAATATTGTTTCTGTATTCCTCTTCAATAAATGTTTGAAATAGAAATAAATTATATTTCATGTCTTTTGTCGAATTCGTCGCTAACACCCCTTTTTCTTTTCATTTTTAAAAAGTTGGCAAGCAAGAATTGTGTCTGATTTGATTATGATTTAATTTTTTTTATTTTTTTATTTGATAGTAAGCTTATCTGAATATGCAAATAATAAACATTGTTTTACCGCTATTTCAAAATTATTTATTTGATATCCAACTTACCTCCTTTCAAATCAAGTGGTGGTCCGCCTGGATAACAATATTCCATTGAAAGCTGCACACTGAAATACAAAAGAACGCATATTGTAACACACCAGTTAGCCATTTCAGTAACTGCGTAATAATGATAATGCACTTGTATCGTAACACTATCTATTATTCATAATTATGTAGGACGAAAGAGTAGACAGAGATTACAATGTTATAAATATTATGACATCAAATACAATAAAATGATAGCAAAGTGCCATAATTGTTTACATGGTGCATGTATTAGTGAGAAAAGGTCATCAATGGAAAGGAATGTAAATACAAAAAAATAAATCAACTATTGTTTTAATACAAAAAGTTGTAGTGCCTCAACAGTAAACAATCACTTTATCTCGTCCTCTAGAAAAGTGTTTCAGTCCTTTGAACGTGTGTGTCTTGACTACTACCATAGAACGCATCATTATAAATAATTGTAATAAAACACAGTATCTATTGTTGAGGTGCACATTATTTGGTAGGCTGTTTTACACTGCTATCAAACAAAGTTTTCCTATTTTTGCCTTTTGAAAAATTCAATTGTTGCAGCAACTCATTTAAAACCTTCTTAATTGATAAGAAGGGTATTTATGTTAACGTGTCAGTGCCCAAATTGCATCGAGTACCAAAAATGTACCTTTTTAGCATAATTGCAGTGAAAATCCTAAAGTTTTCTTAGGGAAAAAACATTTTTGTTGTTATTATTTTACATCATGCACGGCTTTCAAATAGGTAATTATATAAAGATATTCACAAAACATTCAAAATAAATATCAACAGATGAATTATTCACTGAAAAAAAGTAAAATCGTCATGCGACGTCCACAAAAAAAATCATCTGTTAAAATTGAACAAATAAAGATATGCAACGAGCATTCATTTCTAAAGAAATGACTAATCAGCATGCACTACAAAAGTCAAAAAGTCTGAAAAGACCAGTTTTTGTCTGAATTTGCATGAATTTTTACTCGACATTCTTGATTTGTCTTAATAATTTTAAAAAAATCTTGACATTGTATGAATTTGTCTCATAAGGTTCTTAATTTTTCTTGACAAGTGTCTTGACAGTATGAACATTGTCTTAAAATTTCTCGACACTTCCTGTATCATCTGATAAGAGTCTGGATTAGTCTCGACCAATTCTTGACTGTCTTAAATTTGTCTCGATCTGTCTTGACATATTCTTGACATTCTTAATAAGGTCTTGATCTGTCTTGACACATTCTTGACATTCTTAATAATGTCTAAATATGTCTTGACATATTCTTGACATTCTAAATAATGTCTGAATATGTCTCGACACATTCTTGACAGTCTTAAATATGTCTTGACACTATATCAACAGTATAAATTTCGCCTAAAAATGTGAACAGACTTATTCTGCACTGTTTGTGACATTCTTTTGCTGTTATATACTTATTATGGCTAAACTAAACTTTGAAGAATCAAGGATTAATTTTGTGTAGTAAGATACCCTTTTGGTGCAACTTAGTTGGAATACCCTGAATAATCCCCCATTTACTTTAATTTTGATTAATTTTTATTAAACGTTTAATTAATTGTTTTCACTTGGAATATAAGTTGAAGTTGCTGACAAACAGCATTTAGATTTTTGTCATTCGCAAAACTGCCAGTCAAATTTGCTTTACTAAAATAGGTGTCTATAAGGCAGTTTTAAAATGTGACCATGCGTCTCTTTTGGACCCCAAAATTCATCTTTTGGGTTTGTGTGGCTGAAATAAGAGGGGGGGGCTTTCGTGAAGGTCAAAGACTTAGTTCCCATCTTGATTCAAAAACCTTGTTCACAACCAAAAAAACATTTTTTATTTCAATTTGAGTGTTGAATTTTATAAATTTTTAACAAAAATAAATATTTTTGATAACTGACCTTCCGAAAAAGAAAAAAATGTTAAGATCTATATCATGCATGTCTGTTTGGGATCCATTTCATAAGAACAATGATTTCTATAGAAAATGGACCCATTATAAATACATTTTTTATCTCCTGGGGTAGATAATACTTTTCTTTTAATCTTTGGGAAATATTCAATTTTCAATTATTTTTTTTTCCCACCAAAATGATGATTTTCATTTTCGTCTATGAACAAACTTTTTAAATTGTAGTGGCATGGTCGGTCATTTGATTATTTGTATGGCTTATTACAGGTAAAGCAGTAATTTCTATTTGACAGTTGCGTGTATTCTGGGGGTGTGGAATATCTTAATTTTATGGGGAACATCCTGTCCATGTGTAATACTTAAAATATATTCCAACAGATGACATTACACAATTTTTCTTCTGTTAAATGAATGATTTATATATCATCATAATTTGCTATTAATATACAAATAAACCACATTTTGGTACAATAATTTTTTACCATATAAACATTTAATATTATGAATGTAGAATGAAATATGTCTACAGCATGATTGGTTTTAATCATTTAATTTATAAAATTTAGGAATCAAAATTTGTAATTATTTAAAAACTCAATTTTAAATTGTTTTATATCAACACATCCACATTTAAATTATTTTAAACATTAGATTTAAACTCAGAACTGTCAAGTAAATTTAAGACACAATTCAAAATGTTCAGAATATGTCAAGACATACTGAGAAAAAATAAGAATGTCGAGAACATGTTGAGAAATTTCAAGACAGTATTTAAATGTCAAGAATTTGTCAAGAAATTTTAAGACCATATTCAGAATGTCAAGAATAGGTTAAGTAATTTTCATACAAACTTGATATAAATGAGAATTTGTCAAGAAAAATTAAGACACAAGTCATACTTTTGGAGAATGTCGAGTAAATGTTCATGCAAATCAAGACAAAAACTGGTCTTTTCAGACTTTTAGACTTTTGTAGTGATGGTGCAATGTCAAATTGTTCTAAAAAACTTGAAGTAATAGAACAAAACATCCGTAATTTGATATGGAAGGTTATGGAACTAGGCACTTTTTGTACTCTTCATTATAGTATAATGGACCGTTTTGAGGCACGTCTGGCGCAAAAACAAAATTTTAATTCTGGTATCTATGACGATTTGTTTTTCAAACTATTTATCTAAAATTCAATATTGATTCAAAATTTAAGGGTGGACTTATAAAGTAAATAGGTATGCAACTACAAAATAATCACAGAATAGAAACTTCTGTCTGGATCATAAAACAATTAAAGTTGAACAAAAAGCTGTCAAAATATGTGCAATTTGGGTACCGTCATGTTAGATATACTTACTTTAGATATGATAAAATGATTGAAGAGGTTAATATAATCCTTGAAAACATTAATGTACGTTTCGACAATAAAGGGTTTCGATAGGTTGTATGTATTTCCTACGGGTAACAATTGCACCCTTTTAATATTCTTGTTTTGGTACTTTATAAATATGGAACGAATAAAGGAGAGTGAAATTGGGTAAATTCTGTCTCCTAGAATAAAGCACCAGACAGAAAAGTCTCAATGTGCCCTAGGTCCAATTAGTCCGACTTGCTGTTAAAATATTTTTGGGAATAAGTTACATAAATATAAAGGTGCACTCGATCAATCGTAAAGTTATAGAGTTTTGTGTATTCTTGTTGAAAGTATGAGTGCTACAGCACCAACAAAACTGATAGTTACATAGTTTTTTTAAGTGCACTTTCATTAAATTCCATTTTCAAATTTAAAAGAAAAAAATGAAAAAAGAAAAACCGAAGAAAACATGTAAAGCATTCCATAAAAACTCCACCAAAAAAAATAATAATAATCATATATATATACTAACAAAGAAAATAAGAACTGCGAAGAAAACAAAACAAACCAAAACAACCTAAATACATTACAGAACATCTTTTTGGAACTGTTTTTTTTGTTGTTTTTTTTCAAATATTTATTTCAATGTTTCCCTGTAGTTATCTTCTTGACTTTATCAATTTAGCTAGAATATAAATCAGTTATAATTATTTAAGGTCAAGAAGTGATCATTTGAATTTTAGAGTTGAGGCAAGGAGGTTACCGCGGATCCGAGGATGTTTAAAAAAAAAAAAAAAAAAAAACTAGAGGCGTTCACTCCTAAATTAGTTTTACCTCATGTTTGCGAAAGACCTTCTTCCATTGATCTGATCATTTCAAAAATTCAAAATGATTCCTAACCTCTTTCATTCCAAAGTTCTATATTTACCCTTTTTCATATATGTACTAAAAAATTCGAAATGATGTTGTCATGTTTATCAACATCTTTTGTACGATTGCTGTCCTGGGTCTAAATATTTTATATCCTTCGCCATAATTTATTGATCAATTAGATTTTCAACAGTTTTGATTAAACCGTAAATTGTATATCATATATTATATATATCAAGTAAAAATATATGTTTATTACTAAAAATGGTCTTACAAATTCCAAAATGTAAATATTTTTTATGTAAAAGAAATTTCGAAGGGAAGAAGATCACAGCCGATAGTCCAAAACTATTGAATAAATGAATGCTCCCTCTTTTCCCGTTACGGCAAGTTACGTGAAGTTAGGTCAAATTTCGTTCGTTCGTAAGATGTTGAGAAACCTCTAATATGTGTAACCCCGCCGCATTCTGTATATGTCTGGCCCAAGTCATGAATGTGTAATTACGTGGATTTCATTTGATGCTTTATATCACATTTGTATTTCGTTCTTTGTTTGTTTTACATAAATTAAGCTGTTAGTTTTTCGTTTAATTTGTTTAACATTTGTAATTTCGTGGCCTTTTATAGCTGATTTTGCAGTATGGGTTTTGCTCATCATTGACTGTTTAAATTAATTATTGCTTCTGTCAAGTATGTTGATATGTTTCCAGTTATATTTATCGTCCGTTGAACATGAATAACTAAAAATAATGAATAGTTGTCTAGTGAACATTCCTAGTCTAACATATACATTTGATTCCGTCAGCATAATCAAATATACCCTTTGGTAGGCAATAAGAATTCATACCATTTAGCATAGTAAAAGTTGGAGAATAGAAAGGCAAGCGTTAAATGATGTCAGTTCGAGATTAGGCTGTGATATCTTCTTCACTTAAAATTTCGTGACCCCAAATGGCAACACTTTTTATAACTTATAATGTCAAAATCAAAAATTATTTGAAACTGAAACAATTAGTATGTTCGGTATTAATTTACGAAACATACACAAAAAAGTAAAATAACAAAAATTACAGAACTCCAAATAAAATTCCAAACGAAAAGTCCCTTATTAGGGTAGCACAGTACAAATATTTTTCACCTCCAAAACTTTAAACTGCTGTAACTTCCTTCATCCAGCTTTAAATGTTATAAAGGAGGTACCAAAAAAAGAAGAAATATTAACCTTTCAAATGTTGATAATTGATTATTATGTAGTTAGTTGCTAAATTGTGATGTCCACACTTGAATGATATTAGCTTTTTTGTTATTCATAGCATCCCAAAATATTTTATAGATTCCTTTAAAACACAGTTTGACCTCCAGATTTTTCATATTGTATTTTTCTTTCTCTCATAAACCTTCAATGAAGTTTGCAACCTCAATTCATAAGAAATGACTTATTCTAATGGGAATAGAATTTGTTCTATTTATGTTTTTTTAGAAATCTGAGACATCCTTAAGAAGGTAACTGGTTAAGGAACAACATTTGCGAATTTCGGGCATATAGGAGCACCAATCTAGGAGCTAAAGTCATCTTAAACACATGTACCATGGGGATCCTTCATGATTGGCCTTTAATCATAAATCAATTAGGGTTTGACCAGTAAGTTAGCATTCCATATCAGCAATTCTGAATATATATATATATATATATATATAAAAAGGAACACCCTATGCATATAAAATCAGTTATTGCGGGATATTTTATGTCACTATTGGCCTTGATTCTGTTTATTAACCACAAAGTATTGCCCACATGATCTTATCTTGTATCAGTCAGACACGTGTATTTGTTTATAAAACCAATTATCATCAAAACTCAGTAACAATGCAAGATATGTGAATAAACAGCTGAAAATGATATATTAGGGGGTTCTTTTTAAATAAAGGGCAACTTGAATGCATTTAAGGTAAATAAACAGTGAGGAAGAAAACGAGTTGACCGAGGCAGAACTGGTCAGATATTTTTTTTCTTAAAAAATCATAGTTCGTACGCCAGTTAATAAATAGAAATAGAAATAGAAAATATCAAAAATAAATGACATTCTAGTATATGAAAATCGGGAATTGTGTATGATTTATTCTTATTCATAGTTCTCAACTGAACCGTAATAGTAAATAATTATATTTAATTATTATAACAGCACTGCCAATGTTAAACAAGAAGCGGATGAAACCATGGGGATATTCAAACCTACGTTAGAAGAAAAAAATATAAGATTAGATATTGAATCTGCTGGTCTTTTGGATAATTTTATAAATTATAATCCTGGTTCCTTTGATAACTATTATAAAATTTTCAATTTTTTAATCTTAATATCAAAAAGATTTTTGAATATAATATCATTGATTTTACTACTTAATGCCAAATGCAATATTAATTTAATAGTTCACTTTTGTATCATGTCTTTCAAGTTATTTATCAAGAAATATTCTATAAATAGTAATATTTGATGCCATATCAATTCATTTATAAAAGTTCTAAAAAAAATTTAAAGCTTTCAAAGTTTCATAAAAAAAAATGTATGGATTATTCTCCTATATACCTTCTGGTAAAGGTACATTTACGGCCAAAATACTTGATCAACCGAAAATCACATCCTTGAAGGAATCAGACTGTAACACTGTTTTTAATATTAATTCCTTTGATGTTGATCGTATTTATTAAAATTTCAACTGTGCATTCAGGTGTCAAGTATGTAGCCTTTTTAACTATCATTTTTACATAGAAAAAAATCTGTGTACAACTATACGAGTTAGTCAAAAATATGAATACCGATATCTATTTGAGAAACAGGGATCTAGGTCAAGCTCCTGACCGACAAGGCACAGAAGAAATAGATGTCCATAATGGTACGGAACACATTCAATCGGACGAAACAACCGGGAAATGGTCAATTTCTAACAATACAAAAGAGTTGCTTAGGGCAATTTTTGTGGAATTTATTGGTACATTGTTCTATGTCTTTATAGCAACGAACGGCTATTGGTATGGTCCAGGTTTTGTATTAACGTCACTGATGATAGCTTTTGGGAAAATAAGGTAAGGTTGTGTTGCGTTAACAAATAAACAATAATGCTTAATGTTAATTAAGACTCTAATATGAAATGATTTTAAGTTTTATATTTTTTTACTTACTTATAGGTCAAAAAGGCCGGGTGTACAATCATTGTATTGACAAATATCATTATTATACTGTATAAATACACAATGTCACTAAAATAAACTAATTCGTATTCGTATTCGTTAATGATTCATGGGATATTTAACGGATCATAGACTAGATAATACTTCAGTAGATACATCTTCAGGTTTCTAGTACCGCATAGTTTTCCGTCCCTCACCGATCTAATGTAAGATCACTGTCAATCATCAAGTCAAATATTAATTATCATTATTTAATTAGCAAAAATTACTGACGTAATCGACGGTAGCAAAACCTAAAAATGACAGATTTTTTTAATCAATGCTTTCTAATTTACATTGCAAATTTATTTACATAGCTTGAATTCCATACACAATATAGAGTTTATTCATATATAAAATAATTTCTTGTTTCCATTTATTAGTGAAGAAGGAATTTCACTTTTTATTTTTATATTTATTTCAGCGAAGGGCATTTTAATCCAGTAGTTACCCTTGCAGTAAGCATAAGTAGGGGATTTACCAGAATGACTGCACTCTATGTTATCGCTCAAATGGTGGGAGGGATAGCAGGAGCGGCTTTAGCAAAAGTGAGATCATTATTTTTTAATCTATGCTTAGTATAATGTAACATTTCTAACTGCAAGTACATATATTACCGTAGCCGTATTTGGCATAACATTTTTGAAATTTGGTGTCCTCAATGCTTTTCAACTTTGTACTTGTTTGGCTTTATAACTATTTAGATCTGAGCGTCAGTGATGAGTTTTATGTAGATGAAACGCGCGTCTGATGTATTAAATTATAATCCTGAAACCTTTGATAACTATATTATAAAGAATATGAACAACATGTAAATATGAAAAATTCGAATTAGGTCTCTCACAAATAAAAACACGCGTTCAAATTAATTCTAAGCCTGATATCTATGATGAGTTCATTTTTAACCATTTGGTTAATTGCACTGCTGATGCAGGTTTCCCGCCAAGGATTTTTTCAGCCCAGTTGTCAAAACTTCTGTTTTCACATTAATCACCTTTGACATGGTCATAATTATAACTTTCAATGTTTCGAAATACTAATAACTATACCCCCATCCATTTCCTCATCTGTATTTCAGAAAACCAGTCGCTATTCAAAGCATTTTTAATTTTTTTCATGATTAGAAAGTCACTGGTTAGTTGGGTTTTTTTTTTTTGGTATCTGTAATGATTTTATTGTTAATTACCTCTAGATTTTTCATTCTATTTTAACACGGTATGTTTATCAATCTATAAAAACTAATAATAATGGTGAAGTATTGAATGTTCCACGCTGCCCAGCTTGATGATGTTTATCAATCTATAACATTTTTATTATACCACAGTTATCATTTTCTATATAAAATAAGTACACAATAATTTCACTATTTTGCAAATTACAAGCTCTAAAGTATTGGACTGGTCAAAAATTTCCAACTATTAGACCTGGGTGAAAATATTTGACCGCAAGCTCATTATATTTCGTTGAATTTTAAATGCAGCTACTCGATTGGAGGATTTTGAAAATAACTCGTTGAGTAACGACGTCGTGCTTACCTATTGTATCTAGTATAGGGTTGACGTCAGTGCAAGACGTAGCCTTAGCATTTGAACATATCTATGAAGTAAACGATATGGTTTGGTTTCTTCTTTTTAATATTACAATAGTTGATTTAACACTGCCATTGCTTGTCTGTTGTCTTTTTCGATATAATAAAATACTTACTGACTGGATATTCGTTGGATAGTAAGTTTATTGTCCCTTGGATACAAATATTGCCCTCAGATACGCCTCAGGACAATATTTGCTCCTCGGGACAATAAATTTACTATTCCACTCATACCCAGTCAATAAGAATACTTTATTGTATAGCAATATAATATTTCCCACAGAAAGTTACCAAGAGTTAGCGTGCAATAAATTTTGATATTACACTAGTGCAATAAATCTTCAAAATTCAAGACTTCATCAACGAAAAAATCTTAGTTTAAACAAGTTTTTACTTTAAATATTATATTGCTATACAATAAAAGGGTTATTGTATGGAGATTGGGGAATATTCATGCAATAACCTTATAATACTAATGGTGAGATATTGAATGTTTCAGGTTGTCTTCTTTGATTATTCCAATGCCGTTAGATTAGGACCATATCTCAATGTTTTGGGTGAATCTGTTGAACCTGCAAATGGAATTTTATGTGAAGGATTAAGTACCTTTCTACTTGTGTTAACGTACTTAATGTCTATAGTAGATAAAAGAAATAAGGACTCGATGTTGTCACCAATAGCCATTGGATGTGTTGTAACGGCAAACATTGTAACAACGTGAGTATTTAAAAAAACAGCAGTTTTGGTATTGGTGAGGATTTTTCATAAAATATTATCTGTGAATGGTTGTGCACTATATTAAGAAAAAAAAGTGGAAACATGGGAACAAACTGTGCCCCTCTACTTGCCGACTTGTTTCTTTATTATTATGAGGCTGACTTCATGTAGGAACTTCTTAGGAAGAAAGATAAGAAGTTAGCAATATCCTTTAACTCTACTTTCCGCTATATAGATGATGTTCTTTCACTAAACAATTCAAAATTTGATGACTATGTGGAACGCATCTATCCCATCGAACTAAAGATAAAGGATACTACAGATACAGTTAAGTCGGCTTCATATCTTGACTTACATCTAGAAATTGACAATGAGGGTCGGTTGAAAACAAAACGTTACGACAAAAGAGATGATTTCAGCTTTCCAATTGTGAACTTTTCATTTCTAAGTAGCAACATTCCAGCAGCACCTGCATACGGGGTATATATCTCCCAATTGATACGATATTCCCGTGCTTGCATTTCCTATCATGATTTTCTTGATAGAGGGTTGCTGCTCACAAGGAAGCTATTAAACCAAGAGTTCCAAATGGTGAAGTTGAAATCATCCCTTCGTAAATTTTACGGACGCCATCACGAGTTGGTTGACCGTTATGGAATAACCATTTCACAAATGATATCGGATATGTTCCTTACGTCGTAACTACAATTCCCTTCCCTTTCATGAATGTGACCTACCGAATTAGACTATTTACCGGATTAAAATTTTGTAATCACATAAGCAACACGACGCTTGCCACATGTGGAGCAGGATCTGCTTACCCTTCCGGAGCACCTGAGATCACCCCTAGTTTTTGGTGGGGTTCGTGTTGTTTATTCTTTTGTTTTCTATGTTGTGTCATGTTTACTATTGTTTTTCTGTTTGTCTTTTTCATTTTTAGCCATGGCGTTGTCAGTTTGTTTTAAATTTATGAGTTTGACTGTCCCTTTGGTATCTTTCGTCCCTCTTCTACATTCTTGATCCGGAAGAGGCATTTCTCGAAGATATATAGTTGCGAAAAAATCAATTATACGGTATTAACTTCTAATAAATTATCTGTTTGCAAAGTATAAAGTATTGGAAAAACGAATGATTTCATAGATTGCCTTATCGGTATTTGGTACAACTTTTGGGGGAAATTTGGTTCATCAATGTTCTTCAACTTTATACTTATGACTTGAATCTGCACACTTTTTCCCCGAGCATAAATGATTGACTTGTTGATTGAATATATAATTGAGTGATTGTACCCCGATATGTAGGTTTTGAAAAGCATGTTGACAAGGATGAAGGTTGATTAATCAAGTGTTCTATTTACAAAATCAATAATTTAGTGTCACAATATAAGCTTAACAGTAGGTCCAATTTGAATCCGTCAAATAGTAGTTGAAGTTTACCCTTTCGGAGCACCTGAGATAACCCCTAGCTTTTGTTGGAGTTCGTGTTGCTTATTCTTTTGTTTTCTATGTTGTGACATGTGTATTGTTGTTTGTATGTTTATCTTTTTCGTTTTTAGCCATGGCGTCATTTTTTTTTTCGATTTATGAGTTAGACTGTCCCTCTGGTATCTTTCGTCCCATTTTTGTAACACACAGATAGCGCAGAAGTCATTCTAAAAAATACGTTGAATTTAACTTCCTCTTCCTCACTTCAAAAAAGGACTACCTCTGTGCATCGGTTTGACTGCAATGTTGGAGAAGTACAACTGACAATATTTCTATACCAATGGAAACCCTTTCATTTTCCAACGTGTTATAGTTCATGATAAGTCAAAATCTTGGTTTATTGAATTCTAGTTAAACACTTTATAAGGCAAACTTTTAATTGTCTGGCTTATGTTTGTTCAATGTTTGTAGTTGCTAACTTTTAATATATATTTCTTTTCAGAGGTAAATAATTGAGCATTCTCAAAGAAATCTATGCTTGCAACACGCATCGATCGCGTTACCAGTCGTTCATATTACCTTATGGACCAAACTCATATAGAGTTTAGAGTATTCAAATATATTTAAAGATCCAAGAGGGACAATCAAAAACTGGGGATGATCCCGTGCTCTCTAAAAGGGTAAACTGATCCTGCTCCACATGTCAGACCTGTTGTGTTACTCATGATATTTCAAAACGATAAATAGTCTATTTCGGTAGGTCACATTCGTGAAAAGGAAAGTGGATTGTAGTTACGACATAATGTACATATCCGATATCATCTGTGAAACGGTTATTGCATAACGGTCAACCAACTCGTGGTGGCGTCCGTAAAATTCAACTTCACCATTTGGAACTCTTGGTTAAGTTATTAATCATAATATATATAAAAATCTTAAAATGAATTGATAAAAAAATGAAACATGAAAAAAATGAATTGATGGCCTTGTGACATATTTATAAGAACAGATTAATAATTTTACGGTTTCTTCTAGAAATTAAGCGTTCAAATTTTTACTAAATAAAAATAAAGTGAGAATTCCTCATTCCTGCAATTGCCTAAAAAGTGTTGATGTTGACTTTGTGAGCTCTAACAAGTTATAAATATATTATTATTATATCAATGGTATTTTATGAGCGCACATATAGAGTGTACGTGATCAGTGTGTTTAAGAATTTATTATCTTACAAGCTAAAAGAGTAACTAAAGATACCAGAAAGTCAAACTCATAAATCGAAAATAAACTGACAACGCAATGGCTAAAAATGAAAAAGACAAACAGACAAGCAATAGTACAAATGACACAACATAAAAAACTAAAGAATAAACTACACGAACCCCACCAAAAACTAGGGGTGATCGCAGGTGCTCCGGAAGGGTAACTTGCTTCCTTAGACCAATGGAGAGAATGAATATTATAAATGACACTGTGTACCTATGCTTACGGTCGTATTTAGTTGTATTATAATTTTGTTTATATCTTTTTTCTACATATATTGTACTTCTTGATCATACATTATAATACTTCCTTAATAGTTATTATCAAAAGTCATCAAAATACGTGTGGATTGTGAAATTGAACATCTATAGTCTGTCCTCTATAAATGAATCAACCTGCAATACAGGATGAAGCATTCATATATGTCACTATTGTATAAATTGCATTGACCTACTCTGGTATAAAGGTGGGTAAAATATGTGATACAAGATTGAATTTAGATCTTTACAAAAAACTTGATTGAAAACCATAGAAGCCTCGTTCTGTTCACTGTTGTATTTAAAACCTGCTTAACTTGCAGTTTGAATGTGACCGGTGGATCCATGAATCCTGCACGAAGTTTCGGCCCTGTCGTGTGTCTGTCGAACTCCAAGTACAGTCATGTCGTATGGAAGTATCACTATGTGTACTGGGTCGGACCTACAGCTGGATCAATAGTAGCGGCTGTTGTTTATAGGTTAATATAACTTCAGATTTTGTTTCGTATAATAAAAAAAAACCAGGGATGGCATAGATACAAACATTACATATCTCAAAATACTAGGCAACGAAAAACAAATGTGAACAACTCAAACTAGACAAACCAAAGACCTGACTTATGACAAAATAATCAGCGAGAAACAAATATGACAGAAAATAAAAAAACATACAACCTACTAATAATAGTTGTATTGTGTTCAATACATATAATGTATTTCAGATTCATATTAAGTACAGAACCCTGTTGTTGCAGAACCCAATGACTAACTTCATATTGTAAGTAAAATAATCAATTTTTGAAAATATTTAATTAAATAAAGGCAACAGTAGTATTAATTCGATTAAGCAAATACAAATCCGGGTAACAAACTAAAACCAAGGGAAACGCATCAACTATAAGAGGAAAACAACGGAACATCAGAAACACAGAAATTAAACAAAAGCAAACGCCAAAATACATAGAAATCAATGCTGGTACAGGACACTTTGAAAAAAACAAGAACTAGTATATATATTTGATTAGGGTCCAGCTGAAGGACGCCTCCGGGTGCGGGAATTTCTCGCTGCATTGAAGACCTCCTGCTGTTGTCTGTTCTATGGTCCGGTTGTTGTTTCTGTGGCACATTCCATATTTTCATTCTCAATTTTATTTATTGAACCTGATTTGTGTAGCTAGTCAAACCTGCCGCTCATATAGTAATGTTAAAAATACCGCTAATATAATAATGTTAAAAATACCGCAAAAACTTATGATAATGTTAAAAATACCGCTACAATGACAATACCACATGAAACGATCTCAGTATAAAAAGTTAAATCACAAAAATACTGAACTCTGAGGAAAATTGAAAACAGAAATAATAACACACGCAATAATACTGAGCACAGAAAAATACATAATTTTAATAATATGCTAGTTCATAACAACATTAAGGTGGCTCGGGACTATTCGACTGCGCATAATTTCACGCATGAATTGCAAAAGTATTTGTCGTAAATTGGACATAATTTTTCTAAATATTTTGATTGATTAGAAATGTTAAATCATTGTTGTTATGTGACTAAAAGAATATTTTCGTTATTATCCGTATTTTTTAAAGGGTCAAAGTGACATTTCACCCATTTTCACCATTTTCTCGCCGAAATTTGGGTTTTAAGGCAAAATATTTTTTTTTTGCTTATCGGTGACCTATGTTTTTTATTGGCTCATTCTTTGAAGCTATATTCCAGCTTTGCATATTGCAGTTTTGGACCAATTGTTATAGAACGTTTTTTTGATATTCCGATAAAAATATCATTTCATTGAAAAATGGTTCCTTTAACATACCTGTTTAAAAGTAAAATTTTGAGCTTAAATGGTCCGTGACCCCCTATTTTTTTTCGACAAATTTGATTCATTTTGTTTAAAGAATAAAATAACCAAAAATACGGCACTTCTGATAGAAACTTCGAATAGGCCCGAGCCACCTTAAGCGTTAATATTAATGCGAATCTCTTATTTAAAAAGATCGTCATGATAAGTTGGTTGCATCGGTTTAGAAAAAAATATAATGTTTAGAATGTTTTAATTGTAGAACGTTATTCTTGTTACCAATCTTAATGTTTTAAATCTTCCCAATATGTTGCGTCATTTTGTTTTCAGATGTTGTCAAAACTGGATGTTCTAGGGGTACAGAATCCAGATGAATAATATAGATTTATATTACTAAATGTTTTACTGAACAGTTATTTTGTATTGTAATTGATGTTTCAAACGTTCTAATATTTGCAACATATGACTAAATGTTTTACTGAACAGTTATATAAAATACGGCACTTCTGATAGAAACTTCGAATAGGCCCGAGCCACCTTAAGCGTTAATATTGATGCGAATCTCTTATTCAAAAAGATCGTCATGATAAGTTGGTTGCATCGGTTTAGAAAAAAATATCATGTTTAGAATGTTTTAATTGTAGAACGTTATTCTTGTTACCAATCTTAATGTTTTAAATCTTCCCAATATGTTGCGTCATTTTGTTTTCAGATGTTGTCAAAACTGGATGTTCTAGGGGTACAGAATCCAGATGAATAATATAGATTTATATGACTAAATGTTTTACTGAACAGTTATTTTGTATTGTAATTGATGTTTCAAACGTTCTAATATTTGCAACAAAATGCGGGTTTAACTATAATATATCATGGTCATAGCATTTTTTTTATGATAAGTAAGTTCCAAAAAGAAATCACGAAAATTAACGTATATTAGAATCAAACAGAGTTCCTTGGATTTTTTGTGTAGCACTTTGTAGCAGAATTTAAATTACAGAATTCTAAAACAATACCTGGGTAGTTAAACTTTATCTATCATTTTGGGAAAAAAGGAAAAATGGCAAATAATGAACTAGCAAATTTTTATAGAACTTTTCATCAACAGGTTTTCGTCGAATTCTTACCAATACAATGAAACATATAGATATGCAGCTTGGTTTCACCCAAACAAACGGCAAAATCAAAAGCTAATTTTTTATAATATATTTGTACATATAAAGAATTATAATTTTAAAAATATAGAGAACCATTAATGTATTGCTAATTTGTTTTTCACTTTTTTGCAACAAAGTATATAACTGTTTAGAATTGTTATAAAAGAGACAGAACCATTAATCCAGTAAAAACAGCCAGCACCATGCAGGGATTGGGTAGTTGAAATTAACGTGTATCGTCCTTCCCTACACTCAGTCACTCATTTGCTCCCAAATGCTCGTATAACGACTTTGAGACGAAATCAGGCATTATCAACGACGTTGTGTATTCCGTTGAGTCGCTGAAAAGTTATGTAATAAATATTATCAACTTTGTTTATCGGCACATCTACCGTCAAAGTTATTGTCATTACACATCCGTGAAAAAAATATCAATTACACATATTTCTCAACATTATTTTTTTTTAAAGGAAATTTTTATGTAAGGATAAATTCTTTACCCGAAAACAAGTTTTGTTTTTTATGCATTTCAAATTTGCACACTTTGTTTCTTAAAGTTTAAACACAAGGTAACTGTCACTATATACTTTTAAGCTCATCTGATTCAACAGATCAAGTTGGTTTTTCTCATCACTTGACGTACGTCGTCAGTCCCAATGTTAAAACCAAGATCTTCTAATTTTTCCGTCGACTCCTTAGATAAGTTGTTTGAATCACTGTTTGCCAATTTTTACACTTTGGTGAAACATTTATCTGATACAGAAAAAAGTTAGATAGAAAAATTATCAACAGTACAATATATCTACTTAATCTTTCCCATGTATTCATATCATTCCAAAACTGTAACAGAAAGAGATGAACTGTTGACAGTACAAGGACTTCTTAAAGGTCACATTTCGAAATTATCTTCCAACTTCTTATAAATGTATTAATCCTCAATGACCATTTATACCTTTTTTTTTATTTTGAAAATAAAAAAAAACAGTTGAAACAGTGAGATATTGAAAGCGATCTTTTTTTCATGAATTATGTTTTGTTTTTGTTTAAAGTTGGAGGGTGGTCATTGTTAAAAATGTACATGTGAACACGAAGGTTGAGCAAAACAAGCTCTTTAGATCTAATGTAATTACCGGAGACTTAAAACATTATCAATAATACTTCATTGCGAAATCTGTTATCCTAAGTCTTTAAATATGGTGAGCCATAATCCATCAATTAAAAGCGCATGTTTGTTTACTCGAGCCGCAAATATTGAACTATAACTGGTTTACAATTCCTTTATTTGAAAGCCCCGCGCTTTGTAAACAGTGTATGAAGTACACCACTAATTGATGATCCCATTGCTTTCTATGTTAAATTCCTCCATTTCAAGCAGGCACACCTCTTTTGTTTTAAGTTCAAATAAAGTGACAATCATTGCATGTCATATCAACACTTTATTGTGTCTTGTTCTGAAAAATTCAACATACCTTTAATGACATACAAGAAACTACTGGTTCCCAGAACTGCGAATGTACCAAAACAGGTACTTCAGATCTAACAAACAGACAAAATGTACCCTCTTTTTAATATTTAATGTTTTTTTAATATTCAAAATTATATGTCAAAAAGTGTTCTTCAATGATCACTAGTCCTCCATCTTTCATTTGATACCAAAAAATACTTAAATATTGTACATATTTTGAAAGTTACACTATTTTGTGTTAAATATGTACTACTTTCTGGCCGGGCCCGAATTAGTGGTGTTACACCTGTAATCGTTATTAAAACCGTAATCTGCAATAAAAGTTCAATTTATCTGAACAATTATCCTAAATATATAATTTCAATTTGATGAAACCAGCTCTTTATGATAAACTATGATGATCTAAACTAAAACCAAATATGGGACGGACAACTAGAACAGAAAATATAAGGCCTAGTCTATCGTAGGCTGGCATACAACAGACTGTTACAACCATAATAATCATTCATTATTTTAAATAGAAACAAAAGCTTCAGTTTTTTCATTGTGAAAATATTAAACCAATACATCTGTACTCCATACTTGACTTTTATTCAAGAATTAAATGCCTTTTTCGTACATTTAATGGGGTGTAATAAAGTTGACCGAAGTACATTTTGTATGAAGGGTGGACCATGCGCTTTGTTCTAAACATTTGCGCACGATCGACAGCAGTATTGATTCTGACGTTGTTAATTGTCGTAATAACGTGTTATTGTATTCTTTTATTTGTCTTTATGAATATAAATTTCACTGTTTAGTCTGTTTTGGTGATATCCATTTGTAATGACACTGTAATTATGCATGCCGTCATTGTGTTATTGTTCTATGCTAATTTTTGTATTCTTGTCTTTCATTTGCTTATGTGCTTTGTCTATATGCATTTTTTTGTGTTACTTTGATACATATGACGCGAATCTGTAATTATACGTCCCGTCATTGTGTATCATGGTAATTGTGCTACCGTAAATATTTTTTCTTCTTGTCTTTAATTTTTGCTTTTGTTCTTTGTCTATATGCCTTTTTGTGCTTCTTTGTTACATATTTGTTTGGTTCATAGTGATAACGATTATAACACAATGTTGACTGCTGTACCCCTATTTTTTTACATTTTTACTTATTAGATCTATATCTAAAAAAGAAGATGTGGTATGATTGCCAATTAGACAACTATCCACAAACGACCAAAATGACACAGACATTAACAACTATAGGTCAGCGTACGGCCTTCAACAATGAGCAAAGCCCATACAGCATAGTCAGCTATAAAAGGCCCCGATAAGACAATGTAAAACAATTCAAACGAGAAAACTAACGGCCTTATTTATGTAAAAAATTGAACGAAAAACAAATATGTAACACATAAACAAACGACAACCACTGAATTACAGGCTCCTGACTTGGGACAGGCACATACATAAATAATGTGGCGGGGTTAAACATGTTAGCGGGATCCCAACCCTCCCCCTAACCTGGGACAGTGGTATAACAGTACAACATAAGAACTAACTATAAAGATCAGTTGAAAGAGGCTTAACTCATCAGATGGACAAAAATACAAGTATATATCTGTTTGTTTTGTTCACAAATCGTTGTCAATATAATGGATTTTAATGCGACTGTCATAAAAGTTAGAGGTTTAGATAACTATAAAACCAGGTTCAATCCAACATCTTCAACTTAGCAAAATGCCTGTACGTACAAAGTCAGGAATATGACAGTTGTTATCCATTCATTTAATGTGTTTGATATTTTGATTTTTTCATTTGATTAGTGACTTTCCGATTTGAATTTTCCTCGTATTTAAGTTATTTTGTGATTATATTTTTTACAACCCTCTAAAATCAATAAAAGAAGATTTCAATAATTATGATTACATTTATTTGCTAGGATTATGAAAACACTATTTATATTTTTAAAAAATATTTTATTTACCAAATGCACTTTATTGTGGAAGCTTGTGTCATCATAAATGTTACATATCAAGTTGAAATAAAGGTTAATTTCAAAATGAGACAAGGTTGCTGTTAGCCAATAAAAAAAGAAGTAGAATGTTTATACGAATTATTTCATTATGTATCCTTATTGGTATTTCTCTTTGATCATTCATTTAATATTTCCGTCTATGGGTACTCTCATCTCCATTTCGATTGTTCATCTGTCAAGTGTTTTTTTGTTTTTTTGTAATCAAAACTCAAGTATTTCCTACCATTTGTTGTAAACTTGTATGAAAAATAATGTAAACAATAGTTTCCACACTGTTTGAAAATTCAAATTAATTGTAGTATGTATACTTTTTAACGATCATCTAAACTAACGTAGAAGAAATATCTATACAACTGTACTTACCATTGAAAACTATGACAACCGACCTCCATTTAAGAAACAGAGATTTAGATGTAGCTCAAGACCAACAAGTCATATTCACAGAAGGAATGACTGTCTATGATGGTACGGAATACATTTATTCGGATGAAACAATCAGGAAACGCTCAATTTCTAACAGGAATAAAGATTTGCTAAGGGCAATTTTTGTGGAATTCCTTGGTACATTGTTCTATGTCTTTATTACAACAGACCCCAACTATCTATTGGCTCCAGGTTTCGTATTAGCATCACTGATGGTAGCTTTTGGGAAAATAAGGTAAATTTTTTGTTATTTCCATTGAAATATAGGTTTTTTGTACAGCATAGTTCACACCAAACTCACTGTTGTACTATAGTGGATAAAAAAGTAAAGCCACAAAATTACTCAAAAGGAAGGAAAATTCAAAACAGAAGACCCAAATCAAATGGCAAAATCAAAAGTTCAAAAACACGACCCTGTCCGTCCCATTTACCTGATCATTATATAATAAGCACAATTAAAAAACGATAATAAAGGAACGCAAAACCGAAAAAGTACCAGTTAGTTCAATTATAATTTATTTTAATGTGTTGAACCTGCTTATACATTATTGGAGGATTTTTATTTCAGCAGAGGTCATTTCAATCCAGCAATTACTCTTGCTGTGAGCATAAGTAGTGGTTTCTCCAAAACGACCATTTTCTATCCTATTGCTCAAATAATTGGAGGGATAGCGGGAGCAGGTTTGACAAAGGTAAGGTCATTTTTTAAAACATGTTTAATGTCATTTTACTGTGTTTCAAGCAGCAAATACAGGTTATAAAGAATATTAGAACATGTGCAGTTTATGTAAATTAAAACAAATGCATCAGTAATGTTGATGTACCAGAGAGAGATATAAACATTAAGTACAAAACAATCACCGATACATATAGAAACAATGTTTGAATTGCTGTTCATCGTCTTAAATATTGCTTGGAGACGTCCTTTGATGAACCAGACCTTGTTTGCACTTCATAGATAACTCAATCTGCAATGTTGCAAATATCATGATAGGAACACTTGAAGCATAATTCAATAAGTTATTCATAGAACTGATTACTGTATATTTTACATTTATTTATATATTTATATATAAACAGTTTGCTATGATGTTTTTTTTCTATGAAAATTGCAACAAGCTATGGCTCATGTAAATTTTAATAGGAATTGCAATGCAAGTCATATATTCACTTCAGTGTCTGGACGATGTGAACTTTTCATTTATATTATCAATTAATCAATTATAATCGAATTCGAATTACATTTTAGGAAGCGTCCACACCTCAGTTACACTTTAACTCGAATTAATTCTCATTAAAAAAAATATTTCTAATGCGATTTGAATAATACGAACTAGCCAATTCGAATTCGGATCGAAATGAAAAAAGAAAAGAGTTTATACAAGATTAGCGAATTCGATTCGAAATTAATTTTGAATTAAATGTACGTGTGAACGAGTCATCAATTTGTATTAAAAAGGATAGTTAAGCTCTTCCTGGAAGCTCATAATTATGATAATTATAGATACTGATCGAAGAACTCAAAAAGAGCAAAATATTCAACAAGTGACCGAACAACTCATTAATTCGAGAATGTGCATAGCGCATGAGTTAATTATCAGTGTTATTCGGTCATTTTTTTGTATATTTTTCGATATTTGAATCATTTGCTTACTTATTCTATTTATTGATACATTGGCAAAATTGTTTTGATCCGACGTTATTATAAATAAAAAGATGTGGTATGATAACCAAAGGGACAACCGTCCACAAGATATCAAAATGACACCGAAATTAACAACTATAGGTCACCGTACGGCCCTCAACAATGAGAAAAGCCCATACCGCAAAGTCCGCTATAAAAGGCCCCGAAATGACAATTTAAAACAATTCATACGAGTAAACTCACGGCCTTATTTATATAAAAAATATTGACGTCTTGACAACGACTATTGTTGTATGACGCCAGAGCAGTGAAATAACCACATTTATTTCACATGTGAAATTATCCGGTTTTTTCACTGGGAAATCAATGTAATTCATTACAACCAATGTAATACTAGTAAACATTTTAATGTTCCAGACTGTCCGATATAATATCGACTATTCGCCGAAAGGCATTAGAGTTAAAAAAAATTATATTCCTGGATTCAAAATGTTTAACGTCGGATCTGCCCTAAATAATTTCATATGATATTCCGCCCTGGTTTTATTTCTAACTTATATTTCCAAAAGTGTACATAAAGCATTTCCTGAAACTCATAATTTTGTTATTTCAATATTCCAGGCTGTACACAATGTCAATTTTGAAGATCATAGTTACTATCGTACTGTTTTGGGCAGATCCTTTGAACCTGCATATGGAATTATATGTGAAGGATTAATTACATTTATACTTGTGATAACGTACTTAATGAGCATAATAGATAAAAGGAATAAAGATTCGATTGCCTTTCTTGCTCTCGCCGTCCCGTCTCAAGCGAGAAAATCAATCTCGTTAAGATGATCAACGATAATCTATAAGTATGTGTTGATAATTTTGTGAGAAATGTTTTTATTTCTTATGCAGCAAATCCTGCAATCTGATTGGTTAATTACCCCGGTGTAAATAACACCCCATCCTTGGTCACCCCGGGATGAACAAAATTTTGCCAAAAACTGCCAAAATTGCCAAAATTGCCAAAATTTCCAAAATTTTTGCCGAAATAAAAAAAAATATATATGAGGTCAAAAATAAAAAAATAATAAATTTGAGGACAAAAAAAATTAAAAAATTAAATATTTAAATTTTTTTTTATAAATTTTTTTTTACCAGAAAATTCAAAAGAACACAAAAATTTTCTGAATTTTCCCCCAGAATAAAGAAAAAAGTATAAATTTGACAACGCTCAGCAACATCGAAGTTAAAAAAATGTTACACTGAAAATTTTTCATTACCAATTTTCAATTTTACATCCTGGTTTAAAAATGAGTAAAGGAATTGTTCCTTAGAAATAAATTCGTTATCTTGGTGTAATCAGGGGTGTACGGAATTTAACACCGTTGTTGAAGATTCATACACCCATTCGGCTGCGTCTCAGGGTGTATGAATTTTCAACAACGGTGTAAAATTCTGTACACCCCTGATTACACCAAATTATACGACTTTGCCCCCCGCAGAGCTATAGAAAAACAGTACATTAACGGGTGTTATACGGACTCGTTTTAGATGATACATGGACTCTTTTTAGATGTTAACGGACACTTTTTATGAATAGAATCACTAGTGCATGATCAGTGAGTTCATGGGCACTTTAACTTTCAATTAGATTTGAACTTTTTGGTTCACCGACATATTTCCTGTCTTTTTTTAAATAAAATATTTACGTTAGCATCAATATTTTCAGTAAAATACTATTCATATCAGTACTCTAAGGGATTCGACATTTAATTTCAAAAAGGGGGGTGGTATGTTTTTCTCCTATAACAAAACATATTTTGATCCAAACTTTTATGAGAAAAAAATTACTATGGTAAAGCAGATAACAAATTATTGATCTGCATGATTCCTGATTTTTCGAATACCGTGTATATATATATATATTATTGCTAATCTAAAAATATATATATATATATAGGGTGATGGCGTTGTAAAGGTACGAAGTTAATATATTCAGAGAAGAACATACGGCCCCCTCTTTTAAGGAGCAAAATAATCGGTCAATAAACGTATTTTCTTCAATACATGGACATGAATAGTATTTTGGACATTGCCGAAAGTAAAGAAATGATGATACCGACGTTTATATATATTTCAATTAAAAAAGACAGGAATTATGCAAATAAAAATCAAATCTCATCAAAAGATAAAATCCCTATCAACTCACCAATTCACGACTGATCCTATAAATAAAAAGTGTTCATGTAGTAAATGGCCAAATAAGCAGCAACTCTGGAAGAAAATCATTCAACTTATGTCCTCAATTTTGGACGGTAGGCTGCGATTGGATCATATAGTAACACGTGTTTAATTAATCGCGATCAACACTTGCAGAGACGAGCATGAATTAAAAAAAAATAAGTGTTTGTCTTTATATATACAATAACAAGACAAAATCCATTTTTTCATAACATTTCATTCACTAATGAAGACAAAATTCATTCTTTTGATACATTTATATTGTTATTAAATTTATATTTAAGTTGCCTTCAAATCTATCAGGGGCGGATCTAGCCATTTTAAAAAAGGGGTTCCCAACCCAGGAAAAAAGGGGGTCCAATTATATGTCCCCTTTCAAATATATTGATCGTTCAAAAAAGGGGTTCCAACCCCGGACCCACTGAATATTGAATTTTTGCATTTTTTTAAAGGAGGAATGGGGGGGGGTAGGGGTGATGAAATGGCACATCCTGAATTTTTTCATCAAAATAAAGATCACAGTCTGTTTATTTCAAATCAATTTATCCCCCCTGTTTATTTCAAATCAATTTATCCCCCCCCCCCCTGTTTATTTCAAATCAATTTATCCCCCTGTTTATTTCAAATCAATTTATCCTCCCCTTTTCCCCGATTTCCGTTTCACCCATAAAAATCAAACGATATCTTATTTACCACAAACATATTTCTTAAATATATTACTTTTTTACGAAGTTGGATTTTAAAAGTCTCAAATGTGATAACATTCATCTTTTACTTGAAATGGTTCCTTTTTTTTTATCAAATTATTGGATTCCTCATTTTTTTGCTAGAAAAAAAAATCGGTTGAAGGGAAATGAAAAAAAATGAGTTAACTTTATACTATAACTTACATTTACTGCTTTGAGACCATTTAAGTTTCTCAAATATTCAGTCTTTCAAAATGTAATACTTCTTCCTTGAAACGTCGTGCAAGTCAGATACAAAACAAAAGTAACAAAAAACAGGCCGGAAACAACCTGCCGTATAGTTTTTCTGCACTTGTAGTCAGGTCAAGGTCCGAGGCGAAAAGGTCGTGCAGAAAAACTATCCTGCAACGGTTGTTACCGGTCTGTTTGTTTGTTACCTTTGTATTGTATCTAATACATAACTAATAGTATTATTGTCATTAAACGACACCCCGCTGAGTAAAGTTTCACCGCTACTTCAAAATGAATTACACAATTCATAGCCTTCAAGGTACATTTCCAAACGACCTTCCTACTCTTGTTATCAATGTTTGCATATCTCGAGTATAAATAAAAAAAATTGGTATAGGATTTCGCTATATTTTTTTTATAAATGAACTTTATCATATACTTAATAGAAAAATGAAATAAAAAAAATGGGGTCACCGTTCATTTAGGCTCACAATCTGCCTCCGAAAGAAGCATACATTTTTGTTAATGTCCTTTTTTTCTGTTGAACTAATAGGAGAAATAGAGGTAATATCGAAATAAAAAAATAACGTAACTACAGAAATCGCTTAAATTTTACAATTATTTGGTTTATGTACTGTTTATTAGAAAACAATAATAAAAAATATAGGTCACCGATGTGTTAGAAAAGATACATTTTAAAAGTCATCCAAACCGAATCGGGTTTTTTTGTTGATTTTTGCACAAAATCATTAAGTAACAACTAATAGTGTAATGAATAAAATTTGTAATGAAAAAACAAATGTTTAATTTTTTGCTGAAATTTTTGTACCCGCGAGTTTCTTAAACATTTTGTTCAACAAATTTAATTATATAGATAGAAAGATATACATGTATTGCATTTTATGTGCACATATCAAGATTATATGTGAAATTAAGCGATACATAAATCTGCATAATGTTAATGTGTAATACCTGGACGTGTAACTTCATAATTCATCTGGTGATAATTCATTTAGTCATGATGGTAATCAAATAAGGGAAGGTCCGAATTTATTTGAATAAGTTTGTTACATAATATAATTATTAACAAATTTTCCAAAACAATCTTACACGGAAGACTCTATTACAACTTTGAGAGAATCCGTAAACGTAAATACCTTTTACTAATTCCCCTATATATTTACTTTTTTATATATTTGTTAAAAATGAAAAAACAAATTAAAAACGAAAACTATAGCTAAAAAACAACCTTACGCTTGTCAAGATAACGACTATAACGACTTCGTTAGTTACTGCTGGGTTTTGTCGTTTGTGGTTTCATATATCATGAAACCACATGGTTTCTTAAACCGGAAAGCTGTCAAAATAGCTACATGTAGAAAAAGTAAAATCACAAAAATACTGAACTCCGATGAAATTTAAAAACGGTGAGTCCCTAAATGGTAAAATCAAAAGATAAAATACGTCAAACGAATGGACAACAACTCTCAATTCATAATGATGGTGATCTCTTCTCAATCTGAATAAAAGGTTAATATTTATGAATTTGTGACTTTTTTACATAATTAACATAATATATTTTTGTTTGCAACGTTTCCCTTTAATATCTTTAACTAACAAATCATTGTATGAATAGATCAACACTTATTAATAGTTACTAGATAGATACAACATTTTTCAAAATATGCTAAACTTGTCTATTTGGGTCAAACAAACAGCAATGTCAATGCCATAAAAATATATGTTGTGCTACACTGGTATAATGGTGGGGAAACTATGAACCTTAAAAACAGTAATACAAGATTGTATATTTATAATAAGGCTGAATTAATTAACAATAATTCCATGTTTATTTCGTGTTATGGTTATTTAAAAAACCTGACTTAATTTACAGTTTTAGGGTAACAGGTGGATCCATGAATCCTGCTAGAAGTTTCGGACCTGTCGTGTGTTTGTCGAACACCCAAATCAATCATATCATATGGAAGTATCACTATGTCTACTGGCTAGGGCCTATAACTGGATCAATAATAGCCGCTGTTGTTTATAGGTTAATATAACTAAAAATTATAACAATTGCATCCTTCCCTTTAAGATCTTCTTTCCTCTATATGATTTTTTTACACAGTACATGTGACAGATAAGGTCTTCAACGATTTTAAAATGTCCGCTGCTAAGTTTCAAAATAACAAGCTTTTAAAAATAGTATATAAATAACGAAACTCAAAATAAAGAAAAATATGAAGATTATGTGTGCTTGTTTTGGAGATATACGTCATTGAAACATTAGCGGGAAATGATTCTGTTTAGCTTTTCCCTCTTTTAACATTGATCGTTGTTTTGTTTAAAGAACAATGAATTTGAATAACAAGAATTTAATAAGATTTTCACAAATTGCTTTTTAAACCATATGTAACAAAATTATGAAAAGAAAAGAACGGGTTAACGGGCAGCATTTTTTTATTTCAATACATCGATAAAACCCGAGAAGTCCGCTTTGTCAAAAATTCAAAACAAGTGGAGCAAGCATCCTTAGAGCAGCTAAATAACGGCAAAAATCGAATACCGCTGTTCAAAAGTCATAAAACGATTGAAAGAATTCAAATCCGGGTTACAAACTAAAACCGAGGGAAACACTTCAACTATGAGTCTCAGAGGAAAACAACGGGACAACAGAAACATTGGAGTGCAACAACAACTAACACCAATGCAACATACATAGAAACGAACTATTTGACAACTGCCGTTTTCCTACCTTGGTACAGGACATTTTAAGAAAAATAATGGGTTGAACCTGGTTGTATGGCTAGCCTAACCGCGCACTTACTGGGCAATGTTAAAAATGCCGCTAAAATGACAACCTGAAAGAACCCAAGAAACTCTAGATACTACTTTGATAACATAAAAAGTACGAGTCTAGTTACACCATTTCCACGTTTCAACAATTAATATCTCAAAACTAAGGAAATGTGATACGATTGGCTATGATACATGCATCCTCCAGAACACCCCCCCCCCCCAGAGAGTCCAAATGATGTGGATGTAAGTAGCTATTGGGTACCGTATTTTCTTCAACAATGAGAAAATCCATACATCGTATAGTTATTTATAAAAACAAACAATTGCGACATAACATAAAGTGAAACAATTCAAACGCAACCAAAATAATTAATTTATGAAAAAAAAACAGTTATCAAAAAGTAAATACGATAGACAGCAATAAACGATAAACACGAAATGTATCAATAATCTATTTCAGATTCATATTGAGTACAGAAACCTCTTGTTGTATAAATTGCTGATCTGATTTTTATTGTAAGTAAAATTAGAAATATAAAGAAATTATTAAATTTAACTATGAAATGAGTACTTATCTCGTGTTCTAGATAATGGTGATGATAAAGGGCTCCTAAACGTCCAGAAAAATTAATATGCGTATAGTTTAAACAACATTTTATTAAAATAAATTGAATTGGATTGGGCAACAGGCATAGCCTATGTAAGCCCTTTCCACAAAAAAGGTACAATATATTACATGCAAACAAATCAACACATACACAAACATAATGACAAAACAGAATTAATTTTTTAAAAATACCTCTTAGCTGACTGGAATGATGCTTCAAATAGTTAACTCAGATCAAAAGTATGACTATTTTAAGAATGCTTCAAATGTTAACTCAGAAAAAATAAATTATAGATGAAAAAAGTTTTAATATTCTAGGTAATAAACCCCAACGTTGATTTATAGGTCTCACATTAAATTAAATGGTCTCCAGTCAGCTATTTAAAATAATAAATTTAATAACTCATTTTTAAAACAACTTGTTTGATATCATGTACTTATTTTCAAGAAGATACCTGCTTTGTATTAGTACAACACACTAAGCCAGATTTTTACGTGCTAGTTCACAAGATAGCAGTCCTCAAAAAGAAATTTCACATTACTTGGAAACATTATTCTGGCTCCGAGCCGACCAGTCTTTGCACGTACAATGTACTCCTTAATATCACGTGTTAATCGTGAAAACGGCAAATACCAATTTTAACTTCTTTAGTTTGACCAGTCTGGGATTCGAACCCACGACATATTGCATTGGAGGCGGACACGCTACCATGAGATCACCGAAGCGGTTAATATTTTTAGAGATCGACGAGTCAAGTTAACATTTGGTTGCATTCGTTATGAAAATAGTCCTTTAAGTTTAGAACATTTTTATTATAGAATGTTGTTCTTGTAACTAATATATATATATAAAAGAAAATACGCCATAGTTTATTTCTATTTTACATTTTCAGATGTTGTCAGAGCTGGAATTTCCAACAATATAGAACTCAGATGAATACAATAGTAATTTCGTACTCGACAGGTTTTTTTGTATAACAATTAATGTAACAAAACATTCTTATTTTTGCATTTTACTTGTTAAGGTAAATGTTTAGATGTATGTAGTTAACAGTTTTGTACTAACATGAGCGACATGACGGGTATCACATATAGATCAGGATCTGTTTACTGTACCTGAGATCCCCCCCCCCCAAGTTTAAGTAGAGTTCGTGCTGCGTAGTTTTTAGTTTTTATGTTAGTTTTTTTATACTATTGTTGTTTGCTTGTTTGTCTTTTTTCATTTTAAGCCATAGTGTTGTCAGTTTATTTTCGACTATGCCCTTCTGGTATTTTTCGGCTCACTTTTATAAATTTCTGGATACTATCAATTTATACGTTTGGCAGTGTGTGAACCGAACAGTCTTCCTTATGGAAGTATAAAATTTTCACATTAACCAGAAATAGGCAACGTAAAACATTGAATCTCGATCAGCACAATGTGAGAAAATTAAAATAAAAGTAAAACAAAGAAAACACTTTTGTGTTCCGGTGATTGCAATACACAGGAGCGAATGGGAAAACCAAGGTAGCAGAGAGAGTCAATAAACTAAAACATCGCTTTGTCATCGTAATAAACTGTATCATGTTATACACGTGCGTACCTGAATATCCAGGCTACTTTATTGATTGTTAACAAAGTTGACAATCGGTAAAATTCGGTTTCAATACACGATTGTTAATTAGCTGCCATATTTTGACAACATCACCAGCCGATTATACAAAAAATAGATGCGGAAAAATTATGGATAAAATCGGTCACAGATAACTAAATTTATGATATATGCATGCATTGGTTCAACAATTAAATTAAAATTATTTTTCACCAATCTCTCGTTTCATATGACTTTAACTTCAAAATCTTTTTATTGGAGTTTTACTATCAATGCACTACTATAATTTTATTTTTGATGTCTTTGTTCGATTTATTTGTATGTTTGTTTGATAGTCAGTTGTGTTGTATGTCTGTTATGTATTTTACACAGTTTTCGATGCTGGATCCCAATTATTGTCAAATTAATCTGTTTTATCTGCTTTACTTTGCTCATCCGCCTTTTTCAAATTAACGAAATTGTATTTAACTGACATAAATGTGGTACTGTTCTCAGGTTTAGCTAGCTATAAAACAAGGCTTATATATATAAATGTATCAAGTCAGGAATATAACAATTGTTTTCACCTGTTCCGTTTGATTTTGTCAGTTTTTATAAACTTTCCCCTTTTAAATCAACCTTGGAGTTCGGTTTTTTGTGAAGTTTAAGGATGAAACAAATTGAAATCCATTCGTATGATTGATATACAATTATTCGACAAGAGAACCAACACTTCAATCGTATAAAAACTTTGTATTTAATCATGATGTAAAACATATTGAAATAGTGTAAAAAAAGAATAGAAAGCTGAAAACGAAAAGAAAAGAAGGTTAGTTCTTTTAAGTTCGTGACAGATTGATTTGAAACGATTGGTTTACAACCATAAGTCAATAGCTAATTCTCATTGTGTATATGATTCTTAAGTTTTCAATGTATAAACTTTTTTATTTTTCCATTTGTTTTCTGTTAAATTATTAATATAATGGTGCACATAATTACTTCCTTAGAAATGTAAATCAACAATTTTCAGTAAATATAGAAGCATTTATCGGTGAACTTATAGTTGTTTGGTGTCGAATGGGTAAAATGTAATCTAATGTAAAATTTTCTAACGGTAATAAAGATGATAATTAATTTTTAATTGTTACTTCATATTATATCATTGAAATCGAAAGTAGTATACCGCTGATTAAAAGTCATGAATTGATTTAGAGAAAGCAAATCCAGATTACAACTAAAACAGAGGGAATCAACGGAACAATAGACAAATTGAGATGAAACAGAAACAAACGCCAACATACATAGAAACGAACTATATGATAACAACTGCCATATTCTTGACATAGACTTGTACAGGTCTTTTAAGAAAAATGGTAGATTGAACCTGATCTTATGGCTAGCCAACCCTCCCACTTATATGGCAATATTGCTAAAATGACAACACTACGTGACACAATTACAGCAAACTCTCGTATGCATGTGGCGTAGCTCTGTCCTTATACCGCCAGTTATTTTGCTATTGTAAAACTTGTTTGTTGCTTGTCTTATATTTTTTGCTTTGTGCTTTGTCAATATGCCTTTGTATGTTTCTTCGTTACATATATGACGTGGCTCTGTTCTTATACATCCCGTCATTTTGTTATTGTACTATGTTAAATATATGCCTTTTTGCGCTTCTTTGTTACATATTTGTTTGTTTCTTTAGTGATCAAGACTACCAAACAATGTTGACTGCTGTATATTTGACTTTGTTTACCTATAATGTATGTTTGTTTTGTTCACGCATCGTTGTCATTATAATACATTTGATGAGTCTGTCGTACAAGTAAGAGGTTTAGCTAGCTATAAAACCAGTTTCAATCTACCATTCTTTACATAATAAAATGCCTGTAACAAGTCAGGAATATGGCAGTTGTTATCCATTCGTTTGATGTGTTTGAACTTTTTGTTTGCCATTTGATTAGGAACTGGCCGTTTTGAATTCTCATCGAAGTTCAGTATTTTAGAGATTTTACTTTTTACAGCATAAACAAATGCAAGAACACGCAGCATAGAGAAACGCACAAATAAATAATATAATAGTCGATACAACGTATGAACCACAGAATAACAACGAACATCTAATCCATTAACGACAGCACAAGACATCATAAATAGTGACGTTTTATAGTAACGACTATAAAATCTTGAATTCATACAATTGTATTCACAATACTAATCCAAACAATTATCATGATTAAAATATTTTGTGTGGAGTTTTTTTTTTTAATGGTTTTTGAAACGTTATTCGGATTTACCATGTCGTCAGAGCAACCCCATTTAACGATAATATGAACGCATCATCAAGACTTATTATGACAACTTTTTACAACAGGGCCGAATCCATTTTTTTTTTTTTTTTTTTTAATTGTGAAAAAGATATGGGGGAAGACTTGTTTATTGGAAATGTTTATGTTTTTGGTCTTTTTCGTGTCATTCATTTTAAAATCCGGAGAAAGAAATTTACTCTGAATCCGCGGTTCTATTCTTTTAAAGCTACTTCATATTGATAACGTCAGTGCAATACTAATTGACGCATATCAATGATATCTTATTATACAACGTAAAAACAAGAGTTGAGATTAATTAATATGGCGCTTTTGAAATAAAATGGTGATATTTCATTTATATGCTTTATTTCGTTTCTGGTCGCTTATTGACATATTTTGTAAGAAAAGGAAAAGAAAACACTCCCGAATGTTTTACATCACTCCATTCTTCTCAGGTTCTTTTGTTAATTAAACCAAGACCATTTTGCTAACCGTTAAATTTATTATATTATTTTTACAGTGACGGTTTCCCTTGTCAACGCTTAAGTTTTCAGGTGAACACTGCATGCGGTATGAGTGCTCGACTGCAATCTTAATTAAATAGAAATGTCAGTTTTCTTACCGGTGGTCGATAGTTGTTTCAAAGCGCTCTGGTTTCTACAAAAATTGAAACTGAACACGAAACTGCAATTTGTAATGAAAATGGCGTTAAAAATCAATCAATCATTTAAAACTTACTTTTACTGACTTTGACACATGTGAGGACTAATACATCTAGAATATGTGTGTATCCCGGTGTTTGAAATTATTCATTAAGTTAAAATGGATTATAATGTCCATTGAATGCTACGTCGTTTATTTCGTTACGCTATTATATACATACATAACTAGAAGATAAGCATATCGGTCCTTCATTGCAAATCTGGTAATAACTATTCGTTACACAATCATTCATTCAATTTACTTCATTTTCATATGATCAAATGTCGGGAAACTGTCAACTTTGTCCATAAGCCAGAACAATATGATTATTTTGCTAGAATGTTATCGTTGAATTAATGACCAGAAGCTAAACTTGACCGCAGTTCAGCATAATAATTGTCATAAATATCACGAATTTTAGATCTCAAGTGGACAATACAATCCAATGTTATTAAATCAGTTCTTTTGCCTTGCTTTTTTTTTGGTCTGATTATAATCAGATTGCAGATAAGATATTTTTGATCGTATCATGTGATATTGTAGGGCTTTGTCATGTGTGGCAAATATTCACATTCGATTTTTATCGTATTACAAGAAATAATACCATAATAAACTTACAGGTAAGTGATTATCATAATGATAACTGGTCCGTAAGGAATATTTCCAAGTACAAAAATAAAATTACAGGATGTTATTAAAATGAATATTAAATGCAAAAAGAAATCATCAAAAGATATCAGGCTTATCATTTTGGGTACAAAAAAATCATCATTAGTGACTATCATTTGAAACAAAAAAGTTAAAAGGTCCGAAAAAGTACGATTTTTAAGAGCATTGAAGGCCAAAAATACCAAAAAGTATGTCAAAAACAGCTTAGGTAACCTATTCCTTGGTAGAAAATCCTTATTATCTCGAACAATTCAAAGTCCTGTAAACTGTATTCCTGTCATGTTATGTGGTCATTTTATCGGTATTTATAAGCGGGAACATGGTTAGCCATAAAACCAGGCTGAGGTTCTACCCTCATTTTGTCTTAAAATGTCCCATACCAGGAATTTGGCAGTTGTTATCAAATAGTTTTGATTTTGTAGCAGTTCAGTTTATCTTTTATTCCGTTGCTTCCCTCTGTTTTGGTTTGTGACCGAATTTATTTTCGCTTAATCGATTTATGAATTGAACAGCGGTACACTACGGTTGATTTTTGTTTGTTTAACTCAGATCGATATCATATCACTTACTAGCAGATTTATAAAGGACTATTGTAACGTATATCAATAGTTCATATTGTGAAAATATGCATAACTTGAATAACTGTCATTTTAGGAAACATACTAGTCGCTGTCGGGCAAATTACTCTCCGAATTTGTCTTAACTGAAAGTATCAGACTTTGCCTCGACAATGTTGTCCTACTTTTTCACACTTATCACGCAACGAAGAATCTGCTAGGCCAAATTAATTCCTTGTCGGAATTATTATTGGGATATCTAGTCTTAAAAAGTTTCTGATGATTCAACCAGCTCACCAACATGCCAAACATGGTTACAAAATAAAACATAGGAACACACAAAATGGAAGTTCCGTCAATCTTCTTGAAAACTGCTATAGATATAGAGAAAACCTGACAGGGGCAGAAATGCTCAGAATATTTATTGGACCTACCTTTCTATTATTAGTTACATAGTGTGCTAGTGACCTAATACGGTATATATGGGGTTAGTAAATTCCATATGGGATGAGAGCGAAGCTCGAATCTCCATATGGAATTTACTGACCCCATATATACCGTATAACGTCACTAGCACACTATATAGCTATGTAACGAATTTGTCTTACATCTTAACGTATGAAATTTAGACTAGTGACCTATTAAAAATGAGCAAGTCTTCAATATTTTTAGCATTAAGAAACTACTTCCATTGATCCTACAACAACAGATGCAAACAATAACAACTTGTCAGGTTTAAATGTGTTTTATGAATTTATTTACATCTTAATCATCAATTTCTTCGTCTGTTGAAACCTTTAAGACTTTTCTCAGTACCGTTTTGTTTTTATAAAGGGACGTAACACCACTAATAACCGTGTATGAAATAAGCCCAGCCTCCCTTATATGGAATATAAAGGGACGTAACACCACTAGTATCCGTGTATGAAATAAGCCCCGCCTCCCTACTAAACTAATATCAAATATACACGGTTTTCAGGCGGCCGCTTTTAACCTATCATATTCCTAGAAATGTATAGGAGGTAAGATAAATTTACATCCATATTAAATAGGAGTAATTGAAAATTAATAACGGTTATCACCACTTTGTTTTTCAGCTTTTGCCTATTATCTTGAAAACTTTACTATAAAAACAAAATTTCAAACACATACACTATCTTCCTCTCATACATACCGTCTCCTATCGCACTATCTGTCCTATCTCACGCACTGTCCCTCCTCTCTCCATTCAGTACTTTTCCTCTTCCCTACCACACCCTCCGTTCAGCACTCTCCCCTATTACTCTCTCTCGCCTACTGTCTCCTAGCGCACTATCTCACACAACACACTCTGTTTCTCACACATTCTCCCTCTCTCCAATCACCCTCTCCCTGTTCAGCACTCTCTCTCTCTCTCTGCCTCCTATCACACACAAATCTCTCTCTCTCTCTCTTTCTCCTCTCTCCTCTCTCCTCTCTCCTCTCTCCGATGCTCTCCCCGTTCAGCACACTCCTCTTCCCTATCCCACTCTCTCCTCTCCTCTCCTCTCCTCTTTACTGTCTCCTCTCTCCTATCACTCTCTCTCCTATCTCTCTCTCCTATCACTCTCTCCTATCTCTCTTTCCTATCACTCTCTCCTATCTCACTCTCTCCTATCTCACCTCCTATCTCACTCTCTCCGTCTCCCACTTGCGCGCGCACAACCACACACACATTCCCAGGTCATTTAACCCAACCGTTAACTTTTACCTAACCTTAAAATTTAAGCCGACCCTAACTTTAACTGGACCCTAACTGTTACCCGACCCTTACTTGTAACCCTTACTCTTACACATGACCAAACTCCTCTCCCAGTGAATGCTCTGTATAAGATTGTTCCCATCCATATGAGAAATATCGTTATGACAGACATTCAAAATGGATATTACAGTATAGGAGTTCTACTCCTTCAGGGCTGTGGAAACCACAGTCCATCGGGGAGGACGCCACTGAATACCATTATCTGGGAAAGGTTGGTACTCGTCCCTTCAGTTTACCTTCATTAGGTATGAGTACAACACAATATAAGAAAATATATCCTTTTTATTCCAATGAAAATGGCATACTTCACCGGTCTTTTAACATTTTACAATTTGCAATATATACCTGTATAAAGAACCAACTTTTTTTGTTTTAATTTGCATATCACTTTTTTAATATTCTTGACCCTTTTTATGTTTAATTTGTTAAAAAAAAATCTTACATTTTGTATGCAAAAAAAAAATTAAATGAGATGAAATAAAGGGTGGTTACTGTGACAATCCTTAAGTCATTGTTAATATATAACGTATACGCTAATTAATAGATTGCTCAATGTATGTCAAAATTAGTTCACTTGTAATCATAGTAATCATTGAACTGTAGACATATCAACTGAACATTAATATCTAAAATTTTAATTTCTATTATAAGGATTTTTCTAATGAATTAAAAGTGGTTATATAACATTTTTTATCTGACTATCAAAATCTCTGTTTAATATCAGCCCCTGTTGTTTCCTGTTATCTTCATCAGATTTGTGCTGTTTCGGTCATCTCTTGATTTCCATTTTTTTTATTTTTTATTTCAACTGCACTTGGTTGTATTCTTTCTTCTTGTAATGTCTTTTTGGTAGCCTTTTAATTCAGCATTATTCGTTGGATACCAACTTTCGTTGATTTCTTGGTTTCATGTGAACCACAAATTGGATGTTCAACACATTATCTATAATTTAATATCCACTATAATAAATGAATTCACAATTGTCAGGTTTGTGATTTTATGATTACTTTAATTTATTGGTTCTAACACTATAATAGTGGAGTGACAGATCAAGAAAAGGGTGCTTATTTTACGACTTTAATGGACCGTCATACCTGCAGGCTAAAAACAATTTGTTTGCAAAGCCAATACCTTAAGCTAACTTTTTTGCCCGGTCGTAGACATTTCATGTGGTGCAGTTTTTTTTATAAAATGGAAAGAAAAAAGACATTGGATTTTTTTTTCAAATTTCAAGATGGAAAAAAAATTGCGGGATTTTCAGATTAAGATTAAAAAGCAAATACATAACAGTTTTTCTCTTCCAAAGCATATATAACAAAAAAAGAAATAATGCAATAAAGATTCGAAAATGTATAAAAATAATGATTTCGCAAAATTTCATGAAGAATTTAGTGAATTTACGTCATGTCAAAACGCGATATCATACAAATGAAAACTTTCAAAGGAAAGTTAAGTTCGTTACTTGTACGCTTCAAATTCGGATTTAACTCATTAAAATGAAGTTTTGAGGTAGGTGCTATTTCATTTTAGTTTCTGTTGCATTTATCGAACATTCAAGCCATTCTACTAAAAAAATGTGAATTAAAAATCTCGAATATTTAACTTAAGAATTATAAGGATGAAACACATGTTATTCATTTTGTGAGTTGTAAGCCCCGGTTTCAAATCAATAACCTCTAGAAAAAATGAGTTTAATCTTATAATGGAAACGATTATGAAGATATATGGATGCATAAAGCGAATGAATAAACACTGAAAATCTAGTGGTTTGTATTTAAAAACTAACTAATGAAAATAAAAGCGTACTTTACAACGATTTCACTTGACCCCGGTCACTGAATGTGTCCCTATTGTAGTTGATTTTTAAGCTTCTGAACTGGTTCAAACATGCTCTTGTCGTAAATACATTTAATAATTTACTTTAAAATGAGGCATTCGCATTTCAAAAGGAATGCAAGAGAGAGTAGGAACCGTTTGTCAAAAAAAAAAGGTTTATGCTGTTTTAGTGGAATTTTATCATAATAATTGTGAAATCTTGTACGTACATGTATACCCCTCATCTTCTTTAGTTATTAACATGCTTTCGTCCAGCCTCCGCATTTACTTTGCGGTTGAATGTTAAACATCCATCTTCATAATCCTTTATCCTTATCATCTTATCCTTTGCATCGCCAAATCTCCCGTTATGAGTGACATATTTGATAGAAATGTATTTTTTTCCAGCTCCGAACATTGTTTATTCTTTAGTTTTCTATGTTGTGTCATGTGTACTATTGTTTGTCTGTTTGTCTTTTTCATTTTTAGCCATGGCGTTGTCAGTTTATTTTAGATTTCTGAGTTTGACTGCCCCTTTGGTATCTTTCGTCCCTCTTTTATGGTTTACAATCTATTTTATGTTTAAATGTATGTGGGTTATTTGAGCTATTTAATTTAAAACATAGACATCACTGATATCTTCACGCTCATAAGAGTAAGCAAGTTGCAAGTAATGATAGCTCTGAATATTAATCGGATTGTTTCAAATGGGACCCGAAGAGAGTGTATCTAGCAGTTCCTCGTGTTTGTGGATACCCTCTTTTATGTATTCATGTGTGACACTACTAGTACTTGTCATGAGCGATATGACGATATTCAAAAGTGCAACCAACAAACATGTCCGCATTCCTGAAGCTACCTATGAGATTCGGAATGAGCTTAGCTGTATTAGGCAAAACTTTTAGAAATGTTGGTCCTGAATGCTTCTCAACTTCGTACTTATTTGACCTTTTCAACTGTTTTCTTCGGGCTTCACTGATGAGTCTTTTGTAGACGAAACGCACGTCTGGCGCAAATAATAGATTTTAATCCTCGTGTCTGTGATAAGTTTTTCTTTGACCTTTTAGTTCATTTTCTCTATTCTTAATTTATTTTGACAATTATTTTCATATCTTTATATTTCAGAACCTATTATTCTTTATTCTTTTTATTTTTTGCATATTATTTTCTCTATTTTCTGTTTTTCTCTTTTACCATGTTTACGTTTCATGGATTTCCATTTCTCTACTCTGTAAAACCCGCCCAGATACAACCTATTATAAAGTGAATTCTTTGTAGTTTCATATTCCAAAATTAATGTACTAATAGGATAAGTAATAATAGTGGAGCGGCGAATGTCGAAAAAGTCGCTTCCTTAACGATTTTAAATTACCTAAATACCTCATGGAATGTTAAGGTCTTAAATTGTCTATCGATTATTCAGCTTTAGAAAAATGTTTGTTGTAAATATCAAATGTGGTACAAATGACGTTAAAATTGCCTCAACTGACGTTACCCAATTTGCATCTAATACCCCACTGTTGATTCGGTAGACAAGTTTCATAACAAACCCGTTCTAAAAAATAATCATAAGTCTATGACGAAAAAGTATCCTCGATGATGCAGTGCTTACCCTTTACAAAACCAAAAATAAGAGGCGAACCCCCGCGACGTCAAAATACACTTGAACTTTAAAACACTTGCAAAGATCCAATCGGCCAGACTCCAGATATGTTGTGGGTAATTCTTAGAATGATATGCAGAGAGGGATATGTCTTGACACATGAATTGTCTAGTAATATCGAACAACTTGTTCCATTTTGAAAAATTTAGCCAACTCAAAATAATAATGGCTCCCAATGTGCTTTTGGTTGGAAAACTACGCAAATTGACAAGTTAGAGCCAGTTGTCTTTGAGGGACAAATGGCATCAGACTTTATACAAGATCTTATTTGTTCGTTTGAGGGAAAAAAGGCTTGCAAGGCAGCATGTGTTTGCAAGGACTAGGGTCTTCCTCATCTTTGATAGCCAAGGGTTACGATCCAAACTCATAATAGATATTTAACTCTTTACCGTTCCTATGACCCGAATTCGGGTCATAAGCACTTTTTTGCGTAAAATTTAGATTAAAACCTTAAGTTCTCTGTCATTTGACTATCAACAGATTTCACCAAGGGCTTAAATGAAACCTGTGAGTTTCAGCTACACATTAAAACGCCAGTTGTGTATTTTGGGGTTGATCTTTATGGTACAATAAAGCAATTAAACTATCGTCGTTTTTTTAAAAATCTGCTAAAATTTTGTAGAAAAAACTTTAGGATTGTGTAAATCTTGAATTATCGAAACATTGTGTTTGGTTTCTATAAACTGCAAAAATCGGTTCTTAATGGATTGTTTTCTTTCAGTTATGTTTTGAGCTTTATAAAATGAAGGTTCAATAAGTTTTCTTATGATTAGTTTCTACGAAAAACGGATACAAACAGTTAACATTGTCAATATGTCAGTAACTTTCAGCAACTATTTCTTAGAATTTCTGCCAATACCACTTAAAACGTGCATATTGTTGTTCCAGAGGCCAAATAGTATAGATAAAATGCATTTCTTACTACTTGTGTTACTTGGTTTTGACATTAAATCATAAGTACCCCCCCCCCTTTCCACCCTCTTCCCTATTCTCCCCGGGTTCACACACCATTCCACATTGTGTGTTGTTTTAAAAATGTAAAAAAATGCAGTTTTGACGTCTTTCTTAGTATCTTATTATAATCTAATATTTGTATGTTAATGGTCAACTTATAAATAAATATTATAAATAACATTGAAAATAAGTATGAATTTAATCGAATTTAACTGTCTGCCTCCGTAGCTGAGGGGATGCATCTAAGGCTAGTAATCAAGCGATCTGAGTTCGCATCCAGCAAGGGTGAATGAACGGTTAAAAAAAACCAACACAAATATTAAATATCTTGACTTGACTTGAAAAAACCAACACAAATATTAAATATCTTGACTTGACTTGACTTGACTTATCTTGACTTGACTTGACTTGACTTTAATTTAATTCTAATTTCAAATTTGACTTGACTTGACTTTAATTTAATTCTAATTTCAAATTTGACTTGACTTGACTTGACTTGACTTGACTTTAATTTAATTCTAATTTCAAATTAAAAATGCTTTTTTCCTTGTGACAAAGTAAATTGTCTGTTTTTTAGCTACAGTCGTTTATAGAATAATAGAGACATACATATTAAGATAATCTATTACAAATCGGTAACTAAGGGATGCTGAGGCTGCCAGATTTTTGTTTTTCTGCCCTTTAAATGATTGTGGGGATAAAAGTGTGGATGCACTTCAGTTGCACAGTTGAGCTACGTTTTTTACCCCAAAAGCTCGAAAATAGCAATTTTTACCCAAATCACCACATAGCATGTTTGGCTATAAAAATTGCTGTTTCTCACATAAATAGACCATTGAGGGTTCTTATTCGTGGAGATGTTATTCGTAACATTGTATTTGAATGCTCTGTTGATACTATTTCCATAAATAAACTACAAAAAAGTTCATTTTGAATCGAAATTTTACAATTTTCCGATTTTTTTGTTGTTGTCACGTGACATTGGACTGATTATCACGTGATCAAACATGACAAAAAAAAATTACAAACCTTTTATTAATAATACTGAAAAACTGTTTTCTATAAAAAGTCTTAGTTGATAAGTCTACTAACAGTAACAAGAAAGTTATGAATGATTGAAATTTGATCGTTCCTCTGCGGCAAAAATAGTGCAATTTTTGCCGAATGGTAAAGAGTTAAACAGTCATGTCGCAATTTTTGAATTTGTTCTACAACACGCATTGAGTAATATATCACTCCAATAACTATATTATATGAAAAGTTATCTTGTCTTAAGATATAAATCATTTTAAGAAAACTCAGTGACATGTCGAATCCTTGAAAACTGAAAGGAAATTTAACATGACTACACATTTTTTTTGATTTATCAACTATATATATGCATTTCGGATACTCTTTGGAAAACTTTTATCATAAAGTATTCAAGAAATGCTATTTGTCGAGGTCAAATATCAAGGTTATTCTGTTACTGTTTTTTATTAGGCTTTATAATTTGTATACCACGGACTACCTTCAAAAAAGTTAAATAAAACGTTTTCTAACATCATGTGCACATATGAAAAGATTTTGTATGAACTAACGCATTTCTACATAATACTACTCAAATAATTGAATAGATTATTAAGTTTGAAAATATCAATGGTATTATTTCTCCAGATGAAAATAGGATTTTTTAAGTGATGACCTTTGACCTTGATTTCCGGTATAATTATACCTGATTTTATATTTACAACACTTATTTTCAAAAACTACACGATTTCAGCTTTCATCTGAGCTATTAAAATCCTATGAGGTATTTAGGTAATTTAGATTTCTAAAATTGTCCTCCGCCGCTCCACTATAACATATGGAATAATGCATGGCAAAATCCGTATCATATGCCGTATCATCCCGAGATACTAATATCAGCCAGAGGGCCTTTAGGCCCAAGGGATGATATTGGTCGAGGGTGTTACAAATTTTGCCATGTTTTTATGCTTTATCATATATTTCAACAGAAGAGTACATATGCACTGCTTTCTGATCCGTAGCACCTGAGTAACCTTCAGTTCTACTTTTTTCTTGTTTTAAAAGCTTTAAAAAGAACTGCTTAATGCTCATCTGTCCAAGCACCTGGGTTACCCTACAATTTGCGTGCTGTTGTTTAAAAAATATTTTGTTAATTGTATTTTTTTGGGGGGGTTTTGTATGGTAATTCATTTAGTTCTTTTTATAGTTGCATTTCGTGTGTCAGATATATGAAAATAAGACGTTTGTGACGTCAAATTCCAAGCAATGACGTCATTCAATAAATCAAGTTGCGCCACGCCCGAATGACCGTTCATTAAGAACCCATAAAAAAAAAAATTAGTAGGGATAACACAGGGACTTATTTACTCTACATGAAAATTCTTTTATTGTTTAACCTAATGAAAATATGTTCGTGACTATGAGGATCCATTAACAAAGCTGAGATGTATGTCTCCTATAAAAAAATATATAGAAGTCCAAATCAACAGTTACTAATGGATTAACTGGTGTGTTATATAAAGGATACTTAAATAAAGTTAGATACTTGGGCCATTGAAAAATGTAAAGTTCTCTATCCTTCAAATACAGGCAACTTTTAGTTGTACCAAAGGAAGTTTAGTCTGAAGTCTGTTTTAATATTTGGCGTACAGCAAATCTAGCATATAACCTCAACGTCAGACACGCGAATCAATGAATGTGTTTATAGATAGATGTTTTTTGTGTTCTGTTAAATTGTTCCTTTTAAAATTGTTGCACGATGACGACTGCTGTACCCATATTTTGACTACTTTTTATATTATGTCTGTTTGGTTCGCGCATCATCGTAAATATAACGGAATTTGATGAGACTGTCAACAAAGTGAGAGGTTTAGCGCTATAAAACCAGGTTTAATCCACCATTTGAAAATGCCTTTACCAAGTCAGGAATATGACAGTTCTTGTCCATTTGTTTTTGATGTGTTTTGACATTTGATTTTATCATGTGATTATGGACTTTTTGATTGTATTTTTGTGATTTTACTTTTTATTAGTTTTTAGTCTCTGATACATGATTTCTTATTAATAATTGGTTGTTGTTTTTTGCTTTTATCTAGCTTTCATTAACTGCAAGTACTCTCAAATCGTACTTTCTTGTTAATTTGACCTGTTGATACTATCTGTCATTCTTTTTTGTTATTCAATATTTACTTGTTTAGCGTTGTATCTCGCCTCTCTATTTTTAATATATTCCAGTTTTGATAAGTGTTTGGTATGACTATACATTTTCACTTCTGTTCTCGTACTTTGAACAACAAAATCACTTAGTTTGAAAAAAAATATTTAGGTGATCCATTACTGTATACCTAACAACAAAATGATTTTCATTTGCCTGTGTACATTATTTTAATAGGCGGCATTTTGTCCAAGGTTATGGTTGTAATCCCGATATTGTTTATTATCTCAACCCTTATTTTATTGATTTTGTATATACATTGTGTCAATGATCAAATTTATTTGTTCAGTAATATGTTCACTTTTTTGTGTTTACATGTTTTTTGATTTATTTAAGTCATTTCATTTGATATTTTACAGTGTGTCTTTCTATGTTGTGATGATACCATATTGTTTCAGGTAAGGGTAGTGGTTTGTACCTATTGAAACGTTTAAACCCGCTGCATTTGTTTTCACCTGTCTTAAGTCATGAACCTGATCGTCCGTGGTTGGTGTTTGCTGATGTGACTCATAAGTGTTTCCGTTGGTTTTCCTGTTTGAATGGTTTAACAATTGTTATGTTTGTGTCCTTTGTAGCATGCTGTTCGGTGTAAGAAAGGCTTCTTATTTAAGACCGTGCATTGACCTATAAGGATTTACTTTTTACAAGTTGTGACTTGGATGCAGAGTTGTCTCATTGGCACTTATACCACATCTTCTTATACCTACCAATAGGTCCAAGTAAGTATAATTAGCTATTATTTTCTTGAAGGTAGTTATATAGGCGAATTAACCAGATTTATTCATGAACGGATCCAAAAGATGGAGGATTAGGACATTTCCTGGCTCTTACTTTAAACCTTTTTTGAAAAAGTTGTGTCTCAATCTCAATCCTGTCCAGAAAAAAAACCATGAGAGATATAAAATGTCCACTTTACATTTAAAAATTCATTTCTTAAATTTCTTACACTTTAACCTATGCAGGCTTTGTATTTCAAATTAATACAAAAGTCCAACACACTTAACCTTAGCACAATCATTCGATTTTATGTTGAAGGTGATTGATGTTCAGCACTAGAATATTTTTTTTATATTTTTATTTTTTTATTTATTTTTTTTCACATTTTCTGTTGTTGTACTTTTTGTCATGTATATTCAACTTAGTATAATAATCAACTATATACCCTTGAGGCTATATATATTAACGATTTCTTTAATAAAATATGTTTACAGTAATCAACTTAATAAATTATTTAGCCGAATTTTGCATGTATACAAATATCTAGAAAGATTAACTTAAAAGGAAAATGTGCGTCTATTTCAAAACTTTGTCAATGATTATATTAATGTATCGTCAGTTTTTATTGAAAAATCTCAATTTTTCTATGTTATTGTGCTCGTCGGTTGAGATATTTGTGGGTTTTGTTCAAGACTTTTTCATACGAAACATTTTTAAATAAGTATTTGTTGCATCTCCCAAAAAATTGTGCAATTTGTAAGAGTAAGAGGAAATATTCTTTGTTTCAAATTAATATGTCCTGCAGGGTTGATTGTCTTATTGCATATCCCATTTATAACCTTATATCGTCAAAAAAACTTATTTGATTTGTTTTGATGAAAACACTTATCTACAAATGATAACATTCTGTCCAATGAATAAGATCCATAATTTGAAGAACAGACATCACAATATCCAAGAGAAAAATACCAACAAAAAACAAAAAGGAGGGCTCATTAAAAAAAATTATATCTGGAGATTTGCTATCGTCTAAAGAGATGCTTACTGCATGAAATACTATGCGCTATTTACGGGCATATAACAGTAATCCTCTACTCGTATCACACTGAAAATTTTCATCTAATTGAGGAGTTGATCTATGAATAGCTTTATGAATTGGGAATATTTAATTAATTCACTTACCCTCAATTATTCAAATGTGTCGTATAGAAATAGTACAGTAAATCAAAATTGTTCATAAATAAACAAACACACAAAAAAAACCCCAGACATTTCGAAAAAGAAAACCGTCACGGCAAACTTTTGATGTAGACCTTCAAATTCTAGACGACGTCGCGCTTATATGATGTTTAAGTAACAAAATGACATTATAACACGACCGGAAGGACAATAATAAGGAATCAAATTCTACACTTAAAAAATATTACAATTGGGTATATTCATAAACCAAAATCGTTACTGCCCTACACGCCAATGGCGTACAAAGGCATTAAGTAAGTAGGTGATAAACCAAAATGCTATTCATCGTTACATGTTTTGCATAGGTGGATGTCGCAAACTAAAATTAATTAATGCGTATCCGAAAGTAAATATTTTGCTTTACTTCTAATATTCTGTTTTTTCTTCGATGTCATTTTTATACATTTTTATGATTAACCTACATGTGTCAAATCACTTTTCGAATATCTTCTGCCGTTTGTTATTTTAATTTCTGTTCAGTATTAAATCGTTTTATGTTCGTTTCATTAAAGTACATATATTGGTCTATGAGACTGAATTTAAGTAGAGGTTGACAGACTTTTCAAAATAGCCTTGATTTGAAACAAATTCAGTAGAAATTGTTACGTTCCTTCTGTTGGTAATAAATTATACGCTATTGTTAATAATGTTGTTGTTTACAATACTTCTTTTACTAAAATACGTTAAAGATTATGTTTTATTCTTGTATTATGTGTAAACTTACGTACGAACAAACAATATATTGTCCATGATAAGAACACCTATACTTCAAACATTCGGTAAAGTTGTTGTATGTTTCATCAATCTGTAACGTTATATTATTTTTCAGAACACACGGTTGGTTTTCATCTACAAATAAGGAAGAATATAAATCGCTATTTTTTATATTAAAAGACTTCTAGAGTTTTTCTTTTAAAAATGTCCTGTTCCAAGTCAGGAATATGGCCATTGTTATATTATAGTTTGCTTATGTGTGTGTTTCATTTTAACGTAGTTTTTCCGTTATTTCGTTTGTTTTCTCTTGTGTTTGAGTGTGAATTCACATTACTATAAGACGTGTCACGGTACTTTTCTATCCAAAATTCGTGTATTTGGTTTTGATGTTATATTTGTTATTCTCATCGGATTTTGTCTAATGCTTAGTCCGTTTCTGTGTGTGTTACATTTTTATGTTGTTTCGTTGTTCTTCTCTTATATTTAAGGCGTTTTCCTCAGTTTTAGTTTGTTACCCCGATTTTGTTTTTTGTCCATAAATTTACGAGTTTTGAACAGGGTATACTACTGTTGCCTTTATTTACTATATTTTGTGAACATTCTAAAACTATATTTGGTAAAAATTCTAAAAATGTGTGATGTGAACATTCTTTATCTTTGTATTTTTAATTGGTTCTTGTTAGGCTAAACTGGGCCTCTTTATAGAGATGTCATAATAGATTACTAAATTCTAAAAATAAGAAAACTCATTATTTGAAAAGGTTAACTACAGGGTTTGTCCTGAAATGCGTTCAACATTTCATACAGACCATGCTTACAAATGTACGAGAAATATATTTATGTTGATACCAAGCAATATCATATGACTAGTAACGACTAGTATTCAATCTGAACATTTTTTAATCGAAATTGCAAATACCAGCACGATTTGTTTTACCAACAATCATTCTTTATTTATAGGGTGTTGTGCTTATATTCATACGAGAACTTTATGTTTATCAATCCTGTGTTGTACATTGTTGTTTGCTTTTTGAATATTCCTCGGAGTTCTTTACTTTTGTAATCTTATTTTTTTAGCGGTCATATGTAACATAAGTACATGAGTACACTCAAATTTCTAAAGATATATCATATATAAACAAGGAATAAAAGTCGCTTTGAAGGAATTTTCAATGTAACCCATTAGTCAAAGACACATTGACAGTGCCACGGCAAAGGGTAACTAATTGATGGTAATTCATCCCACGAGGACTCAATGATACTCTATCATATAATAGGATAATCATGTATGATAAATGATTAATTAATCTCTTAATATCTAAGGGATTTATCAAAAAGTAGAAACTCAGGTCCCTCTTTTTACGAGGAATTAATTAAAATGATCTGATGTCTCCCTTTTTATAAAATATGTAGTTAAAAGTGTTTCCTTTTTTAGTGGTCGATTTAGCACAATATTTGATGCTACATCCTTATCAGGCGGTGTATCTATCTAACCCCCTTACATGTAGCATTATTGATAAATACTCAACATATAAACAAAAGAGGGATTTTCTGGTTCTTTTTTGTACTACTAAACCCTATAAAAAGGAGAAAACTCATGTCCTTCTGATACCTTCCCTATGTATAGGCGGTGATAAAATCCTTGTTATGCATCGCCTTTTATAAGTAAAACCTCGTATCCTTGTGTTCAAAATGCAAAAAAAAAAAATTTACACAGGGAACCTAAACTAAGTCTTTGTTATACATTCCATGCATAAAGAAAGGGGTATCTATCACCGCCTTTATATAAGAGAGATATCAGTAGGACATAAGTCTTCTACTTTTTATAGGGCTTAATATTACAAACAAGGACCAGACGTTCCTCCTGTTATATATAAGTTGATCTCCTTAATTAATGTTGATATAACACAAGGAACTGTCGACATCCTGTTTGTATAGGAAGATATTTTTATATAAATACTTTATACATTTGTACAAGAATCTTGATTTGATTTCTTTAAATCGATCTACGAGATTGGAACAATGGTTAACAAAACCGTAAAAACAAAATAGTCATAAGGTTAATAAAAAAGGAATAAGTTAGTCATCCTCTAATCGATAAGCTTGAATATAGTTCGAAACTGTGAATAAATGGAATGTTAAGTATGCTTCAAAAGTACTTTGGTAAAGATATTGAGCAAGTCATAAAAGTATGTCCTCTAGCAAAGCAAACTGAATAAGCTGGGACATTCTTGATAACAGTGTCTACACGAAGCAACATTTATATCAAATTAACAAATCCAAGAATGGTAAATACCATTTTTGTAAAACATATAAATGAAAAATAAATATCCGTCTTATTGTTTTACTTCCAACAAATTAGCCGTTTCAAAATCTAAAGGGTTATGGGTAATTTCATTGTTCGTAAACCAAAATGAAAATAACGTCACGTCATTGGTTGAATTCTTATTGTTGGTGACGTTATTATTATAACCAGTTTTAATCATCCATTTGTTACATTTAAAAATGCCTGTACTATGTCAGGAATATGACAGTTCTTGTCCATTCGTTATTTTATGTGTTTTGTTATTTGATTTTACCATGTGATAAGGGACTTTCCGAATTGATTTTCCTCTGAGTTCAGGATTTTTGTGATTTTACTTCTTTTTTATTAACCAATCACGACGTTTTGGTGTACACTTTTTGAAATATTACCCATATTTCATTAGATTCTGAAACGGTGAATTGATATCATAATCAAAACTCGGCAATTTATGTGACTCTATCAATACAACATAATCTTCACAAAAGGAAAATTTGCGGTTAAACTAAAACCTATTGTAAAACTTACTCTTTAATAGAATACTAAATGACTTTATACTTACATTCTTTGCCTAATTTAAAATTATTCATCCACCCAAACAAATTGCTCTATAGCAAAAATGAATTAACAACAGTGTCCTTGTGACATATAAAATCATTGACCAGATTTTTAAAGCATGTATTTAAAAATTATGTATACATGTAAGTATATGTAAATTGATTAAGATCGTACTGTGTTTTTATGTTTTGTATCTAATTTAAAATTTAGCTGTGTGATTGTATGTTTTGGTGTAATTGATAAGAATGTTACTGATATACAGAACATAGAAACATAGTTTTGTTATATAAGAGACCACAGTTAAATGCTTAACGATTGAAAGTTTGTAAACACCGGGTCCCTTGTATATACTCTGAGACATGATATAATAGTCTCATATATATATTTTTCCTGGTTATACAAGAAAAACTATATCCAGTTGTTTCCAATGAATGTTTTTCGTGTCTCAAGACCACGATGATAAGTAGAGGGACCAAAAAAACGTCAAATGAGGTAAATTGTCAACAAATTTTACTTTTGTAATTTCGAATTAAAATGCACATAAAAGAGGTAACAGATCCAAGTATTATTATAAATTAGGAGAAGACATTTTTCTGAAAACTTAAAAATATTTTAAATCATTGTCATATGAATATCACTTAGACTTCTCGCTTCAACAGGAAAATTATTTAAATACTTAACCCAATGAAATAAGTACTATGGAGTTCATTATCAAGACAGAGATGTCTATTTTATATGAAGAAGGTCAAGATACCTATTATAGATAGAATAAAAAATTGTTAAGTTTTATAAACGATATTAAAAAATAATCGCTATTTTGTGCATTTTGCCTTTGATCTTTTTTTGTGATAATTTTTCATATCAGGATACTCGCTTGAGATGGAAAATTATCGCTAGAAACTAAAGAGACACGTGGCGTTAAAATTGACAACGTCGTCGTAGGTAAAATAGCGATAAACAGATTATGATCGTTTAGATGATCAACAATAATCTATAATTACTGCGTGGTAACTGAGACTTTGGAAAGTGCAATATTCTATATCACTCAAATAAAATTGAGAATGGAAATGGGGAATGTGTCAAAGAGACAACAACCCGACCATAGAACAGACAACAGCCGAAGGCCACCATTGGGTCTTTAATGCAGCAAGAAACTCCCGCACCCTGCCTGAAGAGTCCTTCAGCTGGTCCCTAAACAAATATGTTGTTTGTCATTATGTCGTCTAATCTTTTAATTACCAAACGTGACTTATTCCCGATTGTGACTGTTTTGCTGAGTGTGAATTCGCATTATTATAAGACGTGTTACGGTACTTGTCTATCCCAAATTCATGTATTTAGTTTAAATGTTTAATGTTATATTTGTAATTCTCATCGGATTTTGTCAAATGTGTTGACTTCTTTTCTATTATATTTATGTGTTATGGTAATTAATATTAATCACGGCATTCATTTATTACATTTCATTTTGTTCAACGTAATCAGTGCGATATTTTACGTTTCAAGTGATATTCAAAACAAACCGGACATAGCTTTATAATATAGTTAATTGCTGCCTTAGTTTGCTATTAATAAATATTAAAATGTGCATTGTTATTAAGTGCAATATCAGTATTTAGTTCAAATGTAATCTTGGGTCAGTCCTAGTTCTATCTTATTCATTCAAATGACGTCATTTTTCATTTTTTGATGATCTGTTTTACAAATTCAAATGACGTCATCTTTTTTTTGTCATTTTTTACAATTTTAAATATGACGTCACTTGGCGTTGAGGTTTAAACATATTCGGATGTGTCTACATTTTGTGTTGCAAATGTCTGGTTATTAATGTATTTCAGTTGTTTCCTGTAATTAGGTCTTTCCACTTTTCTGTGGAAAGACCTATTGTTTTTCTTCTGATTATTTTTTTTTTTTTTTTTTTTTTTCTTCCGCCTAATTTTGTTCTTGCGATAAACATTTGTTTCGCAATATGTCGCTTAGATATTTGGTATATGATATCGAACAGTTTATGCACTTTTGAAATTTACCCTGCGTAAACGAATACTTTTCTTTGTAGGAGTTATCTCCCCAAACACTGTTTTCCTTGTTAGCGCATCTCCTTCGCAACCGTAAAAGATTATGACAAATTTATTTTACAAAATTGCTCGTTATATCCTTCGCATGATTTGTCCTATTTTGACCGAAGCAATATGACCGCTCCATATGAGAGTTATTTCCCCTTATGCATCTGATATAAGTGATATGAATTTCTATCTTATAAATCATAAGTGATAGAGACCTAGGATCTTTTGATTTGAGGTCCTTGGTCCCAAAAAATGAAAATTAGGTCAAGGTCAAAGGTCAAGGTCATATTCTAATATTTGAATTTGGCTTATTTTCACTTATATCCAAAGACTGTATAAGATATCAACAAATTATTTTTACTAAATTGTTAGTTGCGACATGTCGTAAGATGTAAATTTTGATTGCAAGCGTACGTTGAATGTAAAAGGGAGTTTTCTCCCCTCTTGTATTTAAAAATACGCGTTTGATGATATAACTCATTAACTAAATATAATTAAGACCTATGGTCTTTTGATTTGAGGTCCTTGGTTTATGACCTTGAAATTGATCTCAAGGTCATAGCTTAATTTGACATTCTAGATTTTGACCTTTGCTTTTATTCTATATGTATACATGATAAAGATATACAACTTTTAGAAAAAGGTATCAAACCATTTAACCTTGAAAAAAAACAACCGGAAGTGACCTTTTGTAAACCGGAAGTAGATATTTTTTTGTACTTTATTAATATAAAAGTATATAGAACCAGATATTTTTGAAATCAGTGTCAAGTAAATATTCAAATATAACCGGAAGTAACATTTTTCAAACCGGAAGTAACAAATTATCTCCCTTATTTAAAAAAAATGTATGGAAACAATATATATTTTTGGAATCAGCTTACTAGGAGCTATCATTTGACGATTGAAATGACATTTTAAACTTAGTTTCACAACTTTTCATATCAAAATACATTGTTTTGATGGAAAGACCTTCAATTGTTCTCTGAACAATTGGTTTTTAATTAGTTAATATTTCAGTTCTATCATGTACAGCTTTTGTTTATTAATTTTATAAATTTACTGTTTGCAAAAGTATAAATTGTTCTAAATGATAAGGATGTTCTGGTAACTAACAGAAAACCCTGACCGTTTTTGGCACAAGTTTTTTTTATCTTTTGGTCCTCGATGCTGTTCGACTTTGTGCTTGTTTCGGCTTTCAAACTTTTGTATCTGGGCATCACTAGTAGATCTTGTGTGGATAAAATGCACTTCTGGCGTATTAAAATTTTCAACTTGTTGCCTTTTGTTGACTGTTGTTCGTGTGTTTCTTTGTCAATTGTATTCTCCAATTTATTTATATTGTAGTCCTGTGGTGTTGAGTTGTCATCTTAATGTTATACTTCACATGGCTATAAAAGGGGAGGTTTGGCATGCCACAAAACCAGGCTCAACCCGCCATGTTTTTTCTTTAAAAATGTCCTGTACCAAGTCAGGAATATGGCCATTGTTATATTATAGTTCGTTTCCGAGTGTGTTACATTTTAACGTTGCGTCGTTTGTTTTCTCTTATTTTTGAGTGTAAATTCACATTGCGATAAGACATGTCACGGTACTTGTCTATCCCAAATTCATGTATTTAGTTTTGATGTTATATTTGTTATTCCCGTGGGATTTTGTCTGTTGCTTGGTCCGTTTCTGTGTGTGTTACATTGTAGTGTTGTTTCGTTGTTATCCTCTTATATTTAATGCGTTTCCCTCAGTTTTAGTTTGTTACCCCGATTTTGTTTTTTGTCCATGGATTTATGAGTTTGAACAGCGTTATACTACTGTATCCTTTATTTACTAGTTTAGTGATCATGGACGTCATACTAAACTCTGAATTATACACAAGAAACTAAAATTAAAAATCATACAAGGGTAACAAAGGCCAGAGGCTCCTTATTTGGGACAGGCTCAAAGTTGCAGCGGGGTTAGACATGTTTTTTGAATTCTCAACCCTCCCCCTATACCTCTAGCCAATGTAGAAAAACAAACGCACAACAATACACATAGTAAAACTCAGTTTAAGGGAATTCCGAGTCCGATATAAGAATAGATAACAAAAGAAACTAAACAAAATGACAATAATACATAAATTAACAAAGGACTACTAGCAGTTACTGACATGCCAGCTTTAGCTGATTGAAAGATTATGTCATCATCAACTGAATATCAAGCATAATATCTCCCGTTAGGGGTTTAGTATTATACCATCATAATGTATATGAGAAGAACATAACCCGTTGTATTCCAACAACTGGTTTTAGAAAAAATAAGTTTAATTCCGATGCAAAGACCTTATAAGTGAATCAATATTAAAGCCAAAATATGCAATATTTAATGACCTGACAACAGTATCGTAACTATATCCCTTCTTAATAAGTTTGTTTAAAGGTTTACTTACCTTTTGAGGTGAAAACTGACATTTTTTTGCTTTGTAAAGAATATTGCCACATTGGATGTGAAATACCTGAACGTATAAGATGTCTACATGTTGAGTTATATTTAGGAATGATGTCCTTGTACCGATGATAGAATTTAGTAAATGTTTTGACTAGTTTGTAAAACAGGATGCTTAGAGTTGTATCAAAGGAAGTTTAGTCTAAAAAAGGTAATATAACAAAAATATCGATCTCTGAGGAAAATTCCAAACGAAAAGTTCCAAAGCAACGGTTTTTTTTAAGTACTGGAATAGTGTTTGCAAAGGCGCAAAATATGGGAATGTAAATTTCCTGGATCAACGCTCTCTGTTAATTAATAACTCTTATACTAATTATTTGAGAGGTACGGCAAGTCTAGCAAAAAATCTCCTAAGGTACTTGTAAATTTAATTAGCATAACACAAAACTGATTTTCTTGAAAGTAGGTATATATATATTTATTTATGTACTGACCCACAAGGCGACATTTCTTGGCTATCACTTTAAATCGATTTTGTCCACTTTGCTCTGACAATAACATTTTGGAAATGTCTTACGTATTAAACTATACGACTAGTCCAAGAACTTTGCTGCTTTGGGTTTTACAAAATGTGTGCAATTTTGGGACTCGGTTCAATTTGGGTACTGTGCCGTTAAATGAATACGAATAAGATTTTAATTTTTGACTTACAAGTCAATAATACACCGAGGCTAATGACGAAATTGAATCCAGCTGACGCAATGATATTGTTTCTTTGTTCCACTTTTTTAAAACGGTTGAAATAAAAATAAATTATCTTTCATAAAATTGAGAATGAAAATTGGGAATATGTCAAAGAGAAAACAATCTGCCTTTTGTCAAATGCATAGCTTACACTCCTTTAGAACATTTGTTCTTTTCATTTTGAATAATTGGCAAGCAAGAGTTGTGTCTAATTTAGCTGTACTTGGCAAAACTTTAAGGAATTTTTGGTTCTCAATGCTCTTCAACATCGTACTTTATTTGGCTTTTTCAACTTTTTTTTTATTTGAGCGTCACTGATGAGTCTTTTGTAGACGAAACGCGTGTATTGCGTAAATATGAAATTTCATATCTATAATGAGTTTATTGATTACTATGATTTAGCTTTTCAAAACTCTTTATTAGTATTTGATAGTCAGCTTATCTGAATATCCAATTAATGAAATTATTTTTTCTGCTAATTAAAAATTAATTATTTAATATCCAACTTACCATTTTTTTAAATTAAGTCTTCCGGCTACATAACAATATTCCATTGATAGCCGCACACTGATATACAAAAGAACGCAAATTGTAACAAACCAGTGTGCCATTTCAGTATCTGTGTAATAATGAGAAGGCACTTGTATCGTAACTATTTATTATTCATAATAAAGTAGGACGAAAGTTTAAAGAGTAGGCAGAGATTACAATATTTAAATATTATGACATCAAAAACAATAAAATAATAGCCAAGTATCTATTAAATATTGTACTTTTCGATCTATGAGTTTGACTATCTCTAAGGTATCTTTCGCTCTTCTTTTACATTGTACAAAGATTATTTGGAAAAGGTAATCAATGAAAAAGAATTTTCTTAGTTGGTTAAAGTATTATTATGATTATGTATTGGTTACCTAAAAGAAGGACGAAAGATACCAGAGGGACAGTCATAAATCGAAAATAAACTGACAACGCCATGGCTAAAAATAAAAAAACAAAAACAAACTACAAAAAAACATGTAAACAATCATTCTTTCTCGTTCTCTAGTACGTGTTTAAGTCCTTTGAACTTGTGCCTTAAATTTTATCAAAGAACGCATTATTAACTATAATTGTAATAAAACAGAATTATCTATTGTTTGGGTGCACAAAATTTGTTCGGCTGTTTTACATAAATTACGTGCTTTTGGTGGTCCTTTTCACTCTGTTGGCAGTTTTGACTTTTCAACCCTTTACACTACACTTCCGAGCCAGACTGTTATCAAACAAAGATTTCCTATTTTAGTCTTTTGAAAATCCAACTGCAAACATATTTGCTGCAACTCATTTAATGCAAGATCTGCTTATTCTTCCGGAACACCTGAGATCGCCCCAGTTTTTGGTAGGGTTCATGTTGCTTAGTCTTTAGTTTTCGATGTTGTGTCTTCTGTACTATTATTTGTCTGTTTGTCTTTTTTTTTTAGCCATGACGTTGTCGGTTTAATTTCAATCTAAGAGTTTGACTATCCCTCTGGTGTCTTTCGTCCGTCTTTTTAAGCCTTCTTCATTGACAAGAAGCGGAAGTATGTTAACGTCTCAGTACATAAATTGCACCTATTGAGCAAAAATAGCAGTGAAAATCATACAAGTTTTCTTATGGACTGAACCATATGGGGTTTTTTTTTTATTATTTGACATCATGCACGGCTTTCAAATAGGTAATTATATAAAGATATTCACAAAACATTAACAATGAATATCAATAGATGAATTATTCACTGGAAAATAAACAAATCTACGGAAACGTCTCCATGCGACGTCCACAAAAAGTCATCTTTTAAAAATGAACAAATAAAATATGTAACGAGCATTCGTTTCTTACGAAATGACTAGTAAGCATGGACCAATGTCAAATTGTTTTAAGATGTTTGAAGTAATAAAACAAAATATCCGCTATTTGATATTGAAGGATACGATATTAAGCATGGGTACAATTAATATTGTCATCATTACCTAGTAATGAATCGTTTGGCGCAAGTACAAAATTTCAATCCTGGTATCTATGATGTGTCTAATTTCAATCTATTTTTCTAAAATTCAATATTAATTCAAAATTAAATTGTCGGATCTATAAAGTAAATAAGAATACATCTACAAAATAAACACAGAATGGACACTTCTGCTGTCTAGATCATAAAAAGTGTAGGTGAACAAAAAACTGTCAAAATAGGTACAATTTGGCTTAAGTTAGATATACTTACTGGAAGTATTCTGAAATGATTGAAGAGGTTAATCTTATTCTTGAAAACATAAACGTACGTTTCGACAATTAAGTGTATCAATAGGTTTAAGGTATTCCTACGGGAAACAATTACACCCTTTTAATATCATATTTGTTCTTGTACTCTTAGAATATATAACAAAACTCAGTTAAGACTCGTCTAAATTGCATTTAATTGATAAACTAAAAAACCTATCGTTATCTTGATGATAAATGTTTTCAACAAAGAACTCTCTAAACAGTCTGCCAAAATTTACCCTCAGGAACGTACTTAAAACAAATCAACTTTTAACGGTTATAACTGTCCTTTACTAAATTTAGATATTTCAATTTTACATGGGAACGTTTACACGGCCGATTTTTCTTCTTATTGTAAATTTTCCTTTTTTGGATCGCGATGTTCCTTTGGGATTTAAATATCACAACTCGTTACCAATGCCTTTGTAGTTCGTAACGTTTTTGGATGTCAATGAACGTATCTGTGTATTGTTTCTAATTGTTAGTTCAGGAATTTAGTGATAACAATTTACCTAGAACTTTAATTCTTCAATATATACAAAGATCTGCTTTGTATGTGCATGTACAACAATAGCTGTCATTAACCGCATGTACTTCAAGATTTTATATTTTTTAGTTGAAGGGATGTACATAATATACATGCCACGCTCGGTGCATGCTTTAGGAATTTTTTTTATCTAATAATTTATTGATATGTCTAACTGATACACCACTGTCATAGGTTAGGAGAGTTTGGCACCCGCTTATAAACTATATAATCCCGCCGCATTCTGTATGTCCCTGACCTAAGTCAGGACTGTGAAATTCAGTGGATGGCGTATGTTGATTTATATTACATTTGTGTTTCGTTCTTTGTTTTTTTTACATAAATCAGAACTTATAGGCACACGTGCTTCTACTTGGTACGTTTTATATACTGCATAAATTGATAATCGTTTATGTCAAGTATGATGATATGTTTCCGGTTATAGTCAGCTTCCGTTAAATGTAAATACGTTATTGTCTAGTGAGTATGCATAGTCTCAAAGATACCTTTAAGTGTCAGCATTATCGAATATACATTTTGATAGGAAATAACACTCCATACCATTTAGCATAGTTCAAGTTGAAGAAACGAAAGGCACGCGTTTAATGATATCAGATTTAGGCCGTTATATCTACTTCACTTGAAATTTCGAGACCGAGATGGCAAAACGTTTTTATAACTTCTAATGTCAAAACTGAAAACTATTTGAAACTGAAATAGAACAATTCGTATGCTCAGTATAAATTTACAACAAAGATAACACATAGTATTGAATAATAGTGAACCTGACCTGATTGTACTTTTAACTAAGATTGTCAAAGATAGAAATCATCCATCAAAGAACATCGATGTGAAAAATAACTGATCATTATACAACATGATGAATTACCATGCAGTATATAAGGGCCTTTGGACGATAAATTGTTACAAAGTTAAAAACAAAAATCTCTGGTGCATGCCTATTTGCGCCTGTCCCAAGTCAGGAGCCTCTGGCCTTTGTTACTTTTGTATGATTTTTAATTTAGTTTCTTGTGTATAATTCGGAGTTAAGTATGATGTCAATTATCACTAAACTAGTATACATATTTGTTTAGGGGCCAGCTGAAGAACTCCTCTGGGTGCGGGAGTTTCTCGCTGCATTGACGACTCATTGGTGGCCTTCGGCTGTTGTCTGCTCTATGGTCGGGTTGTTGTCTCTTTGACACATTCCCCATTTCCATTCTCAATTTTATCAGTTAATATGTATAAATGTCAAAAGTCAAATGTTCACTTGTCAAATGTGTAGGACGAATGAGGGAAGGAAGATTTAAGTTGGAATGTTCAAGTTAGATGGTCCGAGTACACAGTTATCGTCCCTTGATTTTCGTTGTTATATAGTCCCTAGTGTGGACAGTGTGTTACTTGTCATTTTTTTATACCCCTTCCAAATTTATTTATTTATGTTTTATGCCTCAAGTAGCAAGAAGGGGGATAAAACTACACTGTAAAAAAATTTGATTCATGAATTATAATGTAAAGTAGTGATTCGGTCCAGTTGAAAAAGGTCAAAAATTGGCATTTCGGAACCCGTCAAAAGATTTCAAGACCCCCTTCACATAAAATTGTCCATATTTCGAGTTAGAGCTGATGAAGTTTTCTATAATTTTTATATAATTTGTCCCAAAAGTAGTACAACACACTGTAAAAATATTATGGAGAAAGCGCAGGTGGAATTTTTTTTATTTCCATTTATAGTCTAAAAGAAATGCACTACGAAATAACTGTGTACTCGGATCAGATGTTGATAATTCCAAGATTAATATTGATTATTCTTATATTAAAGTTGATAATTCCAAGATTAATATTGATTATTCTTATATTAAAGTTGATAATTCCAAGATTAAATTTGCAAATTGCAAGATTAAATGTTTGATAATTCCAAGATTAAAGTTGGAAATTCTAAAGTTAAAATTGGAAATTCCAAGATTAAAGTCGACAATTTAAAAAATAAAAATAAAAAGATGACGGCCCTAATTTGCTCCAGGGAAGAGACCCTTTGAAATTTATAAAACTTATTTAAAATCAGATTTTTTAATTACATTGCTTATTTTGCGGTAAATATTAATCTACGTTGTATACGAACTCTCACAATTAATTTCAGATTGTTTGTGTAAGTGTTAAATCCGTCTGCTATTTGGTCTTTTTAATAAAAAAAAATGTTAACAAGGTAAACAGTGATGGAGAAAACGAGTTGACCGAGGCAAAACTGGTCAGATATTCTATTCTTAAAAAAATATAGTTCGTATGCAAATTACAAAATATGGAAATAAATAACTAGCTAGTTCATATAATAATCGGGAATTTTGTATGGTATATTTCGATTTATAGAAATCAAGTGGACCGTAATCACTGGTAATAGTAAATTATCATGAAATAAGAACAGCATTGTCAATGTTTAACAGGAAGCGGAAGAAACCACTGGAATATTCAAAACTCATAAATCGGATATAAAAAAAGAAGATGTGGTATGATTGTCGCTGAGTCACCTCCTCCACAAGAGACAAAATGACATAGAAATCAACAATTATAGGTCACCGTACGGCCTTCAAAAATGAGCAAAGCATATACCGCAAAATCAGCTATAAAAGTTCCAAAATTACAAATGTAAAACAATTCAAAGGAGAAAACTAACGGCCTAATTTATGTACAAAAAATAAACGAAAATAAATATGTAACACATAAACAAACAACAACCACATGATTACAGGCTTCTGACTTTGGACAGGCACATACATACAGAATGTGGCGGGGTTAAACATGTGAGCGGGATCCCAACCGTCTTCCTAACCTGGGACAGTAGTTTAACAGTACAAAATAAGAACGAACTATGAAAATCAGTTGAAAAAGGCTTGACTCGTCCGATAAGTTTCTTGTTGAGAGTTGTCTCATTGGCAATCATACCACATCTTCTTTTTTATATTTATGAAATAAAATTGAGAAGGAAATGGGGAATGTGTCAAAGCTTCAACAACCCGACCATAGAGCAGACAACAGCCGGAGGCCACCAATGAGTCTTTAATGTAGCGAGAAACTCCGCACCCGTAGGCGTCCTTCAGCTGGCCCCTTAAAAATATGTATACTAGTACAGTGATAACGGACGTCATACTAAATTCCGAATTATACACAAGAAACTGAAATTAAAATCATACAAGACTAACAAAGGCCAGAGGTTCCTGACTTGGGACAGGCGCAAAATAATATACTTTCATCCCGACTAATAAGTTAAGAACTTCGCACACAATTATTCCCCGACGGTAAATTCTGTATTTTCATAGTTATTAAGCAGTTTCTGTCAAAATTCTGTTTATCACTAAATGTATAGATGCACCAATAAGAAGACAGTACACTACAGCTGAGCAAGGTCAATTTCTTAACAATCTTTAAAGCTATTTATTAGTATACGTCTAACATTGAAAATTAATATAATCAATCAAACTACCAAATAACTGTCTATTGAGCTTTTGATATCCTCATGGTCTATTAATAGCAGTAGCTATCCAGGGCAATACAAAAAATTATACTTGGTCAGGTCTCCAGATATATATTTTTTGACAGTTTTTGTCTCAATATAAGAGCAACTTAAAACAGCTGTTTAGAAAGCAAAACCTCAATTGCAGAAATCCAAAGATCAGCATAAAGCTATCTTTGACATTAATGATAATGGACTAACTTTGCAACTGTGAACCAAACATAACAAACACAGAGACGGTGCATGTCTGAAACAGCTGACGGAAAACTTTATTATCTCCTTATTTTCATATTTATTTTAGCAACAGACAACACGTTCGCCCTTCAAACTTTAACAGAGATCAGTCGTCCAAGGATAATGATAATGAACACAATCAAAATTCTTGCCGTTTTGAATTCGCGATTTCCCTGTGGCCTATATAAATATTTCCATAGGGGATATAGAAAATGAACAGTTTTACATGTATAGTAAATCAAGTGAAAAATTAGTCAGACAACTTTTGTTTTCGGTTTGTTAATGTTAAAAGAGATTAGATGTTGTGTTTTGTCTGATAGTAATCACACATACACAATAACAGAAAAGAAGACCGTCTTAAGACTGAATTGATTGCTGTCAGGAATATTGCTAATTAATCGATCTTTTGATCTGATTAATCTGTGTAGCAGATTCAACGAGGTAATTTCTTATAACTAGTTGAAAGGTGTCATCATGATAATTGTAACGAGTGTTGTATAATAACAATATCCGTATTGTCCGCTTGCTTGAGAAGTCTTCAAAGCTTATGAGATTAACCTGAGTTAAGTTCATGATTTCTATCATTGCTTTTCATTTAGTTTTTTTTTATGATTTGAGTTATCGATCTGTCGTCTGTAACATCCGTGTTATCCTATTCATATACGTATACATGTATGGTATTTATCTTGTTAATATAGTGTCCTTGAAATTTTCGCAGTCGTTTTATTTTCGCGCTTCAAGTCTTACCGCGAAAATAGCGACAATTAAAATGCCGCAAAAATTTCCCTGTTTACAGTAAATAACCATAGAAAATTTAGAAATATAGAAATTAACAATTATAGGTCACCGTACGGCCTTCAAAAATGAACAAAGACTATACCGAATAGTTAGCTATAAAAGTTCCAAAATGACAAATGTAAAACAATTCAAAGGAGAAAACTAACGGCCTAATCTATGTACAAAAAATAAACGAAAAACAAATATGTAACACATCAACAAACAACAACCACTGTATTACATGCTCCTGACTTGGGACAGGCACATACATACAGAATGTGGCGGGGTTAAACGTGTGAGCGGGATCCCAACCGTCCTCCTAACCTGGGACAGTAGTTTAACAGTACAACATAAGAACGAACTATAAAAATCAGTTGAAAAAGGCTTGACTCATCCGATAGGTTTCTTGTTAAGAGTTGTCTCATTGGCAATCATACCACATATATAACCATATCGGATATATTTCTTACGTCGTAACTACAATCCCCTTCCCTTTCATGAATGTGACCTACCGAATTAGACTATTTACCGGATTTGATGTCACATAAGCAACACGACAGGTGCCACATGTGGAGCAGGATTTGCTTACCCTTCCGGAGCACCTGAGATCACCCCTGGTTTTTGGTGGAGTTCGTGTTGTTTATTCTTTAGTTTGCTATATTGTGTCATGTGTTCTGTTGTTTGTCTGTTTGTCTTTTTTTATTTTTAACCATGGCGTTGTCAGTTTATTTTTTATTTATGAGCTTGACTGTCCCTTTGGTATCTTTCGTCCCTCTTTTAATGCTCCGTTTGGGAATGAATATAATATGTTCTCAGCTAAAAAAGATTAAAATTAAAAACACGTTATAAATTTCATGCGTCCAAATTGCTATAAGGGGTTTTTGTTCAAAAACATTCAAGCGAATATTTTAAAAGAATATAGGAAAATTTAAATATTTTTGTGAAATTAGAAAATTAACTGACAAAAAAAAACAGAACATAGAAAAATAATGACTGATCAACAAGAACCCCGCCAAAGCCTTTGGTGATCTTTGGTGCTCCGATATATAAAGTTAAGCAGACCTTGCTCCACATGCTGCACCCGTCGTGTTTCTCATATTGATACAAATCCGTTAATAAGTCTAATTCGGTAGGTCACATTCGGGGGTAAGGGGCTGGATTGTGGATACGACAACTGAAACATATCCGCTTTCATCTGTGAAATCTATATTCTATAACGGTCAACCAACGTGTGATGGCGTCCGTAATGGAATGATTCAACTTCAAAACTTCGTGATTTGATAACATCCTTGTGGGTATCAACACTCTGTCAAGAAAATCATGATAGGAAATACAAGCCCCGAAATACCGTATTGACTTGGAAATATATAGTCCGTGTCCAGGCGCGGTTTTAATGTGTTACAAAGAACGGAAAGTTGCAATCATGTCTTTTGACGTAAACTTTTGTTTTCAATCGATCCTCATTGTCAAGTTATAAATGTAAGTCAAGCTATGAGCTCGAGGCAGTTTTAACTGCATTTGTTGTATTCTTTTATCTCAAGCTCAACGTAATAGATGCGTTCCAGTGAGAGAACATCATTTATTTAACGGAAAGTAAAGTTAAAGAACACTGCTTACCTTTTTTCTTTTTCTAAGAAGTACCTGTCTGAAATCAGCTCCAT